>NW_027362769.1:92304372-93504372 GCF_046119375.1 Phyllobates terribilis
TTTAACAAGACGGTTATAATGCCCCTTGGAAGAGACGTGGAGGTCAAAGTAGCTTAATAAGACGGTTTTAATGCCCCTTGGAAGAGACGTGGAGTTCAGAATGGTTTAAAAAGATGGTTTTATTGCCCCTTGGAAGAGACGTGGAGGTCACAGTAGCTTATCAAGACGGTTTTAAAGCCCCTTGGAAGAGACGTGAGTTCAGAGTGGTTTAACAAGACGGTTTTAATGCCCCTTGGAAGAGACGTGGAGGTCACAGTAGCTTAACAAGACGCTTTTAATGCCCCTTGGAAGAGAAGTGGAGTTCGGAGTGGGTTAACAAGACGGTTTTAATGCCCCTTGGAAGAGACGTGGTGGTCCCAGTAACTTAACAAGACGGTTTTAATGCCCCTTGGAAGAGACGTGGAGGTCCCAGTAGCTTAACAAGATGGTTTTAACGCCTCTTGGAAGAGACGTGGAGTTCAGAGTGGTTTAATAAGATGGTTTTAATGCCCCTTGGAAGAGACGTGGAGGTAACAGTAGCTTAACAAGATGGTTTTAATGCCCCTTGGAAGAGACGTGGAGTTCAGAGTGGTTTAACAAGATGGTTTTAATGCCCCTTGGAAGAGACGTGGAGTTCAGAGGGGTTTAAGAAGACGGTTTTAATGCACTTGTAAGAGACGTGGAGTTCAGAGTGGTGTAACAAACTGGTTTTAATGCCCCTTGGAAGAGATGTGGAGGTCACAGTAGCTTAACAAGACAGTTTTAATGCCCCTTGGAAGAGACGTGGAGTTCAGAGTTGTTTAGCAAGACGGTTTTAATGCCCCTTGGAAGAGACGTATAGGTCACAGTAGCTTAACAAGACGGTTTTAATGCCCCTTGGAAGAGACGTTGAGTATCAGAGTGGTTTAACAAAACGGTTTTAATGCCCCTAGTAAGAGATGTGAAGTATCAGAGTGGTTTAACAAGACGGTTTTAATGCCCCTTGGAAGAGACGTGAAGTATCAGAGTGGTTTAACAAGACGGTTTTAATGCCTCTTGGAAGAGACGTGGAGGTCACAGTAGCTTAACAAGACGTTTTTAAAGCCCCTTGGAAGAGACGTGGAGGTCAGAGTGGTTTAACAAGACGGTTTTAATGCCCCTTGGAGGAGACGTGGAGGTCAAAGTAGCTTAACAAAACGGGTTTAATGCCTCATGAAAGAGATGTGGAGTTCAGAGTGGTTTAACTAGACGGTTTTATTGCCCCTTGGAAGAGACTTGGAGGTCACAGTAACATAGCAACATAGTAACATAGTTTGTAAAGCCGAATAAAGACTTGCGTCCATCAAGTTCGACCAGTTAGTTCTGTAATTGCTAAAGTTGATCCAGAGGAGCGCAAAAACCCCAAATGATTTAGCCAATCTTCACCTGAGGAAAAATTCCCTCCCGACTCTGAAACAAGCAGTCAGAATAAATCCCTGTATCAACCTACTATTTTATTTTATTTTTAAGTATATGCTGAAATCTGCCTGGTATCTAGAAATGCATCCAGTCCCCGCTTGAACTGGTGTAGTGAATCTGACATTACCGTCTCCTCACTCAGTGAATTCCATATTCTCAGGTAGCTTAGCAAGACGTTTTTAAAGCCCCTTGGAAGAGACGTGGAGGTCAAAGTGGTTTAACAAGACGGTTTTAATGCCCCTTGGAGGAGACGTGGAGGTCAAAGTAGCTTAACAAGACGATTTTAATGCCCCTTGGAAGAGACGTGGAGTTCAGAGTGGTTTAACTAGACGGTTTTATAGCCCCTTGGAAGAGACGTGGAGGTCACAGTAGCTTAACAAGATGGTTTTAATGCCCCTTGGAAGAGACGTGGAGGTCAAAGTGGTTTAACAAGACGGTTTTAATGCCCCTTGGAGGAGACGTGGAGGTCAAAGTAGCTTAACAAGACGATTTTAATGCCCCTTGGAAGAGACGTGGAGTTCAGAGTGGTTTAACTAGACGGTTTTATAGCCCCTTGGAAGAGACGTGGAGGTCACAGTAGCTTAACAAGATGGTTTTAATGCCCCTTGGAAGAGACGTGGAGGTTAAAGTAGCTTAACAAGATGGTTTTAATGCCCCTTGGAAGAGACATGGAGTTCAGAGTGGTTTAACAAGACGGTTTTAATGCCCCTTGGAAGAGACGTGGAGTTCAGAGTGGTTTAACAAGACGGTTTTAATGCCCCTTGGAAGAGACATGAAGTATCAGAGTGGTTTAACAAGACGGTTTTAATGCCTCTTGGAAGAGACGAGGAGGTCACAGTAGCTTAACAAGACATTTTTAATGCCCCTTGGAAGTGAAGTGGAGGTCAGAGTGGTTTAACAAGACCGTTTTAATGCCCCTTGGAAGAGACTTGGAGGTCAAAGTAGCTTAATAAGGCGGTTTTAATGCCTCTTGGAAGAGACATGGAGTTCAGAGTGGTTTAACAAGACGGTTTTATTGCCCCTTGGAAGAGACGTGGAGGTCACAGTAGCTTAACAAGACGGTTTTAATGACCCTTGGAAGAGATGTGGAGCTTAGAGTGGTTTAACAAGACGGTTTTAATGCCCCTTGGAAGAGACGTGGAGGTCACAGTGGCTTAACAAGACGGTTTTAATGCCCCTTGGAAGAGACGTGGAGGTTAAAGTAGCTTAACAAGACGGTTTTAATGCCCCTTGGAAGAGACGTGGAGTTCAGAGTGGTTTAACAAGATGGTTTTAATGCCCCCTGGAAGAGACGTGGAGGACCCAGTAGCTTAACAAGACGGTTTTAATGCCCCTTGGAAGAGACGTGGAGTTCAGAGTGGTTTAACAAGACGGTTTTAATGCCCCTTGGAAGAGAAGTGGAGGTCACAGTAGCTTAACAAGACGGTTTTAATGCTTCATGGAAGAGACGTGGAGTTCAGAGTGGTTTAACAAGACGGTTTTAATGCCTCTTGGAAGAGACGTGGAGGTCACAGTAGCTTAACAAGATGGTTTTAATGCCCCTTGGAAGAGACGTGGAGTTCAGAGTGATTTAACAAGACGGTTTTAATGCCCCTTGGAAGAGATGTCGAGTTCAGAGTGGTTTAACATGATGGTTTTAATGCCCCTTGGAAGAGACGTGAAGGTTACAGTAGCTTAACAAGACGGTTTTAATGCATCTATGAAGAGACGTGGAGTTCAGAGTGGTTTAACAAGACGGTTTTAATGCCCCTTGGAAGAGACGTGGAGTTCAGAGTGGTTTAACAAGACGGTTTTAATGCCCCTTGGAAGAGACGTGGAGTTCAGAGTGGTTTAAAAAGACGGTTATAATGCCCCTTGGAAGAGACGTGAAGGTCAAAGTAGCTTAATAAGACGGTTTTAATGCCCCTTGGAAGAGACGTGGAGTTCAGAGTGGTTTAAAAAGATGGTTTTATTGCCCCTTGGAAGAGACGTGGAGGTCACAGTAGCTTAACAAAACGGTTTTAAAGCCCATTGGAAGAGACGTGAGTTCAGAGTGGTTTAACAAGACGGTTTTAATGCCCCTTGGAAGAGACGTGGAGGTCACAGTAGCTTAACAAGACGCTTTTAATGCCCCTTGGAAGAGAAGTGGAGTTCAGAGTGGTTTAACAAGACGGTTTTAATGCCCCTTGGAAGAGACGTGGTGGTCCCAGTAACTTAACAAGACGGTTTTAATGCCCCTTGGAAGAGACGTGGAGGTCACAGTAGCTTAACAAGATGGTTTTAACGCCTCTTGGAAGAGACGTGGAGTTCAGAGTGGTTTAATAAGACGGTTTTAATGCCCCTTGGAAGAGATGTGGAGGTAACAGTAGCTTAACAAGATGGTTTTAATGCCCCTTGGAAGAGACGTGGAGTTCAGAGTGGTTTAACAAGATGGTTTTAATGCCCCTTGGAAGAGACGTGGAGTTCAGAGGGGTTTAAGAAGACGGTTTTAATGCACTTGTAAGAGACGTGGAGTTCAGAGTGGTGTAACAAACTGGTTTTAATGCCCCTTGGAAGAGATGTGGAGGTCACAGTAGCTTAACAAGACAGTTTTAATGCCCCTTGGAAGAGACGTGGAGTTCAGAGTGGTTTAACAAGACGGTTTTAATGCCCCTTGGAAGAGACGTATAGGTCACAGTAGCTTAACAAGACGGTTTTAATGCCCCTTGGAAGAGACGTTGAGTATCAGCGTGGTTTAACAAAACGGTTTTAATGCCCCTAGTAAGAGATGTGAAGTATCAGAGTGGTTTAACAAGACGGTTTTAATGCCCCTTGGAAGAGACGTGAAGAATCAGAGTGTTTTAACAAGACGGTTTTAATGCCTCTTGGAAGAGACGTGGAGGTCACAGTAGCTTAACAAGACGTTTTTAAAGCCCCTTGGAAGAGACGTGGAGGTCAGAGTGGTTTAACAAGACAGTTTTAATGCCCCTTGGAGGAGACGTGGAGGTCAAAGTAGCTTAACAAAACGGTTTTAATGCCTCTTGAAAGAGATGTGGAGTTCAGAGTGGTTTAACTAGACGGTTTTATTGCCCCTTGGAAGAGACTTGGAGGTCACAGTAACATAGCAACATAGTTTGTAAAGCCGAATAAAGACTTGCGTCCATCAAGTTCGACCAGTTAGTTCTGTAATTGCTAAAGTTGATCCAGAGGAGGGCAAAAACCCCAAATGATTTAGCCAATCTTCACCTAAGGAAAAATTCCCTCCCGACTCTGAAACAAGCAGTCAGAATAAATCCCTGTATCAACCTACTATTTTATTTTATTTTTAAGTATATGCTGAAATCTGCCTGGTATCTAGAAATGCATCCAGTCCCCGCTTGAACTGGTGTAGTGAATCTGACATTACCGTCTCCTCACTCAGTGAATTCCATATTCTCAGTAGCTTAGCAAGACGTTTTTAAAGCCCCTTGGAAGAGACGTGGAGGTCACAGTGGTTTAACAAGACGGTTTTAATGCCCCTTGGAGGAGACGTGGAGGTCAAAGTAGCTTAACAAGACGGTTTTAATGCCCCTTGGAAGAGACGTGGAGTTCAGAGTGGTTTAACTAGACGGTTTTATAGCCCCTTGGAAGAGACGTGGAGGTCACAGTAGCTTAACAAGATGGTTTAAATGCCCCTTGGAAGAGACGTGGAGGTTAAAGTAGCTTAACAAGATGGTTTTAATGCCCCTTGGAAGAGACGTGGAGTTCAGAGTGGTTTAACAAGACGGTTTTAATGCCCCTTGGAAGAGACGTGGAGTTCAGAGTGGTTTAACAAGACGGTTTTAATGCCCCTTGGAAGAGACGTGAAGTATCAGAGTGGTTTAACAAGACGGTTTTAATGCCTCTTGGAAGAGACGAGGAGGTCAGAGTAGCTTAACAAGACATTTTTAATGCCCCTTGGAAGTGAAGTGGAGGTCAGAGTGGTTTAACAAGACCGTTTTAATGCCCCTTGGAAGAGACTTGGAGGTCAAAGTAGCTTAATAAGGCGGTTTTAATGCCTCTTGGAAGAGACGTGGAGTTCAGAGTGGTTTAACAAGACGGTTTTAATGCCCCTTGGAAGAGACGTGGAGGTCACAGTAGCTTAACAAGACGGTTTTAATGCCCCTTGGAAGAGACGTGGAGGTCACAGTAGCTTAACAAGATGGTTTTAACGCCTCTTGGAAGAGACGTGGAGTTCAGAGTGGTTTAATAAGAAGGTTTTAATGCCCCTTGGAAGAGACGTGGAGGTAACAGTAGCTTAACAAGATGGTTTTAATGCCCCTTGGAAGAGACGTGGAGTTCAGAGTGGTTTAACAAGATGGTTTTAATGCCCCTTGGAAGAGACGTGGAGTTCAGAGGGGTTTAAGAAGACGGTTTTAATGCACTTGTAAGAGACGTGGAGTTCAGAGTGGTGTAACAAACTGGTTTTAATGCCCCTTGGAAGAGATGTGGAGGTCACAGTAGCTTAACAAGACAGTTTTAATGCCCCTTGGAAGAGACGTGGAGTTCAGAGTGGTTTAACAAGACGGTTTTAATGCCCCTTGGAAGAGACGTATAGGTCACAATAGCTTAACAAGACGGTTTTAATGCCCCTTGGAAGAGACGTTCAGTATCAGAGTGGTTTAACAAAATGGTTTTAATGCCCCTAGTAAGAGATGTGAAGTATCAGAGTGGTTTAACAAGACGGTTTTAATGCCCCTTGGAAGAGACGTGAAGAATCAGAGTGGTTTAACAAGACGGTTTTAATGCCTCTTGGAAGAGACGTGGAGGTCACAGTATCTTAACAAGACGTTTTTAAAGCCCCTTGGAAGAGACGTGGAGTTCAGTGTGGTTTAAAAAGACGGTTTTATTGCCCCTTGGAAGAGACGTGGAGGTCACAGTAGCTTAACAAGACGCTTTTAATGTCCCTTGGAAGAGACGTGAAGATCAGAGTGGTTTAACAAGACGGTTTTAATGCCCATTGGAAGAGACGTGGAGGTCCCAGTTTCTTAACAAGATGGTTTTAATGCCCCTTGGAAGAGACGTGGAGGTCACAGTAGCTTAACAAGACTGTTTTAATGCCTCTTGGAAGAGACGTGGAGTTCAGAGTGGTTTAACAAGACGGTTTTAATGCCCCTTGGAAGAGACGTGGAGTTCAGAGTGGTTTACGAAGACGGTTTTAATGCCCTTGGAAGAGACGTGGAGTTCAGAGTGGTGTAACAAACTGGTTTTAATGCCCCTTGGAAGAGATGTGGAGGTCACAGTAGCTTAACAAGACAGTTTTAATGCCCCTTGGAAGAGACGTGGAGTTCAGAGTGGTTTAACAAGACGGTTTTAATGCCCATTGGAAGAGACGTGGATGTCACAGTAGCTTAACAAGACGGTTTTAATGCCCCTTGGAAGAGACGTGGAGGTCACAGTATCTTAACAAGACGTTTTTAAAGCCCCTTGGAAGAGACGTGGAGTTCAGTGTGGTTTAAAAAGACGGTTTTATTGCCCCTTGGAAGAGACGTGGAGGTCACAGTAGCTTAACAAGACGCTTTTAATGTCCCTTGGAAGAGACGTGAAGATCAGAGTGGTTTAACAAGACGGTTTTAATGCCCATTGGAAGAGACGTGGAGGTCCCAGTAGCTTAACAAGATGGTTTTAATGCCCCTTGGAAGAGACGTGGAGGTCACAGTATCTTAACAAGACGTTTTTAAAGCCCCTTGGAAGAGACGTGGAGTTCAGTGTGGTTTAAAAAGATGGTTTTATTGCCCCTTGGAAGAGACGTGGAGGTCACAGTAGCTTAACAAGACGCTTTTAATGTCCCTTGGAAGAGACGTGAAGATCAGAGTGGTTTAACAAGACGGTTTTAATGCCCATTGGAAGAGACGTGGAAGTCCCAGTAGCTTAACAAGATGGTTTTAATGCCCCTTGGAAGAGACGTGGAGGTCACAGTAGCTTAACAAGATGGTTTTAATGCCCCTGGGAAGAGACGTGGAGTTCAGAGTGGTTTAACAAGACGGTTTTAATGCCCCTTGGAAGAGACGTGGAGTTCAGAGTGGTTTACGAAGACGGTTTTAATGCCCTTGGAAGAGACGTGGAGTTCAGAGTGGTGTAACAAACTGGTTTTAATGCCCCTTGGAAGAGATGTGGAGGTCACAGTAGCTTAAGAAGACAGTTTTAATGCCCCTTGGAAGAAACGTGGAGTTCAGAGTGGTTTAACAAGACGGTTTTAATGCCCATTGGAAGAGACGTGGATGTCACAGTAGCTTAACAAGACGGTTTTAATGCCCCTTGTAAGAGACTTGGAGTATCAGAGTGGTTTAACAAAACGGTTTTAATACCCCTAGAAAGAGATGCGAAGTATCAGAGTGGTTTAACAAGACGGTTTTAATGTCCCTTGGAAGAGACGTGAAGAATCAGAGTGGTTTAACAAGACGGTTTTAATGCCTCTTGGAAGAGACGTGGAGGTCACAGTAGCTTAACAAGACGTTTTAAAGCCCCTTGGAAGAGACGTGGAGGTCAGAGTGGTTTAACAAGACGGTTTTAATGCCCCTTGGAGGAGACGTGGAGGTCAAAGTAGCTTAACAAGACGGTTTTAATGCCCATTCGAAGAGACGTGGGGTTGAGAGTCGTTTAACAAGACGGTTTTAATGCCCCTTGGAAGAGATGTGTAGGTCACAGTAGCTTAACAAGACAGTTTTAATGCCCCTTGGAAGAGACGTGGAGGTTAATGCAGCTTAACAAGACGGTTTTAATGCCCCTTGGAAGAGACTTGGAGATCAGAGTGGTTTAACAAGACGGTTTTAATCCCCCTTGGAAGAGACGTGGAGTTCAGAGTGGTTTAACAAGACGGTTTTAATGCCTCTTGGAAGAGACGTGAAGTATCAGAGTGGTTTAACAAGATGGTTTTAATGCCTCTTGGAAGAGACGTGGAGGTCACAGTAGCTTAACAAGACATTTTTAATGCCCCTTGGAAGAGAAGTGGAAGTCAGAGTGGTTTAACAAGACTTTTTTAATGCCCCTTGGAAGAGACGTGGAGGTCAGAGTGGTTTAACAAGATGGTTTTAATGCCCCTTGGAAGAGACGTGGAGGTCCCAGTAGCTTAACAAGACGGTTTTAATGCCCCTTGGAAGAGACGTGGAGTTCAGAGTGGTTTAACAAGATGGTTTTAATGCCCCTTGGAAGAGACGTGGAGGTCACAGTAGCTTAACAAGACGGTTTTAATGCCTCTTGGAAGAGACGTGGAGTTCAGAGTCGTTTAACAAGACGGTTTTATTGCCCCTTGGAAGAGACGTGGAGGTCACAGTAGCTTAACAAGACGGTTTTAATGCCCCTTGGAAGAGATGTGGAGTTCAGAGTGGTTTAACAAGACGGTTTTAATGCCCCTTGGAAGAGACGTGGAGGTCACAGTAGCTTAACAAGACTGTTTTAAAGCCCCTTGGAAGAGACGTGGAGGTTAAATTAGCTTATCAAGACCGTTTTAATGCCCCTTGGAAGAGACGTGGAGTTCAGAGTGGTTTAACAAGATGGTTTTAATGCCCCTTGGAAGAGACGTGGAGGTCCCAGTAGCTTAACAAGACGGTTTTAATGCCCCTTGGAAGAGACATGGAGTTCAGAGTGGTTTAACAAGACGGTTTTAATGCCCCTTGGAAGAGACGTGGAGGTCACAGTAGCTTAACAAGACGGTTTTAATGCCTCTTGGAAGAGACGTGGAGTTCAGAGTGGTTTAACAAGACGATTTTAATGCCTCTTGGAAGAGACGTGAAGGTCACAGTAGCTTAACAAGATGGTTTTAATGCCCCTTGGAAGAGAAGTGGAGTTCAGAGTGGTTTAACAAGACGGTTTTAATGCCTCTTGGAAGAGACGTGGAGGTCACAGTAGCTTAACAAGATGGTTTTAATGCCCCTTGGAAGAGAAGTGGAGTTCAGAGTGGTTTAACAAGACGGTTTTAACGCCCCTTGGAAGAGACGTGGAGGTCACAGTAGATTAACAAGACGGTTTTAATGCCCCTTGCAAGAGACGTGAAGAATCAGAGTGGTTTAACAAGACGGTTTTAATGCCCCTTGGAAGAGACGTGGAGGTCACAGTAGCTTAACAAGACGTTTTTAATGCCCCTTGGAAAAGACGTGGAGGTCAGAGTGGTTTAACAAGACGGTTATAATGCCCCTTGGAAGAGACGTGGAGGTCAAAGTAGCTTAATAAGACGGTTTTAATGCCCCTTGGAAGAGACGTGGAGTTCAGAATGGTTTAAAAAGATGGTTTTATTGCCCCTTGGAAGAGACGTGGAGGTCACAGTAGCTTAACAAGACGGTTTTAAAGCCCCTTGGAAGAGACGTGAGTTCAGAGTGGTTTAACAAGACGGTTTTAATGCCCCTTGGAAGAGACGTGGAGGTCACAGTAGCTTAACAAGACGCTTTTAATGCCCCTTGGAAGAGAAGTGGAGTTCGGAGTGGTTTAACAAGACGGTTTTAATGCCCCTTGGAAGAGACGTGGTGGTCCCAGTAACTTAACAAGACGGTTTTAATGCCCCTTGGAAGAGACGTGGAGGTCCCAGTAGCTTAACAAGATGGTTTTAACGCCTCTTGGAAGAGACGTGGAGTTCAGAGTGGTTTAATAAGATGGTTTTAATGCCCCTTGGAAGAGACGTGGAGGTAACAGTAGCTTAACAAGATGGTTTTAATGCCCCTTGGAAGAGACGTGGAGTTCAGAGTGGTTTAACAAGATGGTTTTAATGCCCCTTGAAAGAGATGTGGAGTTCAGAGGGGTTTAAGAAGACGGTTTTAATGCACTTGTAAGAGACGTGGAGTTCAGAGTGGTGTAACAAACTGGTTTTAATGCCCCTTGGAAGAGATGTGGAGGTCACAGTAGCTTAACAAGACAGTTTTAATGCCCCTTGGAAGAGACGTGGAGTTCAGAGTGGTTTAGCAAGACGGTTTTAATGCCCTTTGGAAGAGACGTATAGGTCACAGTAGCTTAACAAGACGGTTTTAATGCCCCTTGGAAGAGACGTTGAGTATCAGAGTGGTTTAACAAAACGGTTTTAATGCCCCTAGTAAGAGATGTGAAGTATCAGAGTGGTTTAACAAGACGGTTTTAATGCCCCTTGGAAGAGACGTGAAGTATCAGAGTGGTTTAACAAGACGGTTTTAATGCCTCTTGGAAGAGACGTGGAGGTCACAGTAGCTTAACAAGACGTTTTTAAAGCCCCTTGGAAGAGACGTGGAGGTCAGAGTGGTTTAACAAGACGGTTTTAATGCCCCTTGGAGGAGACGTGGAGGTCAAAGTAGCTTAACAAAACGGGTTTAATGCCTCATGAAAGAGATGTGGAGTTCAGAGTGGTTTAACTAGACGGTTTTATTGCCCCTTGGAAGAGACTTGGAGGTCACAGTAACATAGCAACATAGTAACATAGTTTGTAAAGCCGAATAAAGACTTGCGTCCATCAAGTTCGACCAGTTAGTTCTGTAATTGCTAAAGTTGATCCAGAGGAGTGCAAAAACCCCAAATGATTTAGCCAATCTTCACCTGAGGAAAAATTCCCTCCCGACTCTGAAACAAGCAGTCAGAATAAATCCCTGTATCAACCTACTATTTTATTTTATTTTTAAGTATATGCTGAAATCTGCCTGGTATCTAGAAATGCATCCAGTCCCCGCTTGAACTGGTGTAGTGAATCTGACATTACCGTCTCCTCACTCAGTGAATTCCATATTCTCAGGTAGCTTAGCAAGACGTTTTTAAAGCCCCTTGGAAGAGACGTGGAGGTCAAAGTGGTTTAACAAGACGGTTTTAATGCCCCTTGGAGGAGACGTGGAGGTCAAAGTAGCTTAACAAGACGATTTTAATGCCCCTTGGAAGAGACGTGGAGTTCAGAGTGGTTTAACTAGACGGTTTTATAGCCCCTTGGAAGAGACGTGGAGGTCACAGTAGCTTAACAAGATGGTTTTAATGCCCCTTGGAAGAGACGTGGAGGTTAAAGTAGCTTAACAAGATGGTTTTAATGCCCCTTGGAAGAGATTTGGAGTTCAGAGTGGTTTAACAAGACGGTTTTAATGCCCCTTGGAAGAGACGTGGAGTTCAGAGTGGTTTAACAAGACGGTTTTAATGCCCCTTGGAAGAGACATGAAGTATCAGAGTGGTTTAACAAGACGGTTTTAATGCCTCTTGGAAGAGACGAGGAGGTCACAGTAGCTTAACAAGACATTTTTAATGCCCCTTGGAAGTGAAGTGGAGGTCAGAGTGGTTTAACAAGACCGTTTTAATGCCCCTTGGAAGAGACTTGGAGGTCAAAGTAGCTTAATAAGGCGGTTTTAATGCCTCTTGGAAGAGACATGGAGTTCAGAGTGGTTTAACAAGACGGTTTTATTGCCCCTTGGAAGAGACGTGGAGGTCACAGTAGCTTAACAAGACGGTTTTAATGACCCTTGGAAGAGATGTGGAGCTTAGAGTGGTTTAACAAGACGGTTTTAATGCCCCTTGGAAGAGACGTGGAGGTCACAGTGGCTTAACAAGACGGTTTTAATGCCCCTTGGAAGAGACGTGGAGGTTAAAGTAGATTAACAAGACGGTTTTAATGCCCCTTGGAAGAGACGTGGAGTTCAGAGTGGTTTAACAAGATGGTTTTAATGCCCCCTGGAAGAGACGTGGAGGACCCAGTAGCTTAACAAGACGGTTTTAATGCCCCTTGGAAGAGACGTGGAGTTCAGAGTGGTTTAACAAGACGGTTTTAATGCCCCTTGGAAGAGAAGTGGAGGTCACAGTAGCTTAACAAGACGGTTTTAATGCTTCATGGAAGAGACGTGGAGTTCAGAGTGGTTTAACAAGACGGTTTTAATGCCTCTTGGAAGAGACGTGGAGGTCACAGTAGCTTAACAAGATGGTTTTAATGCCCCTTGGAAGAGACGTGGAGTTCAGAGTGATTTAACAAGACGGTTTTAATGCCCCTTGGAAGAGATGTCGAGTTCAGAGTGGTTTAACATGATGGTTTTAATGCCCCTTGGAAGAGACGTGAAGGTTACAGTAGCTTAACAAGACGTTTTTAATGCATCTATGAAGAGACGTGGAGTTCAGAGTGGTTTAACAAGACGGTTTTAATGCCCCTTGGAAGAGACGTGGAGTTCAGAGTGGTTTAACAAGACGGTTTTAATGCCCCTTGGAAGAGACGTGGAGTTCAGAGTGGTTTAAAAAGACGGTTATAATGCCCCTTGGAAGAGACGTGAAGGTCAAAGTAGCTTAATAAGACGGTTTTAATGCCCCTTGGAAGAGACGTGGAGTTCAGAGTGGTTTAAAAAGATGGTTTTATTGCCCCTTGGAAGAGACGTGGAGGTCACAGTAGCTTAACAAAACGGTTTTAAAGCCCATTGGAAGAGACGTGAGTTCAGAGTGGTTTAACAAGACGGTTTTAATGCCCCTTGGAAGAGACGTGGAGGTCACAGTAGCTTAACAAGACGCTTTTAATGCCCCTTGGAAGAGAAGTGGAGTTCAGAGTGGTTTAACAAGACGGTTTTAATGCCCCTTGGAAGAGACGTGGTGGTCCCAGTAACTTAACAAGACGGTTTTAATGCCCCTTGGAAGAGACGTGGAGGTCACAGTAGCTTAACAAGATGGTTTTAACGCCTCTTGGAAGAGACGTGGAGTTCAGAGTGGTTTAATAAGACGGTTTTAATGCCCCTTGGAAGAGACGTGGAGGTAACAGTAGCTTAACAAGATGGTTTTAATGCCCCTTGGAAGAGACGTGGAGTTCAGAGTGGTTTAACAAGATGGTTTTAATGCCCCTTGGAAGAGACGTGGAGTTCAGAGGGGTTTAAGAAGACGGTTTTAATGCACTTGTAAGAGACGTGGAGTTCAGAGTGGTGTAACAAACTGGTTTTAATGCCCCTTGGAAGAGATGTGGAGGTCACAGTAGCTTAACAAGACAGTTTTAATGCCCCTTGGAAGAGACGTGGAGTTCAGAGTGGTTTAACAAGACGGTTTTAATGCCCCTTGGAAGAGACGTATAGGTCACAGTAGCTTAACAAGACGGTTTTAATGCCCCTTGGAAGAGACGTTGAGTATCAGCGTGGTTTAACAAAACGGTTTTAATGCCCCTAGTAAGAGATGTGAAGTATCAGAGTGGTTTAACAAGACGGTTTTAATGCCCCTTGGAAGAGACGTGAAGAATCAGAGTGGTTTAACAAGACGGTTTTAATGCCTCTTGGAAGAGACGTGGAGGTCACAGTAGCTTAACAAGACGTTTTAAAAGCCCCTTGGAAGAGACGTGGAGGTCAGAGTGGTTTAACAAGACGGTTTTAATGCCCCTTGGAGGAGACGTGGAGGTCAAAGTAGCTTAACAAAACGGTTTTAATGCCCCTTGAAAGAGATGTGGAGTTCAGAGTGGTTTAACTAGACGGTTTTATTGCCCCTTGGAAGAGACTTGGAGGTCACAGTAACATAGCAACATAGTTTGTAAAGCCGAATAAAGACTTGCGTCCATCAAGTTCGACCAGTTAGTTCTGTAATTGCTAAAGTTGATCCAGAGGAGGGCAAAAACCCCAAATGATTTAGCCAATCTTCACCTAAGGAGAAATTCCCTCCCGACTCTGAAACAAGCAGTCAGAATAAATCCCTGTATCAACCTACTATTTTATTTTATTTTTAAGTATATGCTGAAATCTGCCTGGTATCTAGAAATGCATCCAGTCCCCGCTTGAACTGGTGTAGTGAATCTGACATTACCGTCTCCTCACTCAGTGAATTCCATATTCTCAGTAGCTTAGCAAGACGTTTTTAAAGCCCCTTGGAAGAGACGTGGAGGTCACAGTGGTTTAACAAGACGGTTTTAATGCCCCTTGGAGGAGACGTGGAGGTCAAAGTAGCTTAACAAGACGGTTTTAATGCCCCTTGGAAGAGACGTGGAGTTCAGAGTGGTTTAACTAGACGTTTTTATAGCCCCTTGGAAGAGACGTGGAGGTCACAGTAGCTTAACAAGATGGTTTAAATGCCCCTTGGAAGAGACGTGGAGGTTAAAGTAGCTTAACAAGATGGTTTTAATGCCCCTTGGAAGAGACGTGGAGTTCAGAGTGGTTTAACAAGACGGTTTTAATGCCCCTTGGAAGAGACGTGGAGTTCAGAGTGGTTTAACAAGACGGTTTTAATGCCCCTTGGAAGAGACGTGAAGTATCAGAGTGGTTTAACAAGACGGTTTTAATGCCTCTTGGAAGAGACGAGGAGGTCAGAGTAGCTTAACAAGACATTTTTAATGCCCCTTGGAAGTGAAGTGGAGGTCAGAGTGGTTTAACAAGACCGTTTTAATGCCCCTTGGAAGAGACTTGGAGGTCAAAGTAGCTTAATAAGGCGGTTTTAATGCCTCTTGGAAGAGACGTGGAGTTCAGAGTGGTTTAACAAGACGGTTTTATTGCCCCTTGGAAGAGACGTGGAGGTCACAGTAGCTTAACAAGACGGTTTTAATGACCCTTGGAAGAGATGCGGAGCTTAGAGTGGTTTAACAAGACGGTTTTAATGCCCCTTGGAAGAGACGTGGAGGTCACAGTAGCTTAACAAGACGGTTTTAATGCCCCTTGGAAGAGACGTGGAGGTTAAAGTAGCTTAACAAGACGGTTTTAATGCCCCTTGGAAGAGACGTGGAGTTCAGAGTGGTTTAACAAGATGGTTTTAATGCCCCCTGGAAGAGACGTGGAGGACCCAGTAGCTTAACAAGACGGTTTTAATGCCCCTTGGAAGAGACGTGGAGTTCAGAGTGGTTTAACAAGACGGTTTTAATGCCCCTTGGAAGAGAAGTGGAGGTCACAGTAGCTTAACAAGACGGTTTTAATGCTTCATGGAAGAGACGTGGAGTTCAGAGTGGTTTAACAAGAGGGTTTTAATGCCTCTTGGAAGAGACGTGGAGTTCAGAGTGGTTTAACAAGACGGTTTTAATGCCCCTTGGAAGAGACGTGGAGTTCAGAATGGTTTAACAAGACGGTTTTAATGCCCCTTGGAAGAGACGTGGAGTTCAGAGTGGTTTAAAAAGACGGTTTTATTGCCCCTTGGAAGAGACGTGGAGGTCACAGTAGCTTAACAAGACGGTTTTAATGCCCCTTGGAAGAGACGTGGGGTTCAGAGTGGTTTAACAAGACGGTTTTAATGCCCCTTGGAAGAGACATGGAGGTCACACTAGCTTAACAAGACAGTTTTAAAGCCCCTTGGAAGAGACGTGGAGGTTAAAGTAGCTTAACAAGACGGTTTTAATGCCCATTGGAAGAGACGTGGAGTTCAGAGTGGTTTAACAAGACGGTTTTAATGCCCCTTGGAAGAGACGTGGAGTTCAGAGTGGTTTAACAAGACGGTTTTAATGCCCCTTGGAGGAGACGTGAAGTATCAGAGTGGTTTAACAAGACGGTTTTAATGCCTCTTGGAAGAGACATGGAGGTCACAGTAGCTTAACACGATGTTATTAATGCCCCTTGGAAAAGACGTGGAGGTCAGAGTAGCTTAACAAGGCGGTTTTAATGCCCCTTGGAAGAGACGTGGAGGTCACAGTAGCTTAACAAGACATTTTTAATGCCCCTAGGAAGAGACGTGGAGGTCACAGTAGCTTAACAAGATGGTTTTAATGTCCCTTGGAAGAGACGTGGAGTTCTGAATGGTTTAACAAGACGGTTTTAATGCCCCTTGGAAGTGACGTGAAGTTCAGAGTGGTTTAACAAGACGGTTTTAATGCCCCTAGGAAGAGACGTGAAGTATCAGAGTGGTTTAACAAGACGGTTTTAATGCCTCTTGGAAGAGACGTGGAGGTCACAGTAGCTTAACAAGACGTTTTTAATGCCTCTTGGAAGAGCCGTAGAGGTCAGAGTGGTTTAACAAGACGGTTTTAATGCCCCTTGGAAGAGATGTGGAGGTCACAGAAGCTTAACAAGACGGTTTTAATGCCCCTTGGAAGAGATGTGGAGTTCAGAGTGGTTTAACAAGACGGTTTTAATGCCCCTTGGAAGAGATGTCGAGTTCAGAGTGGTTTAACATGATGGTTTTAATGCCCCTTGGACGAGACGTGGAGGTTACAGTAGCTTAACAAGACGGTTTTAATGCATCTTTGAAGAGACGTGGAGTTCAGAGTGGTTTAACAAGACGGTTTTAATGCCCCTTGGAAAAGACGTGGAGTTCAGAGTGGTTTAACAAGACGGTTTTAATGCCCCTTGGAGGAGACGTGGAGTTCAGAGTGGTTTAACAAGGCGGTTTTAATGCCCCTTGGAAGAGACGTGGAGGTCAAAGTAGCTTAAGAAACTAGTTTTAATGCCCCTTTGGAAAAGACGTGGAGTTCAGAGTGGTTTAACAAGATGGTTTTAGTGCCCCTTGGAAGAGACGTGGAGGTCACAGTAGCTTAACAAGACTTTTTTAATGCCCCTTGGAAGAGACATGGAGTTTAAAGTTGTTTATCAAGACTTTTTTAATGCCGCTTGGAAGAGACGTGGAGGTCACAGTAGCTTAACAAGACGGTTTTAATGCCCCTTGGAAGAGACGTGGAGTTTAGAGTGGTTTAACAAGATGGTTTTAATTCCCCTTGGAAGAGACGTGGAGTTCAGAGTGGTTTAACAAGATGGTTTTAATGCCCCTTGGAAGAGACGTGGAGTTCAGAGTAGTTTAACAAGACGGTTTTAATGCCCCTAGGAAGAGACGTGGAGGTCACAGTAGCTTAACAAGATGGTTTTAATGTCCCTTGGAAGAGACGTGGAGTTCTGAATGGTTTAACAAGACGGTTTTAATGCCCCTTGGAAGTGACGTGAAGTTCAGAGTGGTTTAACAAGACGGTTTTAATGCCCCTAGGAAGAGACGTGAAGTATCAGAGTGGTTTAACAAGACGGTTTTAATGCCTCTTGGAAGAGACGTGGAGGTCACAGTAGCTTAACAAGACGTTTTTAATGCCTCTTGGAAGAGCCGTAGAGGTCAGAGTGGTTTAACAAGACGGTTTTAATGCCCCTTGGAAGAGACGTGGAGGTTACAGTAGCTTAACAAGACGGTTTTAATGCATCTATGAAGAGACGTGGAGTTCAGAGTGGTTTAACAAGACGGTTTTAATGCCCCTTGGAAGAGACGTGGAGTTCAGAGTGGTTTAACAAGACGGTTTTAATGCCCCTTGGAGGAGACGTGGAGTTCAGAGTGGTTTAACAAGGCGGTTTTAATGCCCCTTGGAAGAGACGTGGAGGTCAAAGTAGCTTAAGAAAGCAGTTTTAATGCCCTTTTGGAAAAGACGTGGAGTTCAGAGTGGTTTAACAAGATGGTTTTAGTGCCCCTTGGAAGAGACGTGGAGGTCACAGTAGCTTAACAAAACTTTTTTAATGCCCCTTGGAAGAGACATGGAGTTTAAAGTTGTTTATCAAGACTTTTTTAATGCCACTAGGAAGAGACGTGGAGGTCACAGTAGCTTAACAAGACGGTTTTAATGCCCCTTGGAAGAGACGTGGAGTTTAGAGTGGTTTAACAAGATGGTTTTAATGCCCCTTGGAAGAGACGTGGAATTCAGAGTGGTTTAACAAGATGGTTTTAATGCCCCTTGGAAGAGACGTGGAGATCACAGTAGCTTAACAAGATGATTTTAATGCCCCTTATAAGAGCCATGCAGTACAGCATAATAAAACATTATTCCCATTATTGGGGAGTGGGTCTCACATAGTCTTTGCCTATGCCTTCCACACAAAGCTACCAAAAATTAGGACGGAGGAACTTGCAATGCTGGCCACACGGACCACAGTCAACCTGGTGGTATAGTGATGGTCAAGGCTGAGGATAAGGAGAAGAGCAAAAAACAGCCGAAATGAGGAAGCGTATACCCATGTGTGGGTGTGAAGCGGTGCATGGGAATACACCTCCCGAAATAACACAGTGGATTTGACTTTATGTTAGTCTACAGTCATTTGGTGGTGATGAGAATTCTGGCCCAATCCAGCCCTTGTTCATTTTGATAAGGGTCAGCTTGTCAGCATTGTCAGTTGACAGGCGAGTGCGCTTATCAGTTATAATTCCCCCAGCTGCACTAAAAACACGCTCCGATAACACGTTAGCGGCAGGGCAGGCCAGGACCTCCAAGGCGTACAAAGCGAGTTCATTCCAAGTGTCCAGCTTGGATACCCAATAATTAAAAGGCACAGAGGAATCACGGAGGACGCTGGTATGGTCAGCAAGGTATTCCCTCACCATCGTTTGAAACTTTCCACTCCTTGTGAGAGTACCCCGCGCCTCAGGGCCTGTAAGCTGGGCGGGTCTCAGAAAACTTTCCCACAACTTTGACAGTGTTCCCCTGCCTCTGCTAGATTGGAGTTGCGTCTCTCTCGCCTGTACGCCTTGGTAGGGCAACGAACTGTGACCTCTGCCGCTAGCGTGTTCAGATGGGAATTTCTTTAACAGTTCTGCAGCAAGGGCCTTCTGGTACTGCCACATTTTTGTAGACCTATCCAACTCAGGAATAAGAGAGTGAAAGTTCTCCTTGTAGCGAGGGTCTAAAAGTGTCACCAACCAGTAATGACTGTCACCCAACATTTTGACAACGCGAGGGTCACGGTTAAGGCAGCGTAACATAAAGTCAGCCATGCGTGCCAGACTGGTAATGGGCAAGACTTCCGTGTCCTCACCAAGATGATGACTGAACATGCTCTCCTCCTCCTCCTCCTCCCCCCTGTCCTCAGGCCACTCACGCTGAACCGACGGTATGACAGTTGTACAGGTCCTACCGTCTACAGCGCATGATACCAGCTCCTGTTCTTCCTCCTCCTCTCCTTCATTGCCCCCCAATGCACGTTGGGATGAGATGAGGCTGGGCTGTGTGTAATCGCCCGCTATGGCTTTTTGATCCATCTCATCATACTCTGGCTGCAATGCCTCCTCTTTAATTCTCTGCAGAGAGCGTTGCAAAAGACAGACAAGTGGGACGCTGACGCTAATGATGGCGTCATCGCCACTCACCATCTTGGAGGACTTCTCAAAGTTTGTCAGGATGGTACATATGTCAGACATCCAGGTCCACTCCTGAGGTCTTATGTGTGGAGCCTGACCTGAATATCGACGGCCTTGTTGCAGCTGGTACTCCACAACTGCTCTCTTCTGCTCACAAATTCTTTGCAACACGTGAAGGGTAGAGTTCCAACGTGTGGGGACATCACACACCAATCGGTGTGCCGGAAGCTGCAAACGCTGCTGCAACACAGCAAGGGTGGCGGAAGCTGTAGCCGACTTCCGAAAATGAGCTGACAGGCGGCGTACTTTGACGAGCAGATCTGGTAACTCGGGGTACGATTTAAGAAACCGCTGAACCACGAGGTTAAGCACATGAGCCTGGCATGGTACGTGTGTGATCTTGCCTCGCCTCAGAGCCGCCACCAGGTTACGGCCATTGTCACACACGACCATGCCTGGATGTAGGTTCAGCGGTCTCAGCCACAGATCTGCCTGCTCTTTCACAGCTGTCTACAACTCACAAGCAGTGTGAGGTTTATCACCTAAGCTTATGAGTTTCAGCACAGCATGTTGCCGCTTGGCTGAGGCAGTACTGCAGTGCTTCCAGCTTGTAACTTGATGTGGTGATATCTGAGATGGAGGCTGAACATGAGGAGTAGGAGGAGGATGATGCGCAGGAGCTGTACACTGTGGGGGCAACTCTGACTGACATAGGGCCCGCAATCCTCGGTGTTGGGAGGATGTGTTCCGTCCCAAGGTCCGACTGGGTCCCGGCTTCCACTGTGTTTACCCAGTGTGCGGTCAGGGAGATGTACTGTCCGTGGCCACAAGCACTTGTCCACGTGTCTGTTGTCAGGTGAACTCTCCCAGTAACTGCGTAGTTGAGGGCACGGCAGATGTTTTGGGACACGTGCTTGTGTAGTGCGGGGATGGCACACCAGGCAAAATAGTGCCGGCTGGGGACCGAGTACCGAGGGACGGCCACCGCCATAAGGTTGCGTAAGGATTCTGTCTCCACCAGCCTAAAAGGCAGCATTTCCAACGCAAGCAGTTGTGAAATGTGCGAATTTAGGACTGTGGCCTGTGGTGCGTTGGCTGTGAATTTGCGCTTTCATTCAAAGGTCTGGGATATGGACAATTGAACGCTACGGTGGGACGTGGACGTTGATGCTGTTTCTTGAGAAACTGCCATAAGAAGTGAAGACTGAGAGGAGGGGGCATCTTTGCATGCAGCATGGACAGGGGATTGCCTTGCACGCGCATCAGGGGGTTCTCTTACACACACAACAGCGGAAGAAGCAGTGGTGACACCCGCTGACACTGGTCGTGGACCCTGGGGTTCGCCCCACAAAGTCGAGTGCTTTGCTGACATGTGCCTGATCATGCTGGTGGTGGTCAGGCTGGTAGTTTTGTCACCCCTGCTGATGCTGGCCTTTTGGGGGTTATCAGCAGAGTCTTTAAAAAAATTCCAGACTCTGGAAGACCTACCGCTTGTACTGGCAACGTCCCTCGTGTTGGTGCTACGGGGAACGGTTGCCCGCCTTCTGTCTGCGGCCACCACACTGCTTCTTCCTGCCTGTTGGGGTACTCTGCCTCCCTCCCCCTGTGTGCTGCTGGCCTCGCTCTGCGTGTCCTCCTGCCACGTTGGGTCAGTTACTAGATCATCCACCACCTACTCCTCTTCCACTTCCGCACCACTTTCCTCCTCCTTACTTCGTGGCAATTGTGTCTCGTCATCGTCCACCTCTTGTGACAAATTGTCAGCGTCGCCTTCCTGTGGCCGTGGCTGTTCAAATATTTGGCCATCGCTACATGGGATCTCCTCTTCCACCACTTCAAGCGGAGCAGGCGAGGGGCCCAAATATGGAAATGGACCCTTGAACAGCTCTTCAGAGTGTCCAACTGTGGGATCAGTTGCTGTCTGACGACACTCGGCATGGTGGGAGGAAGGAGCATCAGGGTGAGGAGTATGCAGTCGAGACTCACGGCTACTAACACTTGACCGTGTGGAAGGCAGACCGGAGGTGGTGGTGCCCAGGTGAGTGGAAGTATTATCTGCTATCCAATTAATAACCTGTTCACACTGACCAGTTCGCAATAGTGGTGCTGTTGTGTGCTTCCCTAGTAATTCGGTCAAGAACTGGGAGCGAGAAGATGTGGCTGTTGGTTGTGGCACATTTTCACCTTGGCCACGGCCTTGTCCTCTGCACGCACCATCACCAGAACGTCCAGTTCCACGTCCCTTGCCTCGCGCCTTGCCCATTGTAAATGAAGTAAAATAGCTTACACTCGCACTATCAATGGCAAAAGGGTAATAAAAAGGAGATTTGAACTGTGGAAGAGGAAAACCACAGTTCTAGCTATCTGGCCTACACCAGAATCTTTTAAACAGATATATTTGTGTCTGAACAGTCAGCGAGACACTCAAAATGCTTTTTTTTATGGAAAAAAAGGCAAAAAAGTGGATAATACAGAGATTTGAACCGTGGAACTGCAAAACCACAGTTCTAGTTATCTGGTCTACACCAGACTCTTTTTACACCAGACAGTCAGCGAGACACTCAAAATGTTTTTTTTATGCAAAAAGGTGGATTACACGCAGATTTGAACCGTGGAAGAGGAAAACCACAGTTCTAGTTATCTGGCCTACAACAGAATCTTTTAAACAGATATATTTGTATCTGAACAGTCAGCGAGACACTCAAAATGTTTTTTTTTATGGAGAAAAGGCAAAAAAGTGGATAATACAGAGATTTGAACTGTGGAACTGCAAAACCACAGTTCTAGTTATCTGGCCTATACCAGACTCCTTTAAACAGATATATTTGTGTCTGAATACTCACAGACACACTCAATTTTTTTTTTTTTTTTGGGGGGGGGGGGAATACCAAAAGGTTAATAAGACGGGTATTTGTACAGTCTGACTGAGGGAGAAAAAAAAAAAGAGGATTTAGATGAAAAAAAAGGATTTTTCCTGGCCCCTGAGACCTGGGGCTAAGTCTAGCAATTTGAAAAGCAGCACACAGGACTGTAATGCAGTGTTTGTTGGTATAACCACTGCGTCTCCTATACAGCCTGCCTGCCTGATATCTGGGATGGATATTAGTCCTGAGAAGGACTGTTTGTTTGATTTTGCAGGCTTTAGAGACCCTACACTACCTATTTCGCAGTATAAATCTCTCCATAGCTCAGCAGCACTCTCCCTACACCGTCTGATCCGGAACGACTATGTCCAAGATGGCGGCGCCCGGTTTTAAATACTCGAGGTGACGCTGTGTGGCCAGCCAATCAGTGTAATGCCCACAAACAACATGCGGAATTACAGTGACTGGCTGGCAATCCCTGCATGTTAATTGGTTCTGTAAAGAGCGCCAAACGTGCAGGGCGGAGACCCTAGCTCCCGCCCGAGTAACCCGGAAATGCTCGGTGCTCGCCGAACATCCCGAGTAGTGAGATGCTCGGGCGAGTACCGAGCAGTGTCGAGCATGCTCGCTCAACACTAGTGTTAATTCATAGTTTTGATGCCTTCAGTGTGAGTGTACAATTTTCATAGTCATGAAAATACAGAAAAATCTTTAAATGAGAAGGTGTGTCCAAACTTATGGTCTGTACTGTATATTGCTTCATGAGAGAAAGTAAAAACAAAGAGAAAAATTTTGCTTTCTTATGTTTTTTGTCCATATGGTTATTAATTTTGAAAGTGTAGCAAGTGCAAATTATGATTTTACCCATCCTTTTTTGTTCTTTTCCTTGAATCCAACATTCCTGATTACAGAGAGGCCAGTCACTTACATTCGGTTTACAAAGGACATGCAGCAGCAGTGTACTTCTTTCAAGTGTCAGATCCTTGAGGGTCCCACTACTGTGACACCCACGAATTACAGAAACATGGGTTCCATGTTCCTCCCCCATTTGCGTGAAGTGGTAGTTTCTTCAGTCTATGGGATTGACAAAGATAGCCGAGTGCTGTACTTGGCTATATCCATCAGTCTCACAGTCTTTAAATCCCTCTTCAGAGCACATTTGAGACCATCAAGCCATTCAAATAGAGGGCACGGTATCCATATTCTCATGATTGATGGAAGTCTCAGAAACGGGACTCAATGAATAGACACTTGATTATGAAAAAAAACAGTTCTCGTGATTGATGGGGTTCAATCCATGAGAAAACCCTTTTAAGATTGAAATAAATTTGTGGCATCCCAGCTGTTAGTTGAAGAGAATCTGAATCTATCTTGTCTGTTTTAGGCTATGTGCCCACGATGCAGAATTGAAGAAGAAAATTTCGGCAGCGTTTCTGCATATCCTTGGCTTGCGGATTTTACACGCGTTTTTTAAGCGTTTTTACATGCGGATTTGGCGTTTTTCAGATGCATTGAGTAGTCAAATCCGCATGCAGAAACGCACAAATAATGGACATGCTGCGGATTTTTCCGCACAGAAAATCCGCTGCTGAAAATTCCGCAGCATGTGCAGAGAACATACGGATTTTCATTGGGGACCATGGGGCACATATTACCAAGCATTTTAAAAGCGTTATCGCTGCGGAAATTCTGCAGCAAAAATGCTTGAAAAACGCATCGTGGGTACGCAGCCTTAGTAAAAGGACTTTCTGCCCCTTTCTTTAAAGCACCACTCCAGCGTTTTTATTTTATTGCACCGCTGGAGTGATGCTATAAATGTAAGTCCCTGCCCCCTGTCCTATACTCACCTTGCGCCCCTTAATCGGTTTTCCCGCTGCTCCGGTCCCTCTCCTGTGAAAAGTTACTTGTCGGTGCGCTCTACTGATTCATGGAGCAGCGCGGAGGTCACTTTTCAATACAAGTCTATGAGAGCCTCGTTGTGACCTTGTTCTGGCTCTCATAGACTTGTAATGAGAGCTCATGAGCGAAGCTTCTGACTTCTGCCTGTCAGAAGCTGCACTCGCAAGATGGTGTGGGGGGACCGGATCGGTTCTGAACACAAGGGAAAATGCCGGAGGGTGGCTGGGGGCTTACACTGAAAGCATCACTTTGTAAAGGACATATTGATATTCATGATATAGTTGCTCTACTTTTGTTGCTTGCTTCAAAAATCATGTTATTTTGCTTCTTTGGGCCCCCCCCTGGGCCGTGGGATACCCGGTGCCGGGCCGGTAGATGCTGGGGGTTGTAGTCACAGTGGCGGTGAGCCGGTCCGTGACCCAGGGCGGTCAATCTAAGGGAAATTATATGTATAGGTTTTATTAAAAAGTCAGACTACGCCACCTGTGAAATGCGGCTAAAGGGGGCCGCCGCTGCGGAGCAGTCCTCTGAAGCTGGTGGTGTTGCAGCAAGGATGTTATGACTCCCCACAGGAAGAGTTAGCTTCAGGGCAGGGTGTGGATGTTGGTGGTTGTGCAGGGTGTCGTAGTGCAGTAATAACCACAGAGTCAGTATAGTGCAGTCCCAGGGTCTTTCCTGATGACAATTTGGCAAGCCTGGATTGGGGTACTGGCTAGAGGTAAGAGTCCGGTCAGCCTGGAAGCAAACATTGAGTCCTCCTTGCCAGGTGAAGTTGTAGGCCTCCCCTTCTCACTATACTCTTTGGCTTTGCTGCCTGTAGCGGTGCTATAGCCCACGTCCCTGAGTGTAACGTTCTGTGCTCACCCGTATGGCTTGCAGCTCGGGCCTTACTCATGCGTTGCTCCCCCGTAGCGGTGCTGGTCCCTCTGTGCTGCTGAGCCTCCCGGCGTCTGATGGGGCCAGGAGACCTTCAATCTCCTGCCCTACGGTATCTGCTGCTGGGCCTTCAGTGCCCCACAGCCTCGGACTCCGGTGTCTGGTCCTCTGTGTTTCTCTAGCTAGGACGAGCTACCTCTGCTCCAGTCCCTAGCTCTTGTCTCCACCACATCCTAAACTCAACTCCTCACACTAAGACTAACTAACCCCGCCCCCAGATACCAGTTGCCAAGGGGAGGGGACTCCCCTTGCTGGTCTGGAGCCAGGAAAATGTTGCATGTTTAGTATCCCTGACTAGGGGATCCCTGCTTGCTTCCAGGCATGGCATTACCTCTTTTTAGGGAGGCAAAGCCACTGTGGCAACCGGACCCCTGGGGTGCCACATTCCCCCCTAGTTAATTTCAGTACTCCCGGACTGAGAATATTTTTCAAAAATAACAATAACAAGGCACACAGAAAATTATTAACATTACAGTCATTAACAGGTTAAAGTATAATCTGCAACCAGGTGTCCATTCCACTGAGCAAGTTGCAACTTGAACATGAGGGACCCGTCCGCAAACCCTCAACGTAGGCCCTGGGCGTGGCTGCAGGGCATAGATGATCCAGGTGCTGGACTACGTCTTCAGCCACGCCAAACGGGTTTTTGTTCTGAGGTCATTTGTTATAATCATAAAACCAATAAGGGGACACTCTAATAAGTGCAACTATTTACAATGGAAAGTTCTTTGGTTATTCTCCGTCCATAACCTTCAAGTCTTTATACCCCTTTCGGGTATCTGGATAAACACATAAAATTTTTCAAACTGGCAATGTCTCTGGCTTACCCTTACGGGTAACTATATACAGCATACATTTTAATACTCTTATACTTTACATTTTAGTTTCTCCAACGGGCAGGGAGCTGACCTTTTGTACTCCTGGTCGATCTACGTAGTACACTGGTGGTCACTGCTCTACCCTGGTCCCCTGTGTCTACCCCTGGTGTGGTGGGCTCAGTGTGACCTATTCTATGGGTAGTCTGAGGTAACACCGGTAGGCTGGGTAATCTCCTACGAATTCTTTGGCTCACCATGGGTACGACAGGTTCACTGCTAGCAGAGGGTTTATTCTCCTGGTCTGCTGATAGTGAAACTTCTGTCTCTGGGGCCGACTGGTCTTCCAGCTGTTCTGGGACTTCTGCAGCTTCCGGTGAGGCTGCTTGGAGAAAGGTAAGGACCGGTACTACAATTGCATTGTCCACCTGTGTCCACGACCGGGGAAATTCTCCGAGTACTGTTTGGACCACCTCCTCCACTTCTTCTGTGGGCTGAGGGTTGTCTTGATTTTCTTTAGTGTGTTTTAACTGCTCAGGACATATCTTCAAGTGGTCTCTTGCGACTGCCGCTGAAGTTTCTCCTCCATCTTTGCTGATGAGGCACACTTTAGTGTTATCGTAACTCGAGGCTAGGATGGTGTACGGCTCTACCTCCCACTGATCATCTAGTTTGTGGAGTCGTCTCTTTCTCTTAAGGACTTGTTCTCCAGGTAACAAGGGGACAGCAGGTGCGTGTTGATTATAAGTTTTCTCTTGCTTTTGTCTTGCCTGGGACAAGCTTCTTTCAACACTCTCTTGCACTTTGCGGTATTGTTGCTGCCGCTCGGTATCCCAATCCGCATCTGGTGAGGTTGTCTCTGGTGTTAGGACTCCCATGTCCAAGTCGATGGGCAGCTTACCAGGTCTTGCCCTCATCAGGTAAGCGGGTGTACAATTGGTGGAGTTCACTGGGATATGATTATATAGATCCATCAGATCTGGCAACTTCTCTGGCCACAGGCTGCGTTCTTCCAGGGGCAACGTCTTCAATAGGTCTATCACCACCTGGTTCATCTTCTCACACAACCCGTTGGTTTGGGGGTGATATGGTGTTGTCCTGATTTTCTTGCAGCCGTACAGGTTGCAGAATTCCTGGAACACCTCCACTTCGAAGGCTGGACCTTGGTCAGTAAGCACACGATCAGGGTAACCGTGCGGGCGACAGAAGTGCTGTTGAAATGCCTTGGCTGCCGTCTGAGCCGTCTGGTCTTTCACTGGCACTACTACCAGGAACCGGGAGTTTGTGGTCTACGATGGTGAGGGCGTAGACATAGCCTGACCTGCTTGGGGCTTGTTTCACGTGGTCCAAGGCTACCAGTTCGAGTGGCTGTTTGGTGATGATGGGCTGCAGGGGAGCCCTCTGGCTGTCACGGTCTTTTCGTCTCAGGTTGCATGGTCCGCATTCTCGACACCATCTCTCGATTGCTTTCCTCATGCCAGCCCAGTAGAATTGCTCATGTAGCAAGACTTCCAACTTCTTCCATCCGAAGTGTTCCGCTCCATCGTGGTACGCTTCTAAGACCATTGACGCATCCCGCCTCGGGACTACCACCTGCCAGACCAGTTCATGTGTCCGGGGGTTGATACTCCTTCAACACAGCTTCCCTTCATAGATGAACAGCTTGTCCTTCTCCTTCCACAGCTGTTTGGTCTCCTGTGGAGCATCTGGATCAGGGCGCGAGTCAGCCTGTGTCAGCAACTCCTTTACCAGGCAGACAGCCGGGTCGCTATCCTGTGTCTCTGCCCATCCATGGTGGGGCAATGGGTTGAACGTGACCTCTCTATTAGCGTAGCACCTGTTCTTCACACAATGGGAGCACTGGGTCACCCCATGATGGTGGAAAGCGGGTATCTCTATCTCTTCCAGCTCTTCCAGGGCTTCTCCCCCATCTGGCAAGTTGGGCATCCTGGACAGCGCGTCAGCATTTGCATTTTTGTGCCCAGCCCGATACTTGATGGTGAACTCATAGTTAGATAGTCGGGCCATCCCTCGTTGTTCCAGGGCACCAAGCTTCGCAGTTTCCAGGTGCGTCAGTGGGTTATTGTCCGTGAAGACCGTAAATTTGGAGGAGGCGAGATAGTGCTTGAAGCGTTCTGTTACAGCCCAGACTACGGCGAGGAACTCCAACTTGAAGGAACTGTAGTTATCGGGGTTCCTTTCCGTGGGTTGGAGCTTCCTGCTGGCATAGGCAATTACTCTCTCTCTGCCCTGCTGTATCTGGGACAGTACCGCTCTTAACCCCACGTTGCTCGCGTCCGTATGGAGTATGAAGGGTTGGCCATAGACGGGGTAGGCCAGGACTTCGTCTCCCGTGAGGGCCATCTTTAGTCGGATGAAGGATTCGTCTTCTGGCTTATCCCATTTGAACGGAGGCTTCGGGGTTTTGGCCTTCCTGGACTGGCCTACTAAGAGGTCCTGCATAGGTGCCGCTATCTTGGTGAAGCCTTTGATAAAGTTTCGGTAGTAGCCTACCAACCCGAGGAACTGACGCACTTCCTTAATAGTGGAGGGTCTTGGCCAGTCCTTGATTACAGTGACCTTTTCAGGGTCTGGTGCTACACCTTCGGCGCTTACCACATGACCTAGGTACTGTACCTTGGGCTTCAACAGGTGGCATTTGGACGGCTTCACCTTCAGGCCATACTCAGCTAGGGCTTCAAACACCTCTGCTAGGTGCTTCAGGTGGTCTTCATAGGACTTGGAGTAGACGATGACGTCATCCAGGTACAGCAGGACAGTCTCGAAGTTCTTGTGTCCCAGACAGCACTCCATCAACCGCTGGAAGGTTCCTGGGGCGTTGCAGAGCCCGAATGGCATGCAGTTGAACTAGCTGAGGCCCATCGGCGTTGTAAATGCGGTCTTTTCTTTATCCGCCTCTGCTACAGGAACCTGCCAATATCCACTGGTGAGATCCAAAGTAGAGAAATAATTAGCAGATCTTAATGCAGCTAGGGACTCTTCAATTCTGGGTAACGGGTAGGCATCCTTATGTGTAATGCGGTTAATTTGCCTGTAGTTAACACACATTCTCATTGTACCATCCTTTTTCCTGACGAGAACTAATGGAGCTGCCCAGGGGCTACAACTATCTCTTATCACCCCAGCCTCCTTCATCTCCCGTAACATCCCTTTGGCACATTGATAGTGAGCTGGAGGTACAGGCCGGTACCGCTCTTTAATGGGTGGATGATCTCCCGTGGGGATATGATGTTGTACCCCTTTTACCTGCCCAAAATCTAGTGGGTATTTGCTGAAGATCTGCTCATACTCCTGGACCACCCGGTATACTCCATGTTTTTGGTGATGAGGGGTGGAGTCAGTGCCCACATGTAGCTTCTGACACCAATCCTCCATCTGTCCCTTAGAGCCATTATCCTCCGCCGGTTTGGATGGAGGCAAGGTTCCATTGTTTTTATAGAATTGTTGCTGATGGTGAATAATTTGGCAAGGGTAGCATACCGGGGTAAATGGACCTCTTCCTCCCCACAATTCAGGATGCGGACTGGCACTCTCCCATTGAGGACATCAACCACCCCCCTGGCTGTCAAAATGGTGGGCCTACTGTCAGAGTATACGGGCTTTACCAGGGCCTGGTAATCTCGACCCCTGAGACCGTTTGCTGCCCGACACCATATCAACATTTCACTTCTAAGGGGCATGGCAATGGGGAATGGGTCACTCATCCTGACACTGCCAATTTCACTACCAGACAGTTCTACCTGTTGTCTTCTCATCAGGGCTCTGATTTCTCTCTGCAGAACCCGCTGCTGACTGGAACTGGCAGTCTCCGCGATCTGCTGTAACAAGACAATAATTTCTGAAATACAATTTTCTATAACATTAGTGCCTAAGGTTATCATGGGATGACTTTCTCGGCAATCAATGTTAACAATTATCATTCCTTGCGATGGCAACTCTACCTTGCCGACTTTTATGGTCACCTCTTTATACCCCATCTGAGGCAAGTGCTGACCATTGCTGGCATAGATGCTCAGATGCTCATCTGAACGGTGGGTAATATCCGAATCAGTCCTGTATCGTTTATAAAGAATGTATGGCATAGTGATCACCTGGGATCCAGTGTCCAGCAACGCGCTCATTGGGATGCCATCAAGCACGACGGGTAGGACCGGCCGTCCTCCCACGTACTTGTCTTGCCAGCTTTGTGGCCCTGGTCGTCTTACTCCTGGGGGTTGGCCCTCTGCCCCAGGTGTTGCCCGTTTAAATTGCAGAATCTTGCGTAGTATCCCGCCTTTTGACAGCGGCGGCAGATGGGTTGTCTGTCCTGGTCGTAGCGATCGCTGTTCCTCCCTCTGATCGGTGGAATCCTTTTCTGTCATCGCCACGGGATGTCATCTGGACTGGAAGCCAGCTCGATCTTTTCCTGGGGAGACACTTGCAGGGCCTGCATGGTTTTGGTTAACGAGGCCACGCTTTTGGTCAGCTCTTGGACCTGAAGGCGCAAGTCTGCAGACGGGTCATTGTCCAGCGTCTGCGCGTCAGCCTCCACAGGTGTTGGAGAAAAGGATGCCATCTCTTGGTGGTAGGTGATAGCTGGGCGCCGGTGGGATGCAGCGCCTCCTGGTGTTGATTCCCGCAGCACCCTGATGGCTCTGTCTTTAAATTGTGCAAAGTCTAGATCAGGGTTTTGCAGAGCCATAATGCGCAGCTGTGTCCTGTGAGTGCTGGACAGGAGTCCCTCAATAAACTGTTCAGTTAGCAATCTGTTCTCATCATGCACACTGTCAGGGTCTACCTGTTTGATGGCCCGCAGCGCCTCCTGCAGGTTAAGAGCATAGTCCCATACACTGACCTGTACTCTTTGTTTGCACCCGTAAAACTTCATTTTAATTTCCGGTGCAGTGCGGGTGTCAAAGGTATCCTTTAATCAGGCCAGTATTTCTTTTACAGTGCCTTTGTCTCTGCCTGGCCAGGACTTCACTTCTCTCTGGGCTGCACCGATTAGCTGGCCTATGAGGATGCTGACTTTTTGTTCCTCAGACAGGGGGTATACTTTAAACAAACTGCGCAATCTTTCCTCAAAGTCATTCAGGGTGTGCGACTCTCCTGAGTACTGGGGCAACCATACCGCCCCCGGTATGTATGGCATTGATAACGGCATTACAGTGGCAGCGGTCGTGCCTGCGGCTGAACCTTCTTCCATGTTGGGCATCTTCCTCCCCCCTAGTGAACCGTGGCCTACCTTCCTGCTTGTTGAGCAGGCTGCGGTCCCTTGGACGAGAAGAGGAGAACTGCTCGACTAGCAGTTCCCGGGGCAGGACCTGGCGTCCCCTTGCGTCTGACGTCAGGGCGTACGCTTCCTGGCACGGTGACCTCCTTCCAGGACCTGACGCTGCGTCAGTGCGTAAGGCGGGGCTTGGGCTTCGCGCGCTTCCAGCGGTTACGCCCCTCTTCTTCCCACGCGGCGACTCGGAAAGCCGGATTTTGGTAAGAACTTACCTGTAAAATCCTTTTCAGCGAAGGAAGGAAGGGAGACACAGATTCTCTACTTCGTGGGTAGGCGGAGCCCCATAGGATAGTCACCTCAGATTGGAAAATGACGACCGGCCCCTCCAGTATATAGGCTCCTCCTACTCCCATGTTCATCAGTCCGTACACAAGCTAAGGAAGAGCAGACCAACCAGCAGAACAACATATCCCCTTCTGAAATTTCAGAAGTGAGAGAAAACAGGTTATGTAATAGAAACACACAGTCTTAGGCATACCCCATTGGACCTGACAACTGTGTAGAGCTGGCGAAACTGAAAGGAGAGCCGTAGAGCGCTAAACCCAGTCCAGAAGATCGACATCAGGAAGGGGACGCGCTGCATCTAGAAACACAAAAAAACACTTCTGCCCTGGAAGGGTGCTGTGTCTCCCTTCCTTCCTTCGCTGAAAAGGATTTTACAGGTAAGTTCTTACCAAAATCCGGCTTTCAGCAGCAGAAGGGAAGGAAGGGAGACACAGATTCTCTACTTCGTGGGACGTCCTAAAGCAGTACCTACTTAAGGGTGGGAAATAGAGGCAGAAGCTTCCATACCCCAAAACTTAGGCAAGAGCGCAAACCGCGCTAAATAACGGAAAACTAAGTAAAGGGATAACTTAAATTACCGCCGCCTGCAGGACCCTGCGTCCCAGGGCCGCATCGGCTGAAGCACTTACGTCCACCTTATAAAACTTAGTAAAGGTGTGAACGGAGCGCCAGGTGGCCGCCCGGCAGAGCTGCGCTGCCGAGGCCCCCTGACGAAAAGCCCACGATGAGCCAATGGCTCTCGTGGAATGAGCTTTAACTTTAACCGGACAAGGCTCGCCCTTGAGCCGGTACGCTTCCAGGATAGCTAAACGGATCCACCGAGCTATCGTGTCTTTGGAAGCACGTTGACCACGCCGACGACCTGCCGGAATTATGAAAAGAGAGTCCGACTTCCGAAAACCTTGAGTGATCGTAAGATAGAACTTCAATGCCCGCACTAAGTCCAACGAGTGCAAGGCCCGCTCCCTTGGATTCTTAGGTCCTGGACAAAGAGAAGGCAACACAATGTCCTGATTAATGTGGAATTGTGACACTACCTTAGGCAAAAAATCTTCACGAGTACGAAGCACCACGCGATCCGGAAAAAATTCCAGAAAAGGAGGTGAGCAAGAAAGTGCTGCCAATTCCGATACCCTTCTCAAAGAGGTGACTGCCACCAAGAAGGCCACCTTCCAAGAAAGTAGTGAAAGTTTAGCAGAATCCATAGGCTCAAAAGGCCTATGCTGAAGGGCTTCCAGGACTAGATTAAGCCGCCATGGAGCCACAACTGCCCTCCGTGGCGGAAACTGACGTGCGACTCCGCAAAAAAAAGAGCGCACATCCCTGCGAGAGGCAATAGCCTTCCTAAAAAGTGCGGAAAGAGCAGATACCTGTCCCCGCACCGTACTAACTGCCAAACCCCTGGCCAGACTAGATTGCAGAAAGGCCAAGAAGTTGGGGATGGAAAAAACCCTCGGGTTTCTTGAGGATCCAGAACACCATGAATAGAAAGACTCCCAAGTTCTGTGATAAATCCTGGACGTAGCTGGACTCCGGGCCGCCCGCAAGGTAGCAATGACCTCGGGCGAAAAACCGCGACGGGTCAAGATCTCGGTCTCAAGAGCCACGCCGTCAAACGAAGAGACCTCAGGTCCGGATGAAGAATGGGCCCCTGAGTGAGCAAGTCCGGGCGAAGGGGCAGCGGAAACAGAGGTGCCGCCTGAAGAGACACCAGCGTCGAATACCAAGTCCTCCGCGGCCAGTCTGGTGCTATCAGAATTATTGATACCCTTTCGAGTTTGATCCGACGGATCACCAGAGGTAGTAAGGATATCGGCGGAAACGCATAGATCAGCTTGAACTGACCCCACGGGGCCACTAGAGCATCCACCGCCACCGCCTCCGGGTCCCTGTACCTGGACATGAACGTCGGAACCCTGGCGTTCAGCCTGGATGCCATCAAGTCCACCTGAGGAGTCCCCCAACGGGAACACAGCAGAGAAAACACTTCTGGATGGAGACTCCATTCCCCAGGGTCCACTTGCTCGCGACTGAGGAAGTCCGCCGAGATATTCAACACCCCTGGAATGTGAATTGCAGAGATTGCTGGAACTTTGGACTCGGCCCAGACCAGGATTCGAGAGACCTCCGACATGAGACTGGAACTCCTCGCCCCACCTTGGTGGTTGATGTACGCGACAGCCGTAGCGTTGTCCGACTGGATCCGGACCGGTAGACCGCTCAATAAGACCGTCCAATGTTGGAGGCAGAGAAATATTGCTCTCAACTCCAAAATGTTGATCGGGAGAGACGACTCCTTTGGCGATCAGACCCCCTGAATCCAGAGGTCGTTCCAAACCCCCCCCAGCCTGTCCGGCTGGCATCGGTTGTCACCACCGACCATCTCGGAGGAAGGAAGGATTTCCCCACGGATAGAGTCTCCGGACGTAACCACCATCCAAGAGATTCTCGCACCCTGTGGGAGATAATGACCGAGCGATCCAGAGAAGTTAGCGATCGATCCCAATGGGTCAGAATAAGGCTCTGGAGATCCCGGGAATGAAATTGTGCAAATGGTACTGCTTCCATAGTTGCCACTATTTGACCCAGAAGGCGCATGCATTCCCGAAGGGACATTGACAGCGCCGACCTCATAGCCTGGACCAGAAGACGAAGGTTCGTCTGTTTGACAGGAGGCAGGGACACAACTGCCCGAACAGTATCGAACTGCATCCCCAGGAAAAGAATGGACTGTGCTGGCTCCAATGACGATTTCTTCCAATTGATCAGCCACCCGAAGTCCATCAGGTACTGAAGGGAGAGATCGCGAGCCGCTATTGCCTCCTCCGCTGTGGGTGACACTATGAACAGGTCGTCCAGGTAGGGGAGGATCGTAACCCCCTGTCTTCGAAGAAGCGCCATGAGAGGAGCCAGAATTTTTGTAAAAACCCTGGGAGCTGCGGCCAACCCGAAAGGCAGGGCCACAAACTGGTAATGGGCTTGACCTATAGCGAAACGCAAGAAACGCTGGTGAGCCCTGCCGATAGGGATATGCAAATAGGCGTCGCGGATGTCTATGGACACCAAGAAATCGTACTGCGACAGGGTCGCTATCACCGATCGGAGAGACTCCATGCGGAACTTCCGTGTCCGGACGTAAATATTCAAATCCCTGAGATCCAGCACCGGACGAAACTTGTCCTCCTTTTTGGGGACCACAAAAAGGTTGGAATAAAAACCCTTTCCCTGGTCTTCCGGAGGAACCTGAACCACCACACCCTGCTGTAGGAGAGAGTCGACCTCCTGAAACAGTGCGGCAGCCAGTCTTGGCACGGACGGAATGCCCGTCAGACGAAACCTGTCTGGAGGCAGCGAATGAAACTCTATGAAATAGCCTGCCGACATAACCCGTGTCACCCAGGCGTCTGCTATGTGGGATGCCCAGATCGATCCGAATTGTAGCAGACGACCTCCCACCCGAGAGCCCTCGGGGGGATCCCTGGCATCAGTCAGCCTTAGCGGACTTTTTATCAACCTCCCGTCTGTCCTGACGGGACCCTTGCTTCCAAGGAGTACGAGATTTCTGGGCGGATCTGCCGTAGGATGAGGGACGACCCAATCTCCAAGAAGGCTGACTGAATCGTCCCCTGGCCCGAAAGGACCGAAGACCTCTGCCGGGCCCTGTCCTGCTGGCTGTGGATGCCACTGCCTTTTTCCCAGGCAGAGTAACATCCTTAGCTTTAGCTTTGGCAATTAGTTCCGAAAGATCTGAACCAAAGAGCTGACCGCCCTTATATGCCAGACTAAGCAATCCCTGTTTGGATACTGCATCCCCGGTCCACTGTTTAAGCCACCAAGCTCTTCTAATCGTGACTGCCGAAGCCTGAGCCCTGGACAGAATTGAAGCAGTGTCCAGTACTGCATCTCTGCCATAACACATAGCTTCTTCCATTCGCTGAAAAAGCTTTTCCACTTCTGAACGCGAAGTCCCATCCTGCCACGCCGCACGCAGCTGATCCAACCACCGCAGAGAAGCCTCACCGGCCCACATGACCCCCAAGGCCGCTCGGAAACCATGACCCGCGGCTTCATAGATGGATTTCGCCGCTGACTCCGATCTTCAGTCCAAAGGATCCTGAAGATTGGCTTTCCCTTTAACAGGAAGCAGGGAAGACTTGGTCAGCTGAGACAGAGATATATCCACCTCAGGAGAGGGAACCCAATTAGTAACCATCTCCTTGGCACAGGGATATAGGGCATCAAAAAAACGCGTTCCTCGGAAGCGTTTATCTGGACACTGACGCTCCTTCTCCACCGTTTCGTTAAGCTCCTCATGCGCAGGTAATGTAGAACGAACACGGCGCGTCTTCTGATACAGACGGCCCGACCTAGATGGTCTTGTCGGCTCTTCAGACAGCTCTAATACTTCCCGCATGTCCTTAATAAGCCCATCTACGCGACCAGAGAAACAGAGCGATCCTGTTGATCCTCCTCTTCGGACTCAGAAATTTCAGCAACCGAATCTGTTGGTGAATCCGAAGCCTCTGATGCGCTCTGCGAGGGAGACAACGCCACTATAGTCTTGCGGCGCTTTTTACCTCGTGGCATCGGGTGTGATCTAGCTGACACCCACTGTCCCAGGAGACTAGAGAGACTATCAATGGAGCGAGTGAGCGCCTCCACCTTAACATCACTGAGCGTTGAACTTGATGTAGTAGAAGGCCTGAGTGTATCAGAGGCGTGCGACTGAACCTGAAACGGATCCGGAGACCGATCCGCACTCCCAGGCCGCTGATCCGACATGCCACCCACACCAGATGCCAGGATGTACAACAAGGATGGCAAAAAAGTGTGAAAGCTGCAGAGCCTGTTTTCAAAACTCACTTTTTTTTTTTTTTTTTTATATATATGCGACAGGCTCTGAAGGGTTAAAGCTCACCCTTAGAAAAGAGCTACCCCAGAAATGCCGAGCAAAAAATCAATAGGGGGAAACTCCCTTAAACACCATGTGTTTCCCCTAAAGCTCCACTTTTTCAGAAGGGGTTAACATCACAGCAACTATAATACTACGCAGCCTAAAAGGTCAGTGAAGTAAATAGCTTTAGGAGAGAAAGCGGCAGTGCTCACGAGGACTCCTAATAGGTAGCCTGGAGAGACAGCACTGACAAAGAACCCCTGCCAGAGGCAGAGGGGACTCACCGGCACTGCGGCGACCGCTCCTCCTAAGTGTGTGGACGGACGGGGAGCAGAGAGCAGGAGGCGCCGCTGGACGCCGGAGGGAGAAGCAGGGACCGCCAGCGCACGCTCAACCAAGCGCTTCCTGCCTAAGTAATGACGGCAGGAAGCCAGGAGACGCTAAGCCACGCCCCGCTAGGCCACACCCCCGCTAGGCCATGCCCCCGCCAAAGCCCGGGCTTATTCAAACAACAAAAACGAGGGCAGAAAACTTCCTACCTCTATGAAGGCAGGAAGCAAGTCAATAAAAGCAAGAAAAAGCGCGCCAATACAGGGAGCTTCCTGCCTCAATGAAGGCAGGCAGCAAAAACGAAAAAGCATGCGCAAATAAAAAATAAAAATAAAAATTACTGGCCTCCGTCTCTGCTCCCCAGTCAAGACAGCGTCTGAAATAGACAAGAAACACACAGGCAGTACACTTGCCGAAGCCGTCGAAAATACTCTTTAGACCAAAGAGCACTTACCCGGCTGAACGCCACAGGGATCCTCAGGGATGTGTGGTGCCATGGCCCTTTGCTCCCCCTATGGCGGAGCACGCAGGGACCCTCTCAGATGTGTGGTGTGTGCCTCCGCCAGGGAGCGCCCTGTATCCCCCGGGGCCGGCAGGCATAAGTGGGAACCTCCTCAAGGGGTACACAGAGCTGCCAGGGGAGGGTCAGGGGTCTCAGCAGCGCCGAGACCCCCAGAGACCTCTAGACCACGGGGGGTCCAGGACTCGCTGGATATAAAATAACAACTTTTCTGAGGAGCTGCCAAAGCAGCGACTATCCTCTGAGACCTCAGATAAAAAGACTGATGAACATGGGAGTAGGAGGAGCCTATATACTGGAGGGGCCGGTCGTCATTTTCCAATCTGAGGTGACTATCCTATGGGGCTCCGCCTACCCACGAAGTAGAGAATCTGTGTCTCCCTTCCTTCCCTTCTGCTGCTGAAATGGCGGACAATGGCGGGAAACAGCGGCAATTGGCGCGAAACTTTACCACGGTATGCGACACAGTTCGTTAAGGCACACAGTACCCGGTGGCAACGGGCACGAAATCCTGCCGACTACGCCAAAGTTGACGCACCCCCTGGGCCGTGGGGTACCCGGTGCCGGGCCGGTAGATGTTGGGGGTTGTAGTTACATTGGCGGTGACCCGGTCCGTGACCCAGGGCGGTCAATCCAAGGGAAATTATATGTATAGGTTTTATTAAAGAGTCCGACTACACCACCTGTGGAATGCGGGGGCCGCCGCTGCGGAACAGTCCTCTGAAGCTGGTGGTGTTGCAGCAAGGATGTTATGACTCCCCACAGGAAGAGTTAGCTTCAGGGCAGGGTGTGGATGTTGGTGGTTTTGCAGGGTGTCGTAGTGCAGTAATAACCACAGAGTCAGTATAGTGCAGTCCCAGGGTCTTTCCTGATGACAATTAGGCAAGCCTGGATTGGGGTACTGGCTAGAGGTAAGAGTCCGGTCAGCCTGGAAGCAAACATTGAGTCCTCCTTGCCAGGTGAAGTTGTAGGCCTCCCCTTCTCACTATACTCTTTGGCTTTGCTGCCTGTAGCGGTGCTATAGCCCACGTCCCTGAGTGTAACGTTCTGTGCTCACCCGTATGGCTTGCAGCTCGGGCCTTACTCATGCGTTGCTCCCCCGTAGCGGTGCAGGTCCCTCTGTGCTGCTGAGCCTTCGGGCGTCTGATGGGGCCAGGTGACCTTCAATCTCCTGCCCTACGGTATCTGCTGCTGGGCCTTCAGTGCCCCACAGCCTCGGACTTCAGTGTCTGGTCCTCTGTGTTTCTCTAGCTAGGACGAGCTACCTCAGCTCCAGTCCCTAGCTCCTGTCTCCTCCACGTCCTAAACTCAACTCCTCACACTAAGACTAACTAACCCCGCCCCCAGATACCAGTTGCCAAGGGGAGGGGACTCCCCTTGCTGGTCTGGAGCCAGGAAAATGTTGCATGTTTAGTATCCCTGACTAGGGGATCCCTGTGTGGCGCCCCTGAGGGTTCAGTCACCACAGAGGTACTGCATCTCACCCAGAGGTATGGTATCTCACTCTCAGGTAAGGAAGGAGTACAGCTCAGGACCCTAACATCTGCATTCACTACACCACATTTTAGAGGGCAGGGCGAGATTGCTCCTACGGGAGAGCACAGTCCCTGATCCTTGGCTGGAGTAGGGGGAACCACAGTAAAGGGGAACCATTTAGTGGGTGTGGGTGTAGGACGTAGATCAGGGTAGCACTTGAAAGGAAGCTGTATAAAAGAGGGAACCATCTTAGAAAGTGAGTGGAGAAGTGAGGAGAAGTGACAGGAGCAGAGGCTCTGTACGAGCTCTGCTCCAGAGGCGGGCCTAGCCAGTGAGGCCCAAGTCTGAGAGGAGAAGGAGAGAAGAGAGGAGAGGGAGCAGGAAGGCTCCAGGAACAGAAGGGATCCCAGAAGTACGGGCAGTGCTGGAGGCCACCTGTACGCCCGAATCTACCAGGAGGAGGAGAGGTCAGGCCAGCAGAAGGGAACCGGGTCTCTTAACTAGTAGAAGATTGCAAGTCTCAACTAGAAACCGGAGGCTGCAGAACTTTATGTCCTGTAGCCACAAGTTCACACCAGTCTCACCGAGAAGGTAGCCATGTAGGACCCAGAGGACGGAACATACGTCGCCCGCCAAGGCCCGCGGGTACTGGATTGGAGTCACTAGGTGTGAGGTGCAGAGAAGAGGCCAGAGAAAGGACACAGAAGGGGGTCCTGATAAGTACTCCAGAGCTATCTGGGGGTGGACTGAGCCCCTCACTGAGTATTATTATTATTATTATTATTTATTATTATAGCGCCATTTATTCCATGGCGCTTTACATGTGAAAAAGGGGGTATAATACAAGAACAATTTCAATAATCTTGAACACAATGTGACAGCGACTGGTACAGGCGGAGCGAGGACCCTGCCCGCGAGGGCTCACAATCTACGAGGGATGGGTGAGGATACAGTAGGTGAGGGTAGAGCTGGTCGTGCAGCGGTATGGTGGAGCGGTGGTTACTGCAGGTTGTAGGCTTGTCGGAAGAGGTGGGTCTTCTGGTTCCTTTTGAAGGTTTCCACGGTAGGCGAGAGTCTGATACGTTGGGGTAGAGAGTTCCAGAGTAGGGCGGAAGCACGGGAGAAATCTTGTATACGGTTGTGGGAGGAGGAGATAAGAGGGGAGTAGAGCAGGAGATCTTGTGAGGACCGGAGGTTGCGTGCAGGTATGTAACGGGAGACTAGGTCGGAGATATATGGAGGAGACAGGTTGTGAATGGCTTTGTATGTCATGGTTAGGGTTTTGAACTGGAGTCTCTGAGCAATGGGGAGCCAGTGAAGAGATTGACAGAGAGGAGAGGCCGGGGAATAGCAGGGGGACAGGTTGATTAGTCGAGCAGCAGAGTTTATGATAGATTGGAGGGGTGCGAGAGTGTTAGAGGGGAGGCCACAGAGCAGGAGGTTGCAGTAGTCAAGGCGGGAGATGATGAGGGCGTGCACTAGTGTTTTAGCAGATTCATGGTTTAGGAATGTGCGGATCCGGGAGATATTTTTAAGTTGGAGTCGGCAGGAAGTGGAAAGGGCTTGGATATGTGGTTTGAAGGAGAGTAAGCACAGAACGACGTGGACAGTTACATTGAGCTCTGTAATCTGGACTGCAACAACTGTGAGTAAAGACTCTGGGACTGCACTATATTGTCTCTGTGTTCCTTGCTGCGCCATCCCTCACTGCACTACAATGCCCAGCACAACCACCAACATCCACACACTGCCCTGAAGCTAACTCTTCCTGTGGGGAGTAATAATACCCTTGCTACAATACCACCAGCTTCAGAGGACTGTTCCGCAGTGGCGGCCCCCTTTAGCCACATTCCACAGGTGGCGTAGTCGGACTCTTTAATAAAACCCATACACAATTCCCCTTGGATTGACCGCCCTGGGTCACGGACCGGGTCACCGACACAGTGACTACAGCCCCCAGCATCTACCGGCCCGGCACCGGGTACCCCACGGCCCAGGGGGCGCATCACCTGCTTGCTTCCAGGCATGGCATTACCTCTTTTTAGGGAGGCAAAGCCACTGTGGCAAACGGACACCTGGAGTGCCACACTTGCATAGCATACATTCTTTTCACAGAACATTCTGAAAGCTACACTCTGCTCCTGTTCTAACTAGTTTAGACCGGGATGTGTAACTTTCCATCACGCGCCGAGCTTATGATAATATGACCATATGTGTGTTTCCGTAATAATTGTACTAACATTGGCTTAAGCCTGTAGCGTGGCTGTAGGTGATTGGTTATTGATATATTCAAAACAATATATAATAAGTAGAATAAACGGGGTTAGAGATTCTCCGAATCTTCCCATACAGAGCTCTGTCTCCGTCTGGTTTCCTGTTGAATTGCGCAATCAACCATGTAACATAGAAATTTGACACTCACTTGGTCAACCGTGAAGGGTCGTTGTTGCCCTCGCCCCAACAACTTCAGAGTTGTAAAAAAAAACACGCTGGAGTGGTGCTTTAATAAATAAGACAAAACATATACTCACTCTGCGTTTCCATGTTACTCCTTCATCCCGCTAAATGTGATGTGACACCCCAGGGGTCTGGTTGCCACAGTAATAGAGCTATTATGTCTGAGAGAAAGTGGGAGGTTTCTCTGGTCAGGAGCCCTAAGCATGCAACACGGCCCACCCAGACCTGGGAGGGGAGGAATCTGCCCTTATAAACTGGGTCTGGGGCGGGATTTAGTGTTGAGCCACCCCCGTAGTGTTCGAGTTCGGTTCGGTTCGTCGAACACCCGTGTGTTCGCCGAACTGTTCGTCGAACTGTTCGTCGAACACCTTCGAACACCGTTAAAACCAATGGCAGGCAAACAAAAACACATAGAAACACATAGAAAACACCTTCAAAGGTGTCCAAAAGCTGACAAACTGCTCAGAAGACATAACTAACACATGGAAAAGTGACAAGTACATATAGTCATGCGAAAATAAAAGAGGTGGAGGAGTAAAAGGAGGGGGAGACACAGATATAGGCATGTCATGCCCTTCTAAAATCCAAAAAGTGAGAAGTCGACACGGCCAGTCTGCTCCTGCCCGTGCCACCTCCGTGTCGCCGGGTTTGTGCCAGAGCCGCGGTGAACCCTGACGGCCAGCCCCCCTCTCCCAATACTGGTGCCTGTCCGCTGGTGGGTCGAGCGAGCCCCCCTGTGGTGGAGGCAGCTCTAAGCTTTTTAATTTAAATTGTCTCTCTAATTTGAATGAATACACTTTAAATCCATTTACAAGGATCTATTGGAGGGCAAGTCTCATGCCAGCAGCCGCGGTAATTCCAGCTCCAGTAGCGTCCACTAAAGCTGCTGCAGTTAAAAAGCTTTTATAAGGATCGAGCTCGGCTGTCCACCGCAAGGCATCCTACTGCCAGTCCCAGCCCCTATGCCTTGGGGTGCCTCCTGATGCTCTTCACTAAGTATCCCATGGTCCCGAAGCATTTTCCTTTAGTGTCTAAACTACAGGTGGTGCAGCTTGCTTAACAGCCGGGATAATCCGCTGACTAGCAGACACTGCTACTAGGCACAAAGTATTTCCTGGGCTAGATGCAGTTAAAAATTTGTAATTAGATACTCTCGTTGGATGCTGAGAAAGCATTCCATAGAGTCTCCTGGCACGCCATATATGATTCTCTTAAAAAGCTTGGGGTAGGGGTCTAGGGGACCCTTTTATAGCCAAAATCACGGCCCTGTATCGCAATACGTCACCTAGGCTGAAGATAAATGGAACTGTAGCACCCTGAGGGCTCGGTTGCTACAGACGTATTGCACCTCACCCAGAGGTGTGATATCTCACTCTCAGGTAAGGATGGAGTGTGGATCAGGACACGACACCTGCATGCATTACACCACATTGCCGTGGAGCAGGGCGACCAATATGCCCCTGAGATGGGCACGACAGTCCCTGTCCCTGGCTGGAGTGGGGGGAGGGAACACTGAGGAAGGGGAACACTGTAGTGCAGGAGCAGGGAGGAAGCAGTTCCTGGGTGCATTGAGAAGGGAGTATAAAAGGTGGGCACCATCTTAGTTCAGTGCAGAGAAGTCTGAGCAGAAGTGGCAGGGAGCAGGGGCTCTGCATGAGCTCTGCTCCGGAGGCGGGCCTAGTAACAGAGGCCCAGGCCTGGAAGAGGGTGAAGGAAGGAAGAGGAGCCGAGAAGGCTCCAGGAACGAGGAATGAAGGGATCCCAGGGGTGCGGACGGGCGAGTCGCCACCGCACGCCCGAATCCACCTGCGTGGAGGGGTCAGGCCAAAGGGGGAGACCGGTCCCCGAACTAGTGGAGGCAGGAAACGACCCTCAGCTAGAAACCGGAGGCTCTGACATTTTATGTGGCGCAGCCCCTCGCTACACCCGCTAGGAAGGCACCACATAGGGTCAGGGAAACTGGCGCCAAGTTTACCAAGAGGAGGCCCGAGGCAGCCGGACAGAAGTGTTGGTAAGAAAGGCCAGACAAAGGACACACAAAGGGGGTCCTGTGAAGTGCTCCAAAGTTATCTGGGAGTTGTCTGAGCCCCTCACCTGGTGAGCACAGTACGACGTGGGCAGCCGTTACCTGCAGACGTGGTCTGGATAATAAGAACTGTGAGTAAAGGCCCTGAACTGCATCACTGACTCCGTGTCGTTACTGCTGCTGCCCTGCACCATCACCCCCATCCTCCGCATACACTGCCCTGAGGCTATACTCCTCCCGTGGGGAGTTATGCTACGCTCTGCTGCACCCACAACACCAGCCTCAGCGGTCTGCCCTGTAGCGGCGGTTCACTCTGACCGCAATCCACGGGTGGCGTAGTCGGACATTTAAACATCAAAACCACATAAATAGTTCCGCCACTGGTTTGACCGCCCTGAGCCACGGAACCGGGTCGCCGCCACGAAGACTACAACCACCAGCATCCACCAAAAAGGGTCCGGCTCCGGGTGTCCCAAGGCCCAGGGGGTGCGTCAGAACATTTTCATCACCTTTCACAATCACCAATGGGACAAGGCAGTGATGTCCTCTGTCCCCTCTCTTATACATCCTAGTGACGGAGCACCTGCTCTCATCAATTCGCCATAACCCCAATATTAGGTGGATTGAGGTGGGAGGCACCGAGTACAAGTGCTCTCTATTTGCTGATGATGTCCTAGTATATATCACTCAATCACATATATCCATCCATGCTGTTATGGCTGAAATAGATCACTTTGTTACATGGTAAAATTTTAAAATCAATGCAGCGAAGTCTGAGGCCCTCGATGTCTCCCTCCCCAAATCCATATAGGATTCCATCCAGTCCAACTTTCCCTTTGCCTGGCCCTCACAGGGTATCAAATACTTAGGAATTCCTATTCATAGAGACCTCTCCCATCTATGTTATCTTAATTTTGGGCCCTTTATTGAACAACTCCATACAGACCACGGTTGGCAAGTTAGAACTGTAAGATTCACTACGTGAACCACTGGTGTTTTGTGGAAAAGCACATGTACACTGCGTTCCAAATTATTATGCAAAAAGTGTTTAGGAGTGATAAGGGAAGAATTTGTTTGTTTGTCAGTTAAACTCATTGATGGTGATGTGTGTCAGGGCTCTTTATATCACTGTAAGCAATTGCAGACACCTGTGCTAATTAGTTTGGCAGGTGTGTCCAATGAAAGGCAAGACTACTTAAGAAGGCTCTCTCACATTATTAAGCAGCCTACATTTTCTGCCAAAATGGGAAAGAAAAAGGATGTGTCGGCTGCTGAGAAGCAACAAATTGTGGAGTGTTTAGGTCAAGGCATGACTACAATCAACATTGTGCGATGATCAGGATGAAGTGTCTTGGCAATCAAGAAGTATGTAGCTGATTCACAGTACACACGTGTGCGTGCTGATAAGGGCAAATTGAGGACTCTTTCCTACAGGCAATTACGTCAGGTTGAAAGAGCAGCGGCAAAAAAGCCTTGTCATAGCAGCAGACAAGTTTTTGAAGCTGCTTGTGCCTCCAACGTCCCCCGAACAACAAGATGCAGGGTCCTTCAGAGGTTTGCAGCTGTGCATGCGCCATCCTGTCGACCTCCTCTATCCACTTCACACAAGCAGAAACGGCTCCAGTGGGCCAAACATTACATGAAGACTGATTTCAAAACTGTTTTGTTCACGGATGAGTGCCGTGCAGCGCTCGATGGTCCAGATGGATGGAGTGGAGGATGGCTGGTTGATGGACACCCCACGCAAACACGGCTACAGCGCCAACAAGGAGGAGGTGGAGTAATGTTTTGGGCTGGAATCATGGGGAGAGAGATTGTCGGCCCCTTTAGGATCCCTGAAGGCGCTAAAGATGAACTCCATAATGTATGTGGATTTTCTCAAACAGCACTTCCTGCCATGGTTCAAGAAGAAGAACCGTGTATTTCACAGCAAGATCATTTTTCTGCATGATAATGCACCATCTCATGCTGCACATAAAACATCTGCATCTCTGGCTGATATGGGCATAAAAGGGGACAAACTTATGGTGTGACCCCCATGCTCCCCTGACCTCTACCCCATTCAGAACCTTTGGAGCATCATTAAAAGGAGTGTCTATGATGGCGGGAGGCAGTTCACATCTAAGCAACAGCTCTGGGAGGGTATTCTGTCCTCATGCAAAACAATTGAAGCAGAAACCATCCAAAACCTGACAAATTCAATGGACGAGAGAGTTCAGAAGCTCCTTTCGAACAAGGGGTCCTATGTGAAAATGTAACATCACCTAGAATAAAGTTTTGAGTTGAAAACTGTTTGATTTCAGTTTCTAACAACCTGCTAATGCTTATAATTTCAAAAATGACCATTTTTTTGGTCTTTATTAAAATGAAAAGGTTGATCGAAAAGTTTGGGGGATCTAAGAGTGTGGCAACCCAGTAGTCATGATTACTTCGAATTCTGACAATATGAGGGTCATGCTGCAGGTAGTGCAGCAAGAAGGCACTTATGTGCCTTGCGCATCTCGGAGCCCCAAAATTATTTTCCGGGCTAGATGCAGCTAAAAATTATTTTTAATTTTAAATCTGGTGAAGCTTTAGTATAGATGGCCTAATAGGATCAGTGCTGCACACTGCTACAAAGCCCAAATTATTTTCCAGTCAAGATACAGATAAACATGATTAGTAATTTGAAAGCTTAAAACGGTTGGTAGGGTGATTTTAACCAATCATCAAGCTTTTACTCTCCCCAGGATGACACAGGGGTAGAAAAGTCGTTTCGGATCCATGATTTGTTCATCTTTATGAACGTGAGTCTGTCTACATTATCAGTGGAGAGCCGCGTGCGCTTATCTGTCAGCACACCACCAGCAGCGCTGAACACACGTTCAGACAGAACGCTGGCTGCGGGGCATGACAAGATCTCCAAGGCGTAAGTGGCTAGCTCCGGCCATTTATCCAGATTGGAAGCCCAAAAAGAGCAAGGGTCCAGTGACACAGTCGTGGCTTCAATGTTTACTTGGAGATACTCCTGTACCATCGTCTCTAGGCGTTGACTATGTGTCAGACTTCTTGTCTCCTGTGGCCTTGCAAAGGATGGGCTAAAAAAGTGGTGAAATGATTCCGCAAAATTGATGTTACCAGCAGATACTGTGGTTCTGTTACGGTTTGAGTGCTGAACACTTGACGGTCCCACGGTTGGCAAGTTGGAACTGTGAGATTCACTACGTGCACCACTGGCATTTTGTGGAAAAGCACATGTAAGATTCTGCAACAGTCTCTGCTGATACTCCTGCATGCGTGCATCCCTTTCTATGGCAGGAATAATTTCTGCAAATTTACTTTTGTACCGGGGATCTAACAGTGTGGCAACCCAGTAGTCAGGATTATTTCTAATTCTCACAATTCGAGGGTCATGTTGCAGGTAGTGCAGCAAGAAGGCACTCATGTGTGTTGCGCATCCAGGAGCACCAAGTCCCTGTTGTGTTGGTGGCGAGGTAACAATCATGCTTCCTTCCTCTGTCCTCTCCCCCCAACCTCGCACAACAGAAATGTGATCAAGGTCTCCCTCATCTGATGAGTCTTCCATCAGTTCGTCCTCCACTTCTTCCTGGGCTCCTGCACCTTCCTCACTAGTTTGGCTGCTACCATGCGCCCTGGTAAAACCATCTCCCCCACCCTCACATGCCTGCCGCCTTGGTGCTGCCGACCGTCTGGACCTTGCAGATGTTAGCCCTTCCGCATACAACTCCTCCTCCTCTACTTCCTCCACCTCCTCTTGTGCCACCACCTGACTCCGAATTCTGTTTAACATGTGCTCCAGCATGTAAATCACTGGAATAGTCATGCTGATAATGGCATCGCCAGCACTAAACATCTTCGTCGCCATTTCAAAACTGTGCAGAAGGGTGCATAGGTCCCTAATCTGAGACCACTCCTCCAGCGTGATTTGCCCCACCTCTGAATCTCGTTGGCCCAGGCTATACGTCAGAACGTATTGCACCAGGGCTTGTCGGTGCTGCCACAGTCGCTGCAACATGTGCAGAGTTGAATTCCACCGGTTAGGCACATCGCATTTTAGCCGGTGAAGTGGCAGGCCCAACGACTTCTGTAGAGATGTAAGTCGCTGAGCTGCGGGATGCGAACGGCGGAAGTGAGCACACAGCGACCGTGCCCTCTGCAGAAGGCCATCTAGTCTGGGATAGTGGGCTAAAAATTGCTGGACAACCAGGTTCAACACGTGAGCCATACAAGGCACGTGTGTGACATTGCCCCGGCGAAGGGCCGCACCCAGGTTTGCAGCATTGTCGCACACGGCCTTCCCTGGTTTCAGGTCCAGTGGAGACAACCATTCATGAAATTGGTTCTCCAGAGCTGACCACAACTCCTCAGCTGTGTGACTCACATTTCCCAGACATTTCAATGTAAAAACCGCCTGATGACGTTGAGCCCTACTGCCAGCATAGTAAGGAGGTGTGCAGGATCCCTTCTGCGCAGTTAGAAAGCTTGTGGCATGACCAGACAGGCTTTGGGTGCAGGTGGAAGACCGAGAGGAGGTTGAGGAGGCAGAAGCAGTGGAGGAACTTTGACATAAAGAGGATTGACGCACAACTCGTGGGGACGGCAAGACTTGGACAGCAGCCCCTTGTCCTGCTGTCACCATAGTTACCCAGTGCCCAGTCAGCGACATGTAACGCCCCTGTCCATGCCTACTCGTCCAAGTGTCTGTGGTGAAATGCACCCTGTCACACACAGAGTTTCTCAAAGAAGCGGTGATGTTATGTGCGACATGCTGGTGGAGCGCAGGCACACCTTTCTTTGAGAAGTAGTGCCGACTGGGCATCTGGTACTGGGGCACTGCGACGGACATAAGGTCTCGAAAATCCTCTGTGTCCACCAGGCGGAAAGGCAGCATTTCTGTAGCCAAGAGCTTGCAGATGGTGAAATTCAACCTCTTAGCTTTCTCATGGCTAGGAGGAAATTGTCTTTTACTTGTCCACATCTGAGGGACCGAGGGCTGGCTATTGTGCTTAGACGGGGTTGATAAGGGTGTCCCCGGCAAACTGCCGGTGTGTGAGGAAGATGCAGGCGGACATGTTAGGTTGCCTTGATCCAAAGGTGGTGCTATCGATGTCGGACAGCGCTCAACACCAGCTGGTGTTACCACCTCCAAAGAAAATGATGACCTGCCAATCACGCTGGCTGTTGCGGGTAAAGAGGTGGCAGGTCTGCGCCCCAAAACAGGTGTGACTGCTGTCCCCCCAGTCACAGAGGATGAAGAGGCCGCGGATGCACAAGATATGGCAGACGGTGGTTGGCCCGGCCGGCTAGGCCGCATTGTAGCACACTGAGCTTCCCACTGCAACTTATGCTTCATGTCCATATGCCGGTTCATGCATGAAGTACTCAAACTATGTATTTTTTGGCCTCTACTTAGCTTTTGCTGACAAATGTTACAGATAACACGAGTTGGGTCATCTTTATCGATCTGAAAAAATGCCCAGGCTATGCAAGGCTTAGCACCCATGCGACCTGAAGAGCCACCACGACTTGTGGTGAGAGGCAGAGTTGTGTTTGAGGATGCAGTTGTTGACGTGCTTCCAGTACTACGTCTCTGTCCAGGAAGGCGCAACCTGACCTCGTCGTCACTAGCATCTTCCTCCACCTCCTCTGCTGACCTCATCTCTTGGCTGACTGTGGGTTGACAGTAAGTGGGATCTCCGACCTCATCATCATCACCCTGTGCGTTATCACACCCGTCGTCTTCAGAGCCAACCTGTTCCTGCCCTGACAAAAAACTAAAGTTGTCGCTCCAATCAGGTATTTGAGTCTTATCATCGTCTTCCTCATTGTCTCCACCAACAGGAGTTACAGTTTGGGAATGAGGGTCTACATTATGGTCAGAACCTTCTGCGTCTGGTCCTGGATCCGACTCATAAAGATTCTGGACATCAGTGCAGATCATTTCCTCGTCTGGATTCACAGAAGCGCTGGAGTCGACCTCTGATTCCCAGGCTATAGTATGAGTAAACAGCTCTGCAGACTCAACCATCTGTTCTACCTCATACTCAGACGGGCAGCTGGCGATTTGGGAGCTGTGAGGAAGCAAGTGCGATTTGGGTGACACCTTTGAGGACTGGAGTATTTGTGATGTTGAAGTTGATGTGGAGGAGAGCCCACTTAAAGGAGCACTTGATATCCGTTGAAGCACCTGCTGTTTTTGTGCCTCATCTGGAATTTGTAGCGATTGGCGTGGCCGTAAGAAAGGGATCTTATCACATTGTCCGCTAAAAGAAGTAGACATTTTAGTTTGGCTGGAAGATGGTTTTCTTCTGCAGATGTTACTGTTGCTTTAACACCTACCCCACGGACACAACCTTTTTTCCCCTTCCCAACACGCCTATTCCCCTTTCCACCAGCAGCAGGCCTTTTTCCACTCATTTTGGTGGTTAACTAATTCACAACTCTGGAGTTGTTTGCACAAAAAAACAATGGATGGTAACCGAGCAGAGCTGAGTGGCCAAACTGTGGTATTAGGCCAAAACTATTGGCTGGGTTAGATGCAGAAAAAAATTATTTTGAATTTGCAACCTGATGGAGGTCAGTATAGATGGATTAATAGAACAAGACCCACACACAGCTAGAAGCCCAATATTTTTTCAGAGGTAGATGCAGGAAAAAAATATATTCAGTTTGCAACCTGATGGAGGTCAGTATAGATGGACTAATACAACAAGTCCCACACACAGCTAGAAGCCCAAATATTTTTTCAGAGGTACTGTAGATGCAGATAAAAATTAGTTTTAATTTGCAACCTGATGGAGGTCAGTATAGATGGACTAATAGAGAAAGTCCGACACACTACTAGAAGGCCAAATATTTTTTCAGAGCTAGATGCAGAAAAAAATTATATTCAGTTTGCAACCTGATGCAGGTCAGTATAGATGGATTAATAGAACAAGACCCACACACAGCTAGAAGCCCAATATTTTTTCAGAGGTAGATGCAGGAAAAAAATATATTCAGTTTGCAACCTGATGGAGGTCAGTATAGATGGACTAATACAACAAGTCCCACACACAGCTAGAAGCCCAAATATTTTTTCAGAGGTACTGTAGATGCATATAAAAATTAGTTTTAATTTGCAACCTGATGGAGGTCAGTATAGATGGACTAATAGAGAAAGTCCGACACACTACTAGAAGGCCAAATATTTTTTCAGAGCTAGATGCAGAAAAAAATTATATTCAGTTTGCAACCTGATGGAGGTCAGTATAGATGGATTAATAGAACAAGACCCACACACAGCTAGAAGCCCAATATTTTTTCAGAGGTAGATGCAGAAAAAAATATATTCAGTTTGCAACCTGATGGAGGTCAGTATAGATGGACTAATACAACAAGTCCCACATAGTCCGACACACTACTAGAAGGCCAAATATTTTTTCAGAGCTAGATGCAGAAAAAAATTATATTCAGTTTGCAACCTGATGGAGGTCAGTATAGATGGATTAATAGAACAAGACCCACACACAGCTAGAAGCCCAATATTTTTTCAGAGGTAGATGCAGAAAAAAATATATTCAGTTTGCAACCTGATGGAGGTCAGTATAGATGGACTAATACAACAAGTCCCACACACAGCTAGAAGCCCAATATTTTTTCAGAGGTAGATGCAGAAAAAAATATATTCAGTTTGCAACCTGATGGAGGTCAGTATAGATGGACTAATACAACAAGTCCCACACACAGCTAGAAGCCCAAATATTTTTTCAGAGGTACTGTAGATGCAGATAAAAATTAGTTTTAATTTGCAACCTGATGGAGGTCAGTATAGATGGACTAATAGAGAAAGTCCGACACACTACTAGAAGGCCAAATATTTTTTCAGAGCTAGATGCAGAAAAAAATTATATTCAGTTTTCAACCTGATGGAGGTCAGTATAGATGGATTAATAGAACAAGACCCACACACAGCTAGAAGCCCAATATTTTTTCAGAGGTACTGTAGATGCAGATAAAAATTAGTTTTAATTTGCAACCTGATGGAGGTCAGTATAGATGGACTAATAGAATGATGCTATGCCCAAAAGATTTTACTTCACTAGGTGCAGTAAAAAAATTGGTATTCTATACACAGGTGGTATATCTTGCAACACAGATAGGCTACTCCACTGACTAACACACTCTGCAATAGGCCAAAAAGGATTAGCTTTGCTAGATTCAGCCAAATGCTGTGAAAAAAACTTGCACAGCACTGGCACAGACCTGCCTGGCAAAAACTGATAGGAACTGATGTAACCTAGTCCTGAAAAGGACTCCAATTACAATTAGTCTTTACTCCCACAACCTATCTATTTAAGAGCACAGACCTCCCTGATAAAAGTCGTAGGAAATGCTGTAACCTAGTCCTTAAAAGGACTGCAATCACAACTATTCCCTACTCCCAAGCTATCTGTATATTTGTGCGAAAATTGGCTTGAAATTAACAAGGTATAGCGCACACAGCAACAGCGGTGCCGTCTAACACGCAGCTGCAGCAGTGAGAAAATGGTGGCGACGGGGAAAATGGCTTGGTCTTATAGGGCAAGGACATGTGACATACACTGCCAATGACACATGCCCTTGCTTGTGTGAAAAAAAGCACTTCGCTCCGTGTGTGCGCTGCTGATAGGCTGACAGATTGCACCTCCCCACTGCAAATGCGGGAAAGAGAAAAAAAAATGGAGATCTTCATTGTTCCTGCAGAGATCCATCCCCTGCCCCTCCCCCCACCCCGCTGTACACTCAAACTGCGTATTAACATTAATTTTCATCATTACTGAGAAAAAATCCAGTTATGATTTTGGTGCACGAACAGTTATCGAACATAACCTCGAACAGCCGAATTTTTCTCAAATTGTTCGTGTTCGCCGAACGGCTCGAACACCGCCCAAAACAGCTCAAATTTGAGATTGGCGAACAGTTCGAGTAGAACAACGCTCATCTCTAGCGGGATTAAGTCAGTCAGAGCCTGGAATGAAGTCCCAAACAGAGACAGAGTCAGGTCTAGAGGACAGCAGACACAGGGAAAGTGACAACAGGAGCTCTGTAGGAGCAGGAGTGAGTGCCAGAGGCTGGAAGCTAGATAGCTCGCCTTGGCTGAAGACACTAACCCGGACACGGAGTCCGAGGCTGTGGGGACATCCAGGTCCAGCAGCAGAATCCAACCGGCAGGGGATTCCATGTCCTCTGGCCTTAGAAACCCGAAGGCACGGTCACAAGCAAGGGACCAGCACCGCCATCGTGAAGCGAAGGCTAACGGAAGGCCCCAAGTCACCGGCCATACGGGTGAGCACCACACGGTATACTCAGGGACGTGGGTTACTTCTACCCGCATAGAGCAAGGTAGCCAGGAAAGAGTGCAGATAGTCGGGGATGCCTACAACTCCACCTGGCCAGGGGAGATCCTGCTTGCTCACAGACTGACCAGGCCCCTACTGCTAACTAGTGTTGAGCCACCTCCGTAGTGTTCGGGTTCGGTTCGGTTCGTCGAACACCGGGATGTTCGAGGAACTGTTCGTCGAACTGTTCGTCGAACACCTTAGAACACCGTCGAACACCGTTAAAACCAATGGCAGGCAAACAAAAACACATAGAAACACATAGAAAACACCTTCAAAGGTGTCCAAAAGCTGACAAACTGCTCAGAAGACGCTCTCTTTAAAAAAGCCGGCCGGCAATTCAGCAGCGGCATACACCGGTACCCGACAATTTAGACAAGAAGGAATAGAGCTTCACACATAGATTAGATAGATAGAAACATGTCAGTCACATATATAAGAAGTACAGTGACAGTGTTGCTTACTGTACTTGTCATTTAGTGTAAAGGATTTATTTAAAAAAATATTAGTGTTTTCATGCACCGTCTCTTTAAAAAAGCCGGCCGGCAATTCAGCAGCGGTACCTGACAATTTAGAATAGAAAGAATAGAGGATCACACATAGATTAGATAGATAGAAACATGTCAGTCACATATATATGAAGTACAGTGATAGTGTTGATTACTGTACTTGTCATTTAGTGTTAAAATAAAGGATTTATAAAAAAAAAAATTGGCGTGGGGTTCCCCGTAATTTTAGGCTCTAGCGGAGGTTAAGCAGACGGCTGGGGCAGATGTTTGAAGCCTGGGAAGGGGGTAATACCCACGGAGCTTCCCAGGCTACTAATATCAGCCCCCAGCTGAATACCTAGCCTTTACTAGCTATTAAAATGGGGGACCCCCCCAAAAAAATGACATGGGGTCCCCCCTATTTTAATAGCTAGCAAAGGCTAGGCAGACAGCTGGGGGCTGATATTAATAGCCCAGGAAGGGTACCATGAATATTGGCCCCCTCCCAGGCTAGAAACACCAGCCGTCAGCCGCCCCAGAAATGGCGCATCCATAGGATGCGCCAATTCTGGCACTTAGCCTCGCTCTTCCCACTGCCCTGTAGCGGTGGCAGTGGGGTAATAGGGCTGGGGTTGATGTCAGCTTATAATGCCAGCTGACATCAAGCCCAGGTTAGTAATGGAGAGGCGTCTATAAGACACCCCCATTACTAACCCCATAGTCAAAGATAAAAGAAAACACAAACACCCAGAATAAAGTCCTTTAATTGAAGTAAGCACACAATTCTTTATTGTTCTAAATTAAACTATACTTACCATCACGCCCATTCCAGCTGAAGCCAACGATCTCCTGCAATAAAAGAAAAATAATAAAGCAACCTCATCCTTACCTTTCCATGGTTCCCACGACAGCTTCAGCTCTGCTACATCGAGATGACAGGCTGGACCGCAGCAGAACGCTGCCATCCAGCCTGTCATCCCGCAGACACTGAGAAGCGCAGGCATGCTTGCGCTCCTCAGTGTCTCTCTGTGACAGCATCCAGATGAGCCGACAATGAACTCGGCTCACCTCATGCACGTCACTGACAGCGTGGGAGAATTCTCACGCTGAAGCGCTGAGTGCAGGAGAATTTTCCCACGCTGTCAGTGACGTGCATGAGGCTGATATTTAAATTTGGCGCACAAATCGGTGATTGGTCGCGGGCAGCGTCCGCGACCAATCAGCACGGTAGTGTTTAACTTTGGCGGCAAGATCAGTGATTGGTCGCGCGCCAAGACCGCGACCAATCACCGATTTGGGCGCCACATTTAAATATCGGCCGCGACCAATCAGCACAGCTTTGTTTAAATGTGGATCCAAGATCGGTGATTGGTCGCGGCCGATATTTAAATTTGGCGCACAAATCTGTGATTGGTCGCGGGCAGCGTCCGCGACCAATCAGCACAGTAGTGTTTAACTTTGGCGGCAAGATCAGTGATTGGTCGCTGTCAAGACGGCGACCAATCACCGATTTGTGCGGCACATTTAAATAGCGGCCGCGACCAATTGGATGTCAGCGCCGCTCCCCGGTCCTCCCTTCACACCCTAGCCGCTGATGTCCCCACAGTATCCGCATGGTGTTACAAAGGTCCGGACATTTGTGTTAAAAATCGCTGATTGGTCGCTGGCGCTGCCCGTGACCAATCACCGATTTGGGCACCAAATTTAAATATCAGCCGCGACCAATCACCTATTTGGGCGCAAAATTTAAATATCCTCCGCGACCAATCACCCATCTTGGCTCCACATTTAAACACCGCTCTACTGATTGGTCGCGGACGCTATTTAAATGTGGCGCCAAAATCGGTGATTGGTCGCGCCCAGCGTCGGCGACCAATCAGCACAGCGGTGTTTAAATGTGGAGCCAAGATCGGTGATTGGTTGCGGCCGATATTTAAATTTGGCGCCCAAATCGGTGATTGGTCGCGGGCAGCGCCATCAACCAATCAGCAATTTTTAACACAAATGTCCGGATTTTTGTAACACCATGCGGATACTGTGGGGACATCAGCGGCTAGGGTGTGAAGGGAAGACCGGGGAGCGGCGCTGTGGGTCGGGATACTTCTGCTGCGAGCAGTCGCTCATCTCCCGGCTTCTCGCAACGGAAGTATCCAACCAGGCAGCGGCGCTCCACGGTCCTCACCAATACGATTAGCTGATTGGTCGCGCTCTCCGCACGCAACCAATCAGTGATCTTGGCGCTAAAGTTAAACACCGCTCTGCTGATTGGTCGCGGACGCTGCCCGCGACCAATCACCGATTTGGGCGCCACATTTAAATAGCGGCCACGACCAATCAGCGAGCTTGGCGCCAAATTTAAACAACGCTCTGCTGATTGGTCGCGGACGCCAGACGCGTCCAATCAGTGAGATTGGCGCCAAATTTAAACAACGCTCTGCTGATTGGTCGCGGAGTCCAGCCGCGACAAATCAGCGAGATTGGCGCCAAATTTAAACCCCGCTCTGCTACTTGGTCGCGGATGCCGGCCGCGACTAATCAGCATTATTGGCGCCAAATTTAAACACCGCTCTGCTGATTGATCGCGGTCGCCGTCCACGACCAATCAGTAGTATTGGCGCCAAATTTAAACCCTGCTCGGCTGATTGGTCACGGTTGCCGGCCGCGACCAATCAGCAGTATTGGCGCCAAATTTAAACCCCGCTCTGCTGATTGGTCACAGTTGCCTTCTGCGACCAATCAGCGATTTTGACGCCAAATTTAAACACTGCTCTGCTGATTGGTCGCGGCCGGCGATTGCGACCAATCAGCATTATTGGCGCCAAATTTAAACCCCGCTCTGCTGATTGGTCGCGACCGCCGGCCGCGACTAATCAACATTGTTGCCGCCAAATTTAAACACCGCTCTGCTGAATGGTCGAGGTCGTAACCAATCACCATTATTGGCGCCAAATTTAAACACCGATTTGCTGATTGGTCGCGACCACAACCTATCAGCATTATTGGCGCAAAATTTAAACCCCGCTCTGCTGATTATTCGCGACCGCCGGCCGTGACCAATCAGTGATATAGTCGCCAAATTTCAACACCGCTTTGCTGATTGGTCGCGGTTGCTGGCCGCGACCAGTCAGCGATTTTGGCGCCAAATTTAAACACCGCTCTGCTGATTGCGCCGGGTCTGCCGCATACATATTCTAGAATACCCGATGCGTTAGAATCGGGCCACCATCTAGTTTCATGAAATAATTTAAAAAAAAATTGACGTGGGGCTTCGCACTATATTTGTGTCCAGCCAGGTACAGCAGGCAGGAACGGGCTGTCCCCAACCACCAGCTGCCTATTTGTACCTGGCCGGACACAACAATGTAGGGAAGCCCTTTTTTTCTTAATTATTTCATGAATTTCATGAAATAATTAAAAAAAAAAATACGTGGGGCTTCGCCCTATTTTTGTGTCCAGCCAGGTACAACTAGGCAGCTGGGGGCTGGAATCTGCAGCGCAGGGAGGCCCAAGCTTTCTGGGTCCCCCCAGCTGCAAATTGCAGTCCGTAGCCACCTCGGAAAATGGCGCATTCATAGAAGCGCCATCTTCTGGCGCTGTACCCAACTCATCCAGGGCCCTGGTGCGGTGGCTCACTGGGTAATAAAGGGGTTAGGGCCAGCTTGGCATTATCAGCTGGCCCTAAGCCCGAAATTCATGCGGTCACGCCAATATTAGACATGACCACTATGAATTTCTAGTAAAGTATTTAAAAAAAACACAACACCCAGAAAAAAGTCCTTTAATTGAAATAAACACACAATTCTTTATTGTTCTAAATTAAACCATACTTACCGACACGCCCATTCCAGCTGAAGCCAACGATCTCCTGCAATAAAAGTAAAATAATAAAGCAACCTCATCCTTACCTTTCCATGGTTCCCACGATGGCTCCAGCTCTGCTACATCGAGATGACAGGCTGGACCGCAGCAGAACGCTGCCATCCAGCCTGTCATCCCGCAGACACTGAGAAGCGCAGGCATGCTTGCGCTCCTCAGTGTCTGGCTGTGACGGCATAAAGATGAGCCGACAATGAACTCGGCTCACCTCATGCACGTCACTGACAGCGTGGGAGAATTCTCCTGCACTCAGCGCTTCAGCGTGAGAATTTTCCCACGCTGTCAGTGACGTGCATGAGGTGAGCCGAGTTCATTGGACATGAATGAGCTCACCTCATGCACGTCACTGACAGCGTGGGAGAATTCTCCTGCACTCAGCGCTTCAGCGTGAGAATTTTCCCACACTGTCAGTGACGTGCATGAGGTGAGCTCATTCATGTCCAATGAACTCGGCTCACCTCATGCACGTCACTGACAGCGTGGGAAAATTCTCACGCTGAAGCGCTGAGTGCAGGAGAATTCTCCCACGCTGTCAGTGACGTGCATGAGGTGAGCCGAGTTCATTGTCGGCTCATCTGGATGCCGTCACAGCGAGACACTGAGGAGCGCAAGAATGCCTGCGCTTCTCAGTGTCCGCGGGATGACAGGCTGGATGGCAGCGTTCTGCTGCGGTCCAGCCTGTCATCTCGATGTAGCAGAGCTGAAGCCATCGTGGGAACCATGGAAAGGTAAGGATGAGGTTGCTTTATTATTTTACTTTTATTGCAGGAGATCGTTGGCTTCAGCTGGAATGGGCGTGGTGGTAAGTATGGTTTAATTTAGAACAATAAAGGATTGTGTCTTTATTTCAATTAAAGGACTTTATTCTGGGTGTTTGTGTTTTCTTTTAACTTTGACTATGGGGTTAGTAATGGGGGTGTCTTATAGACGCCTCTCCATTACTAACCTGGGCTTGATGTCAGCTGGCATTATAAGCTGACATCAACCCCAGCCCTATTACCCCACTGCCACCGCTACAGGGCAGTGGGAAGAGCGAGGCTAAGTGCCAGAATTGGCGCATCCTATGGATGCGCCATTTCTGGGGCGGCTGACGGCTGGTGTTTCTAGCCTGGGAGGGGGCCAATATTCATGGTACCTTCCTGGGCTATTAATGTCAGCCCCCAGCTGTCTGCCTAGCCTTTGCTAGCTATTAATAGGGGGGGGACCCCACGTCATTTTTTTTGGGGGGGTCCCCCATTTTAATAGCTAGTAAAGGCTAGGTATTCCGCTGGGGGCTGATATTAGCAGCCTGGGAAGCTCCGTGGGTATTACCCCCTTCCCAGGCTTCAAACATCTGCCCCAGCCGTCTGCTTAACCTCCGCTAGAGCCTAAAATTAAGGGGAACCCCACGCCAATTTTTTTTTAAATAAATCCTTTATTTTAACACTAAATGACAAGTACAGTAATCAACACTATCACTGTACTTCATATATATGTGACTGACATGTTTCTATCTATCTAATCTATGTGTGATGCTCTATTCCTTCTATTCTAAATTATCGGGTACAGATGCTGAAATGCCGGCCGGCTTTTTTAAAGAGACGGTGCATGAAAACACTATTATTTTTTTTAATAAATCCTTTACACTAAATGACAAGTACAGTAAGCAACACTGTCACTGTACTTCATATATATGTGGCTGACATGTTTCTATCTATCTAATCTATGTGTGAAGCTCTATTCTTTCGGTTCTAAATTGTCGGGTACCGGTGTATGCCGCTGCTGAATTGCCGGCTTTTCATGTTTCACTGTGGGCACTGTTCCCATCGATTTGGGCAATCACTGTAATGCCATAACCACCATGGCTGTGGCATTACAGTGAGTGGCAGACAATCCCTGCATGATTGGTGCTCTAAATAGCGCCAGACATGCAGGACACGCTTTTGGTGCACGAACAGTTATCGAACATAACCTCGAACAGCCGAATTTTTTGCAAATCGTTCGGGTTCGTCGAACAACTCGAACACCGCCCAAAACAGCTCGAATTTGAGATTGGTGAACAGTTCTAGTCGAACACCGCTCATCTCTACTGCTAACCAGTACTCCCGGGAGGGTCTGCTTTATACCCTCAGTAAAGACCCTGAACTGCACCACACGTCTCTGTGATTCCTTGCCGCACCAGCACCATTACTACTGGGACGCTCACACCATCACTCCCATCATCCACATTAGCTGCCCTGAGGCAATACTTCTCCCGTGGGGAGTTATCCCATACTCGGCTGCGCAAACAACATCAGCCTCAGCGGTCGGGAGCGCAGCGGCGGTCCCCAATGACCGCAATCCACGGGTGGCGTAGTTGGACATTGTTCTTACTTAAGGCCGCCACTGGTTTGACCGCCCTGGGCACGGACTGGGTCACTGCCACGGAGAACTACAACCCCCAGCGATCTGGCTCCGGGTATCCCCCTGCACCGCACAGGCCCAGGGGGCGCGTCAACTTTGGCGTAGTCGGCAGGATTTCGTGCCCGCAACCACCGGGTACTGTGTGCCTGAAAAAGACTTTTATACTTACCTGTGGTGAAGTTTCCCGCCATCCGGAGCCGTTTCCCGCCATCGGACGCCATCTTGGACCTTTTCCCGCCGTCTTCTGCCTTCTTCCCGCCATCTGCAGCTGCTTCCCGCCTTCGGACGCCATCTTCGGGACGCCGCGCAGGAAGAAGAGGGGCGTGGACGCCGAAAGCGCGCGAGATCCGAAGCTCCGCCCCACGCTCCGCCCCACGCTCCACCCCACGCTCCGACGCTGCGTAAGGTCCTGGAAGGAAGGAAGAGCGACGCTGACGTCATCGGAGCGCGACGCCAGGTCCTCAACCCCGACGATCGACTGCGGAGCCGTGGCCTACGGAAGAAGAGCATCGCAAGGTAGGCCACGGTCCACTAGGGGGGAAGAAGGATGTCGGACACCGAGGGGAGCTCCACCGCCACACCGGCCGCCAGCGCAACCGCTGCTGCGGTCATGCCTTTCACCATGCCCTATATCCCGGGGGCAACCTGGCTACCCCAGTACTCAGGGGAGTCACATACCCTGAGTGACTTTAGGGAAAGACTTGATAGCCTCTTCCAGGTATACCCCCTCACGGAAGAGCAAAAAGTGAGCAAGTGAGCATCCTGGTGGCCCAGCTAATCGGGGCAGCCCAAAGGGAGGTAAAGTCCTGGTCACCTGGGAAGAAGAGGACTGTCAGAGAGATACTAGCCCGGCTGAAAGACACGTTTGACACCCGCACCTCAGCCGAGATAAAACTAAGATTTTATGGGTGCAAACAACGGGCACATGAAAGTATAAGAGACTATGCTCTAAACCTACAAGAGGCCCTGAGAGCCATTAAGCAGGCAGACCCTGGCAGCGTGGGAAATGAAGACAAGCTGTTGACCGAACAATTTATAGAGGGTCTACTGTGCAATGCCCACCGAACCCAGTTGCGGGCAATGGCCTTACAGGACCCTGACCTGGACTTTGCACAGTTCAAGGACAGAGCCATCCGGGTGCTCCGAGAACCAGCACCAGGTGGCGCTGTGACCCACAGGCGCCCTGCTATCACTTATCACCAGGACGCGGCGCCCTTGTCTGCAGGGCCTGTGGGAGCTGATGCGCAGGCTTTGAACAATGACCCGGCAACAGACCTGCACCATCAGGTCCAAGAGCTGACTAACAGTGTTGCCGCGCTAACCAGAACTGTGCAGTCTTTACAGGTCTCTTCTCCAGAAAAGATACTGCTGGCATCTGGACCAGAAGACGTCCCGTGGCGCCGACCGAGGAGGACCCCACCGGCCAGAGGAAGACCCAGCGACCGGTACAACGAGGACGGACGACCAATCTGCCGCCGCTGCAATCAACCCGGACATATGGCAAGGTACTGTCATTTAAACGGGCACAACCAGGGGTAGAGGGCCAACCCCCAGGCATAAGATCATCAGGCCCATCGAACTGGCGTGACAAATACGTAGGGGGACGTCCGGTCTTGCCTGTGGTACTGGATGGCATTCCAATGAGTGCCCTACTAGACACCGGGTCACAGGTCACCACCATCCCGTACGTGCTCTTCAAGCGGTACTGGAATGACTCGGACATAACCCGCTACCCAGATGATGACCTGAGCATTATAGCCAGCAATGGTCAGCCCGTGCCACAGATAGGATTTAAGGAAGTGACCATCAAGGTCGGTAAAGTTGAACTGCCGGCACAAGGACTTATCATTGTGGACATTGACCGTCGCGAGAGTCACCCAAAAATAACCCTAGGTACTAACGTAATTGAAAACTGTCTTGCAGAGGTGATTCTTATTTTGCAGCAGGTTGCCAAGAACGCCAGTTCCAGCCAGCAGCGTGTGCTCCAAAAAGAGATCCGGGCACTGATGAAACGGCAACAAGTGGAATTATCTGGTGGTGAGATAGGTAGCGTGAGAATGTGTGACCCGTTCCCTATTGCCATGCCCCCGAAAAGTGAGATGATGATTTGGTGCCGGGCAGCTATTGGTCTAAGAGGTAGAGACTACCAAGCAATGGTAGAACCCGTCTACTCAGACAGTAGGCCCACCATTTTGACAGCACGGGGGGTGGTCGATGTACGCCATGGGAGGGTGCCCGTCCGCATCATCAATATCGGGGAGAGAGAAGTATACCTGCCCCGGTATGCCACGCTAGCCAGATTGTTCACCATAAACCAGAATTCGGTACAGGCCGTGGAACCCTTGCCTCCATCTCAACCAGAGGAAGGTAACGGCTCTAAGAAACCAATGGAGGACTGGTGTCAGCAACTGCATTTGGGTACTGACTCCACTCCCTCACACCAAAAACAGGGAGTCTATCGGGTGGTTCAAGAGTACGAGAGAGTGTTTAGTAAACACCCGCTAGACTTCGGGCGAGTAAAGGGGCTAGAACATCACATCCCAACGGGAGACCATCCTCCCATAAAGGAGAGATATCGACCCGTCCCCCATGCACACTATCAACACGCCAAGGGGATGCTAAAAGACATGAAAGAGGCTGGGGTAATTAGGGACAGCTGTAGCCCCTGGGCAGCTCCACTAGTCTTAGTGAAAAAAGAAAGACAACACCATGAGAATGTGTGTAGACTACAGGAAGGTCAACCGTATCACACACAAAGATGCTTACCCGTTACCAAGGATAGAAGAGTCCTTAGCTGCATTAAAATCTGCTAACTTCTTCTCTACTTTGGATCTCACTAGCGGGTACTGGCAGGTTCCTGGAGCAGAGGCGGACCGGGAGAAGACCGCATTCACCACCCCGATGGGACTCAGCGAATTTAACTGTATGCCGTTCGGGCTCTGCAACGCACCAGGAACCTTCCAACGGTTGATGGAATGCTGTCTGGGACACCGGAACTTCGAGACGGTCCTATTATACCTGGACGATGTCATCGTCTATTCCAAGACCTATGAGGACCATCTGGAACACCTGGCAGAAGTGTTTGAAGCCCTGGCAAACTATGGCCTAAAGGTAAAACCCTCAAAGTGTCATCTACTGAAGCCAAAGGTACAGTACCTGGGACACGTGGTGAGTGCTGACGGAGTAGCCCCCGACCCTGACAAGATCACCGTGATTAAGGACTGGCCAAGACCATCCAGTATAAAGGAAGTGCGGCAGTTCCTCGGGTTGGTAGGCTACTACCGAAGATTCATTCCCGGTTTTACCAAGAAGGCAGCTCCTATGCAGGACCTCCTGATAGGCCAGTCCAGGAAGGCCAAAAACCAGAAGCCACCCTTCAAATGGGAAAAGCTGGAAGAGGAGTCCTTCCGCCAGCTGAAGATGGCCCTCACGGGGGATGAAATCCTGGCGTACCCTGATTACAGCCAGCCCTTTATCCTCTACACGGACGCAAGCAACATCGGGCTAGGAGCCGTACTGTCCCAGATCCAGCAGGGGAGAGAACGGGTAATTGCTTACGCCAGCCGAAAACTGCGACCCACGGAAAGAAACCCCGAGAATTACAGCTCGTTCAAGCTAGAGTTCCTGGCAGTGGTGTGGGCAGTAACCGAACGTTTCAAGCATTACCTTGCCTCTTCCAGGTTCACCGTGTACACGGACAACAACCCGTTGACACACCTGGACACTGCAAGACTGGGTGCCCTGGAGCAGAGATGGATGGCCCGCCTGTCCACTTTTGAGTTCACGATCAAATACCGGGCAGGACGCTCCAATACCAATGCGGACGCCCTGTCCAGGATGCCAAACCTACCGGACGAAGGGGAGGATCCAGAAGAATTGGAAGAGATCGAACTCCCTGCGTTTCACCGTCATTGGATTACCCAGTATTCCCACCATGTAAGGGGCCAGCGATCCGCTACGTTCAACCCCTTACCCCACTACAACTGGGCGGAGACGCAAGACAGTGACCCCGCAGTCCGTCTGGTGAAGGAGATGCTGACCCAGGCTGACGCCCGCCTAGACCCAGACGCTCCGGAAGAGACCAAGCAACTGTGGACGGAGAAGAGCAGACTGTTTCTCTACAAGGAGAAGTTGTGCCGCAGAATGGTCAATTCCCGGACACATGAGCTGATCTGGCAGGTGGTGGTACCGAGACGGGACGCGGCTATGGTGCTGGAGGCCTACCACAATGGAGCCGGGCACTTCGGATGGAAGAAGCTGGAGTTCCTGCTGCGTGAACGGTTCTACTGGATAGGCATGAGAGGAGCCATTGAGAGGTGGTGTAGAGACTGTGGCCCGTGCAATCTAAGAAGAAGGGACCGTGCCAGCCAGAGGACTCCCCTGCAGCCCATCATCACCAGGCAGCCGCTGGAACTGGTCGCTCTGGACCATGTTAAACTGGCTCCAAGCAGAAGCGGGTATGTCTATGCCCTAACCATCGTGGATCACTACTCCCGGTTCCTGGTGGTGGTCCCTGTCAAAGACTTAACGGCTCAGACAGCAGCCAGAGCCTTCCAGCTGCACTTCTGCCGCCCACACGGGTACCTGGACCAAGTGCTGACGGACCAAGGACCAGCCTTCGAAGCGGAGGTCTTCCAGGAGTTCTGCAACCTGTATGGCTGCAAGAAGATAAGAACAACGCCCTATCACCCCCAAACCAATGGACTCTGCGAGAAGATGAACCAGGTGGTGATAGATCTGCTAAAAACATTGCCCCTGGAAGAACGCAGTCTGTGGCCTGAGAAACTGCCCGATCTGGTGGACCTGTATAACCACAACCCGGTAGGTTCCACCAACTGTACCCCGGCTTACCTAATGCGAGCAAGACCTGGTAAGCTGCCTGTTGACCTGGATATGGGAGTCCTGATACCCGAGGACACCTCACCAGAGACAGACTGGGATACAGAACGGCAGCAGCAGTACCGGAGAGTACAAGAGAGCGTCGAGCGAAGTCTCTGTCAATCAAGAGAAAGGCAGGAGAGGACTTATAACCAACATGCTCCCGCTGTTCCCCTGGTACCTGGAGAGCAGGTCTTGAAAAGAAAAAGGCGGCTCCATAAGTTGGACGACCAGTGGGAAAAGGACCCGTACACCGTACTGCCCTCAAGCCACAATAATCCAAAGGTGTACGTCATCAGCAAGGATGGAGGAGAGGCCACAGCCACTGTCTCCAGAGACCACCTGAAAAAGTGCCCCGAGAAGTTGCAAAGCACGGATGAAGATCAGGAAGACCCTCAACCCGTAGAGGAAAAGGAGGAAATGATCAGCACCGTACTCGGAGACTTTCCCCGGTCCTGGACACAAGTAAACAACGCTATCGTGGTGCCCGTCCTCACCTTTCTCCAGCCAGCCCCTCAAGTGCCTACAGAAGACCAGGTAGAGCTGGAAGAGCAGCCGGCCCAGGAGGCAGAAGAGTCCACACCAGCAGCACAGGAGAATCAACCCTCTGCTAGTAGTGAGCCTGCCGTGCCCCTAGTGAGCCAAAGAGTGCGCAGACAGCTGCCCAGCTTACCCATAACACCTCCTACACCCTGTAGTGCAGGACCAGTTAGTGAGCTCCGTAGGTCCACTAGAGCCACTAGAGGTCAAATGCCCACTCGCTGGAGAATCTAAACTAATGCACTGTGAATTTACCTGTTTCTTGAAAATGTTTATGGTTTATGTTTGTTGCCTGTTACTAATTATGTTTCTCAGTTACCCTGCAGATTTATTTGGACTAACAGGTTATGGACACTGATAACCGGAACAATCTTGTAGATAGTTGCACCATTTGTGCCTCTTGCGAAGACGGCCGCGGAAGAGAAAACCTGTCTGGCGTGGCCTACTTGCGGCCCAAAGTAGCTAGCTCCAGTCTTGCAGCCACGCCCAAGGACAGCGCAAGGGGTTTGCTTTGGACAGGTCCCCTACTTCGCTTAAAACTTCACCTTGGGTGATATGGACACCCGGTTGCGGACATGCCGTGACCTTTAAAGAACTAAAGCTTCTTGTAAATATGTTATTGTGTTATTGTTATACCCTGTATTTATGTTTCTTTAAAAAAAAAATGTGTTTAGTCCCGGAGTACTAAAATTTACTAGGGGGGAATTTGACACCCCAGGGGTCTGGTTGCCACAGTAATAGAGCTATTATGTCTGAGAGCAAGTGGGAGCTTTCTCTGGTCAGGAGCCCTAAGCATGCAACACGGCCCACCCAGACCTGGGAGGGGAGGAATCTGCCCTTATAAACTGGGTCTGGGGCGGGATTAAGTCAGTCAGAGCCTGGAGTGAAGTCCCAGACAGAGACAGAGTCAGGTCTGGAGGACAGCAGACACAGGGAAAGTGACAACAGGAGCTCTGTAGGAGCAGGAGTGAGTGCCAGAGGCTGGAAGCTAGATAGCTCGCCTTGGCTGAAGACACTAACCCAGACACGGAGTCCGAGGCTGTGGGGACATCCAGGTCCAGCAGCAGAATCCAACCGGCAGGGGATTCCATGTCCTCTGGCCTTAGAAACCCGAAGGCACGGTCACAAGCAAGGGACCAGCACCGCCATCGTGAAGCGAAGGCTAACGGAAGGCCCCAAGTCACCGGCCATACGGGTGAGCACCACACGGTATACTCAGGGACGTGGGCTACTTCTACCCGCATAGAGCAAGGTAGCCAGGAAAGAGTGCAGATAGTCGGGGAGGCCTACAACTCCACCTGGCCAGGGGAGATCCTGCTTGCTCACAGACTGACCAGGCCCCTACTGCTAACCAGTACTCCCGGGAGGGTCTGCTTTTTACCATCAGTAAAGACCCTGAACTGAACCACACGTCTCTGTGATTCCTTGCCGCACCAGCACCATTACTACTGGGACGCTCACACCATCACTCCCATCATCCACATTAGCTGCCCTGAGGCAATACTTCTCCCGTGGGGAGTTATCCCATACTCGGCTGCGCAAACAACATCAGCCTCAGCGGTCGGCAGCGCAGCGGCGGTCCCCACTGACCGCAATCCACGGGTGGCGTAGTCGGACATTGTTCTTACTTAAGGCCGCCACTGGTTTGACCGCCCTGGGCACGGACCGGGTCACCGCCACGGAGAACTACAACCCCCAGCGATCCGGCTCCGGGTATCCCCCTGCACCACACAGGCCCAGGGGGAGCATCAACTTCACTCCCTTCCAGTCTTTTTTCCTCTTCCAGCGTGGTCAGCATGTGACCATTAAAGCCAATCAGTGACTGTAGTGACTGGCGGGAGCTGTCAAGCACAGACCATGCTGAAGAGGAGAGGAGAACAGCAGGGGACATGGACAGAGAAATGGAGGCGCAGTGGGGAATCAGGAGGTAAGTACTGTGTCCATATGTAAACTTAACGGAAAGGCAAAACCCTTTAATACTTTCATTCCTCATGAAATAACAATAATGGAGCATTTTATCTTAGAAATCAACATTGTTCTGTACAATTAGGTGTCACCATCACCCTGTCTTTGACATGTATGCAGAAGTTCATGTAGGAGGACCAATTTTGGCACACTAAAAAAGCACAAATCAATTATACTCAAGTCAACAGGAGCTTGTTTATTTGCCCATTCACACAAACTATATGGGAAAGACTGATCATTAAAAGGGTTGTCCAGGGCCATTTTATTTTTTTTACTATGGGCCTAAAAACTAACAGGCTGGTGTTTGCTAGCAGAGGCAACTACCTGCCTTTTCAATCAGGCGGCTGCTCAGAGCGGTCACCAACCACTCCTACCGGCGATTCAACTGCTCCACATCAACAGAGCAGCTCTTCTTCCAGGCTGCTCTGTCAACTGGGCCATGACTGCAGACATCATTCTGATTGAAAGCCGGTTCCCCGAAGTTAGGCAATGGGGAGCGGGCTGTCAATCACTATGATGTCAGCAAGTCTTGCCCTTTCAACAGAGCAGAGAAAAGCTACTGCCCTGTCAATGTAACGTCAGCAGAAGCCACTGAATTGCCAGCAGGAGTGGTCTGTGACCACTCTGTGCCAGCAAAGATCGGTGTTGGGCACAACAGGCAGGTAGTTAGCAACTACCTGCCTGTTAGTTCTTCGGCCCATAGTGAAAAAATGTAATAGTCCTGGATAACCCCTTTAATAGGATTTTTCTGTCTTCATGCATCATCATGTTGCTGCCAACACATCTCTCATTTACGTGAGGCAATGAAATTCCATCAGCACCATTGACTTCACTTTTGTGTCTGTCTCAAAAAGGCAGAGAAAGAAGAATCGGAGACCAGATAGAGCACAAAGAGACTTTGTCTGCTTCATTAACGTCAATGGTCTGCCCAAATCCCATTTTTCAGGGCTTCAGACGTGTGGCAAAAGCTAAATAAGAGCAGAGCCTTATCTACAGACATGGTTTGATGACTCAGATAGTTTTCTCTTGTGAGTAAGCAGATTTCTATAAGAAGAATAACACCATCACTCAGGAGTGAAGAGTGATGAGACACTTGAGTGGATTCCCTACAGAGTATTTCCTTCTATTCAACCAACATGGAACATGATTTTTGAAAATGAGCAATCTACATCCTTTATTATTAATTTAGTATTATATCTTAGGATTTTACATTTACTTGACTTAAATTATTTTAATTTTACAATGCTTTACTTAGTCATGAGCATATTTTATTCATTTATAGACTAATCCATCCATAGAGATATAGCCGAAGCAACAGCTCATGTCAATGATTGCAGTGAATCTCCATGAAGTGAACAGCGCAACAAATGACAAAATAAATCTAGAAGAAGAAAAAAAAAAAGCAAACAACAGCTCTGGCATGTGAGGCGATTAAATCCTCTGGATGCTCATTCCATTAGTGACAGTGGGTATTCTCCACTGCAATCCTCCAGAATGGAAAAGCAGTGTGGTGTAAAGTGAAAGACAAAGAAACATTCAAGGAAGCTCCGAGAATAGATTTTGTTTTAAAACAACAAATCCAATGCCGACAAAATTGCCTTTCTTCTTTCGGATCGTTAAGTATCTTTTTTTTTAATTTTATTGCTTGGTTATTTTACTTTCTTTTGTGACCTTATTTTACCCAATACAAATTATTTTAGATATTGCATCAAATGGATTAAATGTATATGCACTTGTGATAAAAATCTACCCTACTACGAGTACAATATGTTGAAAGGCTCTAAAGAATAGCAAATCAATAAGCTTTTTGCCAAGTCATTGGGTTCACAGTTACTATTATTTTCATTGCTTGCCAAGTAAATGCCTTACTGCCAGCTACAAACTTAACCCCTTTGCTGCTTTTGCTAAAACTTCCTAGAAATTATCCTGCAGTGAATAAGCGCTAACTATAGCAAATAAACATAAAAGCACAAAGATTCTCAAAGAGCTGATTTAATATGGCATTGCTTGTCAAGTATGCCTTGCTGATTGCTTGCAGCTCCTGTGCCCTGGTAAGAAGGCTTTACCCAGGTCCATCATCTAACAGGCGACACCTTTGCATTTCCATTTTTGTGATCACATCACATAAAGATCATTATACATAACACAAAATTCATTCATATAGACATAGCAGTGTATCACATAATTACATTGCTGTGCAGTAAGGACCATAAGTCATCATCTCCCAGTATATCAGCTACTATTCTCTGATCAAGACCAACAAAATATTTAAATTAAAGCTAAAAGCAAAAGCTGAAAATCTGAATTTTGTCCACAATAGATGCACTCACCCTAACCTCATTTTTGCTTATTTGTTCCCCACCAGAGTACATGTTGTAAGTTTTCTCAGTTTCTTGGCAGAAGTTTATATAACCTAATCTATGAACGTGTAAATTTGCCAAGAGCGGTAGTCATAACCGGGCTGCTGTCCGGTTTCGCTCTGGCGCTTTATATACAAACTGTGTCCCAGTCCCAGTGTGCTGTAGGGTGTGGGGTGCATCACACTCACTTGTAGGCCACAGGCCTCCAATGTCTCCAGGCCCCGCCGCACATAACTCAGGGGACACCAAGTTCATTGCAACATGCAAACATTTACTGTTCAAGTTCATCAGGTTGTAACATATGGGATAGGGCACAGCAGTTCATATTCCTTTCGCAGAATCATAGAATCATAAAATCATAGAATGGTAGAGTTGGAAGGGACCTCCTGGGTCATCTGGTCCAACCCCCTGCTCAAAGCAGGATTCACTAAATCATCTCAGACAGATGTCTGTCCAGCCTCTGTTTGAAGACGTCCATTGAAGGGGAACTCACCACCTCTCGTGGCAGCCTGTTCCACTCATTGATCACCCTAACTGTCAAAAAGTTTTTTCTAATATCTAATCTGTGTCTCCTCCCATTTAGTTTCATCCCATTGCTTCTAGTCTTTCCTTGTGAAAATGAGAATAAAGATGATCCTTCTACAATGTGACAGCCCTTGACATATTTGTAGACAGCTATTAAGTCTCCTCTCAGTCTTCTTTTTTGCAAGCTAAACATTCCCAAATCCTGCAACCGTTCCTCATAGGACATGGTTTGCAGACCAGTCACCATTCTGGTCGCTCTTCACTGAACTTGCTCTAGTTTGTCGATGTCTTTTTTAAAATGTGGTGCCCAAAACTGTACACAGTATTCCAGATGAGGTCTGACCAAAGAGGAGTAAAGACCGATAATGACTTCACGTGATCTAGACTGTATGCTTCTGTTAATACATCCCAGAATTGTATTTGCCTTTTTTGCTGCTGCATCACACTGTTGACTCATGTTCAGTCTATGATCTATTAGTATACCTAAGTCTTTTTCACATGTACTGTTGCTTAGCTCTATTCCTCCCATTCTGTATATGCTTTTTTCATTTTTATTGCCCAGATGTAGTACTTTGCATTTTTCCCTGTTAAAAACCATTCTGTTGGTTGCTGCCCACTGCTCCAGTTTATTTAGGTCTTTTTGAATCCTCTCTCTCTCTTCTCTAGTATTAGCTATCCCTCCTAGCTTTGTGTCATCAGCAAATTTAATCAGTTTACCCTCAATTCCTTCATCTAAATCATTGATGAAGATGTTGAACAATACAGGTCCCAGGACAGAGCCCTGTGGTACCCCACTTGAGACATTCATCCATCTGGATGTGAAGCCATTTACAACCACCCTTTGAGTCCGATCACTAAGCCAGTTATGAATCCACCTAACAGTTGCCTGGTCCATTGCATACTTGGTCATTTTTTCAATAAGAATGGTGTGAGATACTTTGTCAAATGCTTTGCTGAAGTCAAGATATACTATATTTACAGCATTTCCCTGATTTCTTCTTTAGTACAACACATCTTCAGCCCTACCACTCATTCGTCCTGGACTATCTCTAGGTCCACTGACTCCATCAGCCTCAGGAATGTCCTGTCCACTTCATCAGTGCACCAGGGATCCACCACCTTCTTTCTACACGGGTCCCTGTCTATCTTCCACTATACGCCAGAGGACTCGATGTGCCCGGCAGCCCCTATGCCAGACATTGGACTCCGGACGCTACAGGGGCGTCCGCTCAGTAGGGCTTTCCACTGCTTTGAAGGATTGGTACATGCTGGCCCTAGCAGCCCACTGTTTTTGAACTTGATCTTGTCACGGTACCTCCCTATCTCACTCACTACCAGGAAGTGCCCACTCTTCTCTAACACTAGTCCCCACCCACTGGGCTAGTTTTATACATTAACTATATCCTATCCTATAGACTAAACCTATTGTCCTTATCTTCCTTATCTTATGTTCTATACTGTTGCTAAGCCACTTAACTATATATATCAGTGGTTCTCAACTCCAGTCCTAAAGACCCACCAACAGATCATGTTTTCAGAATTTCCTTAGTATTGCACAGGTGATAATTCCATCACCTGTGCAAAACTAAGATAATCCTGAAAACCTGATCTGTTGGTGGGTCTTAAGGCCTGGAGTTGAGAACCACTGATATATATGAACAATACTCAAACTATCCCAAGTCTAACCCTGTGTTCACCCTGCCATATGAACTACTCACATTATACATTAAGACTTTACATTCTTATACGCTGTACATTACCATCATACAATATAAAAGACGCAAATCACTATTCATATTACATTTGAAACTGCATGACACTGTACACGTAGTGCGATTGTTTTCGTTAGGGGCAGGAACGAGGCAGAACAGTCCATCACTCTTACAAATGTGTAGATTTCTCCACTTTTGTAAAGTAAATCAACAAGGATGAAAACTTAAAGGGTTGATGAGTTAGGTTTAGATAATAGAGTGGTCCATTCTAAATATCCACACTCATTACGTAAAGCTGAAACCAGCTGCTTCAAGATAAGCTTTTTGCGCTGAAGGATTAAAACTTCATCTACCGTAAAGTTTAGCTGTATTATGCAAATCAATATTCCTGTAGTCTCATCAGCAGCTCAACATCTGGAAATGTTCCATCCGGTCATCTGATTGGGTATATGAATTTTTAACCCCTTTACCCCCGAGCCTCTTTTCACCTTCATGACCGGGCCAAATTTTACAATTCTGACCAGTGTCACTTTATGAGATAATAACTCTGGAACACTTCAACAGATCCCACTGATTCTGAGATTGTCTATTTTGTGACATATTGTACTTCATGATGGTGGTAAAATTTATTTGATATGACTGGCATTTAGTGATGAGCAAGCATGAATTGTTAACTGTTTCGGCGAGCATGCCCGAGTGCTCGCCAAGTATTTGCGGCGTGCTCGGCATCGATGTTAGTGTCGCCGTGGCGGCATGTGTCACAGCTGTCTAACAGCTGTGACACATGCCGCCGTGGCAAAACTAACATCGATACCGAGCATGCCGCAAATACTCGGTGAACATCCGAGCGTGCTCTCCGAAAGGGTTAACAAGTCATGATCGCTCATCACTACTGGCGTTTATTCGTGAAAAAAAAACGGAAATTTGGCAAAAAAATTTTTTTTTAGGGACCACATCACATTTGAAGTGACTTTGAGGGATCTTTATGACAGAAAATACCCAAAAGAGACACCATTCTAAAAACTGCACCCCTCAAGGTGCTCAAAACCACATTCAAGATGTTTATTAATCCTTCAGATGCTTTTTTCACAAAAATTTTACTTTAAACCCCAATTCTTTTATTTTCTCAAGGGTAACAGAAACAAACAGACCCCAAAATTTGTTGTGCAATATCTCCTGAGCACGCTGATACCCCATATGTGGGGGAAAACCACTGATTGGGTGCACAGCATGGCTTGGAAAGGAAGGAGTGCCATTTGACTTTTTGAATGTAAAATTTGCTGGAATAATTAGTGGACGCTATTTGGCGTTTGATGTGCTTAAACAGTGGAAACCCCCACAAGTGACACCATTTTGGAAACTAGACCCCTCAGGGAACATATCTAGATGTGTGATGTGCACCTTGAACCCCCAGGTGCTTCACAGAAGTTTATAACACTGAGCCGTAAAAATAAAATTTTCACATTTTTCCCACAAAAATGTTTTTAGCCCCAAACGTTTTCATTTTCACAAGGATAGCAGGAGAAAATGGACCCCAAAATTTGTTGTGCAATTTTTCCTGTGTACGCCGCTACCCCATATGTGGTTGAAAACTACCTTTGATGCACAGTGCAAAGCTCAGAACGGAAGAAGCACCATATTGAAGTTCAGATTTTGTTGGACTGGTTTGAGGGTGCCATGTCATATTGGCAGTGCCCCTGAAGTACCAGAACAGCAGACCCCCCATAAGAGACCCTATTTTACAAACTGCACTTCTCAATGAGCTCATCTAGGGGTGCAGTGATCATATTGACACCACAGGTCGGTCATAGAAATTTATACCACTGGGCAGTGAACAAAAAAATAATTACATTTTTACCACCAAAATTTTGTTTTAGCCCCAGATTTTACATTTCTACACTGGGAAATGGGTAAAATGCCACCAAAATTTGTCTCACAATTTCTGCTGAATATAGAAATACCCCATATGTGGCTGTACAGTACTGCTTAGCCACTTGGCGAGACTCGGGAGGGATGGAGTGCTATTTGCCTCCTGGAGCGCAGATTTTTCTACAATAGCATGCAAACTCCATTTACACAGCTCCTAAGTGCTAGAATAGCAGAATTCCCACTCAAGTGACCCCATTTTGGAAATTATACCCCTTTGCGAATTTATCTCTAGGGGTAGTGACCATTTTGACCCCATGGGTGTTTTCCAGCATCAAGCAGCAGTGGATGTTGCTGAGTGATAATTGCAAACTGCTGTTGTAGTGACCAGTATGTTGTAGTGACCAGTACATTGTGCCCAGCTCATGCTTCTGGAGACATGTACCCTGTAAATTAGACGGGCTCTTATCGCTACAGAAATGGCAAACATGTGGACGCTAAATGTTGTCTAGGCACACTGAGGCTCAGAAGGGAGGGGCGACATTTAGATTTGGGAGTGCAGAATTTGCTGAATTTCTTTTGGGGGGCGAGGAGCCATAGCGCTTTTCCAGAGTCTTTGTGCTACCAGTAATGTGAAAGCCCCTATATTTCCATTGACAGATGACGGACCTAAGTGGGGACTTTCTTTTTTTGTGGATTGATTTGACGTTTTAATTAGGAACATTTCACGTAACATTTTGGATCACATTTATCCGGCACTCTACGCTGAGCACTTATATCGGGGTTTCCATCTAAATCTCCAAATGACGTGATTCAGGTGAAACCCCCGACAAATCCATTCACTATAATTAGGCAGCAGAGTTACTCTGCACTCCGTCTGGACTCTGTTAAGCGTTGTCCTTTTCAGAATTGCACAAAACTGTGGCCGACGGCACTTTTAGGCACACCTAAAAAGACGGCACTGCCGGATCACAGGCCAGACGGCGTCCACAGTGCCTCCATCAGCCTCATTATAGGGAATCTTCCAACGGGGGTGTTCCGTCTGAATCACGTATTTCAGAGATTTACATGGAAACTCAGGTGTAAATGCTCTGTGCAGAACACAGGATAAATGTGAGCCGAGTCTTACTGCGATCTTTGGGAGGCAAAATGTGCAAATCAACAGCAGGTGAAGAATTGGTTTTATTTATTTTTTACGCCGTTTCTCGTGCGGTATAAGTGATTAAACGACTTTACTCTTCAGGTCGGTGTGATTACAGCGATACCAGATTTATATTGGGTTTTTATGATTGGCAGTTGTCACACATTAAAAGACGCTTTTTATTAACATCGCAATTAGTGATGAGCGAGCACTAAAAAACTTGGGTACTCGTTGCTCGGGTCGAGCAAATTGGAATACTCGGGTGCTCGACCCAAGCAAAGAGCCCAATGTAAGTCTATGGGAAAGACCCCTGGAAGCATTTCTGACTCCCAGGTCACTGCCTAAAAATGTGCCCATCATAAGTGATACTTGGCGCATGCGAAGGTGCCTCCCGCCATGCACCTGTCGTTGCAGACTTGCAACAATCACCGTCCACATCCTTGTCCCAGTGCAGCGTTCAGTTGTCCCTACCCCATTCCTTGGAATGCAAGCGCAAGTATGCAGCCAGCCACCCACCCTCCCACAGGCTGCAATACTATACTGCCAAATTTTTGACAGCGGCTGCACTTGAAATGTGGCCTTTTAGGCTCGTGGAGGCAGAAGCTGTCCACAATCTTATGGCGGCGGCGACCGGGTATCCATACTCGGTCCCCAGCCGCCACTATTTTTCCCGGTATCGTCTCCTCCTTCCACAAGCACGGGTCCCACAACATTACCCGTGCCCTCCCCAGTGCACTTACTGGGAAGGACCGCCTAACCACAAACACGTGGACAGGTGAATGTGGCCAGGGATGGTACAGCTTTATTTGCTGAGTTGTATTTAGCTCGGTGAAAGGACTGGCATAGAAACCGTATCTACTGTGGGTGTCATTTCTCCCAGGAAGTCCTCTAATGCAGCTTGATGCAGAAGCAATGTCAGCCCATCCAACATCAACTCACACTTGTCGGTGGTGCTTTGACACACTTTCCTTGCACATTTAATTTAATAACTACAGAGTTGGGCAATGGCCTGATCTGCAATGCGGTTTGAGAAATAACATGCATAACCTTCCCCCACACTTTTCTTAGCCAGGGCTGCTTCTCAGCAGGGATGATCGGACCCACCAGAAAACCGGAGACTCCTCCGGTGGGCCCTGGCTTCTCCTTCAGAAGAGTTCATAGTGCCGAGGTGAGGCTATGATGATGAAAGAGATCACCATCTGCTTAGTTTTCTGTTACTTGGAATGCAAGCGCAAGTATGCAGCAAGCCATGTTCCCATTATAAAGGAGCGGGTCTCCTATAGTGGTAATGCCCATGCTGTGACTGCAAGGGCTGCCAAAATGTGGGAAAAACCCCACTAAGAATTTAAAGACACATAGAGCAGGGCCACAGTAACGACAAATTCCCATTAAAAAGGAGAGAGTCTGCTATACAATTATAGGGTATGCAGTGAGTCCAACGGTTGACCAAATTTAGGAAAAACCCCACTAAGAATTTAAAGACACATAGAGCAGGGCCACAGTAACAAGTACGACATGTTCCCATTAGAAAGGAGAGAGTCTGCTATACAGTTATAGGGTATGCAGTGAGTCCAACGGCTGACCAATTTTAGGAAAAACCCCACTAAGAATTTAAAGACACAAAGAGCAGGGCCACAGTAACGACAAATTCCCATTAGAAAGGAGAGAGTCTGCTATACAGTTATAGGGTATGCAGTGAGTCCAACGGTTGACCAAATTTAGGAAAAACCCCACTAAGAATTTAAAGACACATAGAGCAGGGCCACAGTAACAAGTACGACATGTTCCCATTAGAAAGGAGAGAGTCTGCTATACAGTTATAGGGTATGCAGTGAGTCCAACGGCTGACCAATTTTAGGAAAAACCCCACTAAGAATTTAAAGACACAAAGAGCAGGGCCACAGTAACGACAAATTCCCATTAGAAAGGAGAGAGTCTGCTATACAGTTATAGGGTATGCAGTGAGTCCAACGGCTGACCAATTTTAGGAAAAACCCCACTAAGAATTTAAAGACACATAGAGCAGGGCCACAGTAACAAGTACGACATGTTCCCATTAGAAAGGAGAGAGTCTGCTATACAGTTATAGGGTATGCAGTGAGTCCAACGGCTGACCAATTTTAGGAAAAACCCCACTAAGAATTTAAAGACACAAAGAGCAGGGCCACAGTAACGACAAATTCCCATTAGAAAGGAGAGAGTCTGCTATACAGTTATAGGGTATGCAGTGAGTCCAACGGCTGACCAATTTTAGGAAAAACCCCACTAAGAATTTAAAGACACATAGAGCAGGGCCACAGTAACGACAAATTCCCATTAGAAAGGAGACAGTCTGCTATACAGTTATAGGGTATGCAGTGAGTCCAACGGTTGACCAAATTTAGGAAAAACCCCACTAACAATTTAAAGACACAAAGAGCAGGGCCACAGTAACGACAAATTCCCATTAGAAAGGAGAGAGTCTGCTATACAGTTATAGGGTATGCAGTGAGTCCAATGGCTGACCAAATTTAAGAATAACCCCACTAAGAATTTAAAGACACATAGAGCAGGGCCACAGTAATGACAAATTCTCATTAGAAAGGAGAGGGTCTCCCATAGTGTTGGCCTATGCAGTGAATGCAAGGGCTGCCAAAAATTGGGAGGCACTCCAATGCCCCTTGGAAGAGACTTAGAGGGCCTCATAAAAAAATGTTCCCATTAGAAAGGAGCGGGTCTCCTATACTTGTAATGCCCATGCACTAAGTGTATGGGCTGACAAACATTTACCCCTGGGGGGCATACATGAACATACTGTATAATATTTTTTTTTTTTATGGGCATCATAAACACCCTTTAAAAAAATTATGTAGGTGTTGCATCACGGACCACAGTCACCCTGGTGATATGGAGGATGAGGATGAGGAGAAGGAGGAGGAGGACAAGAGCAAATAGCCAAAATCAGGAAGCGTATATGTGGCGCCCCTGAGGGTTCGACCGCCACAGGGATGCTGCACTTCTCTAATGGAGTGTAGTGTTCCTCCTCTGAGGTAAGAACAGTGCGATGGTCAGGACCCTTCCTTCACATCCAACACCACACTTCTCCCACCAGAGGGGGCTAGAAGGCACCAGGTGCTGCCTCTATTGGAAGTTGGGAGACTGGGGAACCAAGAGATAGGGGAACCAACTAGTGGGTGAGGGTGGAGGACTCACATTTTAGTGACACTTAAAATTTCATATTCAATACACAGCCATTTTGGTTCTGTGTTCTTTGACTGTCTTTCGATCATGATCTTCCTCCCTGAGAGTGGATCCTGTGTGGACCTGCAGCGGATGGAGACACGGCCGCCGTACCCTGGCCTTGGGTCGAGGGGCAGGTTGCAGATAATTAATGTCTCAACCCGGTCAAGGACCATGACCAAGAAGGCCAGGAGCTTGAGAGTGTAGCTCCACCGCAAATGGATCCCGGGAGGATGCAGACGGAGCGGTATACGCCACCTGTCCTCGCTGTTCTGATCTATTCAGAGGGATTCCGGCTGCAAAAGGGGTACCGGCCCCCGACACCTGACCTTGCTACTCCACGTCCTGGTCAGGGAAGCCTGGGTAGGCCCTGAGGATCCCACCGGGTAACGGAAGGAGCGGAGCTGCCACCCGTACCCTTTTTCTGAGTGAAGTTCAGAGGGAGACCCGGCCTATCTACACACACACAGAAAGGAAAGGACCCGGTCTGAAGTCTAGGAACACTATGGTGCGGGGTCCTGATTAAGCACTTGAATTACTCGGAGGTTGTCGAACCCCCGTCCCTGGTGACCGCAGAACTCCATAGAGGAGCAGGGAGAAGCCTTGCAGCTGTACTCTCCAACGTGAGTAAAAACCCTGGAAGTCAACCCCTGTGGCCTCCGGACTCTTTATTCTGCATTGCACCGCACTACGCGACACTAGACCTCCTACACTACGACTCCCTCCATCCTCATCTCTGCCCTGAGGCCCTGCTCCACCTGTGGGGAGTAGTAACAACGACGTCTGCCATAACACTCTGCCTCAGAGGACTGCAGCAGCGCTGGTGGCCATCACCAGAAACCACAGGTGGCATAGTCGAAATACCACTCAACCTTGAAAGCCCATTACACCCTTTTGAATGTGACAGCACTGGGCACGGAATGGGTCCAGGCCATGACTTCATCCCCCTCAACATCTGACCCGGCTCCGAGTTCCCCATCTTCCCAGGGTGAGGGCTGTGAGCGTCACATATACCCATGTGTGGGTGTGAAGAGGTGCATGGGAATACACCGCCCAAAAAAGACACTGGATTTGAGTTTATGTCACGCTGCTATCATTCGGTGGTGTTGAGAAATCTGGCCCAATCCAGCCCTTGTTCATTTTTATAAGAGTCAGCCTGTCAGCATTTTCAGTTGACAGGAGGATGCGCTTATCAGTTATAATTCCACCAGCGGCACTAAAAATCCACTCTGATAAAACGCTAGCGGCAGGGCAGCCCAGGACCTCCAAGGCGTAGAGAGCCAGTTCAGTCCACGAATCCAGCTTGGATACCCAATAATTAAAAGGCTCAGAGGATTCACGGAGGACGTTGGTACAGTTGGCAAGGTATTCTCTCCGCATCTTCCCAAACTTTTCACTCCTTGTGATAGTACCCTGCACCTCAGGGCCTGTGCGATGGGAGGGGCTGAAAAAACTGTCCCAGAACTTTGACAGTGTTCCCCTGCCTCTGCTGGATTGCATTTTTGTCTCTCTCGCCTGTACTCCTTGGTTGTCCAACGAACTGTGACCTCTGTCGCCAGCGTTTTCAGATGGGAATTTTTTTTAATAGTTCAGCAACAAAGGCCTTCTGGTACTGCCCCATTTTTGTAGACCTGTCCGCCTCAGGAATAAGAGATATAAAGTTCTCCTTGTAGCGTGGGTATAGAAGTGTCACCAACCAGCAGTGACTGTCACCCAAAATTTTGAGAATGCGAGGGTCATGGGACAGGCAGCGTAACATAAACTCAGCCATGCGTGCCAGACTGCTAACAGGCAAGACTTCCGTGTCCTCACCAAGAGGATGACTGACCATGCTCTCCTCCTCCTCCTCTTTGTCCTCTGGCCATCCACGCTGAACAGACAGTATGACAGTTGTGCAGGTAGTACCGTCTATAGCGCATGAAACTAGCTCCTGTTCTTCCTCCTCCTCCTCTTCCTCATTGTCACCCAATCCACGTTGGGATGAGATGAGGCTGGACTGTGTATAATCACCCTGTATGGTTCCTTGCTCCATCTCATCATGCTCCGCCTGCAATGCATCCTCTTTGATTGTGAGCAGAGAGCGTTTCAGAAGACAGAGAAGCGAGATGGTGATGCTAATTATGGCGTCATCGCCACTCACCATCTTGATGGAGTCCTGCAAGTTTTGGAGAATGGTACAGATGTCTGAGATCCATGTTTACTCCTGAGGTCTTATGTGTGGAGTCTGAACTGATTACCGATGGCCTTCTTGATGCTGGTACTCTTCTGCTCTACTCTTCTGCTCACAAATACTTCCCAACATCTGCAGTGTAGAGTTCCAATGCGTGGGGACATCACATACCAGTCTGTGAGCCGGAAGCTGCAAATGCTGCTGAAACATGGCAAGGGCGGCGGAAGCTGTAGGTGACTTTCTAAAATGCGCACACAGGCGGCGTACTTTAGCAAGCAGATCCGGCAGCTCCAGGTAAGATTTGAGAAACCGCTGAACCACGAGGTTAAGTACATGGGCCAGGCATGGTACGTGTGTGAGCTCGCCTCGCCTCAGAGCCGCCACAAGGTTCCGGCCATTGTCACACACGACCATGCCTGGCTGTAGGTTCAGCGGTGTGAGCCACAGATCTGCCTACTCTTTCAGAGCTGTCCACAACTGTTCAGCATTGTGCGGTTTGTCACCTAAGCATATTAGCTTCAGCACAGCCTGTTGCCGCTTGGCCGCGCCAGTGCTTCAGTGCTTCCAGCTTGTGACTTATGTAGTCATTTCGGAGATGGAGGCTGAAGAAGAGGAGGAGGCTGAGGTGCAGGAGCTGTAGACTGTGAGGGCAACCCTTATTGACCTAAGGCCCGCAATCCTTGGCGTCGGGAGGATGTGTTCCATTCCAAGGTCCGACTGGGTCCCGGATTCCACTATGTTAACCCAGTGTGCCGTCAGCGAGATGTACCGTCCCTGCCCACAAGCACTTGTCCACGTGTCCGTGGTTAGGTGGACTTTCCCTGTAACTGCGTTGTTGCGGGCACGGCTAATGTTTTGGGACACGTGCTTGTGTAATGCGGGGACGGCACACCCGGAGAAATAGTGGCGGCTGGGGACCGAGGGACAGTCACCGCCATCAGGTTGTGGAATGCGTCCGTCTCCACGAGCCTAAAAGGCAACATTTCGAGCACAAGCAGTCGTGAAATGTGGAAATTTAGTAGTGTGGCCTGTGGGGCGTTGGCTTCATATTTGCACTTGCGTTCCAAGAACTGGGGTATGGACAACTGAACGCCGCGCTGGGACAAGGACGTGGACGTGCTTCCTGATGCTGCTACTTGAGAGTGTACAACGACAGGTGTAGGGCAGGAGGCATCTTCGCATGCACCATGGACAGGTGATTGGCTTGCATGCACAAAAGCGGAAGAAGCAATGGTGCCACCCGCAGACACTGTTACTGGACCCTGGGGTTCGGCCCACTAAGTCTGGTGCTTTGCTGCCATGTGCCTGATCATGCTGGTGGTGGTCAGGCTGGTCATTTTGCCACCCCTGCTGATGCTGGCCTGGCAGGTGGTGCAAATGTCCTTTTTGGGGTTATCGGCAGAGTCTTTAAAAAACAACTAGACTCGGGAAGACCTAACAGTTGTACTGGCACGGTTGCCTGTCTTCTTTCTGCGGCCACCACACTGCTTCTTCCTGCCTGTTGGGGTGCTCTGCCTCCCTCCCCCTGTGTGCTTCTGTCCTCGCTCTGCATGTCCTCCTGCCAGGTTGGGTCAGTTACTATATCATCCACCACTTTGTCTTCCACTTCCGCACTCTGGTCCTCCTCCTGACTTTCTGGCAATTGTGTCTCATCATCATCCACCTCTTGTGACACTTTCCCACCGTTGCCTTTGTGTGACCGTGGCTGCTCAAATATTTGGGCATCACTACATGCGATCTCTTCTTGCCTCTCTTCAAGTGGACCAGGCGAGAGGCCCAAATCTATAAATGGGAAAGTGAACAGCTCTTCGGAGTGTCCAAGTGTGGGATCAGTTGTCTCCGGACACTTGGCATTGGGGAAGGAAGGAGGTTCAGGGTGAGGAATATGCGGTCCAGACTCACAGCTACTGAGACTTGACCGTGTGGAAGACAAGGTGGTGGTGGTGGTGGCTAAGTGACTGGAAGTGACGCGCCCCCTGGGCCGTGGGGTAAATGCTGGAGGATGTCACAGTGGCGGTGACCCGGTCCGTGACCCAGGGCGGTCAATAAAAAGGGGTTATTGATAGGGGATTTATAGTGATTGTATAAAGTTTGTGACGCCACCTGTAGTATGTGGCTAGGGGAGCCGCCGCTGCGGAGCAGGTCCTCTGGAGCTGATGTTACTAAAGCAGGGATGGTGTGGCTCTCCACAGGTAGAGCTTAGCTCCAGGGCAGTGTAGATGTTATGGGTTATGCTGGGCTTTGTAGTGCAGGGTTTGATGGCGCAAAGTCCAGATCAGGGTTTTGCAGAGCCATAATGCGCAGCTGTGTCCTGTGAGCGCTGGACAGGAGCCCCTCAATAATCTGTCCTCATCATGCACACTGTCAGGGTCTACCTGTTTGATGGCCCGCAGCGCCTCCTGCAGGTTTAGAGCATAGTCCCGTACACTGTCCTGCACCCTTTGTTTGCACCCATAAACTTCATTTTAATTTCTGCTGCGGTGCGGGTGTCAAAGGTATCCTTCAATCGGGCCAGTATTTCTTTTACAGTGCCTTTGTCTCTGCCCGGCCAGGACTTCACCTCTCTCTGGGCTGCACCGATTAGCTGCCCTATGAGGATGCTGAATTTTTGCTCCTCAGACAGGGGGTATACTTTAAACAAACTGCGCAGTATCTCCTCAAAGTCGTTCAGGGTGTGCGACTCCCCTGAGTACTGGGGCAACCACGCTGCCCCCGGTATATATGGCATTGATAACGGCATCACAGTGGCAGCGGCCGCGCCTGCGGCTGAACCCTCCTCCATGTTGGGCATCTTCCTCCCCCCCTAGTGAACCTCAGCCAGGTCCTGGGCGTCTGCTGACGTACCAGTATGCTGCTCTGCAGGCGGTGGGATCTCTTACCTGGCGGATCCGGATCGGGGCTTCTTTCTTCCCACTCAGCGGGCGGCAAACCACGTCATAACACAGTTCAATAAAGTCTATGGCACACAGGACACGGTTATACCTGGCTTCTTTGAATCCTATTCGTGACGCCAAGTTGACGCGCTCCCTGGGCCGTGGGGTACCGGTGGCGGACCGGTAAATGCTGGGGGATGTCACAGTGGCGGTGACACGGTCCGTGACCCAAGGGCAGTCAATAAAAAGGGGTTATTGATAAGGGATTTATAGTGATTGTATAAAGTTCGTGACACCACCTGTGGTATGCGGAGCAGGTCCTCTGGAGCTGATGTTACTGCAGCAGGGATGGTGTGGCTCTCCACAGGTAGAGCTTAGCTCCAGGGCAGTGTAGATGTTGTGGGTTATGCTGGGAATTGTAGTGCAGGGTTTGATGGCGCAGCAATAATCAGTCCACAACTTAATGGCGGTTTCCTCTTATCTTTACTGGCGGTGATTAGGCAAACCGGGACTAGGGTACTGGCTAAAAGTGGAAGTCCGGGCAGCCTGGAAGCAAGTAAAGAATCCTCCTTGCTAGGTGAAGTTGGAGGCCTACCCTTTCCACTAAACTCTTTGGCCCTGCTGCTTGTAGCTGTGCGGTGGCCCTCGCCCCTGAGTGTGACGTTTCTGTGCTCACCCTTATGGCAGGCAGCTAGGGCCTTGCTGGTGCGTCGCTCCCACGTGGCAGTGCAGGGCCCTCTGTGCTTGTGAGCCTCCGGGCGTCTGATGGGACCAGGAGACCTGTAGTCTCCTGCCCTCCGGTTTCCACTGCTGGGCCTTCAGTGCCCCCACAGCCTCGGACTCCCGTGTCTGGTTCTTCTGTGCTGGTTCTTCTGGGGTGAGCTGCAGCGCAGCTCCAGTCCCCAGCTCCTCTCTCCTCGATGTCCTGACTTCAACTCCTCACACTAAGTCTAACTAACCCCGCCCCCAGATCCCAGTTGCCAAGGGGAGGAACTCCCCTTGCTGGTCTGGAGCCAGGAAAGTGTTGCATGCTTAGTAAAACCTGATTAGGGGACCCCTGCTTGCTTCCAGGGAGGCAATACCACTGTGGCAACCGGACCCCTGGGGTGCCACAGAAGCATTATCCGCTATCCAACCAATAACCTTTTCACACTTCTCTGTGTTCAATAGTGGTGTTCTGTGGTCCCCTATTAATTGGGACAGGAAGATCGAGCAAGAAGATGTGGGTGTTTGTTGTGGCACAATTTCAGCTTGCCCATGGCCTTGATCTCTGCATGCACCATCACCATCACGTCCAGTTCCCGGTCCCTGCCACGTGCCTTTCCCATTTTAAATGGAGGACAATATCTTCCACGCTCACAACAAATGACTGAATTTGGAGCGAACTTATATGTGATCCGTGTGACGGAGAAAACAGAGTTTTAGATACCTGGCCTGTAGGTAAGTAGTTTGAACAGTAAACTGGTGTGAATTGCTTCACTGACACACTGAAAGAAATTTTTAATGGAGGCCAGAAATGGCAGTATTTTCTGACAACGTATATGTGATCCGTGTGACGGAGAAAACACAGTTTTAAATACCTGGCCTGTAGGTAACTATTTTGAACAGCAAACCGGTGTCAAAAACTTTGCTGACACACTGAAAAAAAAATTTAATGGAGGCCAGAAATGGCAGTATTTTCTGAAAACGTATATGTGATCCATGTGATGGAGAAATCATGGTTTTAAATAGCTGGATTTTTAGCGCTGTAATCTGGAAAGGACCTAGCTGTATTCTGCAGTGCCAACAAGCAAATGGCGCAGAAAAACTATGTTCTCTGGATTGCTTTTTAAGCAAATAATGAGGATTAAGATCCAAAAAAAAATTATTCCGGGCCTCTGAGACCTGGGCCTTTGTCTAGAAATATCTAACTAGCAGCAGAAGGCAGAACTGGAATGGAGCCTCTTGTGCAATATGCACTGCAGTCTGCTATATACACTGCCTGCCTGCCTATATACGCTGCCTGCCTGATATCTCTGCAGATGGATTAGTCCTCAGAAGGACTGTTTGTTGAGATGGACATGTGTTTCTAATATAGTTTGGTACACGTACACTAACTAAAAAGAAGCAAATCTCTCCCTAGCTCAGCAGCACCTCTCCCTACACTGTCTGATTCCAGAGTGACTTTGACGAGCATGGCGGCGCCAGGTCTGATATAGACCTGATGACGCTGTACGGCCAGCCAATCACTGTAATGCCACAAACAACATGGCTACGGCATTACAGTGAGTGGCAGGCAATCCCTGCATGTTCATTGGCGCTCTAAAGAGCACCAAACATGCAGGGAGGAGACCCGAGCTCCCGCCGAGCAACCCCGGAAATACTCGGCGAGCTCCTAGCATGTCGAGCAGTGAGATGCTCGGGCGAACACCGAGCAGTAGCGAACATGCTCGCTCATCACTAATCGCCATATTTTGAGAGCTATAATTTTTCCATATTTCTGCCAACAGTCATGTGATGGCTTGCTTTTTGCAGGACGAGTTGACGTTTTTATTGGTACCACTTTTGGGCTCGTGACATTTTTTGATCGCTTCCTATTCTGATTTTTGGGAGGCAGAATGAACAAAAACCAGCAATTCAGGAATTATTATTATTATTTTTTTTTTAACGCCGTTCCGCATGTAGTAAAATTGATGAGATAGCTTTATTCTTCAGTGCAGTAAGATTACAGCGATACCACATTAAAAACTGTGTTACAGAAAAAAGTATTTTTGCATTGCTTTATTCTGAGAGCTATAACTTTTTTATTTTTCCACTGATGGAGCTGTATGGCAGCTTGTTATTTGCGGGCCAAGATAACATTTTCAGAGATACCATTTTTATTTACATTTTTACATTTGTCTTTTTGATCTCATGTTATTCTAATATTTGCTCGACAGTATCATGATAAAGCATAGTTTTTCCCTAGTTTTTATTCATTTTTTTTAAGGTGTTCACTGAAGGGGTTAACTGGGGGGATATGTTTATAGGGCAGGTCGTTCCGGGCAAAACCAAATATGTGTACTTTTTTTGTTTGTTTGTTTTTCACAAAAATATTTATTTATGAGTACATATATATATATATATATATATATATATATATATATATATATATATATATATATATGGATATTTATGAGTCTTTTGGGTTGATTGAGAACATAGTTGTTGATCAATAATAAAAATAATCCTCCAATTTTTTTTTCACGTTTTCAAATTTTTTCACTTTGTCCTACTATGGGACTTTCACTTTTTTCAGCCTGATTGCTTATAAAGCATAGGGATGCAGCAGCATTCCTATGCCTCATAAATAGTGTTGAGCGAACATGCTCGACACTGCTCGGTACTCGCCCCAGCATCACGCTACTCGGGATGTTCGGCGAGCACCGAGCATTTCCGGGTTACTCGGGCGGGAGCTCGGGTCTCCGCCCTGCATGTTTGGCGCTCTTTACAGAGCCAATGAACATGCAGGGATTGCCAGCCAGTCACTGTAATGCCGCAGCCATGTTGGTTGTGGCATTACATTGATTGGCTAGCCGCACAGCATCACCTCGAGTATTTAAAACCGGGCGCCGCCATCTTGGACACAGACGGCTGGGATCAGACAGTGTAGGGACAGCGCTGCTTATTTAGGGAGAGATATATACTGCTAAATAGTTAGTGTAGGGTCTGTAAAGGCTGCCAGATCAAACAAACAGTCCTTCTCAGGACTAATATCCATCCCAGATATCAGGCAGGCAGGCTGTATAGGAGACGCAGTGGTTATACCAGCAAACGCTGCATTACAGTCCTGTGTGCTCCTGTAGCTGAAATTGCTGGACTTAGCTCCAGGTCTCGGGGACCAGGAAAAAAACCTTTTTTTTTCATCTAAATCCTTTTTTTTTCCTCCTTCACACTGTACAAATACCCGTCTTATAAACCTTTTGGTGTCCCACCCCCCCCAAAAAAAAAAAAAGTGTGTCTGTGACAGTTCAGACACAAATATATCTGTTTAAAATAGTCTGGTGTAGGCCAGAGAAACAGAAGTGTGATTTTGCAGTTCCACGGTTCAAACCTCTGTATTATCGACTTTTGGGCCATTTGTACCTAAAAAAAACAGTTTGAGTGTGTTGCTCACTGTTCAGCCGCAAATATATATATTTAAAAAAAAGTCTGGTATACACCAGTAAATAACTGTGGTTTTGCTGTTCCACGGTAAAAAATCTCTATTATCCTGCTTTTGGCATTTTTTGCCGCAAAAAAAAACTGTAATAGTGTCTCCCTGATTGTTCAGACACAAATATATCTATTTAAAATAGTCTGGTGTAGGCCAGAGAAACAGAAGTGTGGTTTTGCAGTTCCACGGTTCAAACCTCTGTATTATCGACTTTTGGGCCATTTGTACCTAAAAAAAAACAGTTTGAGTGTGTCGCTCACTGTTCAGCCGCAAATATATCTATTTAAAAAAGTCTTGTATACACCAGTAAATTATAACTGTGGTTTGCTGTTCCACGGTAAAAAATCTCTATTATCCTGCTTTTGGCATTTTTTGCTATAAAAAAAAACTGTAATAGTGTCTCCCTGATTGTTCAGACACAAATATATCTGTTTAAAATAGTCTGGTGTAGGCCAGAGAAACAGAAGAGTGGTTTTGCAGTTTCACGGTTCAAACCTCTGTATTATCGACTTTTGGGCCATTTGTACCTACAAAAAAACAGTTTGAGTGTGTCGCTCACTGTTCAGCCGCAAATATATCTATTTAAAATTGTCTGGTATACCCCAGTAAACAATAACTGTGGTTTTGCCATTCCATGGTAAAAAATCTCTATTATTCAGCTTTTGGTATTTTTTCCGTGAAGAAAAACAGTAATAGTTTTTCCCTGATTGTTCAGATTGTTTAAAAGAGTCGGGTGTAGGCCAGAGAAATAGAACTGTGGTTTTCCTCTTCCACGGTTCTAATCTACTTTTCATTACCCTTTTTGCATTGATAGTGCGAGTGTAAGATATTTTACTTCCTTTACAATGAGCAAGGCGCGTGGCAAGGGACGTGGAACTGGACATTCTGGTGATGGTGCGTGCAGAGGACGGGCCCATGGCCAAGGTGAAAATGTGCCACAACCAACAGCCACATCTTCTCGCTCCCACTTCTTGACCGAATTACTAGGGAAGCACAGAACAACACCAGTATTGTGAACTGATCAGGTTATTAATTTGATAGCAGATAATACTTCCAGTTACCTGGGCACCACCACCTCCGGTCTGTCTTCCACACAGTCAAATCTTAGTAGCCGTGAGTCTCGACCGCATACTCCTCCTCACCCTGATGCTCCTTCCTCCCACCATGCCGAGCGTCATCAGACAGCAACTGATCCCACACTTGGACACTCTGAAGAGCTGTTCACTGGTCCATTTTCAGATTCGTGCCCCTCACCTGCTCCGCTTGAAGTGGTGGAAGAGGAGATCCCATGTAGCAATGCCCAAATATTTGAACAGCCACGGCCACAGGAAGTCGACGCTGGCAATTTGTCACAAGAGGTGGACGATGACGAGACACAATTGCCAGGAAGTGAGGAGGAGGATCGTGGTGCGCAAGTGGAAGAGGAGGAGGTGGTGGATGATCTAGTAACTGACCCAACGTGGCAGGAGGACATGCAGAGCGAGGCCAGCAGCACACAGGGTGAGAGAGGCAAAGTACCCCAACAGGCAGGAAGAAGCAGTGTGGTGGCCGCACACAGAAGGCAGGCAACAGTTCCCCGTAACACCAACACGAGGGACGTTGCCAGTACAACCTGTAGGTCTTCCAGAGTCTGGAATTTTTTTAAAGACTCTGCTGATAACCCCAAAAAGGCCATTTGTACCACCTGCCATGCCAACATCAGCAGGGGTGACAAAACTACCAGCCTGACCACCACCAGCATGATCAGGCACATGGCAGCAAAGCACCCGACTTTGTGGGGCGAACCCCAGGGTCCACGACGAGTGTCAGCGGGTGTCACCACTGCTTCTTACGCTGTTGTGCGTGCAATAGAACCCCCTGTTGTGTGTGCAAGGCAATCCCCTGTCCATACTGCATGCAAAGATGCCCCCTCCTCTCAGTCTTCACTTGTTATGGCAGTTTCTAAAGAAACAGCATCAACGTCCTCATCCCACCGCTGCGTTCAATTGTCCATATCCCAGACCTTTGAACGAAAGCGGAAATTCGCAGCTAACGCCCCACAGGCCACAGTCCTAAATTCGCACATTTCACGACTGCTTGCGTTGGAAATGTTGCCTTTTAGGCTGGTGGAGACGGAATCCTTCCGCAACCTTATGGCGGTGGCCATCCCTCGGTACTCGGTCCCCAGCTGACACTATTTTGCCCGGTGTGCCATCCCCGCACTACACAAGCACGTGTCCCAAAACATCTGCCATGCCCTCAACAACACAGTTACTGGGAGAGTCCACCTGACAACGGACACGTGGACAAGTGCTTGTGGCCAGGGATGGTACATCTCCCTAAGGGCACACTGGGTAAACATAGTGGAAGCCGGGACCCAGTCGGACCTTGGGACAGAACACATCCTCCACACACCGAGGATTGCGGGCCCTATGTCAGACAGAGTTGCCCCCACAGTGTACAGCTCCTGCGCATCATCCTCCTCCTCATGTTCAGCCTCCATCTCAGATATCACCACATCAGTTACAAGCTGGAAGCACTGCAGTACTGCCTCCGCCAAGCGGCAACAGGCTGTGCTGAAACTCATAAGCTTAGGTGAGAAACCTCACACTGCTTGTGAGTTGTGGACAGCTGTGAAAGAGCAGGCAGATCTGTGGCTGACACCGCTGAACCTACATCCAGGCATGGTCGTGTGTGACAATGGCCGTAACCTGGTGGCGGCTCTGAGGCGAGGCGAGATCACACACGCACCATGCCTGGCTCATGTGCTTAACCTCGTGGTTCAGCGGTTTCTTAAATCGTACCCCGAGTTGCCAGATCTGCTCGTCAAAGTACGCCACCTGTTAGCTCATTTTCGCAAGTCGGCTACAGCTTCCGTCGCCCTTGCTGTGTTGCAGCAGCGTTTGCAGCTTCCGTCACACCGACTGGTGTGTGATGTCCCCACACGTTGGAACTCTACCCTCCACATGTTGCAAAGGATTTGTGAGCAGAAGAGAGCAGTTGTGGAGTACCAGCTGCAACAAGGCCGTCGATATTCAGGTCAGACTCCACACATAAGACCTCAGGAGTGGACCTGGATGTCTGACATATGTTCCATCTTGACAAACTTTGAGGAGTCCACCAAGATGGTGAGTGGTGATGACGCCATCATTAGCGTCAGCATTCCACTTGTCTGTCTTTTTCAACGCTCTCTGCAGAGAATTAAAGAGGAGGCATTGCAGCCAGAGTATGATGAGACGGATCAAGAAGCCGTAGCGATTGATTACACACAGCCCAGCCTCATCTCAACGTGCATTGGGGGACAATGAGGGAGAGGAGGCGGAGGAGGAAGAACAGGAGCTTGTATCATGCGCTGTAGACGGTAGTACCTGTACAACTGTCATACCGTTGGTTCAGCCTGGGTGGCCTGAGGACGGGGGGGGAGGTGGAGGAGGAGGAGAGCATGGTCAGTCGTCATCTTGGTGAGGACATGGAAGTCTTGCCCGTTACCAGTCTGGCACGCATGGCTGACTTTATGTTACGCTGCCTTAACCGTGACCCTCTCGTTGTCAAAATGTTGGGTGACAGTCATTACTGGTTGGTGACACTTTTAGACCCCCGCTACAAGGAGAACTTTCACTCTCTTATTCCTGAGGTGGAGAGGTCTACAAAAATGGGGCAGTACCAGAAGGCCATTGCTGCAGAACTGTTAAAAAAATTCCCATCTGAACACGCTAGCGGCAGAGGTCACAGTTCGTTGCCCAACCAAGGCGTATATGCGAGAGAGACGCAACTCCAATCCAGCAGAGGCAGGGGAACACTGTCAACGTTCTGGGACAGTTTTCTCAGACCCTCCCTTCGGACAGACCCTGAGGCGCAGGGTACTCTGACAAGGAGTGGAAAGTTTCAAAAGATGGTGAGGGAGTACCTTGCCGACCGTACCAGCGTCGTCCGTGATTCCTCTGTGCCTTTTAATTATTGGGTATCCAAGCTGGACACTTTGAATGACCTCGCTCTGTACGCCTTGGAGGTCCTGGCCTGCCCTGCCGCTAGCGTGTTATTGGACCGTGTTTTTAGTGCCGCTGGAGGAATTATAACTGATAAGCGCACTCGCCTGTCAACTGACAATGCTGACAAGCTGACCCTTATCAAAATTAACAAGGGCTGGATTGGGCCAGACTTCTCATCACCAAATGACAGCAGAGTAACATGAAGTCAAATCCACTGTGTTATTTCGGGAGGTGTATTCACATGCACCGCTTCACACCCACACATGGGTATGCGCTTCCTCATTTCGGCTGTTTTATGTTCTTCTCCTTATCCTCAGCTTCCACCACCACTATACCACCAGGGTGACCATGGTCCATGTTGCCATTATTGAAAGTTCCTCTGTCCTTATTTTTGTCAGCTTTTGCATGGAAGGCATAAGCAAAGACTGTGGGAGACCCACTCCCCAATAATGGGAATAATATTTTTAAGATGCTGTACTGTATGGCTCTTGTAAGGGGCATTAAAACCATCTTGTTAAGCTACTGGGACCTCCACGTCTCTTCTGAGGGGCATTAAAACCGCCTTGTTAAGCTACTGTGACCTCCACGTCTCTTCCGAGGGGAATTAAAACCGTCTTGTTAAGCTACTGCGACCTCCACGTCTCTTCCGAGGGGCATTAAAACCGTCTTGTTAAGCTACTGTGACCTCCACCACTTTTCCAAGGGGCATTAAAACCGTCTTGTTAAGCTACTGTGACCTCCACCACTTTTCCAAGGGGCATTAAAACCGTCTTGTTAAGCTACTGTGACCTCCACCACTTTTCCAAGGGGCATTAAAACCGTCTTGTTAAGCTACTGTGACCTCCACCACTTTTCCAAGGGGCATTAAAACCGTCTTGTTAAGCTACTAGGACCTCCACGTCTCTTCCGAGGGGCATTAAAACCGCCTTGTTAAGCTACTGGGACCTCCACGTCTCTTCCGAGGAGCATTAAAACCCTCTTGTTAAGCTACTGTGACCTCCACGTCTCTTCCGAGGGGCATTAAAACCGTCTTGTTAAGCTACTGTGACCTCCATGTCTCTTCCGAGGGGCATTAAAACCGTCTTGTTAAGCTACTGCAACCTCCACGTCTCTTCCGAAGGGCATTAAAACTGTCTTGTTAAGCTACTGTGACCTCCACCACTTTTCCAAGGTGCATTAAAACCATCTTGTTAAGCTACTGGGACCTCCACGTCTCTTCCGAGGGGCATTAAACCGTCTTGTTAAGCTACTGGGACCTCCACATCTCTTCCGAGGGGTATTAGAACCGTCTTGTTAAGCTACTGTGACCTCCACCACTTTTCGAAGGGGCATTAAAACCGTCTTGTTAAGCTACTGTGACCTCCACCACTTTTCCAAGGGGCATTAAAACCATCTTGTTAAGCTACTGGGACCTCCACGTCTCTTCCAAGGGGCATTAAAAGCGTCTTGTTAAACCACTCTGAACTCCACAGCTCTTCCAAGAGCATTGAAATGTTGTTTTTAATTAACTCTAACCTCCACGACTCTTCGAACGGGCATTGCATTTCCTCCTAATTTTTGGCAGCTTTTGCTTGGAAGGCATAGGCAAAGACTATGGGAGACCCACTCCCGAATAAGGGGAATAATGTTTGTAATATGCTGTACTGCATGGCTCTTGAAAGGGGCATTGCAAGTTCCTCCGTCCTAATTTTTGGCAGCTTTTGCTTGGAAGGCATATGCAAAGACTATGGGAGACCCACTCCCCAATAATGGGAATAATATTTGTAATATGCTATACTGCATGGCTCTTGTAAGGGGCATTGCAAGTTCCTCCGCCCTAATTTTTGGCAGCTTTTGCTTGGAAGGCATAGGCAATGACTATGGGAGACCCACTCCCCAATGATGGGAATAGTGTTTTTAATATGCTGTACTGCATGGCTCTTGTAAGGGGCATTGCAAATTGCTCCGTCCTAATTTTTGGCAGCTTTTGCTTGGAAGGCATAGGCAAAGACTATGGGAGACCCACTCCCCAATAATGGGAATAATGTTTTTAAGATGCTGCACTGTATGGCTCTTGTAAGGGGCATTAAAACCGTCTTGTTAAGCTACTGTGACCTCCACCACTTTTCCAAGGGGCATTAAAACCATCTTGTTAAGCTACTGCGACCTCCACGACTCTTCCAACGGGCATTGCATTTCCTCCTAATTTTAGTCAGCTTTTGCTTTTCAATGCATAGGCGAACACTAAGGGATACCCACTCCCCAATAATGGGTAGAAGGTTTTTAGTACGCTGTAATCCACGTCTGTTTCAAGGGGCATTGCAGTTCCTCATAATTTTTGGAAAGCCTTCCATTCACTGCTTAGGCCAACAGTGCACAGGAGACCCAGTTGCTATAAATGGAAAAAATGGTTTAGTTTAGGCCCTCTGACCTCCATGTCACTTCCAAGGGGCATTGGAGTGCCTCGAAATTTTTGGTAAGCATTGCACTCACTGTATGCCCTATAACTGTGTAGCCGAACCGCTCCTTTTGGTACAGAAACATATCCCACAAGACGTGTGGTTGACTGGCCTGATATTGATGTGAATGGTCCCTGTTCCTCCTGCTCTTTCTCCTTTGCCACCACCTCATCCATCATTTATCACCTGAAGCTTTGTTTTAACGGGAGTCATAGAACTGGGATAGTAGCAGGAAAACATCCAGCAATCCTCGGAGGAGGTAGGATATGCGCCAAAACGCTGACCACCTCAGGCCTAGCCGCTACTACATACATGCGCTTGCATTCCTTGAAAACAAAGCAGATGCTAACTTCTATCATCATCATCATGCTCCTCACCTTGGCACTCTCAACTCCCCTGATGGAGAAGCCAGGGCCCACCGGAGGAGTCTGGTTCTCTGGTGGGCTCGTCCAATGCTGCCCTAAAGCAGGCCAGGCTAAGAAAAGTGTGTGAGGAAGTTGACAGGAGAAATAGGGGCGGCTGGGGACCGAGTATGGACACCCGGCCGCCCCCTGGCGGCTGGGGACCGAGTGTGGACACCCGGCCGCCAGGCGGCTGGGCACTGAGTATGGATACCTCGCTGCCGAAGCAGCCATGAGGTAGGGGCCAGCTTCGGCCTCCTCCAAACTAAAAGGCCCCATTTCAAGTGAAAGCTAGCAGTATGGTATTGCAGCCTGCGGGTGGGTGGTTGGTTGGCTGCATATTTGCGCTTGCATTGCAAGGAATGGGGGAGGTACAATTGAACACTGCCCTGGGACAAGGACTTGCACAGGGATAGTTGCAAGTCTGCATCTTCTGATGCGGCAAGGATCACTTCTGATGGGCACACTTTTAGGCAGTGACCTGGGTGTCAGAGATGCTTCCAGGGGTCTTCCCTATGCTGTTCCCATGTCTTTTCAGCACTGTATGCATGTATCACACAGCACATGGCCAGATAAAATTGTAAAATGTTAAAATGACATTTCCCGGTGAATTCATTTGTCACTGTTGAAAGCAATACAAAAGTGCAAAAACGCATAAAAAATGCTACTTGTGAACATAGCCCAAGGTGTAGAGGAGTATTTTTTGGGGGGTTATTTATTTTACCTTATACACAAGTCTTTACCCTGGAAAGGAACTTCCTTAACATTTTTCACAGGAAAGCAGTTTCAGTTTAGTTTTTGAACGTTTTATTGTGAGCCCTTAAAAGTGGCTTAATACCTCTGACCATGTTGTTGACAGCAGTGACCTGGGGGTCAGAAATGCTTCCTGGGGCGATCCCCATGCTGTCCCCATGTCATTTGAGCACTGTGACTATCGTTTTGGGCACTTGTTAGGCTTTTAAAAGACTGCCGGGGGTGCCGCCGCAAAAATGCTCGGGTCTCCCATAGACTAACATTGGGCTCGTTGCTTGGGTCGAGCACTCGAGTATCACGGCGAGCTCGGCCCGAGCTTTGAGCACCCGAGCATTTTAGTGGTCGCTCAACACTACTCATAAACTGTCATTGCTGCACTGACAGGCAAACTTGTTAGATCATGCACTGCGCATGATCTAGCAACTTTGCTAGCTCTTGTGACCCAGATGTCATCATGATCCGGCCCCGCGCTCTTCGCAGGGTCTCCGATCCAAGGGTAGTGGGGCTTTCTTCCCTTGGCAGCCCCTCTGTCTGCACAATAAATGCTGACATCGCAGCAATTGCAGCATTTAGCAAGTTAAAGTGCCGGAAACGGTGCGGGCACCGCTCTTGGCACTGAATCCCGGGTGTCAGAATCAGCTGACACCCGGTGGCGATTCCCACCCACAGCCCCCAGTGCTCGGGCGATCGCCATAACGTATATATACTGCATCGGTCAGGTTGTCATTCCCGACGATGACGTATATGTACTACAAATGTTGGGGAGGGGTTAATGGTGCATGGATGCAATGAAGCCACTGCTCTGTAACTAAAAGGGAACCTGTCACCATGAAAAAAATTATTTATCAGCAGATACTATATAGTGGTAATCTCTGGGCAAACTGGCTAAATCATGTCTGGCCAGCTTACTGAAACAGTGGCTACAGGGAAAAAAATTAAGTTTTATTCTTCTTGCAGCTGCTTGCTTCTAATTATTTGGACAGAGCAGAGCGCTGTTATAGTCATTGCTTTTACATTACCAACAAAGTGAATAAGATTTCTGAAATCTCATACATAGGCTGCTTATTTTTTCCTTACAGATTTGAACCTTCAAAGTGTTTTTTTCAAATCTGTATCATTGCAATTCTTTCAGCATTTTTGAAGGATTTTCCCACATTCACTGAATAGGGGAACAATGGAAGTAAAAAAAAAAAACGAAAATACGGGAAAAGCACACATATTTTACACAGTGTTTTTCCTGCCTTAACTCTGCTTTTTGTAGCAGAAAAATTAGCTGCAAATACTAAACGTGCACATAGCCTTATATTATGTATCAGTTTAGAAACAGACCCATTTTCTCACAGTTGTTTTCAGTGGGTTTCAGGTTCTGGTTCAAGTTTAGGTACAGTTCTGCTTCCTGAAGCGAAGCTCAGTTTGGATCGGGTACCAGAACCCGGACATCCTCAAGTCTGCTCATCCCTAATTACTACCTATCTAGGTTATGTTATAATAAAACAGGAGAAAGGCAAGTATAATGGCATACAAAAAGTTTATTATAATTTCATATTAAAAAGTCCATATATAAACAATAAAACAGTAAGGTGCTGACAAACAGATCCAAAGGACAAAAGTAATAAATAATAAGATAGAGCAGAGTAAGAAATAATGTGACACTTAATGAATAGGGAGCACAAGTACCATAGTCCTGCACAATGACTCCATTGCTACAGTGTATATCAAATACGTAGTAAAGGTAACTCAACCCAAAGTATCACACATAGCCAGGGACAGATGAGGGCCAATAACTGCCAGAAAGGGCTACCTCAAAGAATGTGACACTTAATATATGGGGAGCACATATACCATAGTCCTGCACAATTGCTCCATTTCTACAGTATATATCAGGTACATGGTAAAAGTAACTTACCCCAAGGTATCACACGTGGCTAGAGACAAGGGAGGGCCAGTGTCTGTCAGAAAAGGCTGCCTCGACGCATGTGTGGTATGTTGTGGTAATGCGACTCACTGGACTGCTCACAGAGGTAGACACAGGAATGTTTCTTCTACTGGTTTATTTAAACAAGGCATAAACCAATGCAGAGTTAAACAACACAATCGTGGCCTTTCTGACAAAAGAGGAAAACAAAAGATAATGTATAGCATAGTCCATATGCCTGCGGGAATGTGCTCGGTCAGTGTGCAATCAAATCAGAGTCCAGCACAGTTACACATAAACACTTCTCTGGAGCTTCCTGCCTCCAGACCCACAGACATAGAAAAAAAACTCAGTGCCTAGAAATTTAACTTGCCGAACCACACCCTTGGGGTGGAGATCTGGTGAGTGGCCGTCCCACCCATCTCTTACAACCACTCACAAAAAAGCCCAACCCTGTCATGACAGATTAACCCCACTCAGCACATAACATGCTGGAGAAACATTTCTGGGTTTTCACATCACAGATACTAATCTTCGTAATATACAGTACAGACCAAAAGTTTGGACACACCTTCTCATTTAAAGATTTTTCTGTATTTTCATGACTTTGAAAATTGTACATTCACACTGAAGGCATCAAAACTATGAATTAACACATGTGGAATTATATACTTAACAAAAAAATGTGAAATTACTGAAAATATGTCTTATATTCTAGTTTCTTCAAAGTAGCCACCTTTTGCTTTGATGACTGCTTTGCACACTCTTAGCATTCTCTTGATGAGCTTCAAGAGGTAGTCACCAGATATGGTCTTCCAACAATCTTGAAGGAGTTCCCAGAGATGCGTAGCACTTGTTGGCCCTTTTGCCTTCACTCTGCGGTCCATCTCACCTCAAACCATCTCGATTGGGTTCGGGTCTGGAGACTGTGGAGGCCAGGTCATCTGGCATAGCACCCCATCATTTTCCTTCTTGGTGAAATAGCCCTTACACAGCCTGGAGGTGTGTTTGGGGTCATTGTCCTGTTGAAAAATAAATGATGGTCCAACTACACGCAAACCGGATGGAATAGCATGCCGCTGCAAGATGCTGTGGTAGCCATGCTGGTTCAGTATGCCTTCAATTTTGAATAAATCCCCAACAGTGTCACCAGCAAAGCACCCCACACCATCACATCTCCTCCTCCATGCTTCATGGTGGGAACCAGGCATGTAGAGTCCATCCGTTCACCTTTTCTGCATCGCACAAAGAAACGGTGGTTGGAACCAAAGATCTCAAATTTGGACTCATCAGACCACAGCACAGATTTCCCCTGGTCTAATGTCCCAAACAAGTCTCTTCTGCTTGTTGCCTGTCCTTAGCAGTGGTTTCCTAGCAGCTATTTTATCATGAAGGCCTGCTGCACAAAGTCTCCTCTTAACAGTTGTTGTAGAGATGTGTCTGCTGCTAGAACTCTGTGTGGCATTGACCTGGTCTCTAATCTGAGCTGCTGTTAACCTGCGATTTCTGAGGCTGGTGACTCGGATAAACTTATCCTCAGAAGCAGAGGTGACTCTTGGTCTTCCTTTCCTAGGGCGGTCCTCATGTGAGCCAGTTTCTTTGTAGCGCTTGAAGGTTTTTGCAAATGCACTTGGGGACACATTCAAAGTTTGCCCAATTTTTCGGACTGACTGACCTTCATTCCTTAAAGTAATGATGGCCACTCGTTTTTCTTTACTTAGCTGCTTTTTTCTTGCCATAATACAAATTCTAACAGTCTATTCAGTAGGACTATCAGCTGTGTATCCACCTGACTTCTGCACAACACAACTGATGGTCCCAACCCCATTTATAAGGCAAGAAATCCCACTTATTAAACCTGACAGGGCACACCTGTGAAGTGAAAACCATTTCCGGTGACTACCTCTTGAAGCTCATCAAGAGAATGCCAAGAGTGTGCAAAGCAGTCATCAAAGCAAAAAGTGGCTACTTTGAAGAAACTAGAATATAAGACATATTTTCAGTTGTTTCACACTTTTTTGTTAAGTATATAATTCCACATGTGTTAATTCATAGTTTTGATGCCTTCAGTGTGAATGTACAATTTTCAAAGTCATGAAAATACAGAAAAATCTTTAAATGAGAAGGTGTGTCCAAACTTTTGGTCTGTACTGTATATCTCCCCACACTTACATTGCCAGTGACCCTTTCACAATATATATATATATATATATATATATATATATATACAGTACAGACCAAAAGTTTGGACACATCTTCTCATTTAAAGATTTTTCTGTATTTTCATGACTATGAAAATTGTACATTCATACTGAAGGCGTCAAAACTATGAATTAACACATGTGGAATTATATACTTAACAAAAAAGTGTGAAACAACTGAAAATATGTCTTATATTCTAGGTTCTTCAAAGTAGCCACCTTTTGCTTTGATGACTGCTTTGCACACTCTTGGCATTCTCTTGATGAGCTTCAAGAGGTAGTCACCGGAAATGGTTTTCACTTCACAGGTGTGCCCTGTCAGGTTTAATAAGTGGGATTTCTTGCCTTATAAATGGGGTTGGGACCATCAGTTGTGTTGTGCAGAAGTCTGATGGATACACTGCTGATAGTCCTACTGAATAGACTGTTAGAATTTGTATTATGGCAAGAAAAAAGCAGCTAAGTAAAGAAAAACAAGTGGCCATCATTACTTTAAGAAATGAAGGTCAGTCAGTACGAAAAATTGGGAAAACTTTGAAAGTGTCCCCAAGTGCAGTTGCAAAAACCATCAAGCGCTACAAATAAACTGGCTCACATGAGGACCGCCCCAGGAAAGGGAGACCAAGAGTCACCTCTGCTTCTGAGGATAAGTTTATCGAGTCACCAGCCTCAGAAATCACAGGTTAACAGCAGCTCAGATTAGAGACCAGGTCAATGCCACACAGAGTTCTAGCAGTAGACACATCTCTTCAACAACTGTTAAGAGGAGACTTTGTGCTGCAGGCCTTCATGGTAAAATAGCAGCTAGGAAACCACTGCTAAGGACAAGCAACAAGCAGAAGAGACTTGTTTGGGCTAAAGAACACAAGGAATGGACATTAGACCAGTGGAAATCTGTGCTTTGGTCTGATGAGTCCAAATTTGAGATCTTTGGTTCCAACCATCGTGTCTTTGTGCGACGCAGAAAAGGTGAACAGATGGACTCTACATGCCTGGTTCCCACCGTGAAGCATGGAGGAGGAGGTGTGATGGTGTGGGGGTGCTTTGCTGGTGACACTGTTGGGGATTTATTCAAAATTGAAGGCATACTGAACCAGCATGGCTACCACAGCATCTTGCAGCGGCATGCAATTCCATCCGGTTTGCGTTTAGTTGGACCATCATTTATTTTTCAACAGGACAATGACCCCAAACACACCTCCAGGCTGTGTAAGGGCTATTTGACCAAGAAGGAGAGTGATGGGGTGCTACGTCAGATGACCTGGCCTCCACAGTCACCAGACCTGAACCCAATCGAGATGGTTTGGGGTGAGCTAGACCGCAGAGTGAAGGCAAAAGGGCCAACAAGTGCTAAGCATCTCTGGGAACTCCTTCAAGATTGTTGGAAGACCATTTCCGGTGACTACCTCTTGAAGCAAAAGGTGGCTACTTTGAAGAACCTAGAATATAAGACATATTTTCAGTTGTTTCACACTTTTTTGTTAAGTATATACTGTATATAAAAAATATCACATACAGTATTTGTACTCGGTGCATAGTTTGATGCAGTAGTGGAGAAAAATCTAGTCATTTAATCACTGTATTTAGCTCATTGCCAGCATATATACCATCCATTCTATAAACTCCATTATCCTGGAGCTGCTAGCCTTAGACTATGGAGTGGGAATAGATGGAAACATTGAGTCTGTTCCCTATACAGAAGCAGAATGCCCAAGATGTCTATAGGACAGGCATTAAATGTATGATCACTCAGGGTTACTTGAAGAAGAAAGAAGCTGCCAATGGCCTGCTTTGGACTAGTAATCTTACGCATATGATCCCAAGTCAGCTTCTCAAAATATGTTTTCCTTAAAATGCAGCAGAATTTCAGAGTAAAACATACACTGCTACAACAACCCAGCCAGTGCCTAACTCATGTTGTCTGTGGTTCGGGCAGAATGAATTAGATGACAGGTCTCCTTTAATAAAACAAATACTATCCCTTTAAAAGGAATATGTCCACTGACAGCTATTTGGAATTTACTACAGGTAACAAAATCTACCCATAAATATATTCAATGTATGTGAAATCTGTAAAAATGTCACCTATATACAGCATCACTCTGCTTCATGTCAAAAGGCAAAATTCCAATTTCATGCTCAACAAGGTGTCGGCATTGTAGCGAGAAACAAACAATGATGTTACATTTGCTTCAGATGTTTCTGAAATCAAACATCACGGCTGGGTGTACATATGAAATCTAAGCATGACCATATCTATCCACAGTGTTATCACTACACCCGTCTGCGCACGTCGCTTGACTATATTCTAGTGCTAATTGAAATATTCCTATTTCTTTTAACTGTTCACTGCTACAGTAAATTAAAAAAATCAATGTCTGGAAAGTGATCCACACTAGTCAAATGTGCCAAATGTGAGTTACTATGGGATACAGTATAGAATCCTTATATAGGTCATCACTGCATGGGACGACAATCAGGTCACTACAGACTGGTAGTTCCTTTAGTATAATAGTGAAGGCACAATGTAACCATAAGGTCAGTTTCAGGCATCCATGAAACACCATCCATTCTTACATCGGAAAACCCATCCCAACCATTGGGTCTCCTGACCTAAGTTAACGTCTTCATAGGTATATACTGTATAAAGCAGGGCCAGAAGACTGCGGTTCTTTCATGAACTCCTGCACTGGTTAGAAGTTCTTCACCATCTTATTAAACAGTGCAGGTTTTCTCCTTGCTAGCAGTGCAAAGGTTAATCTGTTCAGTGAAAGCTCTTGGAGCTTTCCTACCTGGATTGTCTCAGCTATTCAGTATTGGCCACTCCCCTCTGCTATATATGCGCACCTCTGGCACTTAGGGATTGCTGGTCTTAGTTCTTAGTTCTGGAGTTGGAGGTGTAGTTTGTGGTCGGAGTTGGCGTTTATTGAGATTCTTTAGGAGATTGTTGCTTTGAGTTTTTGTCTGTGTGGACATCCTCATTGCATAGTGACATAGTTACATAGTTTATAAGGCCGAAAAAAGACAAGCGTCCATCCAGTTCAGCCTATTTCTTGTGCACTGCAGCTATTCCGCAGCGTTGATCCAGGGGAAGGCAAAAAAAAAACATGCGGTATAGGCCAATTTACATCATTGAGGAAAAATTCACTTCCCGACACCAATCTGGCAGTCAGATTAAATCCCTGGATTAATTAACTATCACTAAGCATAAGATGTAATTTTATTGTTCTCAAGAAAGGCGTCCAGGCCTCTCTTGAACTCATTAAGTGAGTTGGACATCACCACTTCCTCTCCCAGAGAGTTCCAGAGTCTCACGGCTCTGACCGTAAAGAAGCCCCTTCTATGCTGGTGCAGGAACCTCCTTTCCTCCAGATGCATAGTGTGCCCCCTCGTCTTTGTCACCATCCTTGGTATAAACAGGCCATGGGAGAGATCTCTGTACTGCCCCCTGATGTATTTATACATGTTTATGAGGTCTCCCCTAAGCCTTCTCTTTTCCAACGTAAGTAGGCCTAATTTTGACAACCTCTCTGGGTATTCTAGTCCCTCCATTCACTTTATTACCTTAGTCGCCCTCCTTTGTACCCTCTCTAGCTCCAATATGTCTTTCCTGAGCACCGGAGCCCAGAACTGTGCACAATATTCTAAGTGCGGCCTTACCAGCGCTTTATACAGAGGAAGAACAATGTTCTCATCATATGCCCCTATTCCTCTTCTGATGCATGCCATGACTCTATTTGCCTTCGCAGCTGCTGCCTGACGCTGGGCACTCCAATTTAATTTGCTATTAACCAAGACGCCCAGGTCCTTCTCCATGTCAGATTTCCCCAACGGTTTCCCATTTAATATGTATGGGTGACTGCTGTTTTTCTTTCCCATGTGCATGACCTTACATTTATCGGCATTGAACCCCATTTGCCATTTTTTGGCCCAACTCCCCAATTTATCTAAATCCTCCTGTAGCTGTGCCCTATCCTCATCTGTATTAACTACTTTACAAAGTTTAGTATCATCTGCAAATATTGCTATTTTACTATGCAACCTTTCCACTAGATCATTAATAAATATATTAAATAATATAGGGCCCAAGACAGACCCTTGAGGCACCCCGCTAATAACCCTGACACACCCTGAGCTTACTCCATTGATAACCACCCTCTGCTTTCTATCACTCAGCCAGCTATTTACCCACTTGCACACGTTATCCCCCAGACCAAGCATTCTCATTTTATATACCAACCTTTTGTGTGGCACGGTATCAAACGCTTTGGAGAAGTCAAGGTATACAACATCCACTGACTCTCCCCGGTCCAGCTGTGAGCTCACCTCCTCGTAGAAGGCCATCAGGTTTGTTTGGCAGGAGCGATCCCTCATGAATCCAAGTTGATATGGAGTTAGACAGTTATTATCATAAAGATATTCTACAATAGCATCTCTAAGAAATCCTTCAAACAATTTACCCACAACAGACGTTAAGCTGACTGGTCTATAGTTCCCAGGGTCACTTTTAGACCCCTTTTTGAATATTGGTACCACATTTGCTTGGCGCCAGTCTAGTGGGACAGTCCCTGTCCATAAAGAGTGCTTGAATATAAGATACAGCGGTCTGTCTATCACATTACTTAATTCTTTTAGTACCCGGGGGTGTATGCCATCTAGGCCTGGTGACTTGTCTATTTTGATATTATTTAGGCGTTTCTGAACCTCCTAATGGGTTAGGTGGGTGATATTTAGCGGAGGGTTTACTTTATCACTCTGCATTTCCTCCGATAAATTGTTTTCTTTTGTGAAAACAGTGGAGAAGAAGCTATTGAGTAGGTTTGCTTTACCCTCATCGCCCTCTATGATTTTACCCAGGTTATTTTTCAATGGGCCAACGCCATCAGTTTTAATCCTTTTACTGTTTATATAGTTAAAGAACAGTTTGGGATTCGTTTTACTTTCCTTGGCAATTAGTCTCTCTGTCTCCTCTTTTGCTATTCTAATTTGTTTCTTACAGATTTTGTTTTTTTCCCTATAAGATATTAGCGCTTCCTCGCTGCCTTCTTCTTCTCATCCTCTCCTATTTGGTTTCTCCTTCCTTTAACTGCCTTGTGTCCCACTCTGTTGTTTGGTGTGTGAATTTTGTATGCTTGATATTTACATTTATCCCTATCCGTCTTTCCTTGTTTGTCTGGTTAGTGTGTTCCTATACACTTCAGCTTCCCACTACCCTGCGTGGGGAAGGGGACAGATAAAGGTTGATATAGGAGCATAGCAAGGCATGTGAACCCAGCATCAGCACCTTCAGGAGTAATCCGGGGAACAGAAATAGTCTAGGGCGCCCCTAGTCCTAGGGACCTGGTTAGCGCCCATAGTCCCAACACTATTGTTACAAGTGTAAGGGGATTGCCCCCAGAAAACATTATAAAGGAACCAGTGGAAGTATCTTACCAGGAAATGCTGACATTTTGCCTTCTTAGCTCAGGACTCTAATGGTAGTAAATTCTAATAGAGGAGCTATACCAGGCTGTCATACAGGTGACTGATAAGTCTACAGTAAAGAAAGGGAGTTGGCCAGGATTTCCATTGTTAGTCTGGATTGGTAGTTATAATTAAAGTTTGAGCTGGTAATCCTAAATTAAAATAGGAACTATACATATACAGATAAACTGAGATAAAAACCAAGTAACCTGACACAAAACCAATATTTACAACAGGAACAATATGTTCATGTATTAAGACGATCAGAAGAATAAACAAGAATAAAAGAAATAGTTATGTGTTATTTTTGGATTTTCTAACAATATGCATTAAATGGGTAATAAATGACCTGCAAACATGGAAATGAATTTACAAAAAAAAATAAACAGAACAAAATATTTCCCACTGTGTTTAGCAAAGAACACAGGTAATATTTTTTACCTTGATCCCCTTCAATTTTAATGTGCAGGACAGATAATGGGAGAGTTAGCTTATGTGGTGGGCAAAAGATAAACATGTGGCTTCTGGGGGAGGGCTCCTGCTGAAGACAGTTGTCTTACAGCCAGACTTTGATCAGATCAAAGACTTTTAAGAAGAAAGGGCATTGGATGATCTCCCCAGACTCATATGGAAGAAATGTTTATTATTTTTACAGGCTACAATCTTAAGCATTGGTTACAATGTGAGGATGGGAGAAAAAAAACTTTAAAGGGGTTACTTTGGTTAAAAATCTTTTGTAGCCACCCAAATTGTCAGAGTAATGTTTTTTAAACTTGTTTTGTGTGACAAAAGTACCTTTTTTAAGTGGAATCTATCAGCAGGTGTTTGTACCCCAAACTAATGTCATCTATAGTAAGTTGCTTTAATGCTGAATAAATCAATATCTTCATATAAGCAATTCTTGTTTCAGTATCAAAGAAATTCCTTGTCCAATTTTTCTGCTAATGAACTGCAACAGCACGGAAATTGGCCCTGCACTTACAGCTCTCCGGCCTCTCTCCCTCTTTCCCTGCCTCCCGCTGACCTCCTGTCATTGACTGACAGGTCACTCTTCTCTCAGTGACCTGCTCCACCGCCCAAGATTTTGCTCAAGCTCAGTCATTCCCTGGGCAGTGAAAGCGCAGTAATATCCTGAGGAAGTTGCAAGGACTGAACTATTGATCTTTGCATATTTGCATATGCCGCCCCTAGGAATGCTGGAGCTTTTGCGAGATCTTGGGTGGGGGAACAGGTCACTGAGAGACGAGTGACCTGTCAGTCATTGATGAGAGGCAAGCATCAGGCGGGCAAAGGGAAAAAGAGGTCAGAATGTTGTAAATGCAGAGCTAAGCCCAATGAACTTGGACATCATTAGCATAAAAATTGGACAAAAGATTTCTCTGAATCGGAAGCATAGATTGCTTAAACAAATTAATACAGTGGGTACGGAAAGTATTCAGACCTCTTTAAATTTTTCACTCTTTGTTTCATTGCAGCCATTTGGTAAATTCTAAAAAGTTCATTTTTTTCTCATTAAAGTACACTCTGCACCCCATCTTGACTGAGAAAAAACAGAAATGTAGAAATTTTTGCAAATTTATTAAAAAAGAAAAACTGAAATATCACATGGTCATAAGTATTCAGACCCTTTGCTCAGACACTCATATTTAAGTCACATGCTGTCCATTTCCTTGTGATCCTCCTTGAGATGGTTCTACTCCTTCACTGGAGTCTAGCTGTGTTTAATTAAACTGATATGACTTGATTTGTAAAGGCACACACCTGTCTATATAAGACCTCACAGCTAACAGTGCATGTCAGACCAAATGAGAATCATGAGCTCAAAGGAACTGCCAAAGGAGCTCAGAGACAGAATTGTGGCAAGGCACAGATCTGGCCAAGGTTATAAAAGAATTTATGCATTACTCAAGGATCCTAAGAGCACAGTGGCCTCCATAATCCTTAAATAGAAGAAGTTTGGGACCACCAGAAGTCTTCTTAGACCTGGCCGTCCAACCAAACTGTGCAATCGTGGGAGAAGAGCCTTGGTGAGAGAGGTAAAGAAGAACCCCAAGATCACTGTGGCTGAGCTCCAGAGATGCAGTAGGGAGATGGGAGAAAGTTCCACAAAGTCAACTGTCACTGCAGCCCTCCACCAGTCGGGTCTTTATGGCAGAGTGGCCCGACGGAAGCCTCTCCTTAGTGCAAGACATATGAAAGCCTGCATAGAGTTTGCTCAAAAACACATGAAGGACTCCCAGACTATGAGAAATAAGATTCTTTGGTCTGATGAGATACAGATAGAACTTGTTGGTGATAATTCTAAGAGGTATGTGTGGAGAAAACCAGGCACTGCTCATCACCTGCCCAATACAATCCCAACAGTGTAACATGGTGGTGGCAGCATCATGCTATGGGGGTGTTTTTCAGCTGCAGCAACAGGACGACTGGTAGCAATTGAAGGAAACATCAATGCGGCCAAGTACAGAGATATCCTGGATGAAAACCTCTTCCAGAGTGCTCTGGACCTCAGACTTGGCTGAAGGTTCACATCCCAACAAGACAATGATCCTAAGCACACAGCTAAAATAACAAAGGAGTAGTTTCAGAATAACTCTGTGACCATTCTTGACTGACCCAGCCAGAGCCCTGACCTAAACCCAATTGAGCATCTCTGGAGAGACCTGAAAATGGCTGTCCACCAACGCGTTCACCATCCAACCTGACGGAACTGGAGAGGATCTGCAAGGAAGAATGGCAGAGGATCCCCAAATCCAGGTGTGAAAAACTTGTTGCATCATTCCCAAGAAGACTCATGGCTGTACTAGCTCAAAAGGGTGCTTCTACTCAATACTGAGCAAAGGGTCTGAATACTTAAGACCATGTGATATTTCAGTTTTTCTTTTTTAATAAATTTGCAAAAATTTCTACAGCTCTGTTTTTTTTCAGTCAAGATGGGGTGCAGAGTGTACTTTAATGAGAAAAAAAATTAACTTTTAGAATTTACCAAATGGCTGCAATGAAACAAAGAGTGAAAAATGTAAAGGGGTCTGAATACTTTCCGTACCCATTGTAAATTTATTTAACATTATAGCAACTTAACGTAGATGAGATCAGTTTGGGTCCGAAAACCTACTGACAGGTTCCCTTTAATTTTGTCACCATTTTTTTACTGCGCCGGTGCAGGTTCTTTTTTGATTACCAAAAAAGCTGAGAGCTTATTAGTGGATCAGAAAAAAAGCCAATGATTGTTGTACAGTCTCCTCCCCAGCAGGGATCTCTCCTGTACAGACACAGTCCATGCATGTCCACCACTACAGAATACAGAAGGTGGACATACTGAAAGGTCAGAAGACAAAACGCTAAGGGAACTATAACAATAAAGTTGAACATCTTACCATAGAGAATTTTTAATAGGTTGTAAAATTATAAAATATACAAGTTGGTGTTTTGACATCTGAAAACTAAATTCATGGCAATACCCCTATAAAGAAGTAAATTGTTTTGCAATTATGTTTTTGTACTTTATACATTTTTAAACTTGAATGCAGAATAAAAACTTCTCATAGTCACTGTACATTTATGTACTCATTTTAAATCAACTATAAATTCAGTATGACAAGCGGTGGGTGCATGCAGAATAAACATGCAGCGTGGGCACAACAATGAGGAAAATTAATTTATGTACTCAGTGATAAGATGATATCAAAATAAAAAGTGCCGTTTGCAATATTGCTTCTATTAACTGCTCTATTGATTTGGAGAATTAAGAAGAAAACATCATCAGTATATCAAAAGTTATGTACCAATGCGGTATTGTAAATTAAATGATGCTCCCGTGTGCCCTATGTCTTCTTTATTAACCCCATGTTTCCTTTCATCACTTTTCCACTGGTCACAGCTCCTATATTATTCTACTTTGATTATTATGCAATTAACTGATCATTTGGTGAAAAAATAAGATTATTCAAATAACTTATTAACATACCACATTAAGCAAAAGTAGTAGGGAGAAAATTGATTCTTCAAGTCACCTTCCTAGTATTTATATGTAACAATACAGTTTAAAATTCCTCGCTTCTCCCATTTTTAGTCTTCATTTATGCCACGCCTGTGAGGTCTTTTTTTTAAAACTTTTAAAACTTTTTAACTACAGATTCATAATAAACATAAAAATTGTAACTTGCAAAATACTATTCACATTAAAATTAATATAAAAGTGTCTTCACAAATACCTATGACAGAGAATAACTGGCTTGAACAGTGAATCAGGTAAGTTGATAAGTCACTACAGGAGCAGTGACAGAACATAATTTTTACACATAGCCAGTTGAATTAACATTAAGAGCCTTAATTGTAATCCATTAACTCAAAAGGCTTCGATGGACCCACTGGGTCACATCACTTAGCAAGCCTGGTGTTCACATATTCAGCCCTGTAGAGTGATCCAGGGTTGCATTCACGGAGTAGCTGCTGGCCAAAGTAGCAAGTTGAAAGAAAAAATATTAAACAAATTGGAGAGATAGGAATAATAATGTGACATGCAGAAGTAGTTGCTTCAAAAGCATCCAGCAACTGTTACAGATAACACAAGCAAAGGAGACAGGAAGTGTTGTGCTTCAGACGAATCCAGCAACTTGAGGGGTTAACACAGCCACAGGAGAGAAGGAGTGTATTAGCAGAGCCCCAGGGGGATTGTGGGGAACTTGTTATTGTAGTCTGGCTGAAGCCGAAGAGGAAGGTGGTGTGTTATCTGGATCTGACAGAAGGCAACTGAACAGGATTCAGATCAGGAGAGAAATTAAACACAGGTCAGATAAACTCCCTGAACTAACAGTGCAGAGTATTATCGGGCAGGAATATAAGGACTGAAAGGAACTGTGTCACAGGGATCATCTCCCTCATCAAACCCTCCCCCCCTCCATCTCCATGCAGGATAAAGAATGCTGTGTACTACTGAGTCCTTGTGAAGGAAAAGCCTGTGGTTGTGTATGCATAGAAGTGTGCTGCTAAGAGATCTAATCTATGCTGCATTATGGTACTGAAGAGACTGTAATACTATGCCTTGTGAAGAAAGTACTGTATTGTTACTGGAGCCGGTTGCTCAAGAAACTCAGACTGTACTGGCATGAAGATTGTTGCTGTAATATCCTTGAATTGCATTGGCCGTGCTTCAGATTAAATCCCACTGTTAAACTGTTGAAAAAGACTCTTCTCAGATGTGTCTGGTCAGCAATTGAATCTATTGTGTGCCTGAGAGAAGCTGCAGCACATGGTCTATGGTCGCCCTGAGTAACGGTTCCCCCAGGATTCCAACGAATTCATGAAACCCGTCTCGCCCTATCTGCACCTTGCGGCGTGCGTGTAACAATAACAAAAATCAGATCCAATAGCAAAGTCAGGGGAAGTCAAGCTCAAATCTAGAGTGTCAGGCATTCCAGGGGTCAAATCCAGAAGGGCAAGAGAAAAATTATGGCTGTTTGAAAAAGAAGAGGAAAAAATGAGAACGCAAAAAAAGAAAATTGGTTGCGTAGTTAAAGGGTTAAAAACAAATGTTTAGCAGCAATAAATCTGTCCTACATGCCTATTTTTTTAACATATTCTATGTTATCTATTCATACTACTCTTATCTTATATAATTGATATTTTTTCAAAATTATTATTTTTCAAGTAAAGTTAGTTTTAGCTTAAATGCTGAATATATGGCCTTTCCACAAATCTAAACCTGATAATATTCATAAGAAGAATCCAGGCTTAAAAGATTATTAATACTAAATCATGTGATTATCAGATTCTTTGGGGTGAAATGAGTAAGGAAAGTGACATTGAGAAAAATGAACACATCCTAAACAATACATGTGCAGAACATATTTACTTATTATACAGTATATGGTACTAATATGATATCCACTTGGAAATAGAACTGGTTAAGGCGTATAAAGAAAAGAAGAAAGCTGTACTCTTTTCAATCCAATCCTCGTAAAATGCAAGCAGTAAAGCATACCTGGTAAATAAACACTATGGATGAAGTTGAAGTGCTGCAGATTTGTTTTCTCCTTTTGCGTGTACACATGCTGTACATGATATACTGTACATGTCTATGGGGAAACATAGGCCAGGTGGAGTCATTGAGCTTGATGGTTTATACAATCATATTATTCAATAGCTTTTACATACACAATGCGTGAGCGCACTGCAATTAATGAATACATGAACTCCAATATTGCTGCAAAGGTTAAAAACGTTAGGTACTTAGCGTTTTTTGATCAAAGAGCGCAAAAGTCATCCAACCATGTCAAGGTGACCTTTTAATGTGGATGGTCCCTAACCACTATATGTCCTACCTCTCCAAGTGCCAAACCAGGCCTCATCTGAATGGAGAATGAAAAGGAAACCAGGCGTAGCTCGCAATTAAAACCTTGTATGAGAAAGATGGGTGGATATGTTTGTATATTGGCCGCACATTGTATTTTTGCACCTGTGCATTAATTTTATACTAAATATGTGTAGGCTTGATTTTTTCTTTTTTTCTTTTTTATTAATCAATAGTTTGGCTTAAATGGAAGTAATTATAACAGCAAGTTAACAGCTGCAATACTTTAGTGACACTTGTTCCAGCCTGCTGGCAGTCTCATCAGCAGCTCTTCCTCTACTCTGGTACTTTCTTTGTTTCACTCTCATTGCAGCACAGGACATACTTTTAGTGGCTTTTACAGTTTTCTCTCAGATGCCTTTCTCTTGACAGCAATACCCTCCTCTAACTTGTTTGACAGGTTGCACACTGCTGGAACCTTCTCTTTACAATTACTAAAAAGGGAAAAAACTATATGCAAAGCAGTACTGCACATCCCAAAACTATAGGAAAATATTAAGATTTACTGATATCCAATGTAAAAATCTCAACACATGAAGAGAGGATTTAAAAACACTTAAAAAACACTGATTGGTGTATGTAACAGACCATGCCCAGACCAATTATAATGGACAAAAAGGTTAAGTACATGCTCCAAAACAATAAATCCATATACATGAAAAATAATCCATACTAATCAAAAGATTATAAAGACAGAAGCATAATTGCTAAGATAAGATCACAAACTAGTCTTTTATTGTATCCCAATTTGCATGAGGAAAACCTGCCAGTCGTCAGAGAGCAAGGAGGACGCTGTCAACCGACATCCAGGGTTTCTATACACGGATTTCCCAGATTTAACCAGCATTGAAGGCCTAGACGGCAAGGGAATGATGACCTTTACCCACTCGTCCCGACCATCTTTACGTCTGAAGTTCAGAGCTCTACAATTATATCGACAAACAAGGGGGGATGGACTTGCCGCAACGGCCTCAATTGGTAACATGGGCACTAATTGAGTGAAGACCAATGTCCCTCAGGCTCTACATGACCCTGGGAAAGCACCTCTATTGTTGACAATAACATAATTTTTAGGGGGGAAATGTAAAGGACATATTGATATTCATGGTATAGTTACTCCACTTTTGTTGCTTGCTTCTAAAATCATGTTATTGTACTCCTTGCATAGCATACATTCTTTTCACAGACAAAGAACATTCTGAAGGCTACACTCTGCTCCTGTTCTAACTAGTTTAACTTTCCATCACGCGCCGAGCTTATGATAATATGACCATATGTGTGTTTCCGTAATAATTGTACTAACATTGGCTTAAGCCTATAGCTTGGCTGTAGGTGATTGATTATTGATACACTCAAAACAATATATAATGATAAGTAGAATAAACGGGGTTAAGGCCCCGTCACACATAACGAGATCGCTAGCGAGATCGTTAGTGCGTCACGGCTTTGGGATCGCTGGAGAGTCGTTTCGTGATCGCTGGGGAGCTGTCAAACATGCAGAACCTCCCAACGATTTCGGCTGCCCCAGCGATCTAACTAACGATCTCGGCGGTTGTTGGGGCGCTTTCACACAGCAGCTATTTCAATGATCCACACCTTGATAGGGACTGTACTGTGTCACAAAGGCGTGCATAAAATCACTTTTCCGCGCCCCCTCATCTCAGATTGGTGGACGCTACTGCGTTCTGATTGGGCGGCCTTGGTTTAACATCGCTACTGCGTCTCCGGTCAGACGGGAACACTGGTGTGTGCATTGTTCCTGTACAGATGTATGGATGTCCATATATACTTATATGAATATATATATATATATATAGAGAGAGATGTAAATGGCCATTTATGTGTATATCTGTATGTTTGAGAGTATGTATGTGTATATATAGTTATCTGTATACGTATGTGTATATGAGTGTGTGTGTATATGTTTATGTACTTAAAAATATGTATGAGTACATGGATGAATCTGTTTACATACGAGTACACGAATGTATATGCGTGTATGTATGCGTGTATGTATGTATGTATGTATGTAGCTGTATATGCATGTGTATACATATGTATATATATATATGGACTGCTTACTGCGGTGACTACTGCTACTACTGAAAGAATGAGAAACAAAGCTTTTGCATAGTAGAACACACAGTTTATTAGACACATCAGTACAGAAATGTCAGTGGTGTAGAAACATGAGTAGCTGCCCACTATAGGTTCTGATGCTGCCAAGGAACAGCACCAGGACCGTTAAAATACTGGCAGTAGTTGTCGCGGCAGGTCTTCGCATCATGGCTGTTTCTGCCATGTCCCACTGGTTGAAGGCCTGCAATGGCAGGATCGTTTGCATGCTATTCACCGAGCTCCACTTCCCCATTGGCTAGGTCGTCCCGACCATCTTCACGTCTGAAGTTCAGAGCTCTACAATTATATCAACAAACAAGGGGGGAAGGACTCAATTGGTAACATGGGCACTAATTGAGTGAAGACCAATGTCCCTCAGGCTCTACATGACCCTGGGAAAGCACCTCTATTGTTGACAATAACATAATTTTTAGGGGGGAAATGTAAAGGACATATTGATATTCATGGTATAGTTACTCCACTTTTGTTGCTTGCTTCTAAAATCATGTTATTGTACTCCTTGCATAGCATACATTCTTTTCACAGACAAAGAACATTCTGAAGGCTACACTCTGCTCCTGTTCTAACTAGTTTACACCGGGATGTGTAACTTTGTGTAACTTTCCATCACGCGCCGAGCTTATGATAATATGACCATATGTGTGTTTCCGTAATAATTGTACTAACATTGGCTTAAGCCTATAGCTTGGCTGTAGGTGATTGATTATTGATACACTCAAAACAATATATAATGATAAGTAGAATAAACGGGGTTAAGGCCCCGTCACACATAACGAGATCGCTAGCGAGATCGTTAGTGCGTCACGGCTTTGGGATCGCTGGAGAGTCGTTTCGTGATCGCTGGGGAGCTGTCAAACATGCAGAACCTCCCAATGATTTCGGCTGCCCCAGCGATCTAACTAACGATCTCGGCGGTTGTTGGGGCGCTTTCACACAGCAGCTATTTCAATGATCCACACCTTGATAGGGACTGTACTGTGTCACAAAGGCGTGCATAAAATCACTTTTCCGCGCCCCCTCATCTCAGATTGGTGGACGCTACTGCGTTCTGATTGGGCGGCCTTGGTTTAACATCGCTACTGCGTCTCCGGTCAGACGGGAACACTGGTGTGTGCATTGTTCCTGTACAGATGTATGGATGTCCATATATACTTATATGAATATATATATATATATATATAGAGAGATGCAAATGGCCATTTATGTGTATATCTGTATGTTTGAGAGTATGTATGTGTATATATAGTTATCTGTATACGTATGTGTATATGAGTGTGTGTGTATATGTTTATGTACTTAAAAATATGTATGAGTACATGGATGAATCTGTTTACATACGAGTACACGAATGTATATGCGTGTATGTATGCGTGTATGTATGTATGTATGTATGTAGCTGTATATGCATGTGTATACATATGTATATATATATATGGACTGCTTACTGCGGTGACTACTGCTACTACTGAAAGAATGAGAAACAAAGCTTTTGCATAGTAGAACACACAGTTTATTAGACACATCAGTACAGAAATGTCAGTGGTGTAGAAACATGAGTAGCTGCCCACTATAGGTTCTGATGCTGCCAAGGAACAGCACCAGGACCGTTAAAATACTGGCAGTAGTTGTCGCGGCAGGTCTTCGCATCATGGCTGTTTCTGCCATGTCCCACTGGTTGAAGGCCTGCAATGGCAGGATCGTTTGCATGCTATTCACCGAGCTCCACTTCCCCATTGGCTAGGTCGTCCCGACCATCTTCACGTCTGAAGTTCAGAGCTCTACAATTATATCAACAAACAAGGGGGGAAGGACTCAATTGGTAACATGGGCACTAATTGAGTGAAGACCAATGTCCCTCAGGCTCTACATGACCCTGGGAAAGCACCTCTATTGTTGACAATAACATAATTTTTAGGGGGGAAATGTAAAGGACATATTGATATTCATGGTATAGTTACTCCACTTTTGTTGCTTGCTTCTAAAATCATGTTATTGTACTCCTTGCATAGCATACATTCTTTTCACAGACAAAGAACATTCTGAAGGCTACACTCTGCTCCTGTTCTAACTAGTTTAACTTTCCATCACGCGCCGAGCTTATGATAATATGACCATATGTGTGTTTCCGTAATAATTGTACTAACATTGGCTTAAGCCTATAGCTTGGCTGTAGGTGATTGATTATTGATACACTCAAAACAATATATAATGATAAGTAGAATAAACGGGGTTAAGGCCCCGTCACACATAACGAGATCGCTAGCGAGATCGTTAGTGCGTCACGGCTTTGGGATCGCTGGAGAGTCGTTTCGTGATCGCTGGGGAGCTGTCAAACATGCAGAACCTCCCAACGATTTCGGCTGCCCCAGCGATCTAACTAACGATCTCGGCGGTTGTTGGGGCGCTTTCACACAGCAGCTATTTCAATGATCCACACCTTGATAGGGACTGTACTGTGTCACAAAGGCGTGCATAAAATCACTTTTCCGCGCCCCCTCATCTCAGATTGGTGGACGCTACTGCGTTCTGATTGGGCGGCCTTGGTTTAACATCGCTACTGCGTCTCCGGTCAGACGGGAACACTGGTGTGTGCATTGTTCCTGTACAGATGTATGGATGTCCATATATACTTATATGAATATATATATATATATATAGAGAGAGATGTAAATGGCCATTTATGTGTATATCTGTATGTTTGAGAGTATGTATGTGTATATATAGTTATCTGTATACGTATGTGTATATGAGTGTGTGTGTATATGTTTATGTACTTAAAAATATGTATGAGTACATGGATGAATCTGTTTACATACGAGTACACGAATGTATATGCGTGTATGTATGCGTGTATGTATGTATGTATGTATGTAGCTGTATATGCATGTGTATACATATGTATATATATATATGGACTGCTTACTGCGGTGACTACTGCTACTACTGAAAGAATGAGAAACAAAGCTTTTGCATAGTAGAACACACAGTTTATTAGACACATCAGTACAGAAATGTCAGTGGTGTAGAAACATGAGTAGCTGCCCACTATAGGTTCTGATGCTGCCAAGGAACAGCACCAGGACCGTTAAAATACTGGCAGTAGTTGTCGCGGCAGGTCTTCGCATCATGGCTGTTTCTGCCATGTCCCACTGGTTGAAGGCCTGCAATGGCAGGATCGTTTGCATGCTATTCACCGAGCTCCACTTCCCCATTGGCTAGGTCGTCCCGACCATCTTCACGTCTGAAGTTCAGAGCTCTACAATTATATCAACAAACAAGGGGGGAAGGACTCAATTGGTAACATGGGCACTAATTGAGTGAAGACCAATGTCCCTCAGGCTCTACATGACCCTGGGAAAGCACCTCTATTGTTGACAATAACATAATTTTTAGGGGGGAAATGTAAAGGACATATTGATATTCATGGTATAGTTACTCCACTTTTGTTGCTTGCTTCTAAAATCATGTTATTGTACTCCTTGCATAGCATACATTCTTTTCACAGACAAAGAACATTCTGAAGGCTACACTCTGCTCCTGTTCTAACTAGTTTACACCGGGATGTGTAACTTTGTGTAACTTTCCATCACGCGCCGAGCTTATGATAATATGACCATATGTGTGTTTCCGTAATAATTGTACTAACATTGGCTTAAGCCTATAGCTTGGCTGTAGGTGATTGATTATTGATACACTCAAAACAATATATAATGATAAGTAGAATAAACGGGGTTAAGGCCCCGTCACACATAACGAGATCGCTAGCGAGATCGTTAGTGCGTCACGGCTTTGGGATCGCTGGAGAGTCGTTTCGTGATCGCTGGGGAGCTGTCAAACATGCAGAACCTCCCAATGATTTCGGCTGCCCCAGCGATCTAACTAACGATCTCGGCGGTTGTTGGGGCGCTTTCACACAGCAGCTATTTCAATGATCCACACCTTGATAGGGACTGTACTGTGTCACAAAGGCGTGCATAAAATCACTTTTCCGCGCCCCCTCATCTCAGATTGGTGGACGCTACTGCGTTCTGATTGGGCGGCCTTGGTTTAACATCGCTACTGCGTCTCCGGTCAGACGGGAACACTGGTGTGTGCATTGTTCCTGTACAGATGTATGGATGTCCATATATACTTATATGAATATATATATATATATATATAGAGAGATGCAAATGGCCATTTATGTGTATATCTGTATGTTTGAGAGTATGTATGTGTATATATAGTTATCTGTATACGTATGTGTATATGAGTGTGTGTGTATATGTTTATGTACTTAAAAATATGTATGAGTACATGGATGAATCTGTTTACATACGAGTACACGAATGTATATGCGTGTATGTATGCGTGTATGTATGTATGTATGTATGTAGCTGTATATGCATGTGTATACATATGTATATATATATATGGACTGCTTACTGCGGTGACTACTGCTACTACTGAAAGAATGAGAAACAAAGCTTTTGCATAGTAGAACACACAGTTTATTAGACACATCAGTACAGAAATGTCAGTGGTGTAGAAACATGAGTAGCTGCCCACTATAGGTTCTGATGCTGCCAAGGAACAGCACCAGGACCGTTAAAATACTGGCAGTAGTTGTCGCGGCAGGTCTTCGCATCATGGCTGTTTCTGCCATGTCCCACTGGTTGAAGGCCTGCAATGGCAGGATCGTTTGCATGCTATTCACCGAGCTCCACTTCCCCATTGGCTAGGTCGTCCCGACCATCTTCACGTCTGAAGTTCAGAGCTCTACAATTATATCAACAAACAAGGGGGGAAGGACTCAATTGGTAACATGGGCACTAATTGAGTGAAGACCAATGTCCCTCAGGCTCTACATGACCCTGGGAAAGCACCTCTATTGTTGACAATAACATAAATTTTAGGGGGGAAATGTAAAGGACATATTGATATTCATGGTATAGTTACTCCACTTTTGTTGCTTGCTTCTAAAATCATGTTATTGTACTCCTTGCATAGCATACATTCTTTTTACAGACACAGAACATTCAGAAGGCTACGCTCTGCTCCTGTTCTAACTAGTTTACACCGGGATGTGTAACTTTGTTTAACTTTCCATCACGCGCCAAGCTTATGATAATATGACCATATGTGTGTTTCCGTAATAATTGTACTAACATTGGCTTTAGCCTGTAGCTTGGCTGTAGGTGATTGGTTATTGATATACTCAAAACAATATATAATGATAAGTAGAATAAACGGGGTTAGAGATTCTCCGAATCCTCCAATACAGAGCTCTGTCTCCGTCTGGTTTTCTGTTGGATTGCGCAATCAACCTTGTAACATAGAAATTTGACACTCACTTGGTCAACCGTGAAGAGTCGTTGTTGCCCTCCCCTCAACAGCCGGCGCCTGAACAGGGACCCCTAACCAGGGACGCCTCACCACCTCTGGACGTCCACAAAGAGAGACTTGTTTTCGGCCTCCCCCACTGGAATTGGGACTGATCACCCCCACAAAAGTCACGGTAGGTGCACGAGTTCTTTACTAGTGATACTAACCATTTGGCATGGTTTCCACATGGTGTGTGGTTGCTTGCAGTATCTCCGGACATCTTGGTTGGATATAGTCAAAGGTGAGACTATAGGGGTGTAGTCCCATTAGGGGTCTGATATTGATTACCTTTAAAACAATAGCACCTCGGATTGACAAGTGAATATTGTATGAATCTCCCTTAACTTCTGACAAAGATTCTTAGGAGACTGAACACTATTAGTATCAGTCGCGGCAGGTGATCGAAGATTGGGTAGGACACGTACATAGATATATGTATATCGAGTGTCCGGAGTGTTGCAGACATGGGCCCTCCTCCTTTCACCTAGTACCGTACGTGACTTCTCCAAGGGGGGACGAGTCAATGGAACAGCTGAGACCGGCCAGACTCATACTGTGCACAAATCAAGGATCTTTGTCAGTCGGAAGGCAGTAGTGATTAATCAATGTTTCTGTGGAGCAGAAAGAATGTGTCTCCCCCTCCGGAGGGAGAGGATGTGATGACCATCATGGTCGGTCGAGAAGGGAAAAGATCATTTAAGAATGCACCGAAAATGTTTAAGTTGTTAAACTTTCCCTTGGAGGGGAGACTTCAACCTACATTGTGGGATGAAGGAATCCGGTAGAAAAGGGGAAGACTAGGTGACTGGATTGTTGGATGATGCCGAAAAATTTAGGAAAGTTGTACATGAGATTTGTGGTGAAGGATACGTTGAAATAGAGGAGGAGACGAAGCCTGGTTATTTTAATTATTTTTATGTCAAGAAGGGAAAATTATCTAGCACTGTAACAGAGACTGGCTGTTTTGTGCTACAAAATGAAGCTGAGGGGGAAAAGGTGAAGGAGGAAGCAGATTCCCCTTCCCAACTTATGTGTCCACAGACCGAATCTGAAGCCCCTAAAGAAACATTCCCTACTCCCACAAAGGTAGCCGTACCCCAGCCTTTGAACCCAGAAACTGAGCAATTTATACCTAAGGAGAATAAATACCCTACACTTCCCACTGATGGCCAGCCACCACCATATAACCCAGATGGCTGGCTTTGTAATGTGTGCTGGGTCACTAATCCGGGATAGCGTGAGATGCGTTATAATTGTGGAGCACGAAGACCCGGAGTTGCAGCACCAACCTTCCCATTACTTAACGCTGACGGCGGGTATTATCAACCATTGCCCCCACCTGCTCCCGCCATGATTCATACCCCATTCAGAGAGACCCAAGGTCCTCCGAACTCTACCCTATTCACTCTCTCCCAAACTGGGGAAATAAAACACGGACAAGAGTACCAGGAAGTGGCGTCTGTTTTACTGAATGGTCCCTCGGAATATTCCACTATATTGAGAATAGGCATAGGGAGTATACCGCAACAGCAAGTTGGGATCATTGTAAATGCAGCAAATGCAAAACTAAAGCATGGGGGGGGGGCTAGCTGCAGAAATATGTTGTATTGGGAGACCTACAATACAAACCGCATCCAACGATCACATCCGTGACCACGGCCCATTAAGGGAAGGAGAGGTGATGGCTACGAGAGCGGGACAGCGATCATGTCAGTATGTTATACATGAGGTGAGCAAGATATGACCCCCTGGATGTACCCAGGTCACAACACCTGCTTACAGAAACAATCCAGAACATTATAGCATACGCATCACAGCTTCATGCAGCCCTATCTCTAGCCCTGCCATTTATTTGCACTGGTATCTTTGGATATCCGAAACGGGACGCGGCCAAAATAATAGTTGGGACTATAAAGCAATATATCGCCATGAATCCAACTAAATGAAGAGAGATAAGACTCTTGGCCATCGACAGGAATCTCATTGATTATGCCGCTCAACTAATCAAACCCAATATCTGGTCTCCCCCAGCGTTCCCCTACCTCCAAGATCTCCCAACAATCAGTACTCATGCTGATTTCCCTCCGCCTCCACCTCCTCCCAGAGATGGAAGAAGCGGACCAGAATACCGGCCCACCCAAATATACCCCGTTTTCCCCAGCACAGACGGATACTCTGTGCAACCGTCTCCCGGATCCCGAACACTCCCCCATGGCTTTTTACAGGGGCATGGCTGCAAATAGAGAGATATATTCTACAACAAGGCAAGATCTTCTACACCTGCTCCATGTAAAAGCCGGTGAAGGATATTATCCGATGGTAGAGGCTGCTATCCCATATAACAGAGCATTAGACGCCAATACGTATGAGAGTGGGGTTGACTTTTGTCAAGCCCTTAAAATATGGGCTCAGGATAAATTGGCTGATCAATCCACTACCCTCACAGACGTCATTCAAGAGAAGGGGGAGTCGACTGAAAAGTTTTATGGACGCCTTATGCAGGTCTATAAGGACCTTGGGTTCTCCTTACATACTAAAACTCATTGCCAGCTGTTAGTGTCCGCCTTTATCCAGGGTTTATGTACTGAAATCAAGGACGCGATATTGGCTGTAAGACCAGATGTTGAGTCAGCCACCCAAGGAAATGCCTTAAAGGTAGTAAAAAGCTTCCAGAAAAATGTTGCCCGGACCGCTTCTTCAGTTAAGCCTAAATCCAAACCCCCTGCAGTGGCAGTTGCGACACCCGCAGTACCCGACACAGTATCCTCCCTTACAGCCCCACTATTATCCCATGGCGGTGCCTAATCAACAAGTAATGTATCCCGGGAAAAGACCAGTAGTGAATTCCAGTCTTCAATGTTTGAGATGTGGCCGGACAGGACACTTCCAAAGGGACTGTCACACCCCTGCTAGCCAGTGTACCGCCCAAGCACCCATATCCAGAAATAGGACGCCCGGCCCACGAGACTCACGAGAAAATGTCCCCCAAGACCGTCCATACTGAAATGGAGGCCAACCAGAGGCTGCCATCGTGATGCCCGTAACCACCCCCGGGCTCTGTTCATCTATCGTTCTCCCAGTAGAAGGAAATCCGGTGAAGTTCATGGTAGACACTGGGGCGGCCAACTCCATTCTAAAATCCACTGAACTGCCCCAGGGTCTCCCGGTCCAATTTTCTAACGACAATCTAATATTGATCGGTGTGGATGGCAGACCTAACAAACATACTCTCACCAAACCTATTCCAATTGGCCCATTCCCGGAAGTAATGGCACAATTTGTCATATCCCCGACCTGCCCGGTGAATCTTTTAGGGGCTGACCTCTTGTCTAAATTCTGATCCCGAATTCAATACCAGGACAATGGTCAAATGATCCTTACTATAAAGGATCCAAATTCTGATACACACGTAGAGGAGGTCTGCATCTTACGAGCACTACCCACGGTTATGGTTAACATATCAGATACGAATGAAAATCTCCCAAATGATCCCAGTTTAGCCCCATACATAGGGGAAATTCCTTCTCATCTGTGGTCACAAGGCCCAGACGACATTGGGAGATTGCCGGTAGAACCAATACAGGTGTACCTCAAGCCCGGAGCACCCTTTCCCAAGGTTCGCCAGTACCCGCTCAAACATGCACAAGAACAAGGTCTACACCAGCAAATTCAGAATTTGTTAGAGAAAGGGGCACTAATTCCCTGCGTCTCCCCGTGCAATACGCCGTTGTTCCCCGTAAGGAAGAAATCCCAACCGGGGCAGCCGCCCGCTTATCAATTGGTGCAGGATTTGAGGGCAGTAAATGCAGCGACAGTCTTGGAAACTCCTGTGGTGCCTAACCCACATACGCTTCTCTCACAAATACCATCTACCGCAGCCTGGTTTACAGTAATCGATTTGGCGATTTTCAGTATTTCACTACATAAAAACTGTCAGTTTCTGTTTGCATTTACATATCAGGGTAGGCAATTGACTTGGACGGTTATGCCGCAGGGAGCACAGAATAGCCCCAATCAGTTTACAAAGAACATGTCCAGCTGTCTGCTGCCATGGCAGCTGGATAACCCTGAGGTAGTGCTATTACAATACGTTGATGATCTTCTTTTGTGCACCCCCACGAAGCAAATGTCCATCAGGACCAGTGTTAGCCTCCTCAAGCATCTAGCAAATCTGAATTGTCGAGTTTCAGCCTCGAAACTTCAGCTTTGCCTTGGTCAAGTGGTTTTCTTAGGCCACTGCCTTACTCAGGGTGCCAGACATCTCACAGAAGAAAGAAAAATGGCCATCTATCTACTACCATTCCCAAAGGATCCCATAGATCTGCAACAGTTCATCGGACTATGTGCATATTGCAGACAATGGTTCCCAGACGCCTCACGTCTGATGCAACCCCTATATTATGCACTAAAAGAAGACACTCTGGCTGATGTAAACAACAAGGACCACCAAGAGCTGATGCAGCAAGCCTTTGAGCAACTAAAATCAAGGATAATGACAGCCCCTGCACTTGGAAACACGGATTATTCTCAACCTTTCCATTTGTATGTCTCCGAGACAGGAGGGCATGCAGCCGGGGTACTCACTTAGAGACACTGTACAAAGCAGCACCCGGTCGTTTATTACTCAGCGCGTCTGGACCCGGTAGCCAGGGCATCCCCCAGCTGTCTACGAGCGATTCACGCCACACAACAGTTACTTGAAAAAACGGCGGATATCACCTTGGGACATGAGACTCACATTTATGCTCCACACGATATTGCTGCTGTTTTAGCTTTACAGCAACCTGAACAACTGTCCACACAGAGACACCTGTGGCTGCAGCGTTCGTTGATTTTACCAGAAAATGTGAAATTACACCGATGCACCAGCATCAACCCGGCCACCCTGCTGCCAGCACCTGAAGGAGAGGGGAAAGAGGCCTGATACATTCTCTTTTTTAAATCCTGTTAATTGGTTTAAAGGGATTGGTGGATGGATTGTTGGAATATTACAAGGAGTGTTGCATATTGCTGTTTGCATTTTGTTAATATATGTCTTACTAAAACTAGTCTTTTATTGTATCCCAATTTGCATGAGGAAAACCTGCCAGTCGTCAGAGAGCAAGGAGGACGCTGTCAACCGACATCCAGGGTTACTATACACGGATTTCCCAGATTTAACCAGCATTGAAGGCCTAGACGGCAAGGGAATGATGACCTTTACCCACTCGTCCCGACCATCTTTACGTCTGAAGTTCAGAGCTCTACAATTATATCGACAAACAAGGGGGGATGGACTTGCCGCAACGGCCTCAATTGGTAACATGGGCACTAATTGAGTGAAGACCAATGTCCCTCAGGCTCTACATGACCCTGGGAAAGCACCTCTATTGTTAACAATAACATAATTTTTAGGGGGGAAATGTAAAGGACATATTGATATTCATGGTATAGTTACTCCACTTTTGTTGCTTGCTTCTAAAATCATGTTATTGTACTCCTTGCATAGCATACATTCTTTTCACAGACAAAGAACATTCTGAAGGCTACACTCTGCTCCTGTTCTAACTAGTTTACACCGGGATGTGTAACTTTGTGTAACTTTCCATCACGCGCCGAGCTTATGATAATATGACCATATGTGTGTTTCCGTAATAATTGTACTAACATTGGCTTAAGCCTATAGCTTGGCTGTAGGTGATTGATTATTGATACACTCAAAACAATATATAATGATAAGTAGAATAAACGGGGTTAAGGCCCCGTCACACATAACGAGATCGCTAGCGAGATCGTTAGTGCGTCACGGCTTTGGGATCGCTGGAGAGTCGTTTCGTGATCGCTGGGGAGCTGTCAAACATGCAGAACCTCCCAATGATTTCGGCTGCCCCAGCGATCTAACTAACGATCTCGGCGGTTGTTGGGGCGCTTTCACACAGCAGCTATTTCAATGATCCACACCTTGATAGGGACTGTACTGTGTCACAAAGGCGTGCATAAAATCACTTTTCCGCGCCCCCTCATCTCAGATTGGTGGACGCTACTGCGTTCTGATTGGGCGGCCTTGGTTTAACATCGCTACTGCGTCTCCGGTCAGACGGGAACACTGGTGTGTGCATTGTTCCTGTACAGATGTATGGATGTCCATATATACTTATATGAATATATATATATATATATAGAGAGATGTAAATGGCCATTTATGTGTATATCTGTATGTTTGAGAGTATGTATGTGTATATATAGTTATCTGTATACGCATGTGTATATGAGTGTGTGTGTATATGTTTATGTACTTAAAAATATGTATGAGTACATGGATGAATCTGTTTACATACGAGTACACGAATGTATATGCGTGTATGTATGCGTGTATGTATGTATGTATGTATGTAGCTGTATATGCATGTGTATACATATGTATATATATATATGGACTGCTTACTGCGGTGACTACTGCTACTACTGAAAGAATGAGAAACAAAGCTTTTGCATAGTAGAACACACAGTTTATTAGACACATCAGTACAGAAATGTCAGTGGTGTAGAAACATGAGTAGCTGCCCACTATAGGTTCTGATGCTGCCAAGGAACAGCACCAGGACCGTTAAAATACTGGCAGTAGTTGTCGCGGCAGGTCTTCGCATCATGGCTGTTTCTGCCATGTCCCACTGGTTGAAGGCCTGCAATTGCAGGATCGTTTGCATGCTATTCACCGAGCTCCACTTCCCCATTGGCTAGGTCCACAGAGTCCACGAAGCCAGGCGGACAGTACGTAATTGCATCACGTCGACGAAGAAAGTTGTGAAGCGTGCAACAGGCCAAAACAATAGAGTCTATTGATCTAAGCTTCATGTTAATTGGCGTGTGAAAAACTCTGAAGCGGTTGGCCAGGACAGCGTGTCAGAAAACGTGCTGTGTGGGTGTGTGTGCACGAGACCCCTAAAATATCTTCCCATGCAAAAGCATATATATACAGATAGATGCCAATCCCTCCCTCCCTGAAGAGCAATGATGGCAGATAATTGGTAGATGTTCTATAAATGAATTAAAAATAGAAACTCATTTGAGACCCCAAACAATACGTACCTCGCTAAAGATGTCTGATTTCTTCAAAGTGGAGTCACAGCCGGAGAATGCTGGTGGGATCCGAAAAACAAGGACGCAGTAGCGACCACTAATCGGGGACGAGGGGCGCGGAAAAGTCCAATTTATGCACGCCTACGTGTCTCAGTTCTGAATCGCTAACGAGGTCGTTGATAAGGTGTCAAATACAGCGATGCACACTGCCCAACGGGAGCGCAACGACCCAGGAATGGTCCAGGAAGCTTTGTAACGATCAGCGATCTCACAGCAGGGGCCTGATCGTTGCTACCTGTCAGACATAACGAGATCACTAGCGAGATCGCCTTTGTGTCACGAAAACTGTGACGCATCAACGATCTCGCTAGCGATCTCGTTATGTGTGACGGGGCCTTTAGAGATTCTCTGAATCTTCTCATACAGAGCTCTGTCTCCGTCTGGTTTTCTGTTGGATTGTACAATCAACCTTGTAACATAGAAATTTGACACTCACTTGGTCAACCGTGAAGGGTCGTTGTTGACCTCCCCTCAACAAGATGACATGTAGGAAAAACTCATATAATATGAAATACATATGCAAATCTGTAGGCTGAGTAGTGTCGGTGAGATGGAACAAAAAATACAGTATATAGAAATAGGATGTAAAAGGGGGATGTTGAGCTAACACTCTATGCCAGCACCTGTATCCTCGTCATCTCTAGCATGGCATTCCTCTTCATTCGCAGGTTTCAGCATACAGACAACCTCTAGGCGGGTAACCCTCACCAATCTGGTGAAAGCAGGTTTAACTCACAGGAATAGACCGCTCTGCTTCTGACGCGCCCCCTGGGCCATGTTGTGTAGCGTTGCGCACGCGGGGAATACCCGGAGCCGGATCAGATAGGGGTAGTAGTCCTCGTGGCGGTGACCCGGTCCGTGCCCAGGGTGTCAAGCTAAGTGGCGATGTCTTTAGTGACAGATGTTTATATTGTTCGACTACGCCACCCGTTGAATGCGGTTACGAAACCGCCGCTGCAGGGCAGACCGCTGAGGCCGGTGGTACAGTTGTGCAGCGTGGGTAGTATAACCCCCAACGGGAGGGGTATGGCCTCAGGGCAGCGGACGTGGATGATGGGGATGGTAGAATTGCACGCAGGCACCAGGAACCACTCAGAGACGGTGCGGTGTAGTTCAGGGTCTTTACTGGTGACAAAGATAGACCCTCCCGGGAGTACTGGCTAGCGGTCGGGGTCTGGTCAGTCCGTGAGCAGACAGGATCTCCCCTGGCCAGGCGGAGTTGTAGGCCTCCCCAACTAACTGTACTCTTCTTGGCTACCTTGCTAGAAACGGGTAAAAGTAGCCCACGTCCCTGAGTGTACCGTGTGGTGCTCACCCGTATGGCCGGTGACTCGGGGCCTTCTGGTAGCCTCCGCTCCACGACGGCGGTGCTGGTCCCTTGCGTGTGACCGTGCCTTCGGGTTTCTTGGCCAGAGGACCTGAAATCCCCTGCCGGTCGGTTTCTGCTGCTTGGTATGGAACAGTCCCCACAGCCTCGGACTCCGTGTCCGGTGAGATCTCTTCAGTCAGGACGAGCTCTACAGCTTCCAGTCTCTGACCCCTTTTATCACTGCTCCCACAGAGCTCCTGTTGTCACTTTCCCTGCAACTGCTCCACACCAGACCAGACTGTGTCTGTCTTTGTCTGTGTTCTCTTCTAACCCCACCTCAGCCCCAGTTTATATAGGGGAAGTTCTTCCCCTCCCAGGACTGGGCAGGAGGTGTGGCATGCTTAGGATTCCTGACCAGGAGACCTCCCACCTGCTCACAGACGTAATATTGCTATTACTGTGGTAACCAGAACCCTGGGGTGCCACATTCCCCCCTAGTAAAATTTAGTACTCCGGGACTAAACATATTTTTGAAAACATAACAGGGTATAAACAGGAACAATACAATAAGGAAAAACACGTTAGGGTGGTCACGGCGTGTCCGCAACCGGGTGCAATTTTTGAAGCAAAAGGGTGTCCATTTCACCAAAGAACAGGGAGCCGTAACCAGGTAGGGGTCTGTCCTGCCCCGAGTCTTTAACAGTCTTTAGTCCGTTCCTGGGTTACACTCCAAACATATATACAATAGAGTTCTAGTAAATCCACAAAAGATACCTATAAAATAACTGGAAAAACATAATTATTAACAAGCAACAATAAACAGGTAAATATTAATAAAACAGTCTGAACACTTTAGATCCTCCAACGTACGGGCAACTGGCCCCTAGTGGCCCTAGTAGACCTACGGAGCTTACTGACCGGTTCTGAGCTACAGGGTGTAGGAGCTGTCAAAGGTAAGCTGGGCAGCTGTCTACGGACTCTTTGGCTCACTAGGGGCACGGCAGGCTCACTATAAGCAGAAGGTCGATTCTCCTGGTCTGCTTGTGTGGGGTCTTCTGCCTCCTGGACCGGCTGCTCTTCCAGCTCTACCTGTTTTTCCGTAGGCACTTGGGATGCTGGCTGGAGGAAGGTGAGGACGGGTACCACAACAGCGCCATTTACCTGTGTCCAAGACCGAGGGAAGTCTCCGAGTACAGTACTGACCATCTCTTCCCTTTCCTCTGCGGGTCGAGGGTTTTCTTGATCTTCTTCAGGGTTTCGTAGCTGCTCGGGACACTTCTTCAGGTGATCTCGGGAGACAATGGCTGTGGTTTCTCCTCCATCCTTACTGATTGTGCAGACTTTCGGGTTTTCATGGCTTGATGGCAGTACGGTGTACGGGTCCTTCTCCCACTGGTCGTCCAACTTGTGGAGCCGTCTTTTCCTCTTCAAGACCTGCTCTCCAGGTACCAGGGGAACAGCGGGAGCATGCTGGTTGTAAGTCTTCTCCTGTCTTTCTCTTGCTTGACGGAGACTTCGCTCAACGCTCTCCTGTACTTTCCGGTACTGCTGCTGCCTCTCTGTGTCCCAGTCTGCTTCTGGTGAAGTGTCCTCGGGTGGCAGGACTCCCATATCCAGATCAACAGGCAGCTTACCAGGTCTTGCTCTCATTAGGTAAGCCGGGGTACAGTTGGTAGAACCTACAGGGATGTGGTTGTATAGGTCCACCAGATCAGGCAGTTTCTCAGGCCACAGACTGCGTTCTTCCAGGGGCAATGTTTTCAGAAGGTCTATCACCACCTGGTTCATCTTCTCGCAAAGTCCATTGGTTTGCGGATGATAGGGTGTTGTTCTTATCTTCCCGCAGCCATACAGAGTGCAGAACTCCTGGAAGACTTCCGCTTCAAAGGCAGGTCCTTGGTCCGTCAGCACCTGCTCTGGGTATCCGTGTGGACGACAGAAGTGCTGCTGGAAGGCTCTAGCTGCTGTTTGAGCCGTTAAGTCCTTGACGGGGACTACAACCAAGAACCGGGAGTAGTGATCCACGATGGTTAACGCATAGACGTAGCCACTTCTGCTGGGGGTCAGTTTTACATGGTCCAAGGCTACCAGTTCCAACGGCTGCCTGGTGACGATGGACTGCAGGGGAGTCTTCTGGCTGGCACGGCCCTTCCTTCTTAGGTTGCATGGGCCACAGTCTCTGCACCACCTCTCGATAGTCCCTCTCATGCCTACCCAGTGGAACCGCCCGCGCAGCAGGAACTCCAGCTTCTTCCATCCGAAGTGCCCAGCTCCATCGTGGTATGCCTCCAGTACCATAGCCGCTTCTCTTCTTGGCACCACTACTTGCCAGATCAGTTCATGCGTCCGGGAGTTAACCATTCTGCGGCACAACTTCCCCTTGTAAAGGAACAGTCGACTCTTCTCAGCCCACAGTTGCTTGGTCTCCTCCGGAGCGTCTGGGTCAAGGCGGGCATCTGGCCGAGTCAGCATCTCCTTCACTAGTCGGACGGCGGGGTCACTGTCTTGTGTTTCCGCCCAGTTGTAATGAGGTAAGGGGTTGAACGTAGCGGATTGCTTACCCCTCACACGGTGGAAATACTGGGTAGTCCCATGACGGTGAAACGCGGGGAGTTCAACTTCTTCCAGTTCCTCTGGATCTTCCCCTACGTCCGGTAGGTTTGGCATTCTGGACAAGGCATCCATAGAATCATAGAATGGTAGAGTTGGAAGGGACCTCCTGGGTCATCTGGTCCAACTCCCTGCTCAAAGCAGGATTCACTAAACCATCTCAGACAGATGTCTGTCCAGCCTCTGTTTGAAGACGTCCATTGAAGGGGAACTCACCACCTCTCGTGGCAGCCTGTTCCACTCATTGATCACCCTAACTGTCAAAAAGTTTTTTCTAATATCTAATCTGTGTCTCCTCCCATTTAGTTTCATCCCATTGCTTCTAGTCTTTCCTTGTGCAAATGAGAATAAAGATGATCCTTCTACAATGTGACAGCCCTTGACATATTTGTAGACAGCTATTAAGTCTCCTCTCAGTCTTCTTTTTTGCAAGCTAAACATTCCCAAATCCTGCAACCGTTCCTCATAGGACATGGTTTGCAGACCAGTCACCATTCTGGTCGCTCTTCTCTGAACTTGCTCCAGTTTGTCTATGTCTTTTTTAAAATGTGGTGCCCAAAACTGTACACAGTATTCCAGATGAGGTCTGACCAAAGAGGAGTAAAGTCCGATAATGACTTCACGTGATCTAGACTGTATGCTTCTGTTAATACATCCCAGAATTGTATTTGCCTTTTTTGCTGCTGCATCACACTGTTGACTCATGTTCAGTCTATGATCTATTAGTATACCTAAGTCTTTTTCACATGTACTGTTGCTTAGCTCTATTCCTCCCATTCTGTATATGCTTTTTTCATTTTTATTGCCCAGATGTAGTACTTTGCATTTTTCCCTGTTAAAAACCATTCTGTTGGTTGCTGCCCACTGCTCCAGTTTATTTAGGTCTTTTTGAATCCTCTCTCTCTCTTCTCTAGTATTAGCTATCCCTCCTAGCTTTGTGTCATCAGCAAATTTAATCAGTTTACCCTCAATTCCTTCATCTAAATCATTGATAAAGATGTTGAACAATACAGGTCCCAGGACGGAGCCCTGTGGTACCCCACTTGAGACATTCATCCAGCTGGATGTGAAGCCATTTACAACCACCCTTTGAGTCCGATCACTAAGCCAGTTATGAATCCACCTAACAGTTGCCTGGGCCATTGCATACTTGGTCATTTTTTCAATAAGGATGGTGTGAGATACTTTGTCAAATGCTTTGCTGAAGTCAAGATATACTATATCTACAGCATTTCCCTGATCCACCCAGTCAGTGATTCTGTCATAGAAGGAAACTAAGTTTGTCTGACATGACTTGTTAGTTACAAACCCATGCTGACTCTGGTTAATCACTTCATTCTTATCCATGTACTTACCTACATGTTGTTTAATAATTTGTTCAAAGATCTTTCCTGGTATAGAAGTCAAACTCACCGGCCTATAGTTCCCTGGGTCCACCTTCTTCCCCTTTTTGAAGATAGGAACAACATTTGCTCTTCTCCAGTCTTCTGGGACTTCTCCTGTTCTCCAAGAATTTTCAAAGATTATGGAGAGTGGTTCTAAAATTTCTTCTACGATCTCCTTCAGTACTCTGGGGTGTAATTCATCTGGACCTGGAGACTTGAACTCATTTATGTTAGCTAAATATTCCCTCACAATCTTTCTGTTTACAGATAACTTGGATTCTTCTATTCCTTTAAAACGACAGTGAAGATCAGTTGATGATACATCCGCGTTGGTATTGGAGCGTCCTGCCCGGTATTTGATCGTGAACTCATAGTTGGACAGGCGGGCCATCCATCTCTGCTCCAGGGCACCGAGTCTTGCAGTGTCCAGGTGTGTCAACGGGTTGTTATCCGTGTACACGGTGAACCGCGAAGAGGCGAGGTAGTGCTTAAAGCGTTCGGTGACTGCCCACACCACTGCCAGGAACTCTAGCTTGAATGAGCTGTAATTCTCAGGGTTTCTTTCGGTGGGTCGCAGTTTTCGGCTGGCGTAAGCAATTACCCGTTCTCTCCCCTGCTGGATCTGGGACAGTACGGCTCCTAGCCCGATGTTACTTGCGTCGGTGTAGAGGATAAAGGGCTGGCTGTAATCAGGGTACGCCAGGATTTCATCCCCCGTGAGGGCCATCTTCAGCTGGCGGAAGGACTCTTCTTCCAGCTTCTCCCATCTGAAGGGCGGCTTCTGGTTCTTGGCCTTCCTGGACTGGCCTATCAGGAGGTCCTGCATAGGAGCTGCCTTTTTGGTGAAACCGGGAATGAATCTTCGGTAGTAGCCTACCAACCCGAGGAACTGCCGCACTTCCTTTACGCTGGAGGGTCTTGGCCATTCCTTAATCGCGGTGATCTTATCAGGGTCGGGAGCCACTCCGTCAGCACTCACCACGTGTCCCAGGTACTGCACTTTCGGTTTTAGCAGGTGACACTTCGACGGTTTCACCTTCAGACAGTAGTTTGCCAGGGCTTCGAACACTTCCGCCAGGTGTTTCAGGTGGTCCTCGTAGGTTTTGGAATAAACGATAACATCGTCCAGGTACAGCAGGACCGTCTCAAAGTTCCGGTGTCCCAGACAGCATTCCATCAATCGTTGGAAGGTTCCTGGTGCGTTGCAGAGTCCGAACGGCATGCAGGTAAACTCGCTAAGTCCCATCGGGGTGGTGAATGCGGTCTTCTCCCGGTCCGCCTCTGCTACAGGAACCTGCCAGTACCCGCTAGTGAGATCCAAAGTGGAGAAGAAGTTAGCAGATTTTAAAGCAGCCAAAGACTCCTCTATCCTTGGTAAGGGGTACGCATCTTTGTGTGTGATACGGTTGATTTTCCGGTAATCTACACACATTCTCATAGTGTTGTCTTTCTTTTTAACCAAGACTAGTGGAGCTGCCCAGGGGCTACAGCTATCCCTGATTACCCCAGCCTCCTTCATGTATCTAAGCATCCCCTTGGCGTGTTGGTAGTGTGCAGGGGGTACGGGTCGGTATCTCTCCTTTATGGGAGGATGGTCTCCCGTGGGGATGTGGTGTTCTACCCCCTTTACTCGCCCGAAGTCTAGCGGGTGTTTACTAAACACTCTCTCGTACTCTCGAACCACCCGATAGACTCCCTGTTTCTGGTGTGAGGGAGTGGAGTCAGTACCCAAATGCAGTTGCTGACACCAGTCCTCCATTTGTTGCCTAGAGCCGTTACCTTCCTCTGGATGAGATGGAGGCAAGGGTTCCACGGACTGTACAGAATTTTGGTTGATGGTATACAATTTGGCTAGCGTAGCATACCGGGGCAGGTACACTTCCCTCTTCCCGATATTTATTATGCGAACGGGCACCCTCCCATGGCGTACATCAACCACCCCCCGTGCCGTCAAAATGGTGGGCCTACTATCTGAGTAGACTGGTTCTACCATTGCCTGGTAATCTCTACCTCTCAGACCAATAGCTGCCCGGCACCAAATCATCATTTCACTTTTCGGGGGCATGGCAATAGGGAAAGGGTCACACATTCTCACGCTACCAATCTCACCACCGGAGAGTTCCACCTGTTGCAGTCGCATCAGTGCCCGGATCTCTTTTTGGAGCACTCGCTGTTGGCCGGAGCTGGCGTTCTTGGCAACCTGCTGTAAAATGAGAATCACCTCTGCAAGACAATTTTCAATCACATTAGTTCCTAGAGTTATCTTTGGGTGACTCTCTCGCTTGTCAATGTCCACAATGATCAGTCCCTGTGCTGCCAGTTCGACTTTACCGATTTTAATGGTCATCTCTTTAAATCCGATCTGTGGCACGGGCTGACCATTGCTGGCGATGATACTCAAGTCGTCGTCTAGGTAGCGGGTTATATCCGAGTCATTCCAGTACTGCTTGAAGAGCACGTACGGGATGGTGGTGACCTGTGACCCGGTGTCAAGTAGGGCACTCATGGGAATGCCATCCAGTACTACAGGCAAGACTGGACGTCCTCCCACGTATTTGTCACGCCAGTTCGATGGGCCTGGTGATCTTATTCCTAGGGGTTGGCCCTCTACCCCAGGTTGTGCCAGTTTAAAGGACAGTACCTTGCCATATGTCCGGGTTGATTGCAGCGGCGGCAGATGGGTTGTCCGTCCTCGTTGTATCGGTCGCTGGGTCTTCCTCTGGCCGGTGGGGTCCTCCTTGGTCGGCGCCACGGGATATCCTCCGGTCCGGATGCCAGCTGGATCTTCCCTGGAGTAGAAACCTGTAAAGACTGCACAGTTCGGGTTAGCGCGGCAACGCTTTTAGTTAGCTCTTGGACCTGATGGTACAGGTCTGTAGCCGGGTCATTGTTTAAAGCCTGCGCATCAGCTCCCAAACGCCCTGCCGACAAGGGCGCCGTCTCCTGGTGGTAAATGGTAGCAGGGCATTTGTGGGTCACAGCGCCACCTGGTGCCGGTTCTCGGAGCACCCGGATGGCTCTGTCCTTGAACTGTGCAAAGTCCAGATGAGGGTCCTGTAAGGCCATTGCCCGCAACTGGGTTCGGTGGGCATTACAATGTAGACCCTCTATAAATTGTTCAGTCAACAGTTTGTCTTCGTTTCCCACGCCGTCAGGGTCGGCCTGCTTAATGGCTCTCAGGGCCTCTTGTAGGTTTAGCGCATAGTCCCTTATATTCTCATGTGCTCGCTGCTTGCACCCGTAGAATCTAAGCTTGATCTCGGCTGAGGTACGGGTATCAAAGGTGTCCTTCAGCCGGGCTAGTATCTCTGCGACAGTCCTCCTCCTCCCAAGTGGCCAGGACTTTACCTCCCTTTGGGCTGCCCCTGTTAATTGAGCCACCAGGATGCTCACTTTTTGCTCTTCTGTGAGGGGGTACACCTGGAAGAGGCTATCCAGCTTTTCTCTGAAGTCATTTAGGGTATGTGACTCCCCTGAGTACTGGGGTAGCCAGGCTGCCCCCGGGATATAGGGCATGGTGAAAGGCATGACCGCAGCAGCGGTGGTGCTGGCGGTGGCTGTGGCAGTGAAGCTCTCCTCCGTATCCGACATCCTCCTCCCCCCTAGTGGACCGTGGCCTACCTTGCGATGATCCTCTTCCGTAGGCCGCGGCTCCGCAGTGGATCGTCAGGGTTGAGGACCTTCCGTCGCGCTCCTGTGACGTCGGCGTCTGCTGGGCTCCTTCCAGGACCTTACGCAACGTCCGGACGTGAGGCGGGGCTTCAGTTCTCGCGCGCTTTCGGAGTCCACGCCCCTCTTCTTCCCGCGCGGCGTCCTCAAGATGGCGTCCAACGGCGGGAAAACTCCACGGATGGCGGGAAGAAGGCAGAAGATGGCGTCGGATGGCGGGATAACTCCACGGATGGCGGGAATCTTCACCACAGGTAAGTTTAACAGTCTTTTTCAGGCACGCAGTACCCGGTGGTTGCGGGCACGGTATCCTGCCGACTACGCCAAAAGTTGACGCGCCCCCTGGGCCATGTTGTGTAGCGTTGCGCACGCGGGGAATACCCGGAGCCGGATCAGATAGGGGTAGTAGTCCTCGTGGCGGTGACCCGGTCCGTGCCCAGGGTGTCAAGCTAAGTGGCGATGTCTTTAGTGACAGATGTTTATATTGTTCGACTACGCCACCCGTTGAATGCGGTTACGAAACCGCCGCTGCAGGGCAGACCGCTGAGGCCGGTGGTACAGTTGTACAGCGTGGGTAGTATAACCCCCAACGGGAGGGGTATGGCCTCAGGGCAGCGGATGTGGATGATGGGGATGGTAGAATTGCACGCAGGCACCAGGAACCACTCAGAGACGGTGCGGTGTAGTTCAGGGTCTTTACTGGTGACAAAGATAGACCCTCCCGGGAGTACTGGCTAGCGGTCGGGGGTCTGGTCAGTCCGTGAGCAGACAGGATCTCCCCTGGCCAGGCGGAGTTGTAGGCCTCCCCAACTAACTGTACTCTTCTTGGCTACCTTGCTAGAAGCGGGTAAAAGTAGCCCACGTCCCTGAGTGTACCGTGTGGTGCTCACCCGTATGGCCGGTGACTCGGGGCCTTCTGGTAGCCTCCGCTCCACGACGGCGGTGCTGGTCCCTTGCGTGTGACCGTGCCTTCGGGTTTCTTGGCCAGAGGACCTGAAATCCCCTGCCGGTCGGTTTCTGCTGCTGGGTATGGAACAGTCCCCACAGCCTCGGACTCCGTGTCCGGTGAGATCTCTTCAGTCAGGACGAGCTCTACAGCTTCCAGTCTCTGACCCCTTTTATCACTGCTCCCACAGAGCTCCTGTTGTCACTTTCCCTGCAACTGCTCCACACCAGACCAGACTGTGTCTCTGTCTCTGTCTGTGTTCTCTTCTAACCCCACCTCAGCCCCAGTTTATATAGGGGAAGTTCTTCCCCTCCCAGGACTGGGCAGGAGGTGTGGCATGCTTAGGATTCCTAACCAGGAGACCTCCCACCTGCTCACAGACGTAATATTGCTATTACTGTGGTAACCAGAACCCTGGGGTGCCACACTTCCCTCTGTGGTGGCAATCCTAGCCCTCTCTCTGTTTAATGGCATTATTTTTTTACAGGTTTTGCTGGTTTCCTTCATTTGGAATAAGCTAATTCTAGATCCTGCCGGGGTGTTTTGCATAATCCCCTGTGACCATCTCTAAAGTCCTAAGTAGCGAATTCTACTCATCTCTACTAGCTAGCTAGCTATGGTGCCATTGTTGGAAATCTTCATGAAGTGGATGGTGGCCAACATATTATAATTAAGAAAAGTAATAAATGTTCTCTATAATTTGGAAATAACATCTTTTTGTCTTTTAAGAGAGGGAAGCTGAAGTTGGGTTCTCCACTGACTGTGTATCTAATACTCATCCAGCACAAAACACCACAGATCCTTGTATCTAATCCCATCATGCGCGATACACACCAGAGCTGTGTATCTAATCTAGCATGCGTGATATGCCACAGAGACATGTATCTAATGACAATGATGAGTGATGCGCCCCAAAGCCGCGTATCTAATGCTCATCACATCATCACATTACACCACTGCTCCCATAGAAGTGGCCAGAGCAATGTTACACATTATACCACTGCCCCTATAGAAGTGGACAGAGAAGTGTCACACATTACACCACTGCTCCCATAGAAGTTGTCATGCACACGTATGGATCGTGGACCAACTGTGCCATGGGTCAGGCTTACTCAGGAGGAGTGTGGCTAAGTGGCTACCTGGTTTTTGGTAGAGCTCCTGATGGTGAAGTTAGGCTTGCGCTGCAGGTAGCCGCCAGGTACCACTTCTGGGCAGTCCCCGGTACTGCAGCAGTTGACCCGCACAAGAGGTCAGGATGGCAGTCATGGGAACATGGACTCAGAGTCATTGGCAGGACAGGATTCAGACCTTGTTCATACAACATGAAACATGGGTTCAGACAGGACAGACATTGGTGCTTGTTCAGGTACCACCAGAGCGGCTTCAGGTTCAGGTACCATCTTTGTGGCTTCAGATTCTGGTAACGCTGGAGAGGCTTCAGGCTCAGGTACCGCCAGTGCGACTTCAGGTTCATATACAGCCAGTGTGGCTTCAGGTCCAGGTACTGCCGGTGTGACTTCAGGCTTAGGTATCGCCGGTGCGGCTTCAGATTCAGGCACAACACGGATCTGGAACAGGTACGGGTTCAACACCATATAACTCCCTGAGAAAAATCATGTGAAACACCCGACAGAGTATGGGGCGGCGGCAGCATCCACGCCATGAACCCAGGTCAGTAATTCCTTTCATTTATTTAACAATGAACCACATTATGGTTTTGATACATTTTTTTTTTGATAATTATTTTTCCTTTGTGCACTTGCACTTTATATATTTAATTAATTATCATATTTCTCATATAAGACCATGTATGTGACGCGCCCCCTGGGCCATGCGGTACTCGGTCGTTGCTAGGGGAGATGTCACAGTGGCGGTGCCCCGGTCCGTGACCCAGGGCGGTCAATAAAAGGGGTTATTTACAGGGGATTTACAGTTCTTATACACAGTTCGTGACGCCACCTGTGGTATGCGGCTAAAGGGAGCCGCCGCTGCGGAGCAGGTCCTCTGGAGCTGTTATGAATGCATCAGAGTTGGTTTAGCTCTCTACAGGTAAAGCTTAGCTCCAGGGCAGTGTAGATGTTGCTGTTATGGAAGTAGCACTCGTGGTGCAGGGTAGTGCAGGGGGTGATGGCGCAGCAGTAATAATTGACAGAGACAGTGGGGTGCAGTCTTCCGGATTTACTCACAGTTCTTACTTTGCTCCTGGTTACAACTGCAGATCATAACTTCCCACGTCGTGCTGCGTTCACTGGGCAGGGGCTCGGCCAACCCTCAGGTACCTCCGGAGTACATAATGGGACCCCCTTCTGTGTGTTCCTTCTGGCAGTCTCCCTGCACCTCACACCCAGTGTCCCAATCCAGTGGCCGCGGGCCTTGTCGGGCGACGTCTTCTCTGTCCCCTGGGCCCTCTATGGCCACCTTCTCGGTGAAATAGATGTGGTCTTTGGCTGCAGCACTTGAAATGCTACACCCTCCGGTTACCTAGTTGAATATTGTAATTCTCACTAGTTAGGGGCCGGTCCCCTCTGCGACCCAATCCCTCCACTGTCTGGTAGACTCGGGCGTATGGGTGGCCTCCAGCACTGCCCGTACCCCTGGGAACCTTTCTTCACTCCTGGAGCCTTCTCTCTGCTCCCGTTCCTTCCTTCTCTCCTTCTCCTGGGCCTCCTTACTCAGGCCCGCTCTTCCCTGAGCAGAGCTCCTGCAGAGCTCGTGCTCCAAACTCTTTCTCTCACTGAAGACCCTTCTAGATTGTTCCACCCTCTCTTTTATATCACTTCTTTCTGAGCTCCCCTGAACTTCTTCCTCCACCCACACCCGCTACATGGTTCCCCCTACTTTGGTTCCCCCCACTCCAGCCAGGGACAGGGCTCAGTAGGAAAGAGATGCATCTTGCCCCTACTGCTGGTCTGGAGTAGTGTAGTGTTGGATGCAAGTGTTAGGGTCCTGGACAGTACTCCATCCTTACCTGAGAGTGAGATACCACACCTCTGGGTGAGATGCAGCACCTCTGTGGCGACTGAACCCGCAGGGGCGCCACATATGGTTCACGGTGTTGATGTCCCTCCGCCTCGTATTTTTAACATATCTGTGTGGCTTTTACAGTGGGGAAAAAAGTATTTAGTCAGCCGCCAACTGTGCAAGTTCTCCCTCTTAAAATGATGAGAGAGGCCTGTAATTTACATCATAGGTAGACCTCAACTACGAGAGACAAAATGAGAAAACAAATCCTGAAAATCACATTGTCTGATTTGGAAAGAATTTTTTTCAAATTTTGGTGGAAAATAAGTATTTGGCTCTCACAACCTGTAATGTTTTCTTTAAAAGGCTCCTCTGTCCTCCACTCATTACCTGTAGTACTGGCACCTGTTTGAACTTGTTATCAGTATAAAAGACACCTGTCCACAACCTCACTCAGACTCCAAACTCCACTGTGGTGAAGACCAAAGAGCTGTCGAAGGACACCAGAAACAAAATTGTAGCCCTGCACCAGGCTGGGAAGACTGAATCTGCAATAGGCAAGCAGCTTGGTGTGAAGAAATCAACTGTGGGAGCAATAATTAGAAAATGGAAAACATACAAGATCACTGATAATCTCCCTCGATCTGGGGCTCTGTAACATCACTGGCGGCGTGCTGACATGGCTTACCATCTCCCACCATGCAAGACCGCCAGCTTACCTATCAGTCCTGGCTGCACACTTTGCTCCATTACTTGCTGTGTGCATGTCTCTTGTCTGATTGCTTAGGGCGACGGCGCTTTTACTTCCTGATTCTTAAAGTTACAGTCCTAATGCGTCCCCAGCCTATTGCTGTGAGTCACTGGATGCTTAAACCCCCTCCACCCAGTAGGAGGTGCCTGAGCAACGCTTTCTTTCAGTGTGTTCTGTGCAACTGAGTTGCCAGGTCCTGTCCTGCATCTTGTCTGTTTCCGCCACCCTGGGGGCTGAGTACCCAGGCCCGTTAACTGTATCTGTGACTTCTAGTCTGTTTCTGCCACCCTGGGGGCTGAGTACCCAGGCTCGTTCCTGTATCTTGATCCAGGTTCAGCTCCTGTCTGAACTGTGTCCTTGCCCGTTACCTGTTTGTCTCTCTGTCCGATTCTTCCCTTTTCCTGCAGTGTCTGAACCTGCACCTAACTCCAACTCGTTGTCCCTGTACTTCGGTTTGTGAGTTTTGTGTCTACTTGCTACTGCATTGCAAGTACCTTGTGTGTATCTGGTCCTGCTTGTCCCGTTTCCCTGCCTCCGTATCTACCTCCTGTGTTCTAGCTATCTTCCTGTATTTCCCAATCTGTTCCATGTGAACAGAGCCCTGTCCTGTCTGCCTGCACCTGCGGTTCCGCTCTGCTCCACTTGTCCTCCGCACATGCGGTTCCGCTCTACTCTACTCCGCTTGTCCTCCACGCCTGCAGTTCTGCTCTGCTCTGCTCCGCTTGTCCACCGTGCCTGCGGTTCCGCTTTGCTCCGCTTTTCCTCCGTGCCTGCAGTTCTGCTCTGCTCCGCTTGCCTCCGCGCCTGCGGTTCTGCTCTGCTTGTCCTCCGCGCCTGTGGCTCTGCTCTGCTTGTCCACTGCACCTGCGGCTCTGTTACTGTATCCCAGTCTGTACTGGTCCCTATCCAGCCTGCTTTCCTACCTGCAGTGCCTGCCAGTACCCACCTGTCTGCATACCAGCCTAACCTGCCCGTTCCTGCATTCCCCGGTGTGGGTCAACAGCTGTGACCGGGGTCTGACCTGGAGTAGCACCTGCGCCACCTCCCACGTCCCTCCTCAGACCACAGAGTCGATTAAGCTGCCATGTGTTCGTGGTCGGATCTTGCGAGGCCCCTAGTCACGCCCCTCCAGGCACTCCTCGGTTCGTGGCCCAGTGGGACCACTAACCACGCTCACGCCAGTCAGTCCGGGTGTGAGCGTAACAGTTTGCTCAGGCCATGGTCCCCGTTGAGCCGCACGGCCCTTCGCTCTCGGAGACATTTGAATCCTTGTCTGGCGAATACGTGCACCAAGGAAACATTTTTCTCAAGCTGAGGTCCAGGCGATTTAAGCACCAGCCCAAATGGAGCTATCAGCACTCGTTCCTGCGGATCCACCACGGTACTATAGGGATCCAAAACAAAGCCGTGCGTTTGTGGAGCAATGCGTGCTGCATTTCAAATTCTATGCTCACTATTTTCCCCCCCATCGGGTTAAAGTAGCATTTCTGATGTCCTTCCTAGCGGGTGATACCTTGAATTGGATCACCCCACTATGGGAAGCATGGGATCCTATCGTCTCTGACCTGCAGGCCTTCCTTGTGGCCTTTCTAATGGTCTTCGATGACCTTAACCCTGAAGCTTCTGCTAAAGCTTCCCTTCCTAATATCCTGGAGCAGTCCCGATGGGTGATGCGTGTAGGTAGCCCACCAGTTCCCCAGCCTGAAGAGGCTGCTGCCCAAGTAGAATCCATACAGGATGACAATGCTCCACAGAATACTTCTCTTCCCAACCTCAAGAGGCAGTCCAGACATGCAAGGCGTAGAGGTAAACCGTCACGTCAGGTTCTGTCCTCCTAAAGACCTCCTGTTCCCCAGCCTGTAGAGGTAGCTATCCGCACAGAATCCACGAAGGTTGACCATGTTCGTCAGGCAAAGCAGAGGCCGGAACTCAGTCATAAAATCGAATTGCGGACCCGCTGCGGTTGTTCACCCTGACTGTCTTTGTCTAGCGAAGGTTGGAGAGTCCCAAGACATTAGGCCTGTAGGAGAGGCTGCCCTTGGCATTAGTGTTTCCTCTCCACAGATGACCATGACTGTCTCCGTGGCAAGTGAAGGCCTCGGATTAACCGGAAGTTTCGGGCTTAAAGCCTTGAAGAGTCGGTGTCTGATTCCCGTCCGACAACTCCAGAATCCAGTTTGGGCATTGTCAGCGGAAGGACGAGCCCTACTCAGAAAGAGTCAAAATATGTCTGTACAAATTAAGCTCCAGATTGGAGCATTACACATGAAGAAGTTCACATTCCAGGTGCTGTCTGGTTTACCCACAAGTCGTCCAGTGCCGAGAGATCTAGTGCCTGCTCAGGTCTGGAGATCCTGCATGGTGTTTCCTGGGGGACTGCTGAGGTACAAGGGGTGTCCAGTCCCCATACCTTCAGGACAGTCAGCAATTTCTTCTTCTTCACCAGATCTGCTAGTCGCTGACTCGCTGTGCGCTGAAGTCTCCGAAGGAAGGGAAGCGGAGGCAATGTCCCCACACAGTCTCGACAATTGTACCAATGATCTGGCTTCAGGTACAGCCCCGCTTCACAGACGTGTCATCTCAGAAACCAGACTGAAGATGGTCCCAAAGCAAGGATCCTCCACCTCTAATAAATCTGGCAATAAGTCCATCAAGGTGGTGGCTACCTCCAAGTCTCTGCACCCCTTCAACCAGGCGGAGGACCTCCAGTTGTCTCTTGAATACTTCAGGGTGCTACCTGATAACAAATGGAGAGAGACTTTCCTGTGTCCTGTTCCTGGTACTTCGCCCACTTCATCCAGTAAGCTTGGCAAAGTGTACGTCAAGGCGGTGGTTACCCCCGAGTCTCTGCAACCCTCCAACCAGGTGGAGGATCTCCAGTTGTCCCGTGAATCCTTTGGGGTGCTACCCGATATTAACAAATGGAGAGAGACTTTCCTGTGTCCTGTTCCTGGTAGTTCGGCCACTTCATCTGATGCTGAGGATGGCTCGATGGGAGGAACATCCTAGTCACCAAGATGGTGAGACAAGTCTCGTTCCCTCTAGTGGACAGAAGAGGTAATCTTCTTGAAGAGAAGGATCGGCCTCCAAATTCTCTGCAGAAAATCCTTGCAGGCTTGAAGAAGAGGGGGCGTAAAGGGGGGGTATTGTAACATCCCTGGCAGCATGCTGGCATGGCTTACCATCTCCCACCATGCAAGACCGCCAACTTACCTATCAGTCCTGGCTGCACACTTTGCTCCATTACTTGCTGTGTGCATGTCTCTTGTCTGATTGCTTAGGGCGGCGGCGCTGTTACTTCCTGATTCTTAAAGTTACAGTGTGCGCAGTCCTAATGCATCCACAGCCTATTGCTGTGAGTCACTGGATACTTAAACCCCCTCCTCCCAGTAGGAGGTGCCTAAGCAACGCTTTCTTTCAGTGTGTTCTGAACAACTGAGTTGCCAGGTCCTGTCCTGTATCTTGTCTGTTTCTGCCACCCTGGGGGCTGAGTACCCAGGCCCGTTAACTGTATCTGTGACTTCTAGTCTGTTTCCGCCACCCTGGGGGCTGAGTACCCAGGCTCGTTCCTGTATCTTGCTCCAGGTTCAGCTCCTGTCTGAACTGTGTCCTTGCCCGTTACCTGTTTGTCTCTATGTCCGATTCTTCCCTTTTCCTGCAGTGTCTGAACCTGCACCTAACTCCAACTCGTTGTCCCTGTACTTCTGTTTGTGAGTTTTGTGTCCACTCGCTAACTTCATTGCAAGTACCTTGTGTGTATCTGGTTCTGCTTGTCCCGTTTCCCTGCCTCCATATCTACCTCCTGTGTTCTAGCTATCTTCCTGTGTTTCCCAGTCTGTTCCATGTGAACAGAGCCCTGTCCTTTCCTCCGTGCCTGCGGTTCCACTCTGCTCTGCTCCGCTTGTCCTGCGTGCCTGCAGTTCCACTCTGCTCTGCTCCGCTTGTCCTCCGCGCCTGCGGTTCCTCTCTGCTCCGCTTGTCCTCCATGCCTGCGGTTCCGCTCTGCTCTGCTCCGGCTCCACTTGTCCTCTGCGCCTGCGGTTCCGCTCTGCTTTGCTTGTCCTCCGCGCCTGCGGTTCTGTTCTGCTCCGCTTGTCCTCCGCGCCTGCGGTTCTGCTCTGTTTGTCCTCCGTGCCTGTGGCTCTGTTCTGCTTGTCCACCGCACCTGCGGCTCTGTTCCTGTATCCCAGTCTGTACTGGTCCCTATCCAGCCTGCTTTCCTACCTGCCAGTATCGGTCTGTCTGCATACCTGCCGTGCCTGCCAGTACCCGCCTGTCTGCATACCTGCCGTGCCTGCCAGTACCCACCTGTCTGCATACCAGCCGTGCCTGCCAGTACCCACCTGTCTGCATACCAGCAGTGCCTGCCAGTACCCACCTGTCTGCATACCAGCCTAACCTGCCCGCTCCTGCATTCCCCGGTGTGGGTCAACAGCTGTGACCGGGGTCTGACCTGGAGTAGCTCCTGGGCCACCTCCCACTTACCTCCTTGACCACGGAGTCGATTAAGCCGCCATGTGTTCGTGGTCGGATCTGGCGAGGCCCCTAGTCACGCCCCTCCAGGCACTCCTCGGTTCGTGGCCCAGTGGGACCACTAACCATGCTCACGCCAGTCAGTCCGGGCGTGAGCGTAACAGGCTCCACACAAGATCTCACCTGGTGGGGTCAAAATGATCTCAAGAACGGTGAGCAAAAATCCCAGAACCACACAGGGGGACCTAGTGAATGACCTGCAGAGATATGGGACCAACATTACACAGGCTACCATCAGTAACACATTACGCTGCCAGGGACTCAGATCCTGCAGTGCCAGACGAGTCCCCCTGCTTAAGCCATTACATGTCCGGGCCTGTCTGAAGTTTGCTAGAGAGCATTTGGATGATCCAGAAGAGTATTGGGAGAATGTCATATGGTCAGATGAAACCAAAGTAGAACTGTTTGGTAGAAACACAACTCGTAGTGTTTGGAGGAGAAAGAATGCTGAGTTGCATCCAAAGAACACTATACCTACTGTGAAGCATGGGGCTGTTTCTCTGCCAAGGGACCCAGATGAATGATCCGTGTACATGAAAGAATAAATGGGGCCTGAATCGTGAGATTTTGAGTGCAAACCTCCTTCCATCAGAAAGGGCATTGAAGATGAAACGTGGCTGGGTCTTTCAGCATGACAATGATCCCAAGCACACCACCAGGGCAACGAAGAAGTGGCTTCGTAAAAAGCAATTCAAGGTCCTGGAGTGGCCTAGCAGGCCCAGATCTAAACCCTATAGAAAATCTTTGGAGGGAGTTGAAAGTCCGTGTTGCCCAGCGACAGCCCCAAAACATCACTTCTCTAGAGGAGATCTGCATGGAGGAATAGGCCAACATACCAGCAACAGTGTGTGCCAACCTTGTGAAGACTTACAGAAAATGTTTGACCTCTGTCATTGCCAACAAAGGATATATAACAAAGTATTGAGATGAACTTTTGTAATTGACCAAATACTTATTTTCCACCAAAATTTGAAAAAAAATTCTTTCCAAATCAGACAATGTGATTTTCAGGATTTGTTTTATCATTTTGTCTCTCATAGTTGATGTCTACCTATGATGTCAATTACAGGCCTCTCTTATCTTTTTAAGTGGGAGAAATTGCACAATTGGTGGCTGACTAAATACTTTTTTTCCCCACTGTAATATTTGTCCTGTTCATGTTTTGTTTTCTTGTTTTGTCATATTGGTATCTCTAATAAAGTTAATGATCTGTTAATCCCCTTTGGGTTATTATGTATTATTCTAACTAGTTTTTTATGGCCATATGGGTTAAGCACCAACTCACTCAAGGGGACCTGGCAACATGTTAGTTGCACACACACTGAGTAGGGAAACTACAGGGGTTGCTCAGGCACCTCCCAACAGGGGAGCATGCCATATATACCCAATGCTTCCCAGCTATTGGCTGGGGGCATTTCCAAAGTGCGCGCTGCCCTTTTAAGAATCAGTGAGCATGCATGCGCATTATCCACCCCACCGGGGGGCCTGAGCAGGCTCAGGGAAGGAGGAAACCACAGCAGGGAACAAGAAAATCGCAGCATGACCGGAGCGATGAGTATGTCGCATTTCTGCCGGAAGGAGGGCGAGAAGCCACGCAGGGTGTTACAGAAGTGGATGGAGCGATGTCACACATTAAACCACTGGTCCCATGGAAGTTGACAGTGCAGTGTCACACAATACACCACAGCTACCATGGAAGTGGATGGAGCGGCAGCACACATTACACCACTGCTCCCCTAGAAGTAGATGGAGTGGGGTCACACATTACATACATTAGATACTGCGTATCTAATCCCATCCTGTGTTATATAGTCCTCTGAGCCCAATATCTAATCCCATCATGTGATACAGTACACTGAGCCCTGTATCTAATCCCAGTTTGGGTAACACTCCGTGTATCTAACCACAGCGCATGATACGGCAAGTAACAGAATCTACACCTGTCTCTGTGTTTTATCTGCTGTAGTGACACCACATCGACACTGCACTTCACCGCTGCAGGTGGTCGCTGAGCTCACTCTGCCGATGTAGAATGCTATTGATTTGGGAGTGGGGCCACTTTTTTTACAAGTGGGTGGGAAACTCATTTAAATTTGTATAATCTTTATATCTCTATGATAATATGGTAATAATCATTGCTTTAGATTACTTTGAGTAGGAATACAGGTTTTATCGATTCTAAATTATTTGCAGTGTGCTATGCACAACTCACTCAGAATTGCCTCCTATCTACATACTGGATGTATTATGGTAAGGCATGTGTATGTGTACAATTTTTGCTGAAGGTGCACGTATAAATGTGTAAATAATTTAAGGTTTATTCTCATGTTAAAAAACAGGAATAGAATTGTGGACAGTGTGAAATTAAGGAAGTGTTCAAATTTCTTGCTGTTTCATTACTAAGGTGACTAAGTGCTTACAAGCTTTTTCTAGCTGAGTTTGTAAGCATTGCTGTGAGGCTGGCTGGAGTACATGGTTAGCTCCTGATTTCAGCCAGCTTTAGCCATGTATTACAAAATGTTCACTCCTTCTTTATATTCACATGGAACCCATAGGAAGTCATATATAGTGAGCCGTTATAGGAGGTTCATATTCCTCCCTTTGGGAACAGTTCCAGTGGGCCCTTATAAAATGTATCTTTGTGCTATTTTACAGCCATTTGAGCAAATGACAGCTGGACATGAAATAGACCTATTTGAATCATTCCCTTCACTATACAGTGGGTACGGAAAGTATTCAGACCCCTTTAAATTTTTCACTCTTTGTTTCATTGCAGCCATTTGGTAAATTTTAAAAAGTTAATTTTTTTTCTCATTAAAGTACACTCTCCACCCCATCTTGACTGAAAAAAAACAGAAATGTAGAAATTTTTGCAAATTTATCAAAAAAGAAAAACTGGAATATCACATGGTCATAAGTATTCAGACCCTTTGCTTAGACACTCTTATTTAAGTAACATGCTGTCCATTTCCTTGTGATCCTCCTTGCCATGGTTCTACTCCTTCACTGGAGTCCAGCTGTGTTTAATTAAACTGATAGGACTTGATTTGGAAAGGCACACACCTGTCTATATAAGACCTCACAGCTAACAGTGCATGTCAGACCAAATGAGAATCATGAGCTCAAAGGAACTGCCCAAGGAGCTCAGAGACAGAATTGTGGAAAGGCACAGATCTGGCCAAAGTTGCAAAATAATTTCTGCATTGCTCAAGGTTCCTAAGAGCACCGTGGCCTCCATAATCCTTAAATGGAAGAAGTTTGGGACCACCAGAAGTCTTCCTAGAACTGGCCGTCCAGCCTAACTGAGCAATTGTGGGAGAAGAGCCTTGGTGAGAGAGGTAAAGAAGAACCCCAAGATCGCTGTGACTGAGCTCCAGAGATGCAATGGGGAGATGGGAGAAAGTTCCACAAAGTCAACTATCACTGCAGCCCTCCACTAGTCGGGCCTTTATGGCTGAGTGGCCTGACGGAAGCCTCTCCTCAGTGCAAGACATATGAAAGCCCGTATAGAGTTTGCTCAAAAACACATGAAGGACTCCCGGACTATAAGAAATAAGATGCTGTGGTCTGATGAGGAGAAGATAGAACTTTTTGGTGATAATTCTAAGCAGTATGTGTGGAGAAAACCAGGCACTGCTCATCACCTGCCCAATACAATCCCAATAGTGAAACATGGTGGTGGCAGCATCATGCTATGGGGGTGTTTTTTAGCAGCAGGGACAGGAGGACTGGTTGCAATTGAAGGAAGCATGAATGCGGCCAAGTAAAGAGATATCCTGGATGAAAACCTCATCCAGAGTGCTCTGGACCTCAGACTTGGCCGAAGGTTCACCTTCCAACAAGACAATGACCCTAAGCACACAGCTAAAATAACAAAGGAGTGGCTTCAGAACAACTCTGTGACCATTCTTGACTGGCCCACCCAGAGTCCTGACCTAAACCCAATTGAACATCTCTGGAGAGACCTGAAAATGGCTGTCCACCAACGTTCACCATCCAACCTGACGGAACTGGAGAGGATCTGCAAGGAAGAATGGCAGAGGATCCCCAAATCCAGGTGCGAAAAACTTGTTGCATCATTCCCAAGAAGACTCATGGCTGTACTAGCTCAAAAGGGTGCTTCTACTCAATACTGGGCATAGGGTCTGAATACTTATGACCATGTGATATTTCAGTTTTTCTTTTTTAATAAATTTGCAAAAATTTCTACATTTTTGTTTTTTTTCAGTCAAGATGGAGTGCAGAGTGTACTTTAATGAGAAAAAAAGTGAACTTACCAAACGGCTGCAATGAGACTAAGAGTGAAAAATTTAAAAGGGTTTGAATACTTTCCGCACCCACTGTATAATATATATTAGTACCTGGGTGGACAGTAGTTATCTGTGTGTGTATAATATGTGTGCATATATATATATATACATATATATATATATATATATATATATATTGCAAGGCAGCGCTACACATCATAATGGGGGATACTCGCTTTGCTGCGACAATCAATGCAGACGTGCAATGTCTTTCCGTTTTTAAACAATGCTGCAGTTTATTGCACTTCATAAACAGCATATGACCGGGTCCAACTCAGTGGCACGCCGACACACATATATATAACATTCACGAGCCAAGTGACACACCGGCCCACTTGCTCCAGGTACAGCCTTCAGCAAGGTAATAACATAGCAATGTCCCTATTAATGTCCATATAGCACAGGGTATTACCTTTGCCGGGTTTAGCTGTCTCAGTCCGTTACTCCACCACCACTGTGGCTTTGCGGCTTCCCAGGTAGGGGTCTCTAGCCGTTGTTCCCTCAAAGGCCACTGACATCCACACAGGATCCAGGCTCTGCCTTTCAGGACTCTTCATCAAAACCTCTGCCTTCCAAGGCCACTAGCTTCCACACAGGATCCAGTCTCGACCTTTCAGGCACCAGGCTTCACTCGGCCTCACTAGGCCTCACACGGTCGGTGTCCCACACACACAGGAACAGGCCTTACGCCTCTCTCACAGAACACACCTGTCTCCCATCAAGCAGGGTTTATATATGCATCCCGTGCACACACACACACATAGTGACAGGACCTTGCTGATGTCACAGTCATGTGATCAGACAGACATTCTGTGCGCGCAGGACCTGTGCTATGTCACAGTCATGTGACCAGTCACCTGAGGGGGAAGGTACATAGTCAGGTAAAACACATCCTGGACCATTACCGTAATGCCAGCAAGTCGCTGCATTACATATCCCCCCCCTCTGTTCAAACTTGTGGGGTTGAACACATAATATACACAATCACTATAACTCCCAGCTCACATAGAGACCATGTACTTTACAATTGTGCTACTCAGCCCCTGGAACATTAGTCAATGACATTAGCCCATTCCTTAGGGACCTACCATTTGTCACTGTCACTGACTTCATCAGGTCACCTTTCCGGGTCGTAACCTTGTCAGAGCTCCCCTGCTCCCAGCGGTCAGTTGTAACCTTGTCAGGTCTCCCTCGCTCCCAGCGGTCAGTCATACAGCGGTGTGATTCACATGCCCTGGTATCTAAGGTCCGCTTCGACTCCGTACTGTCCCGTCCTCTATTGGGTCATTTGTATGGGCTGCTCAAACCTGAGTTACTGGAGGTCTCACTACCTCTAAACCCACGCCCACTACCCTCAGGACATCTTGAAAGGTCCCTAACTCCAGCTATAGCTGTTCTGTTATTTAAGGGGCCCTTTCTCTGTCTGGTCTCAAAATTTCTAGACGGCTGCCACCTTCTGCTACTCAGATGATGCTGTCTATCCACTCGCAGTCTAGCGAGATTCAACTGTTCTACCTCTCGCAGGTAGGTCACTCGGTACTCCAACAGCATGCGCATATATCCTAGGCTTTTTTCTGTTCCTACAACCGAGAATGATACCATGCCGTCTTCGTCTGGTATCCAGTCCTGACGATCACGTGGACTGCTTACTTTCACCACACCAGACTTCTTGACCATCATCTGCATGGCTCGACCATTTCTCCCAACGAGCTTCCTCACCAGAACATGAGGCACCCGGATAACCTCTTCACGCATACTGTGAGCTTTCCTCATCAACTCCAGTTGTCTAACGGCTTGTTCCGTCTTCAACCGGAGAAACCGCTTTGTGCGAATACATCGCCAGTGCATGTCACTTAGGATAGCCACCCTCTTCACTGTGACTTCGGTCGTGGACAGGACCACCAGCTATTTAGATTCTGAGGTCAAGTACACCTTACAGGCTCCCACGGCCTTCTTAAACTCCTCATGCACGGACTCACTGGTGCATTCTTCCCTCAAATCCTCGGGCACATCTACGAGGCACTTGTACCAAGATGTTTCGGTCTCACCAGTGGTTTCCATACGATCAACCAGCTCAGGGTTCAGGGACAACTGACTTTCAGCTTCTTCCACCTTTACGCTTCCCCTGAGCTGACTCACAGCTACAAATTCACCAATTTTCGTCTTGACCACTTCCATCTCATATTTATCTGTGGTTAACACTCTCTTAGCTCTCCTCAGGTCCACCTTCTCATGGTATAAGGGAGTGAGTGCAACGGGTTCGCCCTTTTCCTTCTCCAAGAAGGCCTCGTTCACTGAGTGATACTTTGTCAGGCGACTTTTGAGCCCGGAAACTTCTTCCTCTAGCTCCGCCACTCGCCTCTCAGCGGCCCATCTCTGAAGCTCTTCCTGCTTCAACTGCTCTTCCAGCAGCAGAGCTCTCTCAGACCTCTCCGTCTCCAATGCGCCCACTCGGCTCTCAATAGATAGTCTCTCACGCTTCTCTTGCGTCCACTGGGCTTGTAGCAACTCCTTGAGCTGCTTGATCTCGGCTCCGACATCCACCGAATCCTCCAAGCCCACATCACTCGAGGAGGTATCTGCTTCATACCTCCCATCACCAGCGGTCAACTCCTGGCCCTGGTCTGTGGCTTTTCCGATGGACTCCTCCATCTTCTCTCGCTCAGCTTCCATCTTGCTGACTGTTTCCTTAAGGTACATCTCTGCCTTCTGGAGAGTATCACAGGACATCTGTAGCTCCTTCACCTGAGCTTCCAGATCTAGGGTCTTTCCCCGGAGATCATCATTCTCCTCACGGGTGTCTTGCAGAGTGGTCTCAACCACTTGGCGCACTTGCTCTGCACCCGCCTTATCCTCCTCTAGTTTTTCCTTCACCTTGAGGAGATCCTCATAATCTCTCTTACTCTGTTGCAGTTCCCTACTGCGTTCACCACACTCCTTCTTGGAGTCACACAGCTCCTGGTTGAGCTGTTTGCGCAGTCGTTCTAGGATTTGTTCGCGTCCAGAAACACCATCCTGCCGCGCCTCCTTCTCAAGCTTCAACTGCAAAACCTCTTCCTTGATTTTGCGGCGGTCCTCCTTAATTGCGTAGAACATTTCCTTCCACTGGTTAATTTCCTCGTTGCTTCCCTTCAGGTCTCGCTGTAAATTCCTCACAACCTGGTATAATTTCTGCCTTTCAGACTCCAGGTTCGGCTGGTCTGAGGACACGATCTCCAGGTTTCCACATTGTTGCTGCACGTCACTCTGACACTGCTGGCTGATAGGCTCCAGCTCTTGGTCACGACTGGCCGCCTCCTCTTTCAGGACTGTCAGATCCTTCTGACTCGGTACCGTACCGGAGGTTTCTACTGGCAATGTCACCTCCTCTTCTACCTCTAATGGAGGATCCACACTTGAAGCAAAGGCACACAGTACTACATTCTCTTTATTTTCATTTTCAGCCAAGTCTACAGGAGCAACCTTTTTGTGGCCCTTGCGCCGTCGACGAGATGGGGACTCTCTCACCTCGTCTAACCCCTCCAGACTGAACTCTCTCTCTACTTTCATAGTGTCACAGTCAGCTACGGGGTCTGTGTCACTCTCCATGGTGTTGTGGACTAACAGGTCACCTCCCTCTTTGACGTCACCCCCTTCTACTGGAGCTACCCCGTTATCAACGGTCACATTGTCATTTTTAGGAGGTACCAACCCACCAGTAATTTTTTTAGATTTTCTATCCTCCACGCTGTTTTGAACAACCGCCCCTTTTTTGACTCCGCCCCCTTTTTAACAACCACACCGGCAGGGGAATTTTTACCAGAAAAATCAACAATAGTCTTAGGACTCAGTTCACAACAGCTCTTACCACCTCCCCGGGCATTTTGGGACAACAAGGGCGCCCCCGGAGAGTTCAAGGAATGGTCCACTGCCGCCCGTCTATACGGTGCCCACGGCTCCAGCGGTCCCAGCACCATGTCCAGTAGACGTTTCTCAAATTCCTGCTCCGGTTTTAACAGGCACTTTAATCGCTCTAATTGCTCAATAGCTTCAGACTCAGTTGCTGCTCCTTTCACAGCCATTTTTATCTGCTCCTGCATTTCCTCAGGACACTATTCACACACCGCTCTCCCCGGAAAAATTTCGTGGCCCCGCCGAGCCACAGCAAAACCAGATTTGAGTGCGACGACAATCTTCGCAACCCCGCCGAGTTGCAGCAAACAACCGGATTTGAGTGCGACGACAATCGTCGCAACCCCGCCGAGTTGCAGCCAGATGCTTTAATCCACACTCGTCGTCCTGTGCCGTTGCCGCTAGCAACCGGGCTGCAGTTCCCCGCACTCTCGAACCATATGTAAGGCAGCGCTAGACATCATAATGGGGGATACTCGCTTCGCTGCGACAATCAATGCACACGTGCAATGTCTTTCCGTTTTTAAACAATGTTGCAGTTTATTGCACTTCATAAACCGCATATGACCGGGTCCAACTCAGTGGCACGCCGACACACATATATATAATATTCACGAGCCAAGTGACACACCGGCCCACTTGCTCCAGGTACAGCCTTCAGCAAGGTAATAACATAGCAATGTCCATATTAATGTCCATATAACACAGAGTATTACCTTTGCGGGGTTAAGCTGTCTCAGTCCATTACTCTGCCACCACTGTGGCTTTGCGGCTTCCCAGGTGGGGGTCTCTAGCCGTTGTTCCCTCAAAGGCCACTGACATCCACACAGGATCCAGGCTCTGCCTTTCAGGACTCTTCATCAAAACCTCTGCCTTCCAAGGCCACTAGCATCCACACAGGATCCAGTCTCGACCTTTCAGGCACCAGGCTTCACTCGGCCTCACTAGGCCTCACACGGTCGGTGTCCCACACACACAGGAACAGGCCTTACGCCTCTCTCACAGAACACACCTGTCTCCCATCAAGCAGGGTTTATATATGCATCCCGTGCACACACACACACACACACATACTGACAGGACCTTGCTGATGTCACAGTCATGTGATCAGACAGACATTCTGTGCGCGCAGGACCTGTGCTATGTCATAGTCATGTGACCAGTCACCTGAGGGGGAAGGTACATGGTCAGGTAAAACACATCCTGGACCATTACCGTAATGCCAGCAAGTCGCTGCATTACAATATATATATTGCGTGCTGTTGTTATCAGTGTGTGTATACACACATACATACACAGATAACTAAAGTACACGTCGATAAACACTTTTGACCATGAGTGTGTATATGTATATATATATATTTATATATATATATATACTGTAATGCAGCGCCTTACTGCATTGCTAAAATGTCCAGGGGGTGTGTTCTGGCTGACCATGTACCTCCCCTCAGGTGACTGATCACATGACTGTGACATCATCACAGGTCCTGTATGCACAGACTGATATATAAACCCTGGTAGTTTTAGAAACAGGTGTGGAAGGCATGAGGCCTGATCCCTGTGTGTGGGACAACATTAGCCTGGAGGGGCTGGAAGAGAGAGGCCTGGAGAGGCCTGGTGAGGCCTAGTGAGGCAAGAGGCTAAATCCCTGTGTTTGGGACGCAGTATCCCTGGAAGGCACGTGGCTTGGAGACCACGGCTGGGAAGCCTTAAAGCCACAGCTGTGGCAGAACAGAGCTGAGAGAAGCAGCTAAGACCCAGCAAAGGTAAAAATGGTTCTTTATATGGACATTGATGTTGTACCTTGCTGAAGTCTGTATCTAAAGCCATGCGGGCATGTCTGTCATTGGAAAGGTCTCCTGGATGTTATGTGTATAACCATGCCGGTGAGCCACTGAGATGGACTATGTTATGGGCAGTAATGAAGTGTAATAAACTGCTGGATGTCGTGTTATCAGAAAACGTGGCTGGTGTGCTTTAATTAACCCCGTGAAGCGAGTGTCCCCCAGCGTGATGAATAGCGCTACCTTACATGTGGTTCGAGAATGCGGGCAACTGCAGCCCTGTTGCTAGGGGCAACTGCAGCCCGGTTGCCAGGGGTAACGGCACAGGACGATGAGTGTGGATACAAGCATCTTGCTGTGACTCGGCGGGGTCACGAAGATTAAAGCATCTTGCTGTGACATGGCGGGGGTCACGAAGATTAAAGCATCTTGCTGTAACTCAGCAGGGGTTACGAAAATTGTCGTCGCACTCAAACCTGGTTTGCTGTGCCTTGGCGGGGCCACGAAAATTTTCCGGGGAGAGCGGTGTGTGTGAATAGTGTACCGTGATGGCTGTGAACGGAGCAGCAAAAGAAAATGAAGCTTTTGAGCGATTAAAGTGCTGGTTAAAACCGCAGCCGGAATGTGAGAAACGTCTACAGGACATGGTGGACGAACCGCAGGAGCTGTGGGCACCGTATAGAATGGCAGCAGTGGACCATTCTGTGGACTGTATTGTCCCAGAGTGCCCGGGGAGGTGTTAAGAGATGTTGTGAACTGAGTCCTAAGTCTATTGTTGATTTTTTTTGTAAAAATTCTCCTACAGGTGTGGAGGGGGGGCGGAGTCTAAAAAGGGGGCGGATTTCCAAAAGAGCGTGGAGTATAGAAAACCAAAATTCGTTACTGGTTGTGGGTTGGTACCGCCTAAAAATGACAATTTGACCGTTGATAAAGGGGTAGCTCCATTAGAAGGGGTTGACGTCAAAGTGGGAGGTGACTTATTGGTCCACGACACCATGGGGAGTGACACAGACCCCGTAGCTGACGGTGACACTTTGAAAGTAGAAGGAGAGTTCAGTCAGGAGGAGCTAAACGAAGATAGAAAGTCCCCCTCTCGTCGTCGACGGCGCAAGGGCCACAAAAAGGTTGCTCCTATAGTCTTTGCTGCAAGTGAAAATAAAGAAAATGTAGTACTGTGTGCCTTTGTTTCAACTGTGGATCCTCCTTTAGAGGTAGAAGAGGAGGCGGCCAGTCATGACCAAGAGCTGGAGCCTATCAGGCAGCAGTGTCAGAGTGACGTACAGCAACTATGGGAAAACCTGGAGTCTGAACGGCAGAAAATATACCAGGCTGTGAGGAACTTACAGCAAGAATTGGAGGAAAGCAACGAGGAAGTTAACCAATGGAAGGAAATGTTCCAGGGAATTAAGGAGGACCGCCGCAAAACCAAGGAGGAGGTTTTGCAGTTGAAACTTGAGAAGGAGGCGCTGCAGGATAAAGTTTCTGGGCGTGAACAAAACCTAGAACGACTGCGCGAACAGTTCAACCGGGAGCTGTGTGAATCCAATAAGGAATGTAGTGAACGCAGTGGGGAACTGCAACAAATTAAGAGAGACTATGAGGATCTCCTCAGGGTTAAAGAAAAACTAGAGGATGATAAGGCGGATGCAGAACACATGCGCCAAGTGGTTGAGACCACTCTGCAGGACACCCGTAATGAAAATGATGATCTCCGCAGAAAGACCCTAGGTCTGGAAGCTCAGGTGAAGGAGCTGCAGACGTTTTGTGATGATCTCCAGAGGGCAGAGACGTGCCTTAAGGAAAGAATCAGTAAGATGGAAGCTGAGTGGAAAAAGATGGAGGAGTCTATCGGAGAAGCCACAGACCAGGGCCAGGAGTTGGCCACTGGAGATGGGAGGTATGAAACAAATACCTACTCGAATAATGCGAGCTCGGATGATTCGGTGGATGTAAGAACCGAGATCAAGGAGCTCAAGGAGACGCTACAAGCCCATTTGAAGCAAGAGAAGCTTGAGAGACTGGCTTTTGAGAGCCGAATGGCGCATTGGAGACAGAGAGGTCTGAGAGAACTCTACTGTCAAAAGAGCAGTTGAAGCAGGAAGAGCTTCAGAGATGGGCTGCTGAGAGGTGAGTAGCTGAGCTAGAGGAAGAAGTTGTTAAGCTCAAAGGTCGCCTGGCAAAGCATCACTCAGTGAACGAGGCCTCCTTGGAGAAGGAAAAGGGCAAACAAGTGACACTTACTCCCTTATACCATGAGAAGGTGGACCTCAGGAGAGCTGAGAAAGTGTTAAAAGAAGATAAGTATGAAATAGAAGTGGTCAAGATGAGAATTCTTGAGGTCGTAGCTGTGAGTCGGCTCAGGAGAAGCATACAGAATGAAGAAGCTGAGAGTCAGTTGTCCCTGCAACCTGAGCCGGATGACGGCTTGGAAACCTGTGGTGAGTCAGAGAAATGTCTCGGTACAAGTGCCTCGTAGATGTGCCCGAAGATTTGAGAGATGAGTGCACCAGAGAGTCAGTGCATGAAGAGTTTAAGAAGGCCGTGGGAGCCTGTAAGATGTACTCGACACCAGAAGCTAAACGGCTGGTGGTCCTGTCCACAACCGAAGTCACAGTGAAGAGGGTGGCTATCCTAAGTGACATGCACTGCCGATGTATTTGCACAAAGCGGTTTGTCCGGTTGAAGACGGAACAAGCCATTAGACAACTGGAGCTTATGAGAAAAGCTCACAGTCTGCGTGAAGAGGTCATCCGGGTGCCTCATGTTCTGGTAAGAAAGCTCATTGGGAGGAATGGCCGAACCATGCAAATGATGGTAAAGAAGTCTGGGGTGATGAAAGTAAGCAGTCTACGTGATCGTCAGAACTGGATACCAGATGAAGATGTGTAGCACCCTGAGGATTCGGCTGCTACAGGGGTACTGCACCTCAGCCAGAGGTGTGGTATTCCACTCCCGGGTAAGGATGGAGTGTGGAACTGAGCTCAGTAGGCTGCATGCACTACACACATCCCATTACCGGGGGACAGACCAATGGTACTCCCACTAGAGAAATGTGCAGGTACGACAGTGTCTGTCCCTGGCTGGAGTGGGAGGGGGGTGGAACATCCCAGTAGTGTAGGGGCAGATAGGGGGAGCAGTCTGGGTAATGCTAGGAGCTCATTGGGTGCTGGTCACCTGAGCTCACACATAGAGGGAGTATATAAGGTGGGAACCATCTTAGATCACGGTCAGACAGGCAGACAGTTTTCAGTCAGTCTGTTGTAGAGGGTCAAGCAGTCCTGAAGAGAGAGAGAGGAGAAAGAAGGACCCAGAGGGGGAGAAGAAGGAACTCCAAGAGCCCAAAATTAGACCAGAGGGTGAAGAGTTGGCACAAGGGTACCGGATCCCAAGCTGTTGGAGGGCACTAATCCTTAGCCAGAGACCGGAGGTCGTGGGCAGGATCTGCCAGGACCACCCACTAAATCCACCCGGAAGGCAAACCAAGAATAGGGTCAGGGAACCCCGAGACAAGGGTTTTACCAACAAGAGGCCCGAGGGAGCCGGACATAGGTGGATCCCTGGTGGGGAAGGCCAGAGAGAAGGACAAGTCAGAAAGGGAGCTCAGGACCACGCTCCAGAATCACCTGGGGGTTGGCCGAGTCCAGGACCTGGTGGACGCAGCACGGCTCGGGCGGTCACTCAAGGCCAGAGTGACCACAAGAACAGCAGTAAGTAAAGACCCTGAACTGCACAGCCCGACTCTGAGTCTTCTTACCGACCACACTGCACCACTACAACCACCATCCTCTACACCTGACCCCCTGAGGCTATACCCCTCCCGTTGGGGGTTATACTACCAGAGCTGCACACACACCACCAGCCTCAGCGGACCCTGCTGCAGCGGCGGCCGTATTGACCGCAAATCAACGGGTGGCGTAGTCGACACTAAAGAACATCCAGCAACATCTGTAGGACTGCCACACACTGAGCTTGACACCCTGGGCACGGACCGGGTCACCGCCACTCGGAGACTACAACCCCCAACTGATCCGGCTCCGGGTATCCCCCAAACAACACTGGCCCAGGGGGCGCGTCAACTTTGGCGTAGTCGGCAGGATAACGTGCCCGCAACAACCGGGTACTGCGTGCCTGAAGAAAAGTTCACCGTTACCTCAAAAAGAAGTCTCCTGCCGGTTCCGGAGGGTCCCCGCCATCGGGCCCCATCACAGGTCGTTTCCCGCCGGTTGTCCGCCATTTGCAGCTTTTTCCCGCCATCCATGGAGTTTCCCGCCAATGGGAGACGATTCCCACCATTTCCGAAGATTTCCCGCCTTGGAAGAGTGGACGCCATTATGGGCGTGCCAGAGGGTGGCAAGAGGTCACCTCCCATCGTGGGCCAGGTCGAAGAATGGCGCCAAAAGCGGAAACTGCGCCCACCAACAGAGACTGTGATGCTGGAAGTGTCCATCAGCGTGAAAGAACTGCCCCTGGAACTGACAATCACCAAGTTGCCCCGGGACCACCCTCAATGTGGGCGGAGACAGAAGAAAAGAGCAAAGATGGGTGTCGCCTGGAGCAGTCTGGAGAGAGCGCACCCGGAGACAAGAAGTCTGGAGAGGAGTCCAGAGAAAGCCTACCCGGAGATGAAGGGAGAGACAGGCAGCACCGACGCAGTGGTCAGGAGCCTGCTACAAGCCACAACCCCACTAGGCTTAGTGGAGATCCTGGCACAGCTCCCCCGAGACCGGGAGTGTGCACAGGCTGCGCTGGAGGGCCTCGCACGGAGGATGGCCCGGGTGCAGCGAGAGACGTTGGCGGAGTGGAGCCGAGAGATGGCCCAGCAGACCGAAACCCGTCAGCGGAGCACGCCACCCGAGACGAGGAGACAGACCGCCTCTGAGGATGGTGCAGGAGGACTCAAGGCCGGAGACGGCGCCGAGAAGGGAGCTGAACGAATGGAGGCAGGTAAAGGGGACGTCTCTACCCCGAGCCGGGAAACCGCGTGCCTGCCCCAGCTCCCCGTCGCAGAGCCCGAAGTTCCCCCTGCCGTGCCCGTCGCTGCATCGTCACCGCCGCAGACTAGGCCTCAACCGGAAACCGCGGCCGCGACCCCTGTGACGTCACGCGCTTCGACCCTGAGCGCGGCAAAGCAGGAAATACCATCGGCCTGGTCGCAAGGCCTAGTACACCCGGGCGCCGCCATTCCAACAGCGCCCCCTACCTCCGCGGAGCCACCAGCCTGGTCGCAGGGCCGAGTAACCCCGGGCACCGCCGTTCTTACGGTGCCCTTTTCCTTTAGCGTGCCCCAAGCCTGGTCGCAAGGCCTGGTCGACCCGGGCGCCGCTACCACCACAGCGCCCATAACACCTAAAGTACCGCACCTGGGTGAGGACCTGTTCGCCCAGCATACGTGCCCGGATGGGCAGCCCTTTGTATGGCCCCAGGAGTACTACCAACTGGACCTCCAAAGAGCAAGGCCCCTGTGTGAGCCCCTGATTCCGGCTCCGAAGCCCGCTAGGAGGACCCAGCCCCCGCTAGAGGAGGCACAGTTTGAGTGGGACCCCACCGGAGGAGACCTCATGGGGTTCACTCAGGAGACTCGGGCGGCCGCAGCGGAGCGTGCAGAGTGCTGCCGCCAGCAGCTCGAGGTCTTCGAAAGGGAGCGGAGAGAGAGGCGGGTCCGGGAACAGCAAGCGCAGATAAGGAGCGTGGAGCAGAAGAGCCGGACCAGGAGAGAACCCCGTGCAGCGCATGGTCCCCGTACCACCGGGACTGTGATTAAATTCAACCTGCAGCATGGGTGGGGCTTCATAAGAGACCATCATACCCCCGGCGACGTCTTTGTAACCCGCAGAGACGTAGAAAGCCATCTGCCGGAGGGACACAGAGGTCGTGACCTTTATGTAGGGGACGAGGTCACCTTCACCCGGCACAAGTGTGCCAAAGGACCCTACGCCCTCCATGTGCATCGCCTGACGGAGGAGGAGCTGCGGTGTGAGGAGGAGCAAGAGGACCCGGACGGGTCTGAAACCAACCGACAACAAGAAAAAGCAGGAGGACGCCGTCATTGAAGTACGGTAGAGAGAGACTGTAAATAGTTGCCCGTAGGGGTACCAGAACTGTTGCTGCTTAAAATATGTCCCCGTTGGGACAAAGTGTGAACTGTTACCCGTGTGTCCCTATTCCATTACCTGGCCGAGGACTGAGAGCGGCCACTTCCCATTGTATATAGTTGCGCTTCCTAAGGCGCCCTCTATTGGTTTTATAGGAAACCATTTATCTACAAGAGAGACTGTCGCACGTTACCCGGTCACAAGTTGCACCGTGGCCGGAGGAACAAGAATGTTATTTATGAAAAGTTTTATTGCTGATAATATGTGTGATGTTTTATATGTTTATGTTTATGAAAAAAAATTGTATGTTTTGGATGTTTTTATATCTTACAGCCCGAGGACGTGCTGTGATTTACCAGGGGGGAATGTAGCACCCTGAGGATTCGGCTGCTACAGGGGTACTGCACCTCAGCCAGAGGTGTGGTATTCCACTCCCGGGTAAGGATGGAGTGTGGAACTGAGCTCAGTAGGCTGCATGCACTACACACATCCCATTTCCGGGGGACAGACCAATGGTACTCCCACTAGAGAAATGTGCAGGTACGACAGTGTCTGTCCCTGGCTGGAGTGGGAGGGGGGTGGAACATCCCAGTAGTGTAGGGGCAGATAGGGGGAGCAGTCTGGGTAATGCTAGGAGCTCATTGGGTGCTGGTCACCTGAGCTCACACATAGAGGGAGTATATAAGGTGGGAACCATCTTAGATCAGGGTCAGACAGGCAGACAGTTTTCAGTCAGTCTGTTGTAGAGGGTCAAGCAGTCCTGAAGAGAGAGAGAGGAGAAAGAAGGACCCAGAGGGGGAGAAGAAGGAACTCCAAGAGCCCAAAATTAGACCAGAGGGTGAAGAGTTGGCACAAGGGTACCGGATCCCAAGCTGGTGGAGGGCACTAATCCTTAGCCAGAGACCGGAGGTCGTGGGCAGGATCTGCCAGGACCACCCACTAAATCCACCCGGAAGGCAAACCAAGAATAGGGTCAGGGAACCCCGAGACAAGGGTTTTACCAACAAGAGGCCCGAGGGAGCCGGACATAGGTGGATCCCTGGTGGGGAAGGCCAGAGAGAAGGACAAGTCAGAAAGGGAGCTCAGGACCACGCTCCAGAATCACCTGGGGGTTGGCCGAGTCCAGGACCTGGTGGACGCAGCACGGCTCGGGCGGTCACTCAAGGCCAGAGTGACCACAAGAACAGCAGTAAGTAAAGACCCTGAACTGCACAGCCCGACTCTGAGTCTTCTTACCGACCACACTGCACCACTACAGCCACCATCCTCTACACCTGACCCCCTGAGGCTATACCCCTCCCGTTGGGGGTTATACTACCAGAGCTGCACACACACCACCAGCCTCAGCGGACCCTGCTGCAGCGGCGGCCGTATTGACCGCAAATCAACGGGTGGCGTAGTCGACACTAAAGAACATCCAGCAACATCTGTAGGACTGCCACACACTGAGCTTGACACCCTGGGCACGGACCGGGTCACCGCCACTCGGAGACTACAACCCCCATCTGATCCGGCTCCGGGTATCCCCCAAACAACACTGGCCCAGGGGGCGCGTCAGATGCCATGGTGTCATTCTCCGCTGTAGGAACGGAAGAAAGTCTTGCATATATACGCATATTGATGGAGTACCGAGTGACCTACCTGCGAGAGGTAGAACAGTTGAATCTCGCCTGACTGCAAGTGGAAAGACAGCATCGCCTGAGCAGCAGAAGATGGCAGCCGTCTAGAAATTGTGAGACCAGACAGAGAAAGAGCCCTTCAAATAATACAATGGCTGCAGTAGAAGGTAGAGACCTTCCAAGATGTCCTGAGGGTAGTGGGCGTGGGTGTAGAGGTAGTGAGACCTCCAGTAACTCAGGTTTGAGAGGCCCATACAAGCGACCCAATAGAGTACGGGACAGTACGGAGTCGAACCGGACCTTAGATACAAGGGCAAGTGAGTCACACTGCTGTATTGACCGCTGGGACCAGGGAAGGTCTGACAAGGTGACGACTAACTGCTGGGAGCGGGGGAGGTCTGACAAGATTACGACTGACCGCTCGGAGCGGGGGAGGTCTGACAGGGTTACGACCCAGAAATGTGACTTGACGAAGTCAGTGACAATGACAGATGGTAGGTCCCTAAGGAATGGGCTAATGTCTTTGACTAATGTTCCAGGGGCTGAGCAGCGCAATTGTCAAGTACATGGTCTCTGTGTGAACTGTGGGTTATAATGTGATGTGTATATTATGTGTTCAACCCCACAAGTTTGAACAGGGGGGGGGATATGTAATGCAGCACCTTACTGCATTGCTAAAATGTCCAGGGGGTGTGTTCTGGCTGACCATGTACCTCCCCTCAGGTGACTGATCACATGACTGTGACATCATCACAGGTCCTGTATGCACAGACTGATATATAGACCCTGGTAGTTTTAGAAACAGTTGTGGAAGGCATGAGGCCTGATCCCTGTGTGTGGGACAACATTAGCCTGGAGGGGCTGGAAGAGAGAGGTCTGGAGAGGCCTGGTGAGGCCTGGTGAGGCCTGGTAAGGCAAGAGGCTAAATCCCTGTGCTTGGGACGCAGTATCCCTGGAAGACACGTGGCTTGGAGACCACGGCTGGGAAGCCTTAAAGCCACAGCTGTGGCAGAACAGAGCTGAGAGAAGCAGCTAAGACCCAGCAAAGGTAAAAATGGTTCTTTATATGGACATTGATGTTGTACCTTGATGAAGTCTGTATCTAAAGCCAAGCGGGCATGTCTGCCATTGGAAAGGTCTCCTGGATGTTATGTGTATAACCATGCCGGTGAGCCACTGAGATGGACTATGTTATGTGCAGTTATGAAGTGTAATAAACTGCTGGATGTCGTGTTATCAGAAAACGTGGCTGGTGTGCTTTAATTAACCCCGTGAAGCGAGTGTCCCCCAGTGTGATGAATAGCGCTACCTTACAATACACACACATATTATACACACACAGATACCTACTGTACATTCAGATACTAATATATATATATATATATATATATATATAAATACAGTGTATATATATATAGTGTACTGTGGTTATCTTTGTGTGAATACACAGATAACCACAGTACACCAGTGCACAGAGATACATATAAACACTGCACAGGTACAAATGTAGCGCCCCGAGGGCTCGGCCACTACAGGGGTATTGCACCTCTGCCAGAGGTGTGGTATTCCACTCCCGGGTAAGGATGGAGTGTGGACCAGGGCTCAGTTAGCTGCATATAGCACACACACCCCATTTCCGAGGGACAGCTCAACGGTGCTCCCACTAGACAGAAGTGCAGGCACGACCGACTATGTCCCTGTCTGGAGTTGGGAGGGGGGTGGAACACCCAGTGCTGTAGGGGCAGATAGGGGCTGGTTCCTGAGCGTAGGAAGGAGCCCATTGGTTGCTGGTCACCTGGGCTGATGGTCAGAGGGAGGTATAAAAGGTGGGCACCATCTTAGTTCAGGGAGAAGTCCAGTCAGAGATGACAGGGAGCAGAGGCTCTGTAGGAGCTCTGCTCAGAGGCAGGCCTAGAGAAAAGGCCGGAGCCTGAGAGGAGAAGGAGAAGTGGGCCTGGAGAAGAGGCCAAGGGAAGGAGGAGAAGACAGAACAGGAAAGAAGGAGAAGAGAGAGAAACAGAAGGGCTCAGGAACAAGAAGGTGGAAGGGACCCTAAGAACCCACGAGAATCCAGGGTGCAGGGTCAGGCAGATTAAGGGTACCGGATCCCAAGTTGGTGGAGGAGAAACAACCCTCAGCCAAAGACCGGTCGTCGTGATCATTTATTGGTGCGACACCTCATCAAACCTGCTAGGAAGGCACCATATAGGACAGCGGAGGACGGGGCCCACATTTACCCGCACAAGTTCGCGGCAGCTGGACAAAAGTGGGTCACTGGTGAGGGAGGCCAGAGAAAGGACAAAAGGGGGTCCTGAGCCATACTTCTGAACTGCCTGGGAGTTGACCGAGCCCCACACCTGGTGGATGCAGCACGGCTCGGGCGGTCACTACCGGTGCCGAAGTGACCCGGAGCACATGAACTGTGAGTAAAGACCCTGGACTGTAACTTGTTGTCTGTGTGCTCCTTCGCGTCTCCAGCACTACCGGTATTGGGACTCTCACCACCATCACTCCCACCATCCACTACACTGCCCTGGGGCCGCACTCTTCCCGTGGGGAGTCACACCACCTCAGCTGCACCCACCACCAGCCCCAGCGGTCTGCCCTGCAGCGGCGGTTCCTAATAACCGCAATCCACGGGTGGCGTAGTCGGACATTTTCTAAAACACCTAAAAGACTGCCACTGGTCTGACCACCCTGAGTCACGGAACCGGGTCGCCACTACTACCCCCATCGTTCCCCCTACTGCCCGGATCCGAGTGCCCCACGGCTCAGGGGGCGAGTCACATGCAGTACACATACTTACATATGATGTCCCTCTGGCAGGTGCATTGCTCCATCCTGGTGGTCTTCTGTCCTCCATCAGCACCACAGGCCAGATCTGCAGCTGTCAGCCAGTCCTCTCTCCGGTCTCCTCACTACCTCTGATTGCTCGGAGGCTGCTCCCTGCAGCTGTCAGTGAGTCTGACACTTCTCCTTCCTCCTTAGAAGTTCTGAGTAGTGTTGAGCGAACATGCTCGACTCTGCTCGGTACTCGCCCGAGCATCACGATACTCGGGATGTTCGGCGAGCACCGAGCATTTCCGGGTTACTCGGGCGGAAGCTCGGGTCTCCGCCCTGCATGTTTGGCGCTCTTTACAGAGCCAATGAACATGCAGGGATTGCCAGTCAGTCACTGTAATGCCGCAGACATGTTGGTTGTGGGCATTACATTGATTGGCTGGCCGCACAGCGTCACCTCAAGTATTTAAAACCGGGCCCCACCATCTTGAACACAGACGCACGGGATCAGACAGTGTAGGGAAAGCGCTGCTGAGCTAGGGAGAGATTTATAGTGTGAAATAGTTAGTGTAGGGTCTCTAATAGAGATGAGCGTTGTTCTACTCGAACTGTTCGCCAATCTCAAATTCGAGCTGTTTTGGGCGGTGTTCGAGCCGTTCGGCGAACACGAACAATTTGAGAAAAATTCGGCTGTTCGAGGTTATGTTCGATAACTGTTCATGCACGAAAATCATAACTGGATTTTTTCTCAGTAATGATGAAAATTAATGTTAATACGCAGTTTGAGTGTACAGCGGGGTGGGGGGAGGGGCAGGGGATGGATCTCTGCAGGAACAATGAAGATCTCCATTTTTTTTTTCTCTTTCCCGCATTTACAGTGGGGAGGTGCAATCTGTCAGCCTATCAGCAGCGCACACACGGAGCGAAGTGCTTTTTTTCACACAAGCAAGGGCATGTGTCATTGGCAGTGTATGTCACATGTCCTTGCCCTATAAGACCAAGCCATTTTCCCCGTCGCCACCATTTTCTCACTGCTGCAGCTGCGTGTTAGACGGCACCGCTGTTGCTGTGTGCGCTATACCTTGTTAATTTCAAGCCAATTTTCGCACAAATCTACAGATAGCTTGGGAGTAGGGAATAGTTGTGATTGCAGTCCTTTTAAGGACTAGGTTACAGCATTTCCTACGACTTTTATCAGGCAGGTCTGTGCTCTTAAATAGATAGATTGTGGGAGTAAAGACTAATTGTAATTGGAGTCCTTTTCAGGACTAGGTTACATCAGTTCCTATCAGTTTTTGCCAGGCAGGTCTGTGCCAGTGCTGTGCAAGTTTTTTTCACAGCATTTGGCTGAATCTAGCAAAGCTAATCCTTTTTGGCCTATTGCAGAGTGTGTTAGTCAGTGAAGTAGCCTATCTGTGTTGCAAGATATACCACCTGTGTATAGAATACCAATTTTTTTACTGCACCTAGTGAAGTAAAATCTTTTGGGCATAGCATCATTCTATTAGTCCATCTATACTGACCTCCATCAGGTTGCAAATTGAATATAATTTTTTTCTGCATCTAGCTCTGAAAAAATATTGGGCTTCTAGCTGTGTGTGGGACTTGTTCTATTAATCCATCTATACAGACCTCCATCAGGTTGCAAACTGAATATATTTTTTTCTGCATCTACCTCTGAAAAAATATTGGGCTTCTAGCTGTGTGTGGGACTTGTTGTATTAGTCCATCTATACTGACCTCCATCAGGTTGCAAACTGAATATATTTTTTTCTGCATCTACCTCTGAAAAAATATTGGGCTTCTAGCTGTGTGTGGGACTTGTTCTATTAATCCATCTATACAGACCTCCATCAGGTTGCAAACTGAATATATTTTTATCTGCATCTACCTCTGAAAAAATATTGGGCTTCTAGCTGTGTGTGGGACTTGTTGTATTAGTCCATCTATACTGACCTCCATCAGGTTGCAAACTGAATATAATTTTTTTCTGCATCTAGCTCTGAAAAAATATTTGGCCTTCTAGCAGTGTGTGGGACTTTCTCTATTAGTCCATCTATACTGACCTCCATCAGGTTACAAATTAAAAATAATTTTTATCTGCATCTACAGTACCTCTGAAAAAATATTTGGACTTCTAGCTGTGTGTGGGACTTGTTCTATTAGTCCATCTATACTGACCTCCATCAGGTTGCAAATTGAATATAATTTTTATCTGCATCTAGCTCTGAAAAAATATTTGGCCTTCTAGCAGTGTGTGGGACTTTCTCTATTAGTCCATCTATACTGACCTCCATCAGGTTGCAAATTGAATATAATTTTTATCTGCATCTAGCTCTGAAAAAATATTTGGCCTTCTAGCAGTGTGTGGGACTTTCTCTATTAGTCCATCTATACTGACCTCCATCAGGTTGCAAATTAAAAATAATTTTTATCTGCATCTACCTCTGAAAAAATATTTGGGCTTCTAGCTGTGTGTGGGACTTGTTCTATTACTCCATCTATACTGACCTCCATCAGGTTGCAAACTGAATATATTTTTTTCTGCATCTACCTCTGAAAAAATATTGGGCTTCTAGCTGTGTGTGGGACTTGTTGTATTAGTCCATCTATACTGACCTCCATCAGGTTGCAAATTAAAAATAATTTTTATCTGCATCTACGGTACCTCTGAAAAAATATTTGGGCTTCTAGCTGTGTGTGGGACTTGTTCTATTAGTCCATCTATACTGACCTCCATCAGGTTGCAAATTGAATATAATTTTTATCTGCATCTAGCTCTGAAAAAATATTTGGCCTTCTAGCAGTGTGTGGGACTTTCTCTATTAGTCCATCTATACTGACCTCCATCAGGTTGCAAATTAAAAATAATTTTTATCTGCATCTAGCTCTGAAAAAATATTTGGCATTCTAGCAGTGTGTGGGACTTTCTCTGTTAGTCCATCTATACTGACCTCCATCAGGTTGCAAATTAAAAATAATTTTTATCTGCATCTACAGTACCTCTGAAAAAATATTGGGGCTTCTAGCTGTGTGTGGGACTTGTTCTATTAGTCCATCTATACTGACCTCCATCACGTTGCAAATTGAATATAATTTTTATCTGCATCTAGCTCTGAAAAAATATTTGGCCTTCTAGCAGTGTGTGGGACTTTCTCTATTAGTCCATCTATACTGACCTCCATCAGGTTGCAAATTGAATATAATTTTTATCTTCATCTAGCTCTGAAAAAATATTTGGCCTTCTAGCAGTGTGTGGGACTTTCTCTATTAGTCCATCTATACTGACCTCCATCAGGTTGCAAATTAAAAATAATTTTTATCTGCATCTACCTCTGAAAAAATATTTGGGCTTCTAGCTGTGTGTGGGACTTGTTCTATTACTCCATCTATACCAGGGGTCTCAAACTCGGCTGGGTATATGGGCCGCACATGGAAAAAATTTGAATTTGGGGGGCCGCATTCTTTGTTCAATGTGACATTTTTAGTGATACCATTTTTTTTGTATACACCTTTTGAACATTTTTGCCGTGTTTATTTTTTTATGGCTTGGGTCGTTATGGATGTGGCGATAATAAACGTGCACTTTTTTGTGTTTACTTTAGTTTACATATAAAACAGCATTTTTAGTGCCCAATATTTTTTCATGCTTTATTTTATTTTTTATTTTTTTTACAATTTTATTTCCCCCAATTGGCCACATACAGTAATACTGTCTTACAATTAGCATCATATAGTAATAATGGAAAACATCTTGTAGTAATGTTCCCCATCCAAGTCCCCATCTTGTACTAATGTGCCCCATCCAGGTCCCCATCCTGTGGCTATGTGCCCCATCCAGGTCCCCATCCTGTGGCAACGTTCCCCATCCTGGTGCCCATCTTGTACTAATGTGCTTCATCCAGGTCCCCATCTTGGGGCTATGTGCCCCATCCAGGTCCCCATCCTGTGGCAATGTTCCCCATCCAGGTCCCCATCTTGTGGCTATGTGCCCCATCCAGGTCCCCATCTTGTGGCTATGTGCCCCATCCAGGTCCCCATCTTGTGGCTATGTGCCCCATCCAGGTCCCCATGTTGTGGCTCTGGTCCCCATCTTGTGGCTCTGTGCCCCATCCAGGTCCCCATCTTGTGGCTATGTGCCCCATCCAGGTCCACATCTTGAGGCTCTGTGCCCCATCCAGGTCCCCATCCTGTGGCTATGTGCCCCATCCAGGTCCCCTCTTGTGGCTATGTGCCCCATCCAGGTCCCCTCTTGTGGCTATGTGCCCCATCCAGGTCCCCATCTTGTGGCTATGTGCCCCATCCAGGTCCCCATCTTGTGGCTATGTGCCCCATCCAGGTCCCCATCTTGTGGCTATGTGCCCCATCCAGGTCCCCATGTTGTGGCTCTGGTCCCCATCTTGTGGCTATGTGCCCCATCCAGGTCCCCTCTTGTGGCTATGTGCCCCATCCAGGTCCCCATCCTGTGGCTATGTGCCCCATCCAGGTCCCCATCCTGTGGCTATGTGCCCCATCCAGGTCCCCATCCTGTGGCTATGTGCCCCATCCAGGTCCCCATCCTGTGGCTATGTGCCCCATCCAGGTCCCCATCCTGTGGCTATGTGCCCCATCCAGGTCCCCATCTTGTGGCTCTGTGCCCCATCCAGGTCCCCATCCTGTGGCTATGTGCCCCATCCAGGTCCCCTCTTGTGGCTCTGTGCCCCATCCCGGTCCCCATGTTGTGGCTCTGTGCCCCCTGTGCTGTTCTTCACACACATAAAATAGAAAAAAAAAAAGATGATTCTCACCTGTCCTCCGTTCCCTCGGCGTCCTTCCTGGAGATGTGGCCCGCAGGCACCACAGAGTCCGACCCCTTGACGATCCCGACCTGGTCCAGGAGGAGCCGCCGACAGCAGCGCTGCATTGCCGCACAGAGACTGTCTCCCAGCACAGCATTTTCAATGTCAGCCGCCGGCCAATCAGAGACCAGCAGCTGACATCTGCATATGGCAATGACGTCATACTCGCTGCGCCGACACGCAGATATCAGCTGCTGGCCTCTGATTGGCCAGCGGCTGGCATTGGAAATGCAGTGCTGGGAAACAGTCTCTGTGTGGCAATTCAGCGCTGCTGTCGGCGGCTCCTCCTGGACCAGGTCGGGATCGTCAAGGGGTCTGTGCCTGCGGGCCGCATAAAGCAGCCTCAGGGGCCGCATGTGGCCCGCGGGCCGCGTGTTTGAGACCCCTGATCTATACTGACCTCCATCAGGTTGCAAACTGAATATATTTTTTTCTGCATCTACCTCTGAAAAAATATTGGGCTTCTAGCTGTGTGTGGGACTTGTTGTATTAGTCCATCTATACTGACCTCCATCAGGTTGCAAATTAAAAATAATTTTTATCTGCATCTACAGTACCTCTGAAAAAATATTTGGGCTTCTAGCTGTGTGTGGGACTTGTTCTATTAGTCGATCTATACTGACCTCCATCAGGTTGCAAATTGAATATAATTTTTATCTGCATCTAGCTCTGAAAAAATATTTGGCCTTCTAGCAGTGTGTGGGACTTTCTCTATTAGTCCATCTATACTGACCTCCATCAGGTTGCAAATTAAAAATAATTTTTATCTGCATCTAGCTCTGAAAAAATATTTGGCCTTCTAGCAGTGTGTGGGACTTTCTCTATTAGTCCATCTATACTGACCTCCATCAGGTTGCAAATTAAAAATAATTTTTATCTGCATCTACAGTACCTCTGAAAAAATATTGGGGCTTCTAGCTGTGTGTGGGACTTGTTCTATTAGTCCATCTATACTGACCTCCATCAGGTTGCAAATTTAATATAATTTTTATCTGCATCTAGCTCTGAAAAAATATTTGGCCTTCTAGCAGTGTGTGGGACTTTCTCTATTAGTCCATCTATACTGACCTCCATCAGGTTGCAAATTGAATATAATTTTTATCTGCATCTACAGTACCTCTGAAAAAATATTGGGGCTTCTAGCTGTGTGTAGGACTTGTTCTATTAGTCCATCTATACTGACCTCCATCAGGTTGCAAATTTAATATAATTTTTATCTGCATCTAGCTCTGAAAAAATATTTGGCCTTCTAGCAGTGTGTGGGACTTTCTCTATTAGTCCATCTATACTGACCTCCATCAGGTTGCAAATTAAAAATAATTTTTATCTGCATCTAGCTATGAAAAAATATTTGGCCTTCTAGCAGTGTGTGGGACTTTCTCTATTAGTCCATCTATACTGACCTCCATCAGGTTGCAAATTAAAAATAATTTTTATCTGCATCTACCTCTGAAAAAATATTTGGGCTTCTAGCTGTGTGTGGGACTTGTTCTATTAATCCATCTATACAGACCTCCATCAGGTTGCAAACTGAATATAATTTTTTTCTGCATCTAGCTCTGAAAAAATATTTGGCCTTCTAGCAGTGTGTGGGACTTGTTCTATTAGTCCACCTATACTGACCTCCATCAGGTTGCAAATTCAAAATAATTTTTTGTCTGCATCTAGCTCTGAAAAAATATTTGGCCTTCTAGCAGTGTGTGGGACTTTCTCTATTAGTCCATCTATACTGACCTCCATCAGGTTGCAAACTGAATATATATTTTTTTCTGCATCTACCTCTGAAAAAATATTGGGCTTGTAGCTGTGTGTGGGACTTGTTCTATTAATCCATCTATACAGACCTCCATCAGGTTGCAAACTGAATAAAAAAAATTTCTGCATCTACCTCTGAAAAAATATTTGGGCTTCTAGCTGTGTGTGGGACTTGTTCTATTAGTCCATCTATACTGACCTCCATCAGGTTGCAAATTGAATATAATTTTTTTCTGCATCTAACCCAGCCAATAGTTTTGGCCTAATACCACAGTTTGGCCACTCAGCTCTGCTCGGTTCCCATCCATTGTTTTTTTGTGCAAACAACTCCAGAGTTGTGAATTAGTTAACCACCAAAATGAGTGGAAAAAGGCCTGCTGCTGGTGGAAAGGGGAATAGGCGTGTTGGGAAGGGGAAAAAAGGTTGTGTCCGTGAGGTAGGTGTTAAAGCAACAGTAACATCTGCAGAAGAAAGACCATCTTCCAGCCAAACTAAAATGTCTACTTCTTTTAGCGGACAATGTGATAAGATCCCTTTCTTACGGCCACGCCAATCGCTACAAATTCCAGATGAGGCACAAAAACAGCAGGTGCTTCAACGGATATCAAGTGCTCCTTTAAGTGGGCTCTCCTCCACATCAACTTCAACATCACAAATACTCCAGTCCTCAAAGGTGTCACCCCAATCGCACTTGCTTCCTCACAGCTCCCAAATCTCCAGCTGCCCATCTGAGTATGAGGTAGAACAGATGGTTGAGTCTGCAGAGCTGTTTACTCATACTATAGCCTGGGAATCAGAGGTCGACTCCAGCGCTTCTGTGAATCCAGACGAGGAAATGATCTGCACTGATGCCCAGAATCTTTATGAGTCGGATCCAGGACCAGACGCAGAAGGTTCTGACCATAATGTAGACCCTCATTCCCAAACTGTAACTCCTGTTGGTGGAGACAATGAGGAAGACGATGATAAGACTCAAATACCTGATTGGAGCGACAACTTTAGTTTTTTGTCAGGGCAGGAACAGGTTGGCTCTGAGGACGACGGGTGTGATAACGCACAGGGTGATGATGATGAGGTTGGAGATCCCACTTACTGTCAACCCACAGTCAGCCAAGAGATGAGGTCAGCAGAGGAGGTGGAGGAAGATGCTAGTGACGACGAGGTCAGGTTGCGCCTTCCTGGACAGAGACGTAGTACTGGAAGCACGTCAACAACTGCATCCTCAAACACAACTCTGCCTCTCACCACAAGTCGTGGTGGCTCTTCAGGTCGCATGGGTGCTAAGCCTTGCATAGCCTGGGCATTTTTTCAGATCGATAAAGATGACCCAACTCGTGTTATCTGTAACATTTGTCAGCAAAAGCTAAGTAGAGGCCAAAAAATACATAGTTTGAGTACTTCATGCATGAACCGGCACATGGACATGAAGCATAAGTTGCAGTGGGAAGCTCAGTGTGCTACAATGCGGCCTAGCCGGCCGGGCCAACCACCGTCTGCCATATCTTGTGCATCCGCGGCCTCTTCATCCTCTGTGACTGGGGGGACAGCAGTCACACCTGTTTTGGGGCGCAGACCTGCCACCTCTTTACCCGCAACAGCCAGCGTGATTGGCAGGTCATCATTTTCTTTGGAGGTGGTAACACCAGCTGGTATTGAGCGCTGTCCGACATCGATAGCACCACCTTTGGATCAAGGCAACCTAACATGTCCGCCTGCATCTTCCTCACAGACCGGCAGTTTGCCGGGGACACCCTTATCAACCCCGTCTAAGCACAATAGCCAGCCCTCGGTCCCTCAGATGTGGACAAGTAAAAGACCATTTCCTCCTAGCCATGAGAAAGCTAAGAGGTTGAATTTCACCATCTGCAAGCTCTTGGCTACAGAAATGCTGCCTTTCCGCCTGGTGGACACAGAGGATTTTCGAGACCTTATGTCCGTCGCAGTGCTCCAGTACCAGATGCCCAGTCGGCACTACTTCTCAAAGAAAGGTGTGCCTGCGCTCCACCAGCATGTCGCACACAACATCACCGCTTCTTTGAGAAACTCTGTGTGTGACAGGGTGCATTTCACCACAGACACTTGGACGAGTAGGCATGGACAGGGGCGTTACATGTCGCTGACTGGGCACTGGGTAACTATGGTGACAGCAGGACAAGGGGCTGCTGTCCAAGTCTTGCCGTCCCCACGAGTTGTGCGTCAATCCTCTTTATGTCAAAGTTCCTCCACTGCTTCTGCCTCCTCAACTTCCTCTCGGTCTTCCACCTGCACCCAAAGCCTGTCTGGTCATGCCACAAGCTTTCTAACTGCGCAGAAGGGATCCTGCACACCTCCTTACTATGCTGGCAGTAGGGCTCAACGTCATCAGGTGGTTTTACATTGAAATGTCTGGGAAATGTGAGTCACACAGCTGAGGAGTTGTGGTCAGCTCTGGAGAACCAATTTCATGAATGGTTGTCTCCACTGGACCTGAAACCAGGGAAGGCCGTGTGCGACAATGCTGCAAACCTGGGTGCGGCCCTTCGCCGGGGCAATGTCACACACGTGCCTTGTATGGCTCACGTGTTGAACCTGGTTGTCCAGCAATTTTTAGCCCACTATCCCAGACTAGATGGCCTTCTGCAGAGGGCACGGTCGCTGTGTGCTCACTTCCGCCGTTCGCATCCCGCAGCTCAGCGACTTACATCTCTACAGAAGTCGTTGGGCCTGCCACTTCACCGGCTAAAATGCGATGTGCCTACCCGGTGGAATTCAACTCTGCACATGTTGCAGCGACTGTGGCAGCACCGACAAGCCCTGGTGCAATACGTTCTGACGTATAGCCTGGGCCAACGAGATCCAGAGGTGGGGCAAATCACGCTGGAGGAGTGGTCTCAGATCAGGGACCTATGCACCCTTCTGCACAGTTTTGAAATGGCGACGAAGATGTTTAGTGCTGACGATGCCATTATCAGCATGACTATTCCGGTGATTTACATGCTGGAGCACATGTTAAACAGAATTCGGAGTCAGGTGGTGGCACAAGAGGAGGTGGAGGAAGTAGAGGAGGAGGAGTTGTATGCGGAAGGGCTAACATCTGCAAGGTCCAGACGGTCGGCAGCACCAAGGCGGCAGGCATGTGAGGGTGGGGGAGATGGTTTTACCAGGGCACATGGTAGCAGCCAAACTAGTGAGGAAGGTGCAGGAGCCCAGGAAGAAGTGGAGGACGAACTGATGGAAGACTCATCAGATGAGGGAGACCTTGATCACATTTCTGTTGTGCGAGGTTGGGGGGAGAGGACAGAGGAAGGAAGCATGATTGTTACCTCGCCACCAACACAACAGGGACTTGGTGCTCCTGGATGCGCAACACACATGAGTGCCTTCTTGCTGCACTACCTGCAACATGACACTCGAATTGTGAGAATTAGAAATAATCCTGACTACTGGGTTGCCACACTGTTAGATCCCCGGTACAAAAGTAAATTTGCAGAAATTATTCCTGCCATAGAAAGGGATGCACGCATGCAGGAGTATCAGCAGAGACTGTTGCAGAATCTTACATGTGCTTTTCCACAAAATACCAGTGGTGCACGTAGTGAATCTCACAGTTCCAACTTGCCAACCGTGGGACCGTCAAGTGTTCAGCACTCAAACCGTAACAGAACCACAGTATCTGCTGGTAACATCAATTTTGCGGAATCATTTCACCACTTTTTTAGCCCATCCTTTGCAAGGCCACAGGAGACAAGAAGTCTGACACATAGTCAACGCCTAGAGACGATGGTACAGGAGTATCTCCAAGTAAACATTGAAGCCATGACTGTGTCACTGGACCCTTGCTCTTTTTGGGCTTCCAATCTGGATAAATGGCCGGAGCTTGCCACTTACGCCTTGGAGATCTTGTCATGCCCCGCAGCCAGCGTTCTGTCTGAACGTGTGTTCAGCGCTGCTGGTGGTGTGCTGACAGATAAGCGCACGCGGCTCTCCACTGATAATGTAGACAGACTCACGTTCATAAAGATGAACAAATCATGGATCCGAAACGACTTTTCTACCCCTGTGTCATCCTGTGGAGAGTAAAAGCTTGATGATTGGTTAAAATCACCCTACAAACCGTTTTAAGCTTTCAAATTACTAATCATGTTTATCTGTATCTTGGCTGAAAAATAATTTGGGCTTTGTAGCAGTGTGCAGCACTGATTCTATTAGGCCATCTATAATAAGCTCCACCAGATTTAAAATTACTAATCATGTTTATCTGTATCTTGGCTGGAAAATAATTTGGGCTTTGTAGCAGTGTGCAGCACTGATCCTATTAGGCCATCTATACTAAAGCTTCACCAGATTTAAAATTAATAATAATTTTTAGCTGCATCTAGCCCGGAAAATAATTTTGAGGCTCCGAGATGCGCAAGACACATAAGTGCCTTCTTGCTGCACTACCTGCAGCATGACCCTCATATTGTCAGAATTCGAAGTAATCATGACTACTGGGTTGCCACACTCTTAGATCCCCCAAACTTTTCGATCAACCTTTTCATTTTAATAAAGACCAAAAAAATGGTCATTTTTGAAATTATAAGCATTAGCAGGTTGTTAGAAACTGAAATCAAACAGTTTTCAACTCAAAACTTTATTCTAGGTGATGTTACATTTTCACATAGGACCCCTTGTTCGAAAGGAGCTTCTGAACTCTCTCGTCCATTGAATTTGTCAGGTTTTGGATGGTTTCTGCTTCAATTGTTTTGCATGAGGACAGAATACCCTCCCAGAGCTGTTGCTTAGATGTGAACTGCCTCCCGCCATCATAGACACTCCTTTTAATGATGCTCCAAAGGTTCTGAATGGGGTAGAGGTCAGGGGAGCATGGGGGTCACACCATAAGTTTGTCCCCTTTTATGCCCATATCAGCCAGAGATGCAGATGTTTTATGTGCAGCATGAGATGGTGCATTATCATGCAAAAAAATGATCTTGCTGTGAAATACACGGTTCTTCTTCTTGAACCATGGCAGGAAGTGCTGTTTGAGAAAATCCACATACATTATGGAGTTCATCTTTAGCGCCTTCAGGGATCCTAAAGGGGCCGACAATCTCTCTCCCCATGATTCCAGCCCAAAACATTACTCCACCTCCTCCTTGTTGGCGCTGTAGCCGTGTTTGCATGGGGTGTCCATCAACCAGCCATCCTCCACTCCATCCATCTGGTCCATCGAGCGCTGCACGGCACTCATCCGTGAACAAAACAGTTTTGAAATCAGTCTTCATGTAATGTTTGGCCCACTGGAGCCGTTTCTGCTTGTGTGAAGTGGATAGAGGAGGTCGACAGGATGGCGTATGCACAGCTGCAAACCTCTGAAGGACCCTGCATCTTGTTGTTCGGGGGACGTTGGAGGCACCAGCAGCTTCAAAAACTTGTCTGCTGCTATGACAAGGCTTTTTTGCCGCTGCTCTTTCAACCTGACGTAATTGCCTGTAGGAAAGAGTCCTCAATTTGCCCTTATCAGCACGCACACGTGTGTACTGTGAATCAGCTACATACTTCTTGATTGCCAAGACACTTCATCCTGATCGTCGCACAATGTTGATTGTAGTCATGCCTTGACCTAAACACTCCACAATTTGTTGCTTCTCAGCAGCCGACACATCCTTTTTCTTTCCCATTTTGGCAGAAAATGTAGGCTGCTTAATAATGTGAGACAGCCTTCTTAAGTAGTCTTGCCTTTCATTGGACACACCTGCCAAACTAATTAGCACAGGTGTCTGCAATTGCTTACAGTGATATAAAGAGCCCTGACACACATCACCATCAATGAGTTTAACTGACAAACAAACAAATTCTTCCCTTATCACTCCTAAACACTTTTTGCATAATAATTTGGAACACAGTGTACATGTGCTTTTCCACAAAACACCAGTGGTTCACGTAGTGAATCTTACAGTTCTAACTTGCCAACCGTGGTCTGTATGGAGTTGTTCAATAAAGGGCCCAAAATTAAGATAACATAGATGGGAGAGGTCTCTATGAATAGGAATTCCTAAGTATTTGATACCCTGTGAGGGCCAGGCAAAGGGAAAGTTGGACTGGATGGAATCCTATATGGATTTGGGGAGGGAGACATCGAGGGCCTCAGACTTCGCTGCATTGATTTTAAAATTTGACCATGTAACAAAGTGATCTATTTCAGCCACAACAGCATGGATGGATATATGTGATTGAGTGATATATACTAGGACATCATCAGCAAATAGAGAGCACTTGTACTCGGTGCCTCCCACCTCAATCCACCTAATATTGGGGTTATGGCGAATTGATGAGAGCAGGTGCTCCGTCACTAGGATGTATAAGAGAGGGGACAGAGAACATCCCTGCCTTGTCCCATTGGTGATTGTGAAAGGTGATGAAAATGTTCTGACGCGCCCCCTGGGCCTTGGGACACCCGGAGCCGGACCCTTTTTGGTGGATGCTGGTGATTGTAGTCTCCGTGGCGGCGACCCGGTTCCGTGGCTCAGGGCGGTCAAACCAGTGGCGGAACTATTTATGTGGTTTTGATGCTTAAATGTCCGACTACGCCACCCGTGGATTGCGGTCAGAGTGAACCACCGCTCCAGGGCAGACCGCTGAGGCTGGTGTTGTGGGTGCAGCAGAGCGTAGCATAACTCCCCACGGGAGGAGTATAGCCTCAGGGCAGTGTATGCGGAGGATGGGGGTGATGGTGCAGGGCAGCAGCAGTAACGACACGGAGTCAGTGATGCAGTCCAGGGCCTTTACTCACAGTTCTTATTATCCAGACCACGTCTGCAGGTAACGGCTGCCCACGTCGTACTGTGCTCACCAGGTGAGGGGCTCAGACAACTCCCAGATAACTTTGGAGCGCTTCACAGGACCCCCTTTGTGTGTCCTTTGTCTGGCCTTTCTTACCAACCCTTCTGTCCGGCTGCCTCGGGCCTCCTCTTGGTAAACTTGGCGCCAGTTTCCCTGACCCTATGTGGTGCCTTCCTAGCGGGTGTAGCGAGGGGCTGCGCCACATAAAATGTCACAGCCTCCTGTTTCTAGCTGAGGGTCGTTTCCTGCCTCCACTAGTTTCGAGGACCGGTCTCCCCCTTTGGCCTGACCCCTCCACGCAGGTGGATTCGGGCGTGCGGTGGCGACTCGCCCGTCCGCACCCCTGGGATCCCTTCGTTCCTCGTTCCTGGAGCCTTCTCCGCTCCTCTTCCTTCCTTCTCCCTCTTCCAGGCCTGGGCCTCTGTTACTAGGCCCGCCTCCGGAGCAGAGCTCATGCAGAGCCCCTGCTCCCTGCCACTTCTGCTCAGACTTCTCTGCACTGAACTAAGATGGTGCCCACCTTTTATACTCCCTTCTCAATGCACCCAGGAACTGCTTCCTCCCTGCTCCTGCACTACAGGGTTCCCCTTCCTCAGTGTTCCCTCCCCCCACTCCAGCCAGGGACAGGGACTGTCGTGCCCATCTCAGGGGCATATTGGTCGCCCTGCCCCACGACAATGTGGTGTAATGCATGCAGGTGTCGGGTCCTGATCCACACTACATCCTTACCTGAGAGTGAGATATCACACCTCTGGGTGAGGTGCAATACGTCTTTAGCAACCGAGCCCTCAGGGTGCTACAGTTCCATTTATCTTCAGCCTAGGTGACGTATTGCGATACAGGGCCGTGATTTTGGCTATAAAAGGGTCCCCTAGACCCCTACCCCAAGCTTTTTAAGAGAATCATATATGGCGTGCCAGGAGACTCTATGGAATGCTTTCTCAGCATCCAACGAGAGTATCTAATTACAAATTTTTAACTGCATCTAGCCCAGGAAATACTTTGTGCCTAGTAGCAGGGTCTGCTAGTCAGCTGATTATCCCGGCTGTTAAGCAAGCTACACCACCTGTAGTTTGGACACTTAATTTTTTCAAAGGAAATGCTTCGGGACCACGGGATACTCAGTGAAGAGCATCAGGAGGCACCCCAAGGCATAGGGGCTGGGACTGGCAGTAGGATGCCTTGCGGTGGACAGCCGAGCTCGATCCTTATAAAAGCTTTTTAACTGCAGCAGCTTTAGTGGACGCTACTGGAGCTGGAATTACGCGGCTGCTGGCATGAGACTTGCCCTCCAATAGATCCTTGTAAATGGATTTAAAGTGTATTCATTCAAATTAGAGAGACAATTTAAATTAAAAAGCTTAGAGCTGCCTCCACCACAGGGGGGCTCGCTCGACCCACCAGCGGACAGGCACCAGTATTGGGAGAGGGGGGCTGGCCGTCAGGGTTCACCGCGGCTCTGGCACAAACCCGGCGACGCGGAGGTGGCACGGGCAGGAGCGGACTGAACGTGTCGGCTTCTCACTTTTTGGATTTTAGAAGGGCATGACATGCCTATATCTGTGTCTCCCCCTCCTTTTACTCCTCCACCTCTTTTCTTTTCGCATGACTATATGTACTTGTCACTTTTCCATGTGTTAGTTGTGTCTTCTGAGCAGTTTGTCAGCTTTTGGACACCTTTGAAGGTGTTTTCTATGTGTTTCTATGTGTTTTTGTTTGCCTGCCATTGGTTTTAACGGTGTTCGAAGGTGCTCGACGAACAGTTCGACGAACAGTTCGGCGAACACACGGGTGTTCGACGAACCGAACCGAACTCGAACACTACGGGGGTGGCTCAACACTAGTCTCTAAAGGCTGCCAGATCAAACAAACAGTCCTTCTCAGGACTAATATCTATCCCAGATATCAGGCAGGCAGGCTGTATAAGAGATGCAGTGGTTATACCAGCAAACGCTGCATTACAGTCCTGTGTACTCCTGTTGCTGAAATTTCTGGACTTAGCTCCAGGTCTCGGGGGGCCAGGAAAAATCCTTTTTTTTCATCTAAATCCTCTTTTTTTTTTCCTCCTTCACACTGTACAAATACCCGTCTTAGGGTATGTGCACACGATGCAGAAATGAAGCAGAAAATTTCTGCATCATTTCTGTATCTCCCTGGCAGAAAAAACACATGCAGATTGTGCATGCGTTTTTCCTGCGGAATACATGCGGATTCACATGCGTTTCCACATGCGTTTCCGCATGTGGATTGACAAGCACTTTCCAGGCGATTTTAGCATCACTTGGAAAGTGCTTGACAACTAGGTCACACTATATAAATCCATGCAACCGGCAGACCCGAGAGAGTGGTAAAAAATAAAAAATAAATGTATACTTTACCCTCTGATGGCCCGCGCTGTCCTGCTCAATCCGTTCTCCCTCGCCGGCAACTTTGAATTGAAAGACCCGTCACATGACTCTGACGTCAGCGCAGGTCCTTCAACTCACTGCAAAGTGCCGGGAACCAAGCAGGAATGGTGCGCCGGCCGACAGAAGGTAAATATACATTTATTTTTTATTTTATTCTTTGGTACCTGGGTGTGGATGAGACTCTCCTCTCCTCCACACCCGGGTACCATCCGCACATTAGAACGCGCCAATAGCGCAAGTACAAATGCAGTTTTGCGGAATTGGCGCGTTCTAATGCAAGTCAATGGCGGCAAAAACGCCGCGTTTACGCAAAATTAATTGACATGCGGCGGATTTTTGAGCGCAGCGTTTACGCTGCGGAAAAATCCGCATCATGGGCACAGCACATGCGGATTTCAATTGGGGAACATTGCTGCCCTTCTACCATGCGTTTTTAATGCGTTTCCGCGGCGTTTACGCAACTGCAAAAACGCCGCGGAAACGCATTAAAAACGCATCTTGTGAACTCAGCCTTAGGCTATGTGCCCACGATGCAGAAATGAAGCAGAAAATTTCTGCAGCATTTCTGCATCTCCCTGGCAGAATACATGCGGATTCAAATGCGTATCCACATGCGTTAACGCATGTGTTTCCGCATGCGGACTGACAAGCACTTTCCAGGCGATAGCATCACTTGGAAAGTGCTTGACAACTAGGTCACACTGTATAAATCCATGCAAACGGCATGGATTTATACAGTGTGACCGTAAAAATAAAAAAATAAAGCTATACTCACCCCCAATGCCGCCGCGTGTGCTGTCGCGCTCCTTCCTGGTTCCTTCCTGGCTTGCCGGCATCTCGCGATACAGCCTGCGGTCACATGACCGTGACGTCATCTCAGGTCCTGGAAGGAGAAGCGCTGCAGGGGCCGCCGGACAGGTGAATATAAACTTTCTTTTTTATTTTATTCTTTTTTTTACAGGTACAATGGTACCCAGGTCTGGATGAGAGTCTTCACTCCTCCAGACTTGGGTACCATCCGCACATTGAAACGCATATTATCCGCTTGTACAAATGTACAGACACGGATTCTATGCGTCTCAATGCAAGTCAATGGCGGCGCTTCCGCTGCGCTTCCGCAAAATTAATGAACATGCTGCGGATTTATGAGCGCTGCAGAAACACTGCGGAAAAATCCGCAGCATGTGCATTGACATTGCGGAATGCCATTGGGGACCATGGGGTGCTGATTACCTTGCGTTTTTGATGCGTTTGCATGAAAAACGCATCGTGTGCACGCAGCCTTATTAACCTTTTGGTGTGTCCCCCCCCCCCCAAAAAAAAACAGTGTGTCTCTGATTTTTCAGACACAAATATATCTGTTGAAAATAGTCTGGTGTAGGCCAGAGAAACAGAAGTGTGGTTTTGCAGTTCCACGGTGCAAACCTCAGTATTATCCACTTTTGGGCCATTTGTATATAAAAAAAACTGTTTGAGTGTGTCGCTCACTGTTCTGCCGCAAATATATATATTTAAAAAAGTCTGGTATACCCCAGTAAATTATAACTGTGGTTTTGCTGTTCCACGGTAAAATATCTCTATTATCCTGCTTTTGGCATTTTTTGCCATAAAAAAAAATAATAATAGTGTCTCCCTGATTTTTCAGACACAAATATATCTGTTGAAAATAGTCTAAGTAAAAAATCTCTATTACCCTGTTTTTTGCATTTTTTGGCTTTAAAAGAAACAGTAGTGTCTCCTGACTGTTCTGACACAAAAATATATCTGTTGAAAATAGTCTATTGTAGGCCCGACAAATACCAGTGTGGTTTTGCAGTTCCACGGGTCAAATCGCTGTAGTATCCAGTTTTGGGCCTTTTGTATGTAAAAAAAACAGTTTGAGTGTGTCGCTCACTGTTCAGCCGCAAATATATATATTTCAAAAAGTCTGGTATACACCAGTAAATTATAACTGTGGTTTTGCTGTTCCACGGTAAAAAATCTCTATTACCCTGTTTTTTGCATTTTTTGGCTTTAAAAAAAACAGTAGTGTCTCCTGACTGTTCTGACACAAAAATATATCTGTTGAAAATAGTCTATTGTAGGCCCGACAAATACCAGTGTGGTTTTGCAGTTCCACGGGTCAAATCGCTGTAGTATCCAGTTTTGGGCCTTTTATATGTATAAAAAAACTGAGTGTGTCGCTCACTGTTCAGCCGCAAATATATATATTTAAAATTTTACGGTATACCCCAGTAAACAATAACTGTGGTTTTGCCATTCCACAGTAAAAAATCTCTATTCTTCAGGTTTTGGTATTTTTTCCGTAAAGAAAAACAGTAATAGTTTCTCCCTGATTGTTCTGATTGTTTAAAAGAGTCTGGTGTAGGCCAGAGAAATAGAACTGTGGTTTTCCTCTTCCACGGTTGTAATCTACTTTTTATTACCCTTTTTCCATTGATAGTGCGAGTGTAAGCTATTTTACTTCCTTTACAATGGGCAAGGCGCGTGGCAAGGGACGTGGAAGTGGACGTTCTGGTGATGGTGCGTGCAGAGGAAGGGGCCGTGGCCAAGGTGAAAATGTGCCACAACCAACAGCCACATCTTCTCGCTCCTACTTCTTGACCGAATTACTAGGGAATCACAGAACAACACCAGTATTGCGAACTGATCAGTGTGAACAGGTTATTAATTGGATAGCTGATAATACTTCCAGTTACCTGAGCACCACCACCTCCGGTCTGTCTTCCACCCGGTCAACTCTTTGTAGCCATGAGTCTCGACCGCATACTCCTCCTCACCCTGATGCTCCTTCCTCCCACCATGCCGAGTGTCGTCAGACAGCAACTGATCCCACACTTGGACACTCTGAATAGCTGTTCACTGGTCCATTTCCATATTTGTGCCCCTCGCCTGCTCCGCTTGAAGTGGTGGAAGAGGAGATCCCATGTAGCGATGCCCAAATATTTGAACAGCCACGGCCACAGGAAGTCGACGCTGGCAATTTGTCACAAGAGGTGGACGATGACGAGACACAATTGCCAGGAGGTGAGGAGGAGGATCGTGGTGCGCAAGTGGAAGAGGAGGAGGTGGTGGATGATCTAGTAACTGACTCAACGTGGCAGGAGGACATGCAGAGTGAGGCCAGCAGCACACAGGGGGGTGGAGGCAGAGTACCCCAACAGGCAGGAAGAAGTAGTGTGGTGGCGGCAAACAGAAGGCGGGCAACCGTTCCCCGTAACACCAACACGAAGGACGTTGCCAGTACAAGCGGTATGTCTTCCAGAGTATGGAATTTTTTTAAAGACTCTGCTGATAACCCCAAAAAGGCCATTTGTACCACCTGCCATGCCAACATCAGCAGGGGTGACAAAACTACCAGCCTGACCACCACCAGCATGATCAGGCACATATCAGCAAAGCACCCGACTTTGTGGGGCGAACCCCAGGGTCCACGACCAGTGTCAGCCGGTGTCACCACTGCTTCTTCGCTGTTGTACGTGCAATAGAACCCCCTGTTGTGTGTGTAAGTCAATCCCCTGTCCATACTGCATGTAAAGATGCCCCCTCCTCTCAGTCTTCACTTGTTATAGTAGTTTCACAAGAAACAGCATCAACGTCCACGTCCCACCGCAGCGTTCATTCGTCCATATCCCAGACCTTTGAACGAAAGCGGAAATTCGCAGCTAACGCCCCACAGGCCACAGTCCTAAATTCGCACATTTCACGACTGCTTGCGTTGGAAATGCTGCCTTTTAGGCTGGTGGAGACGGAATCCTTCCGCAACCTTATGGCGGTGGCCGTCCCTTGGTACTCGGTCCCCAGCCGACACTATTTTGCCCGGTGTGCCATCCCCACACTACACAAGCACGTGTCCCAAAACATCTGCCGTGCCCTCAACAACGCAGTTACTGGGAGAGTCCACCTGACAACGGACACGTGGACAAGTGCTTGTGGCCAGGGACGGTACATCTCCCTGACGGCACACTGGGTAAACATAGTGGAAGCCGGGACCCAGTCGGACCTTGGGACGGAACACATCCTCCCCACACCGAGGATTGCGGGCCCTATGTCAGACAGAGTTGCACCCACAGTGTACAGCTCCTGCGCATCATCCTCCTCCTCCTCATGTTCAGCCTCCATCTCAGAAATCACCACATCAGTTACAAGCTGGAAGCACTGCAGTACTGCCTCCGCCAAGCGGCAACAGGCTGTGCTGAAACTCATAAGCTTAGGTGAGAAACCTCACACTGCTTGTGAGTTGTGGACAGCTGTGAAAGAGCAGGCAGATCTGTGGCTGACACTGCTGAACCTACATCCAGGCATGGTGGTGTGTGACAATGGCCGTAACCTGGTGGCGGCTCTGAGGCGAGGCGAGATCACACACGTACCATGCCTGGCTCATGTGCTTAACCTCGTGGTTCAGCGGTTTCTTATATCGTACCCCGAGTTGCCAGATCTGCTCGTGAAAGTACGCCGCCTGTCAGCTCATTTTCGCAAGTCGGCTACAGCTTCCGCTGCCCTTGCTGTGTTGCAGCAGCGTTTGCAGCTTCTGGCCCACCAACTGGTGTGTGATGTCCCCACACGTTGGAACTCTACCCTCCACATGTTGCTAAGGATTTGTGAGCAGAAGAGAGCAGTTGTGGAGTACCAGCTGCAACAAGGCCGTCGATATTCAGGTCAGACTCCACACATAAGACCTCAGGAGTGGACCTGGATGTCTGACATATGTACCATCCTGACAAACTTTGAGGAGGCCACCAAGATGGTGAGTGGCGATGACGCCATCATTAGCGTCAACATCCCACTCGTCTGTCTTTTGCAATGCTCTCTGCAGAGAATTAAAGAGGAGGCATTGCAGCCAGAGTATGATGAGATGGATCAAGAAGCCGTAGCGGGCGATTACACACAGCCCAGCCTCATCTCATCCCAACGTGCATTGGGGGACAATGAGGGAGAGGGGGAGGAGGAGGAGGTGGAGGAAGAACAGGAGCTGGTATCATGCGCTGTAGACGGTAGTACCTCTACAACTGTCATACCGTCGGTTCAGCGTGGGTGGCCTGAGGACAGGGGGGAGGAGGAGGAGGAGGAGAGCATGGTCAGTCATCATCTTGGTGAGGACACGGAAATCTTGCCCGTTACTAGTGTTGAGCCACCCCCATAGTGTTCGGGTTCGGTTCGGTTCGTCGAACACTGGGATGTTCGAGGAACTGTTCGTCGAACTGTTCGTCGAACACCTTAGAACACCGTCGAACACCGTTAAAACCAATGGCAGGCAAACAAAAACACATAGGAACACATAGAAAACACCTTCAAAGGTGTCCAAAAGCTCACAAACTGCTCAGAAGACGCTTTCTTTAAAAAAGCCGGCCGGCAATTCAGCAGCGGCATACACCGGTACCCAACAATTTAGACATGAAGGAATAGAGCATCACACATAGATTAGATAGATAGAAACATGTCAGTCACATATATATATATGAAGTACAGTGACAGTGTTGCTTACTGTACTTGTCATTTAGTGTAAAGGATTTATTAAAAAATATAATAGTGTTTTCGTGCACCGTCTCTTTAAAAAAGCCGGCCGGCAATTCAGCAGTGGTACCCGACAATTTATAACAGACAGAATAGAGCTTCACACATAGATTAGATAGATAGAAACATGTCAGTCACATATATATGAAGTACTGTGACAGTGTTGCTTACTGTACTTGTCATTTACTGCAAAGGATTTATTAAAAAAAATAATAGTGTTTTCATGCACCGTCTCTTTAAAAAAGCCGGCTGGCAATTCAGCATCTGTACCCGACAATTTAGAATAGAAGGAATAGAGAATCACACATAGATTAGATAGATAGAAACATGTCAGCCACATATATACGAAGTACAGTGACAGTGTTGCTTACTGTAATTGTCATTTAGTGTAAAGGATTTATCAAAAAAAATAATAGTGTTTTCATGCACCGTCTCTTTAAAAAAGCCGGCCGGCAATTCAGCATCTGTACCTGACAATTTATAACAGACAGAATAGAGCTTCACACATAGATTAGATAGATAGAAACATGTCAGTCACATATATAATAAGTAGTGTTGAGCCACCCCCGTAGTGTTCGGGTCCGGTTCGGTTCGTCGAGCACCGGGATGTTCGAGGAACTGTTCGTCGAACTGTTCGTCGAACACCTTAGAACACCGTCGAACACCGTTAAAACCAATGGCAGGCAAACAAAAACACGTAGGAACACATAGAAAACACCTTCAAAGGTGTCCAAAAGCTCACAAACTGCTCAGAAGACGCTTTCTTTAAAAAGCCGGCCGGCAATTCAGCAGCGGCATACACCGGTACCCGACAATTTAGACATGAAGGAATAGAGCATCACACATAGATTAGATAGATAGAAACATGTCAGTCACATATATATGAAGTACAGTGACAGTGTTGCTTACTGTACTTGTCATTTAGTGTAAAGGATTTATTAAAAAATATAATAGTGTTTTCGTGCACCGTCTCTTTAAAAAAGCCGGCCGGCAATTCAGCAGCGGTACCCGACAATTTATAACAGACAGAATAGAGCTTCACACATAGATTAGATAGATAGAAACATGTCAGTCACATATATATGAAGTACTGTGACAGTGTTGCTTACTGTACTTGTCATTTACTGCAAAGGATTTATTAAAAAAAATAATAGTGTTTTCATGCACCGTCTCTTTAAAAAAGCCGGCTGGCAATTCAGCATCTGTACCCGACAATTTAGAATAGAAGGAATAGAGAATCACACATAGATTAGATAGATAGAAACATGTCAGCCACATATATATGAAGTACAGTGACAGTGTTGCTTACTGTACTTGTCATTTAGTGTAAAGGATTTATTAAAAAATATAATAGTGTTTTCGTGCACCGTCTCTTTAAAAAAGCCGGCCGGCAATTCAGCATCTGTACCCGACAATTTATAACACACAGAATAGAGCTTCACACATAGATTAGATAGATAGAAACATGTCAGTCACATATATATGAAGTACTGTGACAGTGTTGCTTACTGTACTTGTCATTTACTGCAAAGGATTTATTAAAAAAAATAATAGTGTTTTCATGCACCGTCTCTTTAAAAAAGCCGGCTGGCAATTCAGCATCTGTACCCGACAATTTAGAATAGAAGGAATAGAGAATCACACATAGATTAGATAGATAGAAACATGTCAGCCACATATATACGAAGTACAGTGACAGTGTTGCTTACTGTAATTGTCATTTAGTGTAAAGGATTTATCAAAAAAAATAATAGTGTTTTCATGCACCGTCTCTTTAAAAAAGCCGGCCGGCAATTCAGCATCTGTACCCGACAATTTATAACAGACAGAATAGAGCTTCACACATAGATTAGATAGATAGAAACATGTCAGTCACATATATAATAAGTGGTGTTGAGCCACCCCCGTAGTGTTCGGGTCCGGTTCGGTTCGTCGAACACCGGGATGTTCGAGGAACTGTTCGTCGAACTGTTCGTCGAACACCTTAGAACACCGTCGAACACCGTTAAAACCAATGGCAGGCAAACAAAAACACATAGGAACACATAGAAAACACCTTCAAAGGTGTCCAAAAGCTCACAAACTGCTCAGAAGACGCTTTATTTAAAAAAGCCGGCCGGCAATTCAGCAGCGGCATACACCGGTACCCGACAATTTAGACATGAAGGAATAGAGCATCACACATAGATTAGATAGATAGAAACATGTCAGTCACATATATATGAAGTACAGTGACAGTGTTGCTTACTGTACTTGTCATTTAGTGTAAAGGATTTATTAAAAAATATAATAGTGTTTTCGTGCACCGTCTCTTTAAAAAAGCCGGCCGGCAATTCAGCAGCGGTACCCGACAATTTATAACAGACAGAATAGAGCTTCACACATAGATTAGATAGATAGAAACATGTCAGTCACATATATATGAAGTACTGTGACAGTGTTGCTTACTGTACTTGTCATTTACTGCAAAGGATTTATTAAAAAAAATAATAGTGTTTTCATGCACCGTCTCTTTAAAAAAGCCGGCTGGCAATTCAGCATCTGTACCCGACAATTTAGAATAGAAGGAATAGAGAATCACACATAGATTAGATAGATAGAAACATGTCAGTCACACATATAAGAAGCACAGTGACAGTGTTGCTTACTGTACTTGTCATTTAGTGTAAAGGATTTATCAAAAAAAATAATAGTGTTTTCATGCACCGTCTCTTTAAAAAAGCCGGCCGGCAATTCAGCATCTGTACCCGACAATTTATAACACACAGAATAGAGCTTCACACATAGATTAGATAGATATGCCGTCACAGCCAGACACTGCAGAGCGCAAGCATGCCTGCGCTTCTCAGTGTCTGCGGGATGACAGGCTGGATGGCAGCGTTCTGCTGCGGTCCAGCCTGTCATCTCGATGTAGCAGAGCTGAAGCTGTCGTGGGAACCATGGAAAGGTAAGGATGAGGTTGCTTTATTATTTTTCTTTTATTGCAGGAGATCGTTGGCTTCAGCTGGAATGGGCGTGATGGTAAGTATGGTTTAATTTATAACAATAAAGGAATGTGTCTTTATTTCAATTAAAGGACTTCATTCTGGGTGTTTGTGTTTTCTTTTAACTTTGACTATGGGGTTAGTAATGGGGGTGTCTTATAGACGCCTCTCCATTACTAACCTGGGCTTGATGTCAGCTGGCATTATAAGCTGACATCAACCCCAGCCCTATTACCCCACTGCCACCGCTACAGGGCAGTGGGAAGAGCGAGGCTAAGTGCCAGAATTGGCGCATCCTATGGATGCGCCATTTCTGGGGCGGCTGACGGCTGGTGTTTCTAGCCTGGGAGGGGGCCAATATTCATGGCTCCCTTCCTGTGCTATTAATATCAGCCCCCAGCTGTCTGCCTAGCCTTTGCTAGCTATTAAAATAGGGGGGACCCCACGTCATTTTTTGGGGGGGTCCCCCATTTTAATAGCTAGTAAAGGCTAGGTATTCCGCTGGGGGCTGATATTAGTAGCCTGGGAAGCTCCGTGGGTATTACCCCCTTCCCAGGCTTCAAACATCTGCCCCAGCCGTCTGGTTAACCTCCGCTAGAGCCTAAAATTATGGGGATCCCCACGCCAATTTTTTTTTAAATAAACCCTTTATTTTAACACTAAATGACAAGTACAGTAATCAACACTGTCACTGTACTTCATATATATGTGACTGACATGTTTCTATCTATCTAATCTATGTGTGATTCTCTATTCCTTCTATTCTAAATTGTCGGGTACAGATGCTGAATTGCCGGCCGGCTTTTTTAAAGAGACAGTGCATGAAAACACTATTATTTTTTTTAATAAATCCTTTATACTAAATGACAAGTACAGTAATCAACACTGTCACTGTACTTCATATATATGTGACTGACATGTTTCTATCTATCTAATCTATGTGTGAAGCTCTATTCTGTCTGTTATAAATTGTCAGGTACCGCTGCTGAATTGCCGGCCGGCTTTTTTAAAGAGACGGTGCATGAAAACACTATTATTTTTTTTGATAAATCCTTTACACTAAATGACAAGTACAGTAAGCAACACTGTCACTGTGCTTCTTATATGTGTGACTGACATGTTTCTATCTATCTAATCTATGTGTGAAGCTCTATTCTTTCGGTTCTAAATTGTCGGGTACCGGTGTATGCCGCTGATGAATTGCCGGCTTTTCATGTTTCACTGTTGGCACTGTTCCCATCGATTTGGGCAATCACTGTAATGCCACAACCACCATGGCTGTGGCATTACAGTGAGTGGCAGATAATCCCTGCATGATTGGTGCTCTAAATAGCGCCAGACATGCAGGACACGCTTTTGGTGCACGAACAGTTATCGAACATAACCTCGAACAGCCGAATTTTTTTGCAAATCGTTCGGGTTCGTCGAACAACTCGAACACCGCCCAAAACAGCTCGAATTTGAGATTGGCGAACAGTTCTAGTCGAACACCGCTCATCTCTACCCGTTACCAGTCTGGCACGCATGGCTGACTTTATGTTACGCTGCCTTAACCGTTAACCTCGCATTGTCAAAATGTTGGGTGACAGTCATTACTGGTTGGTGACACTTGTAGACCCCCACTACAAGGAGAACTTTTACTCTCTTATTCCTAAGGTGGAGAGGTATACAAAAATGGGGCAGTACTAGAAGGCCCTTGCTGCAGAACTGCTAAAAAAATTCCCATCTGAACACGCTAGCGGCAGAGGTCACAGTTCGTTGTTGCCCAACCAAGGCGTACATGCGAGAGAGACGCAACTCCAATCCAGCAGAGGCAGGGGAACACTGTCAACATTCTGGGACAGTTTTCTCAGACCCTCCCTTCGGACAGACCCTGAGGCGCGGGGTACTCTCACAAGGAGTGGAAAGTTTCAAAAGATGATGAGGGAGTACCTTGCCAACCGTACCAGCGTCCTCCATGATTCCTCTGTGCCTTTTAATTATTGGGTATCCAAGCTGGACACTTGGAATGAACTCGCTCTGTACGCCTTGGAGGTCCTGGCCTGCCCTGCCGCTAGCGTGTTATCGGAGCGTGTTTTTAGTGCCGCTGGCGGAATTATAACTGATAAGCGCACTTGCCTGTCAACTGACAATGCTGAGAAGCTGACCCTTATCAAAATGAACAAGGGCTGGATTGGGCCAGACTTCTCATCACCACCAAATGACTGTAGACTAACATAAAGTCAAATCCACTGTGTTATTTCGGGAGGTGTATTCACATGCACCGCTTCGCACCCACACATGGCTATACGCTTCCTCATTTCGGCTGTTTTATGCTCTTCTCCTTATCCTCAGCCTCCACCACCACTATACCACCAGGGTGACCGTGGTCCGTGTTGCCATTATTGAAAGTTCCTCCGTCCTTATTTTTGTCAGCTTTTGCTTGGAAGGCATAAGCAAAGACTGTGGGAGACCCACTCCCCAATAATGGCAATAATATTTTTAAGATGCTCTACTGTATGGCTCTTCCAAGGGGCATTAAAAGCATCTTGTTATACCACTCTGACCTCCACGTCTCTTCTGAGGGCGATAAAAGGGTCTTGTTATACCACTCTGACCTCCACGTCTCTTCTGAGGGGCATTAAAAGCGTCTTGTTAAGCTACTTGGACCTCCACCACTTTTCCGAGGGGCATTAAAAGCATTTTGTTAAGCTACTGGGACCTCCATCATTCTTTCAAGGGGCATTAAAAGCGTCTTGTTATACCACTCTCACCTCCACGTCTCTTCTGAGGGGCATTAAAACCATATTGTTATATCACTCTGTTCTCCACGTCTCTTCTGAGGGGCATTAAAAGCGTCTTGTTATACCACTCTGACCTCCACGTCTCTTCTGAGGGGCATTAATAGCGTCTTGTTATACCACTCTGACCTCCATGTCTCTTCTGAGGGGCATTAAAAGCGTCTTGTTAAGCTACTGTGACCTCCATGTCTCTTCTGAGGGGCATTAAAAGCGTCTTGTTAAGCTACTGGGACCTCCACCACTTTTCCGAGGGGCATTAAAAGCGTCTTGTTAACCGGTTCAGGACCGCCCACTGTACATAAACGTCGGCGCTGCCCGGGCTCTGTGCAGCGCCGACGTTTAAAAACGGTGGGTGGTCCCGCAGCGCTCAGGACCCCCAGGGTCCTGCTAGCGCTGCGGTACCGGTTCAGAGCGATAGCTCTGACATGTGGCATCATGGGGACCTGAATGGATCAGGTCCCCATGATGTTAACCTGTTCCTATCTTCTAGATGCCGCGATCCATAGCGATCGCGGCATTTAAAAGATAGTAACAGCTGGTGGTCGGCGATCGGGACCCCCCACATACCTCAGGAGCGGCGGGGATCCCGGTGCTGTGACCTCTGACATCATTGAGACCTGATTGGCTCAGGTCTCGATGATGTCAGCGTCACACCAGCCAATCAGAGAGATCACCAGGGAAGTTTGTTTTAGCAACAAACTTTCCCGGGCGATCTGCCTGATAAATACACTGTTTCTCCTCCGATCTCAGTGAGAGAGCAGAGGAGAAACAGTGTGACAAGAGCTGTGTCAGCCTTGCCACTGTGAAAGTAAAAAAAAATAAATAAAATAAAAAAGAAAGTAAGAGTTAGGGTTAGTGAGTCTGTCAGATCAGTCAGTCCTGTCAGATCAGTCCTGTCAGATCTGTCAGTCAGTCAGTCCTGTCAGATCTATCAGTCAGTCAGTCCTGTCAGATCTATCAGTCAGTCAGTCCTGTCAGATCAGTCAGTCAGTCCTGTCAGATCAGTCAGTCAGTCCTGTCAGATCTATCAGTCAGTCAGTCCTGTCAGATCAGTCAGTCCTGTCAGATCTGTCAGTCAGTCAGTCCTGTCAGATCTGTCAGTCAGTCAGTCCTGTCAGATCTGTCAGTCAGTCAGTCCTGTCAGATCTGTCAGTCAGTCAGTCCTGTCAGATCTGTCAGTCCTGTCAGATCAGTCCAGTCAGTCAGTCCTGTCAGATCAGTCCAGTCAGTCAGTCAGTCCTGTCAGATCAGTCCAGTCAGTCAGTCCTGTCAGTCAGTCAGTCCTGTCAGATCAGTCAGTCAGTCCTGTCAGATCAGTCAGTCCTGTCAGGTCAGTCAGTCCTGTCAGATCAGTCCCGTCCGTTCAGTCCGGTCCGTTCAGTCCAGTCAAAAAATCTAAAAATAAAATGGCCCGTCAGACTTATACCGCAGAGGAGGTGTATGCCCTGCTGTGTTCTGACACTGATGACAGCGCAATCTCAGATGGAGATGTGGATTTTGAGGGCTTTAGTAGCGGCGACACTGAGAGCTCAGAAATGAGCAGTGATTCTGGTCCATCCTCAAGCCCAAGGACCAGTACAGCAATAGGGGCAAATAGCGCTACTGGAGAAACGTCTCCAAATCAGGGAACACTGCCCAGTACAAGCGCTGTCCCTGCTACTAGTGAATTGGCGCACGCCAGTGTACAAGGGGCTTTGCCACATGATCTAGCATTTCCCAGATGGGAGGCTTCGGATTCGGCTGCTCCATTCAGCCCTGATTTCAATGCCACTCCTGGTATAAATGTGGAGGTGGAAGATTTTGGACCAATTCATTTTTTTAATTTGTTTTTTACAGACAGCTTGCTAGAGCATATTGTCGTGCAAACAAATTTATATGCATCCCAATTCATAAGCCAGAATCCCCGATCTTACTATGCTAGGGCAAATTTATGGACACCAACTAATGTCCCGGAAATAAAAAAATTTTTAGGACTTACATTTGCCATGGGGCTTGTTAAAAAACTGAGCATTCGATCCTACTGGTCCAACCACCCTGTTCAAGCCACCCCTATGTTTTCAGTCATTCTGCCTAGGACCCGTTATGAAATGCTCATGCGGTTTTGGCATTTTAACGACAATAGTCAATGCCTGCCCAGAAATGCCCCAGAACATGACAGGTTATATAAAATTAGACCCATCATTGAAAATTTGTCAGAAAAATTCTTAAGCCTCTACACCCCAACACAAAATATTTCTATAGATGAGTCCCTTGTAAAATTCAAAGGAAGACTGCACCTCAAGCAATTTATCCCATCTAAAAGGGCAAGGTTTGGAATAAAGATCTATAAAATGTGCGAAAGTTCAACCGGATACACATCCGCTTTCCGCATATATGAGGGGAAAGATAGCCAGCTAAACCCACCAGGATGCCCTACTTATCTGGGGACATCTGGAAAAATTGTTTGGGAGCTGATAAGTCCATTTTTTCAAAAAGGCTACAATCTATATGTGGACAATTATTACACCAGCATACCCCTATTTAAAAGTCTGGTTGAACACAACATCGGGGCTTGTGGGACCATCCGTAAAAACCGTCAGGGGTTTCCACAACCATTGGTCAACCAAAAGTTCCAAAAGGGGCAGTCAGGGGCTGTACGCAAAGGAAAGCTGCTTGCCCTGAAATATAGGGATAAGAGGGATATTTTTGTCCTCAGCTCGATCCACACAGATGCCACAAGGGCCACTGTAGAACTAGGATCCACCACTCCGAAGCAAAACCCTGTGTCAGTCATTGACTACAACAAACACATGGGGGGTGTGGACCTTGCAGACCAGGTTCTACAGCCATACCAGGTATCAAGAAAGTCCTATACCTGGTATAAAAAGTTGGTTATCTATTTGTTTCAGGTGGCCACATACAATTCTTTTGTGTTGTACAAAAAAACAGGAAATTCAGATCTTTTTCTTGATTATCAAGAAAAGGTAATTGAAAATCTTGTTTTTCAAAGTGTTAGCCCCGCTCATCCATTAGAATCTGAGGATGTGAAAAGACTCACTGAGCGACATTTTATTGCACTTATTCCAGCAACGGAAACAAGAAGGAACCCCCAGAAAAGATGTCGTGTATGTACTAAGAGAGGAATGAGGTGTGATACCCGCTACTATTGCCCACAATGCCCATCATTGCCAGCCTTATGCGTCACTGACTGCTTTAAAATCTACCACACAGAACCACGTTTTTAAACTGTAAAAATGTATCCCAATTTGTCATTCAAACATTTGGTTCATTTAGTGAATGACATATTCGAGTAGAGCTCACTTAATTTCCAGGGGTGGGGGGGGGGGGTTCTCCAGAATCTAAACCTTCCATTGCGTGCTTGTTTCTGGAAATCATCCATCGAGTTAAAATGGTCACTAAACCCATAGATGAATTCCCAGAGGGGTGTCATTTCCAAAATGGGGTCACTTCAGGGGGGATTCTTTAGCTCTGGTACTCTGAAAAGTGCCAGAACAGCATAATCCCCCCTGAAGTGACCCCATTATGGAAATGACACCTCTGTGGGAATTCATCTATGGGTTTAGTGACCATTTACCTACTTATTTTCCCACCACTAGATTAATTTATACAGAGGAGTAGATTGTAAAATTCGGTCACTTGTTGTGGGTTTCTTCTGTTTAGGCACCTCAGGGGCTCTCCAAATGCAACATGGCGTCCGCTATCCATTCCAGTCAAATTTCCATTCCAAAAGTCAAATGGCGCTCCTTACCTTCCGAGCCATGCCGTGCGCCCAAACAGTGGCTTTGCACCACATATGGGGTATCAGCGTGCTCAGGAGAAATTGCACAACACATTTTGGGGTCCATTTTTTCTGGCTGCCCTTGTGAAAATTAAAAATTTGAGGCTAAAGTAGCAGTTTTGTGTTAAAAATGTGTTTTTTTATTTTCACCCTTCAACATTATAAAATTGTGTGAAGCCTCTGGGGATTCAAGGTGTTCACCACACATCTAGATAAGTTCCTTGAGGGGTCTAGTTTCCAAAATGGGGTGACTTGTTGGGGGTTTCCTCTGTTTAGGCACCTCAGGGGCTCTCCAAATGCAACATGGCGTCCGCTATCCATTCCAGTCAAATTTCCATTCCAAAAGTCAAATGGCGCTCCTTACCTTCCGAGCCATGCCGTGCGCCCAAACAGTGGCTTTGCACCACATATGGGGTATCAGCGTGCTCAGGAGAAATTGCACAACACATTTTGGGGTCCATTTTTTCTGGCTGCCCTTGTGAAAATTAAAAATTTGAGGCTAAAGTAGCAGTTTTGTGATAAAAATGTGTTTTTTTATTTTCACCCTTCAACATTATAAAATTGTGTGAAGCCCCTGGGGGTTCAAGGTGCTCACCACACATCTAGATAAGTTCCTTGAGGGGTCTAGTTTCCAAAATGGGGTGACTTGTTGGGGGTTTCCTCTGTTTAGGCACCTCAGGGGCTCTCCAAATGCAACATGGCGTCCGCTATCGATTCCAGTCAAATTTCCATTCCAAAAGTCAAATGGCGCTCCTTACCTTCCGAGCCATGCCGTGCACCCAAACAGTGGCTTTGCACCACATATGGGGTATCAGCGTGCTCAGGAGAAATTGCACAACACATTTTGGGGTCCATTGTTTCTGGCTGCCCTTGTGAAAATTAAAAATTTGAGGCTAAAGTAGCAGTTTTGTGATAAAAATGTGTTTTTTTATTTTCACCCTTCAACATTATAAAATTGTGTGAAGCCCCTGGGGGTTCAAGGTGCTCACCACACATCTAGATAAGTTCCTTGAGGGGTCTAGTTTCCAAAATGGGGTGACTTGTTGGGGGTTTCCTCTGTTTAGGCACCTCAGGGGCTCTCCAAATGCAACATGGCGTCCGCTATCGATTCCAGTCAAATTTCCATTCCAAAAGTCAAATGGCGCTCCTTACCTTCCGAGCCATGCCGTGCGCCCAAACAGTGGCTTTGCACCACATATGGGGTATCAGCGTGCTCAGGAGAAATTGTACAACACATTTTGGGGTCCATTTTTTTTGGCTGCCCTTGTGAAAATTAAAAATTTGAGGCTAAAGTAGCAGTTTTGTGATAAAAATGTGTTTTTTTATTTTCACCCTTCAACATTATAAAATTGTGTGAAGCCCCTGGGGGTTCAAGGTGCTCACCACACATCTAGATAAGTTCCTTGAGGGGTCTAGTTTCCAAAATGGGGTGACTTGTTGGGGGTTTCCTCTGTTTAGGCACCTCAGGGGCTCTCCAAATGCAACATGGCGTCCGCTATCCATTCCAGTCAAATTTCCATTCCAAAAGTCAAATGGCGCTCCTTACCTTCCGAGCCATGCCGTGCGCCCAAACAGTGGCTTTGCACCACATATGGGGTATCAGCGTGCTCAGGAGAAATTGCACAACACATTTTGGGGTCCATTTTTTCTGGCTGCCCTTGTGAAAATTAAAAATTTGAGGCTAAAGTAGCAGTTTTGTGAAAAAAAGTTAAATGTTCATTGTTTTCTTCCACATTCCAAAAATTCCTGTGAAGCACCTGAAGGGTTAATAAACTTCTTGAATGTGGTTTTGAGGGGTGCAGTTTTTAGAATGGTATCACTTTTGGGTATTTTCTGTCATAAAGGCTCCTCAAAGTCACTTCAAATAAGATGTGGTCCCTAAAAAAATGTTTTTGTAAATTTTGTTGTAAAAATGAGAAATCGCTGGTCAACTTTTAACCCTTATAGCTTCCTAACAGAAAAAAATTTTGGTTCCAAAATTGTGCTGATGTGAAGTAGACATGTGGGAAATGTTATTCATTAACTATTTTGTGTGATATATCTCTCTGATTAAAGGGCATGAAAATTCAAAGTTTGAAAATTGCAAAATTTTTAAAATTTTCGCCAAGTTTCCGATTTTTTCACAAATAAACGCAAGTGATATCGAAGAAATTTTACCACTATCATGAAGTACAATATGTCACAAAAAAACAGTCTCAGAGTCAGGGGGATCCGTTGAAGCGTTCCAGAGTAATTACCTCATAATGTGACAGTGGTCAGAATTGAAAAAATTGGCCCGGTCACGAAGGCAAAAACAGGCTCTGGCGCGAAGTGGTTAAGCTACTGGGACCTCCATCATTCTTTCAAAGGGCATTAAAAGCATCTTGTTATACCACTCTGACCTCCACGTCTCTTCTGAGGGGCATTAAAAGCATCTTGTTAAGCTATTGGGACCTCCACGACTCTTCGAACGGGCATTGCATTTCCTCATAATTTTTGGAAGCTTTTGCTTGGAAGGCATAAGCAAATACTATGGGAGACCCACTACCCAATAATGGGACTTATGTTTGTAATATGCTGTACTGCATGGCTCTTGTAAGAGGCCTTGCAAGTTACTCCGTCCTATTTTTTTGAAGCTTTTGCTTGGAAGGCATAAGCAAATACTATGGGAGACCCACTCCCCAATAATGGGACTTATGTTTGTAATATGCTGTACTGCATGGCTCTTGTAAGAGGCATTGCAAGTTACTCCGTCCTAATTTTTGGAAGATTTTGCTTGGAAGGCATAAGCAAATACTATGGGAGACCCACTCCCCAATAATGGGACTTATGTTTGTAATATGCTGTACTGCATGGCTCTTGTAAGGGGCATTGCAAGTTGCTCCGTCCTAATTTTTGGAAGCTTTTGCTTGGAAGGCATAAGCAAATACTATGGGAGACCCACTCCCCAATAATGGGAATAATGTTTTTAAGATGCTGTACTGTATGGCTCTTGTAAGGGGCATTAAAACCGTCTTGTTAAGCTACTGTGACCTCCACGTCTCTTCAATAGGGCATTAAAAGCGTCTTCTTAAGCCACTCTGAACTCCACAGCTCTTCCAAGGGGCATTGAAATGTTGTTTTTAATTACCTTACCTCTAATCTACACGACTCTTCCAACGGGCATTGCATTTCCTCCTAATTTTAGTCAGCTTTTGCTTTTCAATGCAAAGGTGAAAACTAAGGGAGACACACTCCCCAATAATGGGTAGAATGTTTTTAGTACGCTGTAATCCACGTCTGTTTCAAGGGGCATTGCAGTTCCTCAGAATTTTTGGAAAGCATTCCATTCACTGCTTAGGCCAACAGTGCACAGGAGACCCAGTTGCTATAAATGGAAAAAAAGGTTTAGTTAAGGCCCTCTGACCTCCATGTCATTTCCAAGGGGCATTGGAGTGCCTCAAAATTTTTTAGTAGGCATTGCACTCACTGTATACCCTATAACTGTGTAGCTGAACCACTCCTTTTGTTACAGAAACATATCCTACAAGACATACCTGTATGTGGTTGACTGGCCTGATATTGATGCTCTTTCTCCTTTGCCACTACCTCATCCATCATTGATCACCTGAAGCTTTGTTTTAACGGGAGTCATAGAACTGGGATAGTAGCAGGAAAACATCCAGCAATCCTCGGAGGAGGTAGGATATGCGACAAAACGGTGACCACCTCAGGCCTAGCCGCTACTACATACATGCGCTTGCATTCCTTGAAAACAAAGCAGATGCTAACTTCTATCATCCTCATCATGCTCCTCACCTTGGCACTCTCAACTCCCCTGATGGAGAAGCCAGGGCCCACCGGAGGAGTCGGGTTCTCTGGTGGGCTCGTCCAATGCTGCCCTAAAGCAGGCCAGTCTAAGAAAAGTGTGTGGGGATGTTCCACGGAGAAATCGGGGCGGCTGGGGACCGTGTGTGGACACCCGGCCGTGGAGCGGCTGGGGACCGAATGTGGACACCCGGCCGCCCCCTGGCAGCTGGGGACCGAGTGTGGACACCCGGCTGCCCCCTGGCAGCTGGGGACCGAGCGTGGACACCCGGCCGCCGGGCGGCTGGGGACTGAGTATGGATCAAAGGGCCGCCGACGCAGCCATGACATGGTGGCCGGCGTCTGCCTCCACATGCCTAAAAGGCCCAATTTCAAGTGCAATCAAACTAGCAGTATGGTATTGCAGCCTGGGGGTGGGTGGGTGGCAGGTTGCACACTTACGCTTGCATTCCAAGAAAACAAAGCAGATGCTAACTTCTTTCATCATCATGCTCCTCACCTTGGCATAAACAACTCCCCTGATGGAGAAGCCAGGGCCCACCGGAGGAGTCGGGTTCTCTGGTGGGCTTGTTCAATGCAGCCCTAAAGCAGGCCAGTCTAAGAAAAGTCTGTGTGGATGTTCCGCGGAGATATCAGGGTGGCTGGAGACCGTTTATGGACACCCGACCGTGTGTGGACACCCGGCCGCGGGGCGGCTGGGAACCGAGTGTGGACACCCGGCCGCCCCCTGGCGGCTGGGGACCGTGTGTGGACACCCGGCCGCGGGGTGGCTGGGGACCGAGTGTGGACACCCGGCCGCCCCCTGGCAGCTGGGGACCGAGCGTGGACACCCGGCCGCCGGGTGGCTGGGGACTGAGTATGGATACCTCGCTGCCGAAGCAGCCATGAGGTAGTGGCCAGCTTCGGCCTCCTCAAAACTAAAAGGCCCCATTTCAAGTGCAACCTAGCAGTATGGTATTGCAGCCTGGGGGAGGGTGGGTGGTTGGCTGCATATTTGCGCTTGCATTGCAAGGAATGGGGGAGGTACAATTGAACACTGCCCTGGGATAAGGACTTGCACGGGGATAGTTGCAAGTCTGCATCTTCTGATGCGGCAAGGATCACTTCTGATGGGCACACTTTTAGGCAGTGACCTGGGAGTCAGAGATGCTTCCATGGGTCTTCCCCATGCTGTCCCCATGTCTTTTCAGCACTGTATGCATGTGTCACACAGCACATGGCCAGATAAGGTTGTAAAATGTTAAAATGACATTTCCCGGTGAATGAATTTGTCACAGTTGAAAGCAATACAAAAGTGCAAAAACGCATAAAAAATGCTACTTGTGAACATAGCCCAAGGTGTGGAGGAGTATTTTTGTTTTTGGTTATTTATTTTACCTTATACACAAGTCTTTACCCTGGAAAAGAAATTCCTTCACATATTTCACAGGAAAATGTTTCACTTTCGTTTTTGAACGTTTTATTATGAGCCAGTAAAAGTGGCTTAATACCTCTGACCACGTTGTTGACAGCAGTGACCTGGGGGTCAGAAATGCTTCCTGGGGCGATCCCCATGCTGTCCCCATGTCATTTGAGCACTGTCACTATCTTTTTGGGCACTTTTTAGGCTTTCTACAGACTGCCGGGGGTACCGCCGCAAAAATGCTCGGGTCTCCCATAGACTAACATTGGGCTCGTTGCTCGGGTCGAGCACCGGAGTATCACGGCAAACTCGGGCCGAGCTTCGAGCACCCGAGCATTTTAGTGGTCGCTCAACACTAGTTCTGAGCTGTCTGACCCATATCAACATCGGCCATCACATCAACCTTCCCTCCCCCCTGTAGCCACTTACCACCCCTGTACTGAGGGGGCTTTATTTGGGAACTGAGCCACTCAGGCAGCATTCACACTGCAGCCACCGATTTTGAATAGGCCAGTGCAGCGGTTTTCCAATAAAGCCCCCTCAGTACAGTGGGTGGTAATAGCTCATGCAAACATTGGTCAGGCAGTTCAGTTGTCAGAACTGCTGGGAAGGAAGGAGAGTTGTCAGACCCACTGACTGCTTAGAGGCTGATCCCATCAGCAGTCAGAGGTTATAAAGAGGCAGGATTTGGACTGACTGGCTGAGAACCACAGCCATACTTACCAGGCCTGCTTCATCCTGCCTATGCCTGAACTGAGAGGCCGAGGGCGTGTCCAAGAATCCCGAGCTCCTGCATTATAGAGCCAGCGGCAGCAGCAACTAAGAGGAGAGAAAGGGGGCCCTTCTGACATATTTTGCAGAGTTCAGACCCCTGCAAATGACTCAGGTACGGGCCCCCTTCCGCTCCTCTTATTGCAGATGCTACCTCTGGCTCTATGTAAGAACCAGACATTGCAGCAGCTGATCGGGCCCCCTCTCTTTCAGGGCCCCTGTGCAGCTGCATCGGCTGCAGCGGCGGTATGCCCGCCCCTGATATAGTTGTTTTGAGAAAATAAATTCATGTTTTGTTCTATGTAGGGGTAAAAGTAAAAGAAAAATTATTGTTGATCTGATCAGAGAAGTTCTTGAGTGAATCACTATACTAAAGATGAGCGGATCAGGAAAAATTTGACTTAGCCTGATCTCATGGATTTTCCTGGAAAATTTGATTTGCAGAGAAGTCATTCTCTGCGAACTGAGTGTCCCTTATGATTCTCTAGGCCGGGTCTATATAGATCTTAGAGCATAATAAGTGTCAGATATATAATAAAAAATAAAAAAAACACTTATGCTCACCTTACTGCTCACCTCACCAGCCCATCCTTTCCACTCCTCACCTTCACCCATATAGTCCTTGTCACATTTTTTTTTATCATTATACTATATAGAGGACTATGGGGTGCATTATACTATATAGAGGACTATGGGAGGTGCATTATACTATATGGAGGACTATGGGGTGCATTATACAATATAGAGGACTATGGGAGGTGCATTATACTATATGGAGGACTATGGGGTGCATTATACTATATAGAGGACTATGGGAGGTGCATTACACTATATAGAGGACTATGGGGTGCATTATACTATATAGAGGACTATGGGAGGTGCATTATACTATATGGAGGACTATGGGGTGCATTATACTATATAGAGGACTATGGGAGGTGCATTATACTATATAGAGGACTATGGGGTGCATTATACTATATAGAGGACTATGGGAGGTGCATTATACTTTATGGAGGACTATGGGGTGCATGATACTATATAGAGGACTATGGGGGGTGCATTATACTATATGGAGGACTGTGGGGTGCATTATACTATATAGAGGACTATGGGGTGCATTATACTATATAGAGGACTATGGGAGGTGCATTATACTATATAGAGGACTATGGGGTGCATTATACTATATAGAGGACTATGGGAGGTGCATTATACTATATGGAGGACTATGGGGTGCATTATACTATATAGAGGACTATGGGAGGTGCATTATACTATATAGAGGACTATGGGAGGTGCATTATACTATATGGAGGACTATGGGGTGCATTATACTATATAGAGGACTATGGGAGGTGCATTATACTATATGGAGGACAATGGGGTGCATTCTACTATATGGAGGATTATGGGGTGCAATATACTATATGGAGGACTATAGGAGCAGCATTATACTATATAGAGGACTATGGCATGCATTATATTATATAGAGGACTCTGGGACTATGGGGTGCATTATACTATATGGAGGACTATGGGGAGTACATTATACTGTATGGAGAACTATGGTGAGTGGATTATACCATACTGGGGCTGAAAACTAATTTGTGATTTTTAAAACCCTAAATAAAAGGTATTTAATTTTAATTACCGCATCCTCACTAACTCCACTGGCAGCATACCAACATAACCTTATATGTTTTTATCTCTCCCGGTTCGATTGTTGACTACAGATATTGTTCGGTGCTGTGCCTCACCGCCTCTACCTCCAAGTGCTACACCAAGCACCATTAGATTTTACAGCCATTTCAACGACACCATCTCCACCAATTTTTTAGGTTCCCTTTAAGGGAACTCATAAAAGAAGACAAAAAAATTGCTGGAGTCCCTATTTCATCTATCTGATTGGAGGTACAATCAGACATTACCATATTTAGACCATACCTCCAGATGTTGTAAAGCTCCAATATTCATGCTTTATGAAACATACACTAGTTTCCATTCTGCATCTCTTCATGTTAGAACAAGGAGTGTGTCCACGTAACTAATGTACCATGGTAATTTCTGAATAGATTCAGAAAAGTGGAGTATTCTGTGCATTGTCTATTAAAATGAGGAGATTAAAAATAAAAAATGTCTTTTATTATACTAAAAAAAAGCCAAACATCACAAGTGCATAGGTTTTTCTCTCTTCTACATGTGGAAAAAGCATAATTGTATTTGGCTTATTATGCCGTATATCACATATTCAGTGCCTTGATATGGTTTGAAAGGTGAACAGATGGCATTTTATTTTTAGCTCACATTAACACAGACCATCGAATGCTCACTTGACTGATATACTATAGTAATGTACTGAAACAAAAAGCAGATTTCCGACTGTGGCTTGCAATATTGTGTAGTGTTGTAATGATTTAATACAACAAGGTTATGTCCTCTCAGAACACTACAATGTCCGATGTATTGTAAGTGTTATCTTGTCTTAAATAAAACCAACCCAAGAAAACAGAAATAAAAAAAATTCACATTCACATCAAACTTCTTTATACCTTTTTTATGTTTTCTTTTTATCAAAATAAGTTATAAATTCTACTTTTAACACATTTTCATACTGGTTGAAACTTAGTCCCCTACATACAGTATGATGTCCCCACGGCCCCCCACACACATTATGGTGTTCCCACAGCCACACCACTACACAGTATAATGCCCTGCACAGACAGTATGATGCTCCCATCTAGTACATTCCACCGCACACAGTATAATGCCCCAGCAATAAATTCCCCCACACAAAGTATGATTCCCCAGACACAGTATCATGCCTCCCACTATAACCCCCACAGCAACTTAACACAGTATGATGAGTCCAGTACCCCTAACAAAGTATGATGTTTCCACAACCCCTCCTCCACCACACATACACAGTATGTTGCCCCCCCACACAGTATTATGGCATTACATCTGCCTTTGTTACTCCTATTTTATGCAATATAGGTGGTGCTTAAAAACCTGCCAAAACCTTTAGGTCATGTGACATTCCTTACAAGACCTTCAGGCTCTATCTAGGTGGAATGGTGAAACAAGAATCTATCCACTCCTTGCTCCACCATTACAATCAACTGTATCTGTATTCTGAGGACACAAATGCAGTTTAAGTAGTGACATACACCGCTGACCTGAAGGGACAGTGAGACAGTTTCCCAAATTTGGGACTTTTCTGCTGTATCTGGACAGTTGGGTGCAGCAAAAAATATTCCATACAAATCTTAGGATGATCACTTGACACTGTCATCTTTTTGGGGAGCTAGTAGCTCCGTAAATATGTAATAATTAATTGTAAATTACATGGCCTGTGTGCAATGATAACAGAAGAGTTTCTAATAAAATTAAAACTGTACATTGATCTGAAATACTGTGTTTCATACCTGTACTCAATATGAGTTTGCAGCATTTCTTGCAATTTCAATAAAGTAAGAGGTAACTTCTTTTTGCTACACCATTTTGTTCAGGATTGCATGGTACAGTGGTCTGAAACATGATTCCACTTTTCCTTAAAATGTTTGGTGTCTCATTACTTGTATATTCAGTTCCATTATTTGCCCGCAGAATTTTGGGCATTCTCCCAAATTTGTTATACACTTCAGCAAGATATACCTCAAGTTTCTCTGGAACTTCATCTTTGTTGTGAAGCAGATAGACAACTGTGTATCTTTAACAATCATCGATAAATGTGAGAAAATATCTCTTTCAAGGGGTTTGAGTACTCATTGGACCACAAACATCTGTGTGTATTAAGTCCAGAAGCTGTTCTGATTTTGTAGTACTATTCTTAGTATGAAGGAAATATATAATCATTAAGTGAAAATATTGTTATGAACTGCTACAAACACTAAGGAAAGATAGGAAAACTGTCCCTACGATAGGACTAAGCTGATTCCCTACGATGCAGTGGGGGACCTGTTCCTTGTGAACAGACCCGCCTAAGTCCTCGGCTAGTCTGAACGCAGACCTATAGATATAAGGGAGGGGTCCCTACAAAAACTAAGGACTGGGATATAGTTGGACACCTCCTAGCAGAAATTGTAGCAGAGAAAAGACAAACAAACAAACAGAAGTACTAGTGGTCAAAAGACCAAGCAAACTACAGAGTAAGGTACAAGGCACCTGGCTAGCTTAAGAGTAAAAGTAACACTGAAGTCTAGCAAGGCCAGGAGGGCGGAGCTGGATTAAATAGGCAAAAAAGTCATGTGACCAGCAAAATAGAAAAAACTAACAGGAGGGTTCTAACAAGTATAACAGCAGTAAAGTTAAATTTAGTTGACAAAAGGGGAAACTGGATTTACCAGTATTGCAAGCACAAAGGGGCTTTCGCTGGAGGTGTCAAACATGGCACCTCGGCTCCTGAACCCTGAGCTTCAAAGGAAACAAATTTTCTGTAAGTAGGCAGAATATTTCCAATTTACTGTATAGAGAGGCTTGGGGGAGACACAGGATATTTGAAATGCAAGGCCCTTTTCAAGTCACAAACAGCAAATTTTAAATAGTCCAATCCAGGTCATCCTGGAAATATGAGCCCAGTACCAAACATATAAAAGCTGGGTTGCACAAAAGAAGGTTGTTCACATGTGAGAGCCTGCCTATGCTGATGTGCTCCAAAGTTAATTTCTCCTTCCCTCAAGGAAGCAGAAGATAACAGTAGACAAAAACGTGTAGGTATTTGTTATTTCTCCCTTTTTATTTTATAACTGTTTTGCATATTTGTGTGTCATTTTATTTTTACCTTTTAATATCTTTTATTGTAAGCACTGTATATTTTTAGAATAAAGATTAAAATATTTAAGTTTGATCCTTGTATGCTCTAAAGAATCAATAGCCTTTCAGAGAATGTGTGACCTTTTGTTCTTCAGACAGTAACATATTTCGGGAACTCATCACCTCGTGTGTTTGATGAGTGATGGCAGCATGTTATATAACCGGGGTGTGTGGACTGTATCGGGGTATGATTTATATTCACTTAATAGCCTAGAACAGAGGTTGAGTGTTGGATTAAATGAGAGGAGATAAATTAACCCTTGCAGGTGCACCCCATGTCATATGCTGGGAAGTTTGCTCGTGACACTTAGGAAAGGTGTAGCATCGGCGTCTCTGCCTCCTGCTGGGCAGAGACGCCGTTCCCCTCACCACCGAGGTCCAGGTCCGGCATCCTCCCGCTCCCCTGCTGCTCTGGCGCGCACCGCACACAGCTTCCCGGGCTCTATGCTTAGGGCGCGCGCGCTCCCTCCCTCTTAAAGGGGCCACACGCGCCGATCTATAGAGTCCCCAGCCAATGGCCGGAGGACTGCCCCTATATAACGCACCTCCCCCAAAATGGAGGTGCCTGTGCAAGGTTGTTGTTCTGTGTGCTAACACTTGCTTCAGCCCTCAGGTCCCGCTGCCTGTCAGTCCTGCCCGCCAGTCCGTCGACAGTCCTGCCCGCCAGTCTGTCTGCAGCCCAGCCTGCCAGTCTGTCCATAGTTGTGCCCGCCAGCCTGCTTACCTGGAAGCACCTGCAGTTACCTGCCGTGCCCACCAGCCTGCTTACCTGGAAGCACCTGTCTGTTACCTGTTGTGCCCGCCAGCCAACCTACCTGGAGCACCAGCCTGTAACCCGCCGTGCCCGCCAGCCTTCCTACCTGGAGCACCCATCTGGCTATCTGCCGAACCAGTCTGCTTAACTCCCCGGACCTGCCGTGCTCATCCGCTGTACTGGTCAGTTCCTGCCATCTGACCCGTGGGAGTCACCTGCTCTCACACAAGGTCGGTCCCAGAATGGCAACTGGTCCACCTGCCCGGTCCCTCCCTGGTTCACGGAGTCGATTGAGCCGCCGTGCGACCTTGGTCAGTCCGAGTAGGCACTTAGTCACGCCCCTCTGGTCCCTCCTTGCATCGGAGCACAGAGGCTCCACCACCCGGACCCGTAACAAAAGGATTTTCTTCACATTTTCCCTTTCAGACAGCTAGTACATTTCATTGTCTGATTACGCATTTTGACTGTAATACCATCAACAAGTTGTTTTTGAACTAACGTTCTTATTGCTGGGTCTCTATGTGCAAGACAACTGTGCCATACATGGATACAATTCTTGTGTTGTTTATGTTTAACAGTGTATACACTTTCCTTGCATATTAGCTGGTACAACTCATCTTTGATTTTTCTTTTTGCTAGTGTGTGACCTTCTTTTGAGATGACACAGCTGTCATCTTTAAATGTAACTTCACTTCCTTGTCTTGTGAGTTTCTTCACAGATAACAGATTGCTTTCAAGATAAGGGACATAGATCATGTCCTTTATTGGGATCTTTCTGCTTTGTGTTGGGGAGACTTGACAATTAATGTAACTGTGAAGATCTGAGGTTGTGGGTTGTAATAATCACCTAGACAGATTAACAATGCAACTATTTTTATTCCTTGGTCCATATCCATGGTCTTACAGCTACTCCGGGTAGATGACCACAAGCAATGCCCTCAGTCCAGGAAATACCAACCCGGGGCCAGTAGTTCCACTGCCCCAGTACCAAGCAATATCCACTGTCTACCACCTTTTGGTTGGCCCACAGCTCTTGTATCTCCCCCTGGTATAGTCTGCAGTTAAAGTCCATGCTCCTCCAGACTATGGATACCTCGACCGTAACACATATATCCAGCTTTAGCCGGCAACAACATATAGTACAGTCCCAACCGGGGTTCTCCAAATGTCTTTGTGAGTTCAGTGATGGGCAGTGGAGTAGATCTGTATTCCACCAACTGGAGCTATGGTCAGTTGGGCTGATCCTGTAGAGTCTCACTGTAGATAGAGGAAGCCCCCTTTTTATATTCCACGGCTCTCATTGAGGGCATTCTCCCACAGGATTGAGGGAAGGCGGGGGAGGTAATTCTTCATTGTTTGAATGTTCAATTAACCTGCATTTTTGTCCTTCAGGGTGCGTTGACTAGAAAACCGCATGGGGGTGATGCAATACATAATCAGCAGGCATTCCACAGATTAACATACAACAAGAGTGTATCATTGTCTAATATTTAAATTTGTTTTGAGATCTGAAACATTTAGGTGTGACAAACATGCAAAAGAATAAGAAATCAGGAAGGGGGCAAACGCTTTTTCACACCACTGTATATATGTTACAGAACAGCAACTCTCAGACAAGTCCCATGGCCAAAAAAATTGTGCAACTTTTCTGCAACTTGTCATCTCACAGCTGTTTTAGAACTATGTTTTGCTGGGGGAAAAAAACAGCCAAATGGTTGTTAAGTCACATGGAAATTGTAGTCGAAGATGACTAACTATGAAGTATATGGCAAGAAAGTCTTGTGTGACTTGTGTCTAGTGGTAGAAAATCAAACACATTTGGAAACATTTGTGTTGCAGTCGCGATAAGTTGCCAGTCACCATGCTCCCCAATAGGAAAACATTAGATGTGATGTCACAATGAAACACCACGTCTCATTGTTGAAAAAGACATGTTACCATGTTACCATGTAAATACAGTGAGTTCCTCTGTTCAAGATCCTCATCAATTAGTCAAAGTTGAGAGCAGCTATGGTTTTGACAGCCAAAAGATCATTTCACCCGACAAACAAGGGCTTTGTTTGTTTGTTAAGTGATTGGCAGATTGTTTTGACTGCAAGATTTTTGTGAAACAAACATTCTTAGGAACTCTCCTTCTCTATAGTCCTGCAGTGTAAATGAACCATTTCTGGCAGAGTTCTCCAGACATTACCGTTGATGGCTAGGCGTTTCATCAGTGAAATGGATACAGTGTGATCAACTTATAATTAGAGATGAGCAAACCCGAACTTAAAAGTTTGGGGTTCGTACCAGACAATTAGTGTCCAGTGCTAATTGCCAAACATGGACTTCTCCCGGAACTCCGTTGCAATGTTTGAAGAAGAGAGAAAGAATTTTCCTGATCAAAAGTTTGGGTCCCCATTGCTTTCAAAAGGGTTCAGGGACAGTTCTGGTACCCAAACTGAATTTTGGGATAAAGTTCCGGTCAGGTACCAGAACCCGAACTTCCACAGGTCAGCTCATCCCTACTTATAATCAACGGGCCATTCCAATCATCATAATAGGGATTCTTCAAAGTGTAGAACCATAGGAAGACATATTTATCTCTAGCACAGTGCGTATGTATTTTAATAAATTATACCTGATTTGGTCACATCATAGCATTATGTTTTAAATCCTCTTCATGTAATATTAACTGGAAATGAACAATAATTAACAGCACGCGCTGTCTCGCAAAAACATAATGAACAGCATGGACTGCTGCTTCTCTGCTGATCATAAGCAGGTAATGGGTGTAACTGTGCATGTAGCATAATGATAATCTCATTACATTTCCACAGAATTTCTAATTTTGTATTACAGTAATCACATTACAATAATTGAAGTCTGTGTTGATTAAATCTCCAATAACTTACATACACCATTGCCACTTGGACAGTTATAGCGCTGTGCTAAGACTACCAAGTGTTACCTGAAACAACTAGCAACAAATAGACCATAGAAATTTGCCAGGACTGCCCTGATTTCTCGGAAGCAATTCCAGAAAATTTGAGGAATCTGGGACCCAAAAGGGTTAGGGTTCACAAAAACCCACCCACAAATGTTATTTTGGGAGGGGTCATGATTGGAGAGGTCCCAGGAAAGATTGGGTGCAGGACAAAAGCGTCACTAACTTGTCAACACCAATATGAGTAATTACAAGGTTTAGCTTTTACAAAAATGAAAACATGTCACAAATACATGGCTTTAGGCTTCAGATGTCTTTGGTTCATGCACATGTTCTATCCTTGTTTTTCACAAATAGAACAAAAAAAGACACAAAGACGCACCCGATTTTGATTTGTGGATTAAACTCACCCATTCCAACCAATGGGTCAGTAAAAAAAAAGTAATCGCGTACGAATGCCATCCATGTGTCATCCGAGTGTTGTCCATTTTTCACAGTTTAATGGGTAAGAAAAACTTGACAATGGCCAAAAATGGATGAAAATCGAATCCAGAATACTGATAAAAAATAGTCCATTTTTTGTTTTACACAATAAGAGGACATCTAAATGAGGCCTAACTGATAGTAAATACTCACATTTATAACTTCACATTGATGGTTTAGTTTGTGGTTTGAGCTTTACCAGGGTTAAATATCAGTAATATTGTAGATGCTTACATATCCTTTTTCGATCTATATCATACTTGTCAAACTCTGGCCCGTGAGCCAAATCTGGCCCCCATCATTGTTTTATTTGGCCTGTGACACCAGAACCACCATCCCTACATGGGGCCCATTATTCTATATGGAGGACTATGTGGGGCCCATTATACTGTATGGAGGACTATATTGGGCCATTATTCTGTATGGAGGACTATGTGGGGCCATTATTCTGTATGGAGGACTATGTGGGGCCATTATGCTGTATGGAGGACTATGTGGGGCCATTTTACGGTATGGAGGAATATGTGGAGCTCACTATACTGTATGGGAGACTATGTAGGCCCATTATTCTGCATGCAGGTCTATGTTGGGCCCAATATTTTGTATGGAGGACTATGTGGGGCCCATTATTCTGTATACTGGTTGTCCCGCTACTTTGTCCTAGTTTTTCATTTTGGCCCTTTGTGTGTTTGAGTTTGAAATCCCTGATCTATGTGTTTTAGATTGGCTTCCACAATATAACAGTGTTCGGATGGCCACCTGCTGACCAATAATTGTGACATTGGACAGGAAGAAGTTATATCATAATACATAATACCTAAGATCCGAGGCAGACAGGTCCATCCCCGGTCACCACAGGAGGTTTCCATGAGGAACTTATCACTGATTCTTGAACATTATTGTCAAGAATCTGCTGATACTGAGTGGAATCCATGCGTCGTCAACTTTAATAAGATTGCCGGTACCGGCATTGGCCACACAGCCCCAAAGCATGATGGAACCTCCACCAAATTTTACTGTGGGTAGCAAGTGTTTTTCTTGGAATGCTGTGCTTTTTTGCCGCCATGCATAACGCCTTTTTGTATGACCAAACAACTCAATCTTGGTTTCATCAGTCCACAGGACCTTCTTCCAAAAAGAAATTGGCTTCTCCAAATGTGCTTTTGCATACCTCAGCCGACTCTGTTCATGGCGTGCTTGCAGAAACGGCTTCTTTCTCATCACTCTCCCATACAGCTTCTCCTTGTGCAAAGTGCATTGTATAGTTGACCCATGCACAGTGACACCATCTGCAGCAAGTTGATGCTGCAGCTTTCTGGAGGTGGTCTGAGGATTGTCCTTGACTGATCTCACCATTCTTCTTCTCTGCCTTTCTCATGTTTTTCTTGGCCTGCCACTTCTGGCCTTAACAAGAACTGTCCCTGTGTTCTTCCATTTTCTTACTATGTTCCTCACAGTGGAAACTGACAGGTTAAATCTCTGAGACAGCTTTTTGTATCCTTCCCCTAAACAACTATGTTGAATAATCTTTGTTTTCAGATCATTTGACAGTTGTTTTGAGGAGCCCATGATGCCACTCTTCAGAGGAGATTCAAACAGGAGAACAACTTGCAAGTGGCCACTTTAAGTAGCTTTTCTCATGATTGCATACACCTGGCTATGAAGTTCAAAGCTCAATGAGGTTAGAAAACCAAAAAAAGTGCTTTAGTAAGTCAGTAAAAAGTAGGTAGGAGTATTTAAAACAAGAAAATGATAAGGGTGCCCATACTTATGCACCTGTCAAATTTAGATTGAATGCAGATTGCACATTTTCTGTTAGTACAATAAACCTCATTTCAAGGCAGAAACATTACTGTGTCCAACAGTTATTACATATATCAAACTGAAATAGCTGTTGCAAAAACACCAATTTTTATAAAACATTAAGCTTAAGATTAATAGGGGTGCCCAAACTTTTTCATATAACTGTAAACAGGCCAGCCAACACCCAATGAACGAGCAAAATGCTTGCATGTCAGGTGTGATTATTTGGGAGGAAGTGCTTCTCTTCAGATCTACCCAGAACCGGATCAGGAGTGACATGGAGTAGAAATGCTGAAGATACAATGTCGTCTTTATTTTTGGCATCAGTAGTGGAAACGGTGGAAATATCGCTACAAATATGAGATTGATCACATATCCCATTAATTTGCCATCTATTATTGTGGTGAAGGATAAACCCTTTTAAATAGGTTTCTGGTTTAGAAAACCCAATTTCAGAGGATTTAGGGAATTAAAAGAGGAATCCTGAATTCAGTAGTAAACAGTAGATACAAAGGACATCTATCTCTAGAGGAACTTATGAGTACATGTATTACGAGAACGGTCCATTTGATGGGTACCATGTAATGTGGACTGGATCATATATTGTGATTGTGTATGTGCCCTTTGTCCTGTCCCATCCCTTGGTTGAGCTTGTTGGACATTTGTATATTTTTAACCATACTAACTATGTAACTATGTAATGCTTCATTTCTTCTGTAGGGGCACTGCCAGGTTTGTTCCTCACTCTGTTACAAATACTTTTATATGTTGGGCATGTTTTTCTTTCTTTATTGTATGGGTGTAAGGCTATTTGGGTTGACATTGGCATTTTTTTTCCTGTTTTTTATTTATTTTTCATTTATTCTACACATTTTAGTGGGGGTATTTAAATATTGAACTAGTTTTTATCATCATTTTATTTTCCCTATAATTGGGGCTGATATGTTAGCCCCAATTGCAAAGGAAATGCAGTCACCTGGCAGCATGTCAGGATTATCTGGGTCTCCTATAACACAGCAGCTACTGCTCCCTTCCTACCCTCAATCATAGGGTAGTCAATCATATGACTGCAGTGTATGGAGGTGGACGCACGACCAGCATTTTTGATTACTGCATACATAGTGCTTGTTTAGCGCTGTGTTTTATATACAAGGATCGAGAAAGTGTAAGGTGCCCAGAGCGGTAGCTGTGGGGGAGCTGCTGCTTCTCCACGCCCAGGCACCCCACATATAAACAGTGTCCCAGTCCTTATGTGTGGTGCTGTGAAGTTTGCTTTGCACTCACTTATAGGCCTGAGGCCTCCACTGCATCCAAGTCCTTGGTTCCAGGACCAGCCACACACACATCATGGGGATACCCAGTTCGTTTTAACAAGATCAACTTTACTTGCCAGTTCAAGTACATCAGTCTTTAACACGCAGTATCATGCACAGCATCCTCTGGTTACAGCTCCATCAACACTGTACATTTCAAGCCTTTGCTACTTTCAGCTTTGACTATCCTTACTATTGATCCTCTTGACAGCAGTCCGCCCCAGAGCATTCCCGAAATCTGTTACATCTCCCTTTCTCAGTTCCCTGCCTGCCTTCCTCTGTATGGAAGGGATTAAGGCACACTCTTCAGTGCCTGGTTCATGCCGTAGGCCGCAGATGTTACAGGAAGGACTGCAGGAAATTCTTTACAGCCTCATGCTGCCAGAATGATATATACTCCATGTGCTTCCAGCCCACTGCACCTTGATCTTGATCTTCACATGAACCTCACACTACATCTCACTCTAACTAAACCAGGAATTGATTTCTATTGTTTACTTGACCTTTCCTGTACCATGCTTGGCTGTTCCCAAGTATTTAACTGTATCCCACACTATTCCTATCACAAAACACTAATAAGAATCACCACTGCCTATCTGCCTCCACCCTGGATCCTAAACCCTATCCTATAACTAAAGTCACTATTTTAAGCACTACACTATGTCCTATGCTTACACTACACTTGAGCTGAGTGCACCAGAGTTACCTTAGGTGTTACCTTACAGTTCCCTCACAGCAGTATCAGTACATAACACTGTACATTAGCCATATTTCACATTACGAATTTCACATTCCATATTACACAATTAAATGCGATAAAACCGAATGTCTATACACTGTGTGCAGAATTATTAGGCAAGTTGTATTTTAGAGGATTATTTTTATTATTGATCAACACCTATGTTCTCAATCAACCCAAAAGACTCATAAATATCCAAGCTTAATATTTTTGGAAGTTGGAGTGGTTTTTTTTTAGATTTAGCTATCTTAGGAGGATATCTGTTTGTGCAGGTAACTATTACTGTGCAGAATTATTAGGCAACTTAATAAAAACCAAATATAATCCCATCTCACTTGTTTATTTTCACCAGGTAAACCAATATCAGTGCACAAAATTTAGAAATAAACATTTCTGACATGCAAAAACAGAAACCAAAAAAATTAGTGATCAATATAGCCACCTTTCTTTATGATGACACTCAACAGCCTTCCATCCATAGATTCTGTCAGTTGCTTGATCTGTTTTCGATCAACATTGCGTGCAGCAGCCACCACAGCCTCCCAGACACTGTTCCGAGAGGTGTACTGTTTTCCCTCCCTGTAGATCTCACATTTTATGATGGACCACAGGTTCTCTATGGGGTTCAGATCAGGTGAACAAGGGGGCCATGTCATTATTTTTTCTTCATTTAGACCTTTACTGGCCAGCCACGCTGTGGAGTAGTTGGATGCATGTGATGGAGCATTGTCCTGCATGAAAATCGTGTTTTTCTTGAACGATACCCACTTCTTCCTGTACCACTGCTTGAAGATGTTTCTTGTTCAAAGGTGGTCGTTTTTCAGCCTTCCTTACCTTGGCCATGTCCCTGAGTATCGCACACCTTGTGCTTTTTGATACTCCAGTAATGTTGCAGCTCTGAAATATGGCAAAGCTGGTGGCGAATGGCATCTTGGCAGCTTCACGCTTGACTTTCCTCAATTCATGGGCAGTTATTTTGCGCCTTTTTTGGCCAACACGCTTCTTGTGACCCTATTGGTTATTTGCCATGAAACGCTTGATTGTTCGGTGATCACGCTTCAAAAGTTTGGAAATTTCAAGACTGCTGCATCCCTCTGCAAGACATCTCACAATTTTGTACTTTTCAGAGCCCGTCAAATCTCTCTTCTGACCCATTTTGCCAAAGGAAAGGAAGTTGCCTAATAATTAAGCACACCTTATATAGGGTGTTGATGTCATTAGTCAACACCCCTCCTCATTACAGAGATGCATATCACCAGATTTACTTAATTGGTAGTTGGCTCTCAAGCCTATGCAGCTTGGAGTAGGACAATATGTATAACAAGTATCATGTGATCAAAATACTCATTTGCCTAATAATTCTGCATGCAGTGTATTCACACTACACAATTTGTTGTCTTTAGGGGCAGGTACAGGACAGTCTCTGTCACACCCATACAAAAGCACAGATGTTAATAAATTATCTGTGCCTTTTCTATGGGGACTCCAGCTATCTCAGAGAACCCCCTTCCGCAGCTACATGATTGGAGCAGTACCGCACGGACTTTTAAAGTCTATGGGCAGTCTGGAAGAAGTTAATAAACAAATTAAACCTGAAAGTTGAGGGTCCTAGCAAAACGGATACTCTCTGATCACGTTCATCATTATAAAAAAAAATAAATGTATTACCCAAAACCAACAACCCCTTTAATGACCTTACACAACAAAAATAATATGTTATAGATTTCTTATTTTTCACTGAAGTCTTGAAAGCTGTAGATGTCCTTTAAATTAGGATGAAATAAACATTATAGGTTCAAATGAGCTCTCTTGAGAGATGAGCAAATATCCTAAAACATAAATAACCCCACAGGAGAGCTCCTTGAAGTCTGGCTACACATAGACATGGGATTTTTGCCAAAAAATCCTGCGGTCCTAAGTCAGATAGCTCTATTATTTTTCATTTGACTCTTTTCCCTATTGTCCAAGCCTGTCCTCCTACGTTTATTTAGTTAACAGGCATAATTTTTTTTGCTTTATATATATTGCAGAACACAGCCATTGTGCTTATTACATGTATGACATTATGGTAACCGATATATAGGATAGCAAAAACAGAGGACTTATTAAATGCAAAATGTTTAAGCTACGATCCCATGTTCCATTAAAGGAAATCTGTCAGTAGGTTGTTGCTATGTAATCCGACAGAACCATGATATAGGGACAGAGATCCTAAATACAGCGATGTGTGACTTAGTTTTACTGGATGCAGCAGTTCTGATAGAATCAGTTTTCTCAGATGTAGATCTAGCAGAGCTCTGAATGCTGAGCTGTGTATAACCCCGCCCACACCACTGATTGGCAGATTTCTGTGTACACTGTATAGTGACAGAGATGCTAATCAGTGCTGGGGGTGTGGTTGGACTAGGATGCATGAGTCGACTTGTCAGGTAGTGATAATCTTCTGCTGATAAAACACTGATTGTATTGAAACAGCCTAGTAAGTAATAAATGACTGTAATCAGAGTCTAATTTCCTACATTATGATGCTATCAAATTACATAGCAAAAAGCTGCTGTCAGATTCCCTTTAAGGCGTGTCATCATATTTTTCATTACTTTCAATGTCATAAATAGCGCAACAAGCAGCACTAGTCTTATAAGCAAAAAGGTGGAAACCGAGGCAGCACCCTGCAAGGCGCTATTCAGATCTGTCATACACAAATTCCAGCATGACATTATGTTATAGGACAGATGTGAAAAAAGCTTTAGTTACAGTCAAAATCTTGCATATTGTCCATAATGGTGTATAGAATGCTACACAATATTTTATTGGAATGAAAAACATTCCAGCTATTCTAAAAAAATACTAGAAGTTTAGAGAAACACTTAAAACTGTTCATATTACTCCTTTCCCTTTAATCAACATTAGTACAGTAGCGCACCCTCAATAATGTATGTATAATGCAAATGTCACAGAAAAAAATGCAATTTTCATCCAGTAACCTTTATATTATGAAACCGTGTGTCTTGAACTTAGTGCACCATAGCTTACCAAATTATCAGCTTAGCATTTTTCTATTAGTCCTGTGGGTTGTGCAAATCACTTTAAATATTCCCTGAAATACTGCATAACAATACCAATAAAACAGCAAAAATAAGCTGGTATTTATAGAAATATTTTGCTCTTTCCACCGTGAAACTACAACTTTGTAAATGTCAAGGCTTAATATGTAATAAAATACAGAAGTTACACAGAAGTTTTTGGATGGCAATAAAAGCTGGGGACGCAATTAATTCACAAAAATCTACAAACTTTTGTACGTTTCTCTCAAGAACGCAGAAGCTAGTTTCTCTTAGAATTAATTCATTCTATACCTGCCATTTGATAAATTCTCAGTATGTGATGTACAAGTTAGTAGGAAAATCACCTAGGTAATGACAATTACTGAGATGTACTTTGCATGAACTGTTTTAATATTATTTTCAGCCATTTTTTAGAGAGGCTAACTGAGAACCATTACTGCCAGTTTACACAGGTGTTGTCACTGAATGTCATATAATAATAATAATAATAATAATAATAATTTTTATTTATATAGCGCCAACATATTCCGCAGCACTTTACAATTAAGCGGGGACATGTACAGACAATAAATTCAATACAAGGTGAGACAGTTTAAACAGTTACATTAGGAGTGAGGTCCCTGCTCGCAAGCTTACAATCTACAACGAAATGGGGGAACACAGTAGGTGAAAAGTGCTTGTTATTTCAGGTCTGGCAATTATAATAAATAGGGATTTTCATATAAAGCTGCATGATACGGTCATCAGCCCGTATGTTAGTGCAATAATCAAGTATCGAGTGCAGTTATCGAGTGAATGGAGGGTGTGGAGACAGATGAATTGTAGGGAGCAGATTCTGAATAATATTTAGAAGGAGGGAACAGGGGAAAGTTAGTTTACTGAGTTGAGGTGGTAGGCTTGTTTAACCCCTTTCCAACGACGTCAGTAATATTACGTAGCTGTGCCCTGGGACTTATGGACCAGCTACGTACTATTACGCATAATGCGATGGCGCCTGCACACAAGCGGTGTGGGACGATCACCGCCGGGTGTCAGCTGATTGTCACAGCTGACTCCCGGTGCTATTTGGAGGGAGTGGTCCCGCACTGCTCCCTGCACATGAACCCCCGCAATGCTGCGATCAAAGTCAATCGTAGCATTGCGGGGGCAAGGGGGAGGTAAGCGCCGGTAATCACCTCGATGTCTGGGGCGGCTCCCGGATGTTGTCATGACGACCCGGGAGCGGCGATATTTGGTATCACCGTGTCCGGAACGACCTGACCTATAAAACTGTCCCACTAGTTAACCTCTTTAGTGAACACGGTTAAAAAAAAAAAAACCGAAGCAAAAAACAATGCTTTATCATCATACCGCCAAACAAAAAATGGAATAACACGCGATCAAAAAGACAAATGTAAATATAAATGGTACCGCTAAAAACGTCATCTTGTCCTGCAAAAAACAAGCCGCCATACAGCTCCATCATCCAAAAAATAAAAAAGTTATAGCTCTCAGAATAAAGTGATACAAAAAAAATATTTTTTCTAGAAAATAGTTTTTATTGTGTAAAAGCGCCAAAACATAAAAAAACTATATAAATGCGGTACCGCTGTAAACGTACTGACCCAAAGAATAAATCTGCCTTATCAATTTTTCCACACGCAGAGCGGCATAGAAAAAAAAAAAAAAACAATTCTGGAATTGCTGGTTTTTGTTTATTCTGCCCAAAAGTGGTACCAATAAAAACATCAACTTGTCCCGCAAAAAACAAGCCATCACATGACTCTATCGGCCAAAATATGGAAAAATTATAGCTCTCAAAATATGGCGATGCAAAAACTAGTCTTTGCAAAAAAATGCGTCTTTTAGTGTGTGACAGCTGTCAATCATAAAAACCCGATATGAATCTGGTATCGCTGTAATCGCACCGACCTGAAGAATAATATCATCTAATCACTTATACCACACGAGGAACGACGTAAAAAAAAACTCTAGGGTTAGGGTTGGGCTAGGGTTAGGGTTGTATAAGGGTTGTGCTAGGGTTAGGGTTGGGCTAGGGTTAGGGTTTGGCTAGGGTTAGGGTTGGGCTAGGGTTAGGGTTGGGGTTGTATTAGGATTGGGGTTAGGGTTGTGCTAGGGTTAGGGTTGGGCTAGGGTTAGGGTTGAGCAAGGGTTAGGGTTGGGCTAGGGTTAGGGTTGGGCTAGGGTTAGGGTTTGGGTTGGGGTTAGAGTTGGGCTAGGGTTAGGGTTGGGCTAGGTTTAGGGGTGGGGTTGTATTAGGGTTGGGGTTAGGGTTGGGATTTTTTCAAAAGTAAAGAAAAAAAAAATGATGACGATATGGCGACCAGTGTTGTGCGCAAGTGCTCACTACTTGAGTTTGCATTGGGTGCTCGGGTATGCAATGAGTATCGCGGGTGTTCGAGTAACATGCTCGAGTCTCTGCCCCATATGCTTCGCGGCCAAAGAAAACGTTACTGGTATCGCCTGCCATGCACAAGCGATCCCCGCATGTTTTTTTTTTGGGTGTCTAACAACCGTTAAACATGCGGGGCGGGGAGTCGAACATGTCATTCGAGCATTCGTGATACATGGTGCATACCCGAGTGCCCGATGCAAACTCAACTAGCAAGCACTTGCGCTCAAGACTGATGACAACTTATTCAATATGATGACCTAATGTAATCAAATTCTGTCATACCTCTTGGTTCAAAATGTACACTATACCCCTTGATAAAATCCTTGAGGGGTCTAGTTTCCAAAATGGAGTCAATTGTGGGGGGTTTCCACTATTTAGGCACATCAGAGGCTCTCGAAATGCGACATGGTGCATGCTCTTGATTCCAGCCAATTTTGCGTTCAAAAAGTCACACAGTGCTCCTTCCCTTCTGAACCCTGCCGTGCGCCCAAACACTGTATTTTCCCCACATATGGGGTATTGGCGTACTCAGGAGAAATTGCACAACAGTTTTTAGGTTTTCTCCTCTTACCCTGGTGAAAATAAAAAAATGGGGGCTAAAAGATCATTTTTGTGAAAAAAGTTTGATTTTTTTATTTTCACAGCTCCATGTTATAAACTTCTGTGAAGCACTTGGGGGCTAAGGGTGCTCACCACACATCTAGGTAAGATAGATAATTTGGGTCTAAAGTAACATTTTTGTGAAAAAAGTTAAATGTTCATTTTTTTCTTCCCGATTCCAAAAATTCCTGTGAAGCACTTGAAGGGTTAATAAACTTCTTGAATGTGGTTTTGAGCACCTTGAGGGGTGCAGTTTTTAGAATGATGTCACTTTTGGGTATTTTCTGTCATAAAGGCCCCTCAAAGTCACTTCAAATGTGATGTGGTCCCTAAAAAAATGGTTTTGCAAATTTTGTAGTAAAAATGAGAAATCGCTGGTCAACTTTTAACCCTTATAGCTCCCTAAGAAAAAAAAAAAATTGGTTCCAAAATTGTGCTGATGTAAAGTAGACATGTGAGAAATGTTATTTATTAACTATTTTGTGTGACATATCTCTCTGATTTAAGGACACAAAAATTCAAATTTTGAAAATTGCAAAATTTTCAAAATTTTGCAAAATTTACAATTTTTTTACAAATAAATGCAAGTGATATCAAAGAAATTTTACCACTATCATGAAGTACAATATGTCACGAAAAAACAACCTCAGAATCAGTGGGATCCGTTAAATCGTTCCAGAGGTATTACCTCATAACGTGACAGTGGTCAGATTTGTAAAAATTGGCCCGATCATTAACGTGCAAACCACCCTCGGGGCTAAAGGGGTTAAAGAGATGGGTTTTTAAAGTGCGCTTGAAGACATAGTGGCTAGGCATCAGTCGGATCGCCTGGGGTAGTGCATTCCAGAGAACTGGCGCAGCACGAGAGAAGTCTTGGAAATGGAGGTGCAAGGTTTGGATTATGGAGGATGTTAGTCTTAGGTCATTTGTAGAACGTAGGACACATGTAGGGCGATAGAGATGAAAGAGGAGATAAAAGGCGGTGCAGAACTGTGGAGAGCTTTGTGGGTGAGAATGATGAGTTTATATTGGACCCTGTAGCAAATGGGTAACCAGTGTAATGACCGGCACAAGATGGTAGCATCTGTGAAGCGGCTGGACAGAAATACGACCCTGGATGCCGCATTCAGGACGGATTGGAGAGGACAAAGTTTGGTAAGAGGGAGACCGATCAGAAGAGAGTTGCAGTAGTCCAGACGAGAGTGAATAAGAGAAACAGTAAGAGTTTTAGCAGTTTCAAAGGTGAGAAAAGGTCGGATTCTGGAGATGTTTTTAAGATGCAGGTGACAAGAGCGGGTGAGTGATTGGATATAGGGAGTAAAGGAAATTTTAGTGTCGAATATGACCCCAAGGCAGCGGCGTGCTGCTTGGGAGTTATGGTTGAACCCTCCAAGGTTATTTCAATGTCATGTAGAGTTAGGTTAGTAGAGGGGAGAAACACAAGAAGTTCAGTTTTGGAGAGATTCAGTTTAAGATCGAGGGAGCACATGATGTTAGAGACAGCAGACAGACAATCCTTGGCATTTTGTATTAGGGTAGAGGTGATGTCAGGGGAAGAAGTGCATAATTGGGTGTCGTCAGCATAGAGATGATACTGGAACCCAGATATGCTTATTGTTTGTCCAATAGGGGCAGTGTATAGAGAGAAGAGGAGGGGGCCCAGGACTGAGCCCTGCGGGACCCCGATAGTAAGGGGACGAGGAGAGGAAGAGGAGTCGGCAAAAGATACAGTGAAGAAGCGTTCAGAGAGGTAGGAGAACCAGGAGAGAACAATGTCCTTGAGGCCTATAGAGAGGAGCATAGTGAGGAGGAGCTGGTGATCCACAGTGTCAAATGCAGCAGAGAGATCCAGGAGAATCAGCAGGGAGCAGTGACCTTTGGATTTAGCTGTTAGTAGATCATAAGAGACTTTAGTGAGGACAGTTTCAGTGGAGTGTAAAGAGCAGAAACCAGATTGTAGTGGGTTGAGGAGAGAGTTATCTGAGAGATAGCGGATTAGATGGGAGTGGACCAAGCATTCCAGGAGTTTAGAGATGAATGGAAGATTGGAGACCGGTCTATAGTTAGCAGTGCAGTTCTGGTCCAGGGATGACTTTTTAAGTAAAGGGGTTATGATGGCATGTTTAAATGAAGAGGGAAAGATACCTGAAGAAAGAAAGAGGTTAAATATTTTAGTCAGGTGAGTGGTGACTACCGGTGAAAGAGATTGCAGGAGATGTGAGGGAATGGGGTCACTGTTGCAGGTTGTAGAAGAAATGTGGAGCTGGGTAACTTCTTCTATGACAAGCTCAAAGAAGGCAAGTGAGCTTAAAGTGCGGCAGGGAAGGGGATCCAGGCACTGGGGAGATTCGGCTGAGATGTCCTGATGGATGTGGTTGATTTTTTCTAGGAAATAAGTGGCCAGATCCTCACCGATGAGGTTGGTGATGGGGGCCTGTGCTTTAGGTTTCAGGAGGGAATATAAGGTTTCAAAAAGTCGTTTTGGATTGTTGGATAGTGAAGTGATGAGGGTGGTGAAGTAGGATTGTTTGGCCAGATAAGGGGCATAGTTATAGGTTTTGAGCATGAATTTATAGTGGATGAAGTCTTTTGCTAAAAGTGATTTTCTCCACTGACGCTCAGCACACCTTGAGCAACGCTGAAGAAAACGTGTTTGCATCGTCATATAAATGTACACAAAAGTTGAGATGAACTTTTAGTGGAGCACGGTGACTCATTAGTTGGCACAATTATCTTGAAGCACCCAGAGCACTGGATTTGAGTCTGGCTATGGGCGAAATCTGCATCGAGTGGTTATGTTCTCCCCATGTTCGTGAGAGTTTCCTCCCATTTCCCCAAAAAAACAATACACGTTCAAAAGATGCTCTCGTCCATTTTTCAGACACTGCTTGCTTTTATTGTGCAAAATGGCACATTGCTTATGTATTCTGCCAGACAAGACTGGCCCATGAACTGCCACGTTCACCTGAGCATAGCCTAAGATATGGTCATTAGAGTGGTTGTCCCTGATACTTGTGTTCAACTAACTACTTGCAACAGTGCCAAAATTCATAGATATCCAGAGGTCCAAATGTGTGGTAGATGAGAACGTGCAAGGTACTCCAGCAACACCATAAAGGAGAATATAAGATATAAGAGAAAGAGGTAAGACGTTCTTTTCATGTCATGTGGACAATTGTGTTTGAGGGCTTGAGTGGGTGAGATAGAAAAAGACAGTGAAGGGAAGTGAAGATAATCTGTAACAAACGTGGTACCTTGTTTACTATGATCCCTTGTTCTTTTATTACATTTATTTTCCTTCAATAGAGTTTGTCTATCTGTCTATCCAGAATTTATATTTCATGAATTCAGATGGTGACAGTCCTCTTTAACTACTTTGTATTCTGACTGTAACTGCATCTGCTCAGTACTTTATTCTCTCCTATAACCTGCAGCATGATAATACTCTGCGGACAGCCTGTCTAGAGTTGCTGTCTGACCACTATATGCATGGTACGGCGCACGTTGGACACAGACAGAAGAGGGCCCCTTTGCAAGAACAATATATGGGCCCTTTGTGTAACATCCCTGGTGGCGTGCTTGCATAGTGCACCACCTCCCACCATGCAAGACCACAATCTTACCCATCAGTCCAGCCTGCAAACCTTGCTCCAGTTCATGCTGTGTGCATGTCTCTTGTCTGATTGCTTAGGGCAGCGGCCCGGTTACTTCCTGATTCTTATAGCTGCAGTGGGCGCACTCCTAATGCGTCCCCAGCCTATTGCTGTGAGTCACTGGATATTTAAACCCCCTCCACCCAGAAGGAGGTGCCTGAGCAACACTTTCTTACAGTCTGTGTTCTGTGCAACTGTTAGTTGCCAGGTCCTGTCCTGACTCTAGTCTGTCCGCCACCCTGGGGGCCGAGTACCCAGGGCTTCTACCTGTACCTGTGACTTCTAGTCTGTTTCCGCCACCCTGGGGGCTGAGTTCCCAGGCTCGTTCCTGTATCTTGTTCCCGGTTCAGTTTCTGTCTGAACAGTGTCCTAGCCTGTTACCTGTTTGTTTCAATGTCTGAATCTTCCCTTTTCCTGCAGTGTCTGAACCTGCACCTAACTCCTACTCGTTGTCTCTGTACTTCTGTTTGTGAGTTTTGTGTCCACTCGCTACTTCATTGTAAGTACCTTGTGTGTATCTGGTTCTGCTTGTCCCCTTTCCCTTCCTCCGTATCTACCTCCTGTGTTCTAACCATCTTCCTGTACTTTCCAGTCTGTTCCATGTGAACAGATCCCTGTCCTGTCTGCTCTGTTCTGCTCTGCTTGTTCACTGCTCCGGCGGTTCCGCTCTGCTCCGCTTGTTTACCGCACCTGCGGTTCTATTCTGCTCTGCTTGTTCACCGCTCCGGCGGTTCTGCTCTGCTTCACTTGTTTACCACACCTGCAGTTCTGCTCCGCTTTGCTTGTTCACCGCTCCGGCGGTTTTGCTCCTCTCTGCTTGTTCTCCGCACCTGCGGTTTTGCTCCGCTCTGCTTGTTCACCGCGCCTGCAGTTTTGCTCCACTTTGCTTGTTCACCGCTCCGGCGGTTCCACTCTGCTCCGCTTGTTTACCGCACCTGCGGTTCTATTCTGCTCTGCTTGTTCACCGCTCCGGCGGTTCTGCTCTGCTCCACTCTTCTTGTTCACCGCACCTGCGGTTTTGCTCCGCTCTGCTTGTTCACTGCGCCTGCGGTTTTGCTCCGCTCTGCTTGTTCACCCCGCCTGTGGTTTTGCTCTGCTCTGTTTGCTCACCACTCCGGCTGTTCTGCTCTGCTTGTTCACCGCATCTGCGGTTTCGCTCTGCTCTGCTGTCCACCGCACCTGCGGCTCCGTTCCTGTGTCCCAGTCTGAACTGGTCCCTATCCTACCTGCGTTCCTACCTGGCAGTACCCGCCAGTCTGCATACCAGCCGAGCCTGCCAGTGCCCTCCTGTCTGCATGCCAGCCGAGCCTGCCAGTTCCCTCCTGTCTGCATACCAGCCGTGCCTGCCAATACCCACCTGTCTTCATACCAGCCGTGCCAGCCAGTACCCACCTGTCTGTATACCAGCCTAACCTGCCTGTTCCTGCATTCCCCAGTGTGGGTCAACAGCTGTGACCGGGGTCTGACCTGGAGTAGCACCTGGTCCCTCTGCTCGGTTCCTCCCTGGTTCACGGAGTCGACTAGCCGCCGTGTGACCTTGGTCGGACCGAGTTGATACTTAGTTACGCCCCTCCAGGCACTCCTCGGTTCATGGTACAGTGGGATCACTAATCACGCTCATGCCAGTCAGTCTGGGCACGAGCGTAACACTTTGCAGTACAATAGGTCATCATAATGCACAATTCCATCTGCTTCGGAGGTGGAAATGGGCCCCCTTACCTTCTGAGCCCCTGTGTGGCCTCACAGGTTGCACCGATGATATGTCCGCCCGTGGTACGGTGGTAATATTGGTTTGATTGGTACTTGTACTATAGGTTATCACTAGGTAAAAAAAAATCAAGCGTATGTCTGTCCCTGACCAAGTTATTAGACATATCTATGTTCCATTTTTATTTCTTTTTGTGTGTGTATTGATGGTACAGTTGACATACAAGTGCTTCTCACAAAATTAGAATATCATCAAAAAGTTAGTTTATTTCAGTTCTTCAGTACAAAAAGTGAAACTCATATATTATATAGAGTCATTACAAACAGAGTGATCTATTTCAAGTGTTTATTTCTGTTAATGTTGATGATTATGGCTTATAGCCAATGAAAACACAAAAGTCATTATCTTAGTAAATTATAATAATTAACAATAAACACTTCCTAAGCGTTTAAAAAGGTCCCTTAGTCTGTTTCAGTAGGCTCCACAACCATGGGGAAGACTGCTGACTTGACAAATGTCCAGAAGGCTGTCATTGACACACTCCACAAGGAGGGTAAGTCACAAAAGGTCATTGGTAAAGAAGCTGGCTGTTCACAGAGTGCTGTATCCAAGCATATTAATGGAAAGTTGAGTGGAAGGAAAAAGTGTGGTAGAAAAAGGTGCACAGCAACCGGGATAACAGCAGCCTTGAAAGGATTGTTAAGAAAAGACCATTCAAATATTTGGGGGAAATTCACAAGGAGTGGACTGCTGCTAGAGTCATTGCTTCAAGAGCCACCACACACAGACGTATCTAGGACATGGGCTACAAGTGTCGCACTCCATGTGTCAGGCCACTCATGACCAATAGACAACGCCAGAAGCGTCTTACCTGGGCCAAGGAGAAAAAGATCTGGACTGTTGCTCATTTTTTGCATTTCATTTGGAAATCAAGGTCCCAGAGTCTGGAGGAAAAGTGGAGAGTCACAAAATTCAAGCTGCTTGAGGTCTAGTGTGAAGTTTCCACAATCAGTGATGGTTTGGGGAGCCATGTCATCTGCTGGTGTAGGTCCACTGTGTTTTATCAAGACCAAAGTCAGCGCAGCCATCTACCAGGAAATTTTAGAGCACTTCATGCTTCCCTCTGCCGACAAGCTTTTTGGAGATGGAAATTTCATTCTCCAGCAGGACTTGGCACCTGTCCACACTGCCAAAAGTACCAATACCTGGTTTACAAACGACAGTATCACTGTGCTTGATTGGCCAGCAAACTCGCCTGACCTTAACCCCATAGAGAATCTATGGAGTATTGTCAAGAGGAAGATGAGAGACACCAGACCCAACAATACAGACGAGCTGAAGGCTGCTATCAAAGCAACCTGGGCTTCCATAACACCTCAGCAGTGCCACAGGCAGATCGCCTCCATGCCACATTGCCGCATTGATGCAGTTTATGATGCAAAAGGAACCCCAACCAAGTATTGAGTGCATTTACTGAACAGACATTTCAGTAGGACAACATTTCGGATTTTAAAATCATTTGTCATGCTGGTGTTATAAAGTATTCTAATTTACTGAGATAATGACTTTTGTGTTTTCATTGGCTGTAAGCCATAATCATCAACATTAACAGAAATAAACACTTGAAATAGATCACTCTGTTTATAATGACTCTATATAATATATGAGTTTCACTTTTTGAATTGAAGAACTGATTAACTTTTTGATGATATTCTAATTATGTGAGAAGCACCTGTATTTATGGAATGGTGGGAAGAGTAACCTAAGAAAGCAAAAGTTTGCTTTTATGTCCATCACCTAAGTTTCTATCCTTGATCTCTTTCTGGATCAGAGAAGTAAAATGCTATCTATACTTGGATATGTAAATGTATACTTTTTTAAAAACAATAATAAAAAAGATCAGGTACAGAACTGACCAGGTACTGGTCAGGTAGGAGATGGCAGTGTGGCACTGGTTGGGTTGGATCCCAAAAAATAAAGAGAGTATGGTACCATATTGTCCTCTGCATAATTAAAATACATTTTTATATACATGTGTAAGGTGGCTAATGGTCGCGTAGTCGATGGGAGGTATGTGTCACAGAGATGTCTGGTCTCTGTGATGTAACCCGGAGTGTTTTCTCTAGTGCACATAGGCACTAAGAGGATCGTTTGGTGCACCTGAGACTGGGTTACGTGTAGCTGTGAAGAGTTGGACGGGTCTAGCTACCCACATACCTCACCTTTGGGTGTGGTTAACAGCCTATTTATTGGAGGCTGTTGTTTGGCACATGGTCTGTGTGTTTGGAGGAAAAAGACCTCATGCGTGTGGTTGTCTCCAGATTCGGCCATGTACTGGATGCCTACTAACCTGTGTGACCAGAGCGCTGGCTAACCAGAGACTTTGCTAAAAGGACTGTTTTCTTTGTTTTTGCCTGCACCTAAGGCTGTTTGTTTGCATTTTGCTTTTTGACCAGTTTATGAAGAAAATAAACCCTTGTGGACATTTAAAGGAACATGCTTCCTGTTTGTCTCCCATCGCACCCAAGTGAGTACAATCCCTACACATGGTATACAAGGCAAACACATATTTCATGTTCTGTTAAGAGCACTGTCATGAGATCTTATTTAGACATGGTATGGTGATATTATATGGACTCTGTATGGCATTATTTAAGTTTTGTAGCTCAGCAGCACTTTGATGCTTTAGATGATATTATATAGATGCTGTAAGACACTATCATTTTGCCCATAGAATTAAATTTGTTATTGTGCAGGTGTTATTACAGTATTTGCACATTAAAAGGCATTATTATTTGTGTTGTTTCTATGTAATAATGTAACAAAAAAATGAGTACTGTACATTGATTATATGGGGATGTATTCAGCATTAATGGTTTTTACTTGTAAATTGTAGGTAATTAAAGAAAAATATGTCCCTGTCTGATAAAATTGATAGGGGGCTGAAGGTATAAGTGTAGCTAGCAATAGCCAGGTAGTTACTGATGGTTATATAAAATAAAATAAAGGTGTTAAATAGATTGCTACTGTAGCTTGAAACACATAAGCAATCAAAACAATTCAATCCCATTGCAAATTAGTTTTTTTAGAAACATTTACAAACTTTCTGCTGTTGGCAATAAACCAAACGAGAACAATTTGAATAACTCAACGGAACTAATATAACAAGTGGTTTCTCTAAATTTACTCTCAGTCTCGGAATTATTCCATCCCTTCATTACTTAAAAGATCACTTTTAACTTTTATGACTTGCTGCAAATGACTTGCTGCACATAGTCAGACACCAGCTTCTGGCAGATATCCTGAGAAATCTTAACCCATTTCTCATGGGCAATGGCCTCTAGTTCATTAAAATTCTTGGGTTTGTGTGCTGCAACCACCTTCTTCAAATCCAATCAAAGATTTTCTATAGGGTTCAAGTCAGGTGACTGTGATGGCCACTCTGGAATCATCCACACTTCTTCTGAATACATGACTTGGTGGACTTTGACGTATGCTGAGGATCATTGGAAGGTCCAAGTACACCCAAGCTTCGGCTTCTTAATAGAAGGCCTGATGTTTTCTCTTAGGATTTCCAGATACTTGTTTGAATCCATATTGCCCTTCATACTTTGCAGATTTCCAGTGGAAAAAAGAAAAGCAGCTCCAGTGTATTAATCCACCTCCATGTTTCACTGTCGGCAGGGTATTCTTTTCAGCATATGCTTCTTTCATCCCTTCCAGACATACTACTGATCCATCGGCCCTGAATAATTTTAGTTTTGTATCATCCACAGAACAAGATCCCAAAACCTCTGTTCTTTGGCTTATATACAGTATATGGTCTTGAGCATATTGGAGATATTTGTTGCACATTTGGGTCAATAGACATGTACGTCTTGGAGTTCGGGCATGGAGACCTTAATTGTCTAGAATGCTTTTTACTGGGCAAACTGAATCGTCAGAATCTGCTGCCACTAAATTTTTCTACAGGTGTTTTGCAGGGTTTTTGACCAACTGTGTCCTCAGGAATCTAGAGTGATGATGGTCACAGGAATTCGCTAGGCTACTTGAGAAACTAGCAAGCACCACAACAAAAGCAAGGTCACCATAGGAGAAAGGAGCAAAGCCCGGCCCTGGAGCCGAGACAAATGAGTAAAAGAATACTTCACAATATAACAAGGAATAGCCATAATCAACGTGATCTAAACAAACTCATAGCTGAACCCAGTTCGGAAAATCCTTGCTGCATATACTGAAACCCACACCCCTCTGTATGTTCTTTTCTGGATTGAGGACTTTTACGCAGGTCAAATTGTAATTGGTTATTCTCTGAATATTTCTTGATAAAAAGATCTGTACCCTAAAAGTAAGTAATTTTCAAGTAGTTTGTATTCAAGGACGCACAATTTATGAAACTATAGGCAGATTTTATTTTACAATGGAGTTACATGTTACAATGAGAGTAGATTTATCATTCTGAATTTCCGATCGATCAAGATAATTCCAGTCATGTTTTGTTGCAATTAAGAAACAAGATGTAGAGACTATAGAGAGAGCAGTAGGCACAGAAGCTTAGTGGGAAAGACTGGTCCAGAATACAAAATGTAAAAAGTTTTATCGCTGCTATATTGAATATATTAAAAGAAACACACATTTGCCTCATCGTGTTTACTTCTTTTACATCTGAATTTCGTTGTAATTTGAGGTGACAGATCTTGACACACAGGCACTGTAGGCATATACATCACTGTCAAAAAGTCCAAGCGCTAAAGTATAGGTCATTCTCCTTCAAACTGAGGATGGATAGACAGTATCCAACACAGATAAAGTTAGTAAATTGGATAATGATGGCTTAAATATGTTTTATTGTTGTCAACTATTTTCTTTCCTTGTGATTTATTACTTGGTTCCGAACTAAAGGAAAATTGTAATTATTTCTTAGCATACTGACTTGTTGATCGGAGAGCTTGTTACTGTCCTTGAGAGTCTGCTTGTTATCATCCTGAAGTATAAACATGGTTGCACGGGTAAAGCTTATTAAATGGTTATGCATGAATGAGCAGCAAATATTCTTAAGAAAAAAGGAGAACAGACACTATCTGAAATAGAAGTGACTATACCTTCTGTGAAATACATAACATTAATAGTAGCAATGTTACAAATGTAAATCAAAATAAAGCCCTACATCTTCATCTCATTTCCATTTTATGGTGCTTTTTTGACATATTCTTTTAATTACTTTTTAATATAAGTAACTGTAATTTGATTTCTACTAAATGTAAAGCCTTACCACCTAATCAAGCTATTGAGTCTAATGGATCCTCAGTCAGATCTGTTGGCCACAATCACCGCAGATTAGTCACCAAATGATTGTAGATGAAATGCAGAAAGTGTCAGGCAAGGCCATGGTGATACATTTTTATGTTCAAAGAGTAATCATTGTTTTAATTTTTATTTCCTAAATCAATAATACCCATGAAAATAAGAAACTCTGGAATATATATTACCAGAGAAATCTTCTTCTTTCTCCTCCTGGACTCCTCATTGATTTTCAAAATTCTTAATTCATAGGTAAAATCTGTCTTCAATGAAGACAGATTTTTACTTTACTTTATTAGTAGCATCTGCCATCTTCTATGTAGAGGCAATGAGGAAAGAGGAGCTAGAGGCAGAGCTCCTCCAACTTCCTCCACCCACCTCTCTACATAGAATTATAGAAGCACCTAAAATCTGTCTTCACTGAATACAGATTTTACTCATGAATTGAGAATTTTGAAAATGAATAATCAGCCCAAGAGGAGAAAGAGGCAGATTTATCTGATAAGATATATGACAAAGTTTATTTTTTTCATGTGCTGTATACTATTGATTTATGAAAGAGAAATTAAAATGACGGTTACTCTTTAAGTATAAATAGCCAAAAGTAAGTACTATGAAGGAGATCAGAGCCAGACAGAAGAACCAATGAAGATAAGTCATAGCCAATAGATGAAGCTGAGATCAATAACAGAAAGGAATGAAGAATAAATTCAAAAGAGGCAAGGCGAGGGTCAGAAAGTAGCAAAAATTAGGAACCAGAGATCATAAAATATAATGCAAGTGGAACACTGTAAACAATCGGGAACACTGATCATAGATTTGGGTTAGGTCTGAAGTTCCTGGAAATATTCAGATAGGTTACCTGTGCTGAATCATTGGGTCATGATAATAATAATCTTTATTTTTATATAGCGCCAACATATTCCGCAGGGCTTTACATACATTATTATCGCTGTCCCCATTGGGGCTCACAATCTACATTCCCTATCAGTATGTCTTTGGAGTGTGGGAGGAAACCGGAGAACCTGGAAGAAACCCACGCAAACACGAGGAAGACATGCATGAGATCAAAGAGGTCAAAGAGGCTGGACCAACGCAAGGTCATTATTGCTGAGGTTGTACTGATCACTACTACAGGCTCAATGGTGAAAAGCTGACGGTAGCGCCGGCGTCCCTGCCCTCTGCTAGGCAGGGACGCTGTTCCCCTCACCCCTCTGCTCCGAGCCCGGCGTCCTCCTCCCGCTCTGCTGGCAGCGCGCGCTCCTTCCCGGCCACTGTGCTTAGGGCGCGCGCGCGCTCCCTCCCTCTTAAAGGGGCCGTGCGCGCCGTCCTAAGGAGTCCCCGGCCAATGGCCGGAGGACTTCACCATATATAAGGCACCTCCTCCAAAATGGAGGTGCCCGAGCAATGTTGTTGCACTGTTCACTACTCTGCTTCAGCCCTCAGGTCCCGTTGCCAGTTACCTGCCAGATTCCTGCCAGTTTGCTGTCTGATTCCTGCCAGATATTCCGCTTACCTGCCTGCTAGCCTGAGGTCCGACGGTCTGCCTACCGACTCCTGTCAGTCTGTCTAAGGACCAGCTTGCCCGCTCACCTGGGAGCGCACTTCTGCTACCTGCCTGCTAGCCTGAGGTCCGACGGTCTGCCCTCCAACTCCTGTCAGTCTGTCTATGGACCAGCTTGCCCGCTCACCTGGGAGCGCACATCTGCTACCTGCCTGCTAGCCTACCTGGAGGCTCCGCCGTCACGTGCTGTGACCACCCGCCTGTCCAGAGACTCCTGCCCGCTCACCTGGGAGCGCACATCTGCTACCTGCCTGCTAGCCTACCTGGAGGCTCCGCCGTCACGTGCTGTGACCACCCGCCTGTCCAGAGACTCCTGCCCGCTCACCTGGGAGCGCTCATCTGCTGCCTGTCTGCTAGTCTACCTGGAGGCTCCGCCGTCACGTGCTGTGACCACCCGCCTGTCCAGAGACTCCTGCCCGCTCACCTGGGAGCGCTCATCTGCTGCCTGTCTGTTGGTCTACCTGGAGGCTCCGCCGTCACATGCTGTGACCACCCGCTTATCCAGTGACTCTCGCCTGCTCACCTGGGAGCTCACGTCTACCATCTGCCTGCTAGCCTACCTGGAGGCTCAGCCGTCACAGGTCGTACCAACCCTTTACCCAGAGACTGCCCCGGTCACTTGCCGTGACCTCCTGCCCATTCATCCAGAGACTGCCCCGGTCACTTGCCGTGACCTCCTGCCCGTTCATCCAGAGACTGCCTCGGTCACTTGCCGTGACCTCCTGCCCGTTCATCCAGAGACTGCCCCGGTCACTTGCCGTGACCTCCTGCCCGTTCATCCAGAGACTGCCCCGGTCACTTGCAGTGACCTCCTGTCCGTTCACCCAGAGACTGTCCCGGTCACCTGCTGTGACTGCCTGCCCGTCTTCCCTGGTCGCCACCCGCTCCCTTACAAGGACCGCCCCCTTGTATAGTAGCTCAGAGGTTCCGCCTCCCAGACCCGTTACAGTTTGCTCGGGCCATGGAACCCGGTGGCACCCAAGCTCCCTCACTCTCGGACCTGTGTCATGAACTGTCCCGTCAGAGGTCCCAACAGGAGTCCATCCTGGGTCACCTGCGGAATGTCAATTCTCGCCTGGACACTCTGACTGCTCCACCAGCAACCACCGCCCGTGCCATGACTCGCAATCCGGCAGCTCCGCTGCCCACCAATACTATGGTATCCTACCCCGGACCCCGGCTTTCTGCACCTTTTCGCTTCGGAGGCGACTCCGCTCAGGCTCGGGGCTTTATAAATCAGTGCACCCTGCACTTTGAACTCCTGTCCCACCAGTTTAACTCCGACCGGGCCAAAATTGCCTTCATCATGTCCCATCTCACCGGGGAGGCCCTGGCCTGGCTAAATCCTCTATGGGAGAGAGGAGACCCCCTGGTGTCCGACTTGCCTGCCTTTCTCACGGCTTTCCGGAAAGTCTTCGACGAACCCGGACGGAAGACCTCATCCGCATCATCTCTGCTACGCCTCCGTCAGGGAAGTCTCACCGTGGGCCAATATGCCATACGGTTCCGTACCCTTGCCTCGGAGCTGGCCTGGGATAATGACGCTCTGGTATCTGTCTTCTGGGAGGGTCTGTCCGGCCGTATTAAAGATGAACTCGCCGGTCGAGACATTCCTACCACTCTCGATGACCTAATAACTCTTGCCACTCGAATTGACCTACGGTTCCAGGAGCGTGCCAAAAAAGTCACCCGTGAGAGGAGGTTTCCACGTCTAGCTCCTACTTTTCAGAAACCCGTCACTCCCTCCGATTCTCCCCAGGTACACTCTCCTGAGCCTATGCAGGTCGACCAGACCAAGATGGTCAAAACCCGGCAGGACTTACGCCGTGCCGAGGGGAGCTGCTTCTACTGTGGCAGTAAGGAGCACCGGATCCGTACCTGCCCGGAGAGGTCGGGAAACGCCTGTGTCTAGGTTCGCTCAGAGAGGTCGACCTAGACAAGAATAAATCCTCTCCATCTCTGCTGCTGTCAGTCTCAATTATCTGCGGGGAGAATCGTTATTTCGAACTAGCCCAACTTGACTCTGGAGCGGCCGGGAATCTTATTTCACAGGCCCTGGTAGAAAAATACCGCATTCCCACCAAACCTCTGGCTATACTATTATCTGTCGCTGCTGTGGATGGGGGCCTCTTACCACGTCCCATCCAACTCATCACCGAATCCATAACTCTGCAGGTGGGAATGCTGCATTCTGAGAGCATCTCTTTTCATGTTCTGCCTGGACTCTCTCACGCCCTTTTACTAGGTCTACCTTGGCTCCAGAGACATGCACCCGTGCTTGACTGGCAGACCGGAGAAGTCCTTCGCTGGGGACAGGACTGTCATAAGACTTGTTTGGTTCCTGTTCATCCCGCCCGTCCTTCTCCTACCCCAACTAATCTACCTGGACTTCCGATTCCCTATTGGTCATTTGCTGATGTCTTTAATAAAAAGGAGGCAGAGACATTACCCCCTCATAGACCATACGACTGTCCTATCGACCTGTTACCCGGTACTACGCCTCCCCGTGGGCGTATTTACCCATTGTCCGCTGCTGAGACCCGGTCGATGTCCGAATATATTGAGGAGAATTTGGCCAGGGGATTCATCCGGAAATCTACCTCCCCGGCGGGAGCAGGCTTCTTTTTCGTAAAAAAGAAGGACGGCTCTCTCCGTCCCTGTATAGACTATAGAGGCCTTAACCAGATCACGGTGAAGAATAAGTACCCCCTTCCGCTCATTCCAGAATTATTTGATCGTCTGAGGGGGGCTAGAATCTTCACCAAACTGGACCTCTGTGGGGCGTACAACCTGGTCCGTATCCGTCAAGGGGATGAATGGAAGACTGCATTCAACACCCGGGACGGCCACTATGAATATCTGGTAATGCCCTTTGGTCTCTGTAACGCTCCTGCCATCTTTCAAGAGTTGGTCAATGACATCTTCCAGGACCTTCTCTACTCCTGCGTAGTGGAGTACCTGGACGACATCTTGGTCTTCTCTCCGGATCTCCAGACTCACCGGAGGGATGTTCGTCAGGTCCTGCTCAGGCTCAGGCAGAATCACGTCTTCGCTAAATATGAGAAATGCCTCTTTGAGCAGACCTCGCTTCCGTTTTTGGGCTACATTATTTCTCAGACTGGCCTACGAATGGATCCAGAGAAACTGTCTGCCATCAAGAAATGGCCCCGACCGGAGGGGTTGAAGGCCATTCAGCGGTTCCTGGGCTTCGCCAACTACTACCGCCTCTTCATACCGCACTTCTCTTCCCGGACTGCCCCAATTTCCGCGCTCACCAGTAAGGGCACTAATGCCAGAGAGTGGCCGCCCGAAGCAGAGGAGGCCTTTCTTTCCTTAAAACAGGCCTTCTCTTCCGCCCCGGTGCTGCATCGCCCAGATGGCAACAAGCAGTTCTTCCTGGAGGTTGACGCCTCCTCCTCTGGAGCCGGAGCGGTACTTACCCAAAAATCATCTTCCGGGAGAATGGTAACTTGTGGCTTCTTCTCTAAACTCTTCTCCTCTTCTGAGCGCAACTATTCCATAGGAGATCGAGAGTTATTGGCCATCAAGCTGGCATTGGAGGAGTGGCATTACCTGCTCGAAGGGGCTCTTCACCCAGTAATAATTTACACTGACCACAAGAACTTGGCTTACCTCCAGCATGCCCAGAGACTTAACCCGCGCTAAGCTCGGTGGTCTTTGTTTTTTGCTTGCTTTGATTTTATTCTTCATTTTCGCCCAGCTGACAAAAACATCAAGGCGGACGCCTTGTCCCGATCCTTTCTGGTGTCTGATCTCGAGGAGGAACCGAAACACATCATCGATCCCGCCAGAGTAATGCAGGTGGCTCCCGTGAGTCTAAATCGTCTCCCTCCCGGTAAGACGTTCGTATCAGTACCTGATCGGGAGAAGATCCTACACTGGGGTCACTCGTCTAAACTAGCTGGCCACGCTGGTCAGAAAAAGACCCACCAGCTTATTACCCGGCACTACTGGTGGCCTACCCTGCACAAGGACGTAATAGACTTTGTTTCTGCCTGTGTGTCCTGCGCCCGCAACAAGGTTCCGAGACATCTGCCAGCCGGTCGCCTCCTTCCGCTCCCAGTACCTGCTGCCCCCTGGCAGCATATAGCAATGGACTTTATAACTGATCTCCCCGTCTCTGCCGGTTGTACGGTCATTTGGGTGGTCGCTGACCGCTTTTCCAAGATGGCTCATTTCGTTCCCCTGCCAGGCCTCCCGTCTGCACCCGAGCTGGCTAAAGACTTTATCCGCCACATCTTCCGTCTTCATGGACTGCCCCTCCACATAGTGTCGGATCGTGGGGTACAGTTCACCTCACGCTTCTGGAGAGCCACTTGTAAATTGCTAGACCTCACCCTGGACTTCTCCTCCGCTTACCACCCACAGTCTAATGGTCAAGTGGAGCGGATCAATCAGAACCTGACCAGTTACCTCCGGCACTTCGTTAATGCCCACCATTCAGACTGGGTGGATCTCCTGCTATGGGCCGAATTTTCTTACAACAATCACGAGAGCGAATCTTCCTCCAAATCCCCGTTTTTTGTTGTCTTCGGTCAGCATCCTCGGATCCCATTTCCCGTCTCCACCTCGGTGGACAATCCGGCTGCGGAATCTCTTGTTAACAAATTTTCCTCCATATGGGAGAGCACCCGGTCCGCACTCCTTCTGTCATCCGAGCGTATGAAAAGACATGCTGACAAAAAACGTCTGGATCCTCCTCAATTCCGTCCAGGGGATAAGGTCTGGCTCTCGTCCAAGTATGTCCGGCTCAAGATTCCTTCCTATAAGTTAGGGCCTCGGTTCATCGGTCCTTTGGAGGTCATCAGTCAGATCAACCCGGTGGCCTATAAATTGAAACTTCCGGCCAACTTGCGGATCCCTAACTCCTTCCATGTATCTCTCCTCAAACCTGTGGTACTTAACTCTTTTTCCAAGTCTACAGGTACGCCTCCTGCTCCGGTTTCCGCTGAAAACGAATTTGAGGTAGAGAACATTCTGGCCACCAAAAGGGTAAGAGGGAAGACCTTTTTTCTAGTAGATTGGAAGGGGTTTGGTCCTGAAGAGAGAACGTGGGAGCCCCGGGAGAACATCCATGCCCCTCTCATCCTAGCTAAATTTCTCTCTGGCCTAAAAAAGGGGGGGCCTAAAGGGGGGGGTACTGTAGCGCCGGCGTCCCTGCCCTCTGCTAGGCAGGGACGCTGTTCCCCTCACCCCTCTGCTCCGAGCCCGGTGTCCTCCTCCCGCTCTGCTGGCAGCGCGCGCTCCTTTCCGGCCACTGTGCTTAGGGCGCGCGCGCGCGCTCCCTCCCTCTTAAAGGGGCCGCGCGCGCCGTCCTAAGGAGTCCCCGGCCAATGGCCGGAGGACTTCACCATATATAAGGCACCTCCTCCAAAATGGAGGTGCCCGAGCAATGTTGTTGCACTGTTCACTACTCTGCTTCAGCCCTCAGGTCCCGTTGCCAGTTACCTGCCAGATTCCTGCCAGTTTGCTGTCTGATTCCTGCCAGATATTCCGCTTACCTGCCTGCTAGCCTGAGGTCCGACGGTCTGCCTACCGACTCCTGTCAGTCTGTCTAAGGACCAGCTTGCCCGCTCACCTGGGAGCGCACTTCTGCTACCTGCCTGCTAGCCTGAGGTCCGATGGTCTGCCCTCCAACTCCTGTCAGTCTGTCTATGGACCAGCTTGCCCGCTCACCTGGGAGCGCACATCTGCTACCTGACTGCTAGCCTACCTGGAGGCTCCGCCGTCACGTGCTGTGACCACCCGCCTGTCCAGAGACTCCTGCCCGCTCACTTGGGAGCGCACATCTGCTACCTGCCTGCTAGCCTACATGGAGGCTCCGCCGTCACGTGCTGTGACCACCCGCCTGTCCAGAGACTCCTGCCCGCTCACCTGGGAGCGCTCATCTGCTGCCTGTCTGCTAGTCTACCTGGAGGCTCCGCCGTCACGTGCTGTGACCACCCGCCTGTCCAGAAACTCCTGCCCGCTCACCTGGGAGCGCTCATCTGCTGCCTGTCTGTTGGTCTACCTGGAGGCTCCGCCGTCACATGCTGTGACCACCCGCTTATCCAGTGACTCTCGCCTGCTCACCTGGGAGCTCACGTCTACCATCTGCCTGCTAGCCTACCTGGAGGCTTAGCCGTCACAGGTCGTACCAACCCTTTACCCAGAGACTGCCCCGGTCACTTGCCGTGACCTCCTGCCCGTTCATCCAGAGACTGCCCCGGTCACTTGCCGTGACCTCCTGCCCGTTCATCCAGAGACTGTCCCGGTCACTTGCCGTGACCTCCTGCCCGTTCATCCAGAGACTGCCCCGGTCACTTGCCGTGACCTCCTGTCCGTTCACCCAGAGACTGTCCCGGTCACCTGCTGTGACTGCCTGCCCGTCTTCCCTGGTCACCACCCGCTCCCTTACAAGGACCGCCCCCTTGTATAGTAGCTCAGAGGTTCCGCCTCCCAGACCCATTACACTGACTAAATACTACCACTATTGAATATACAGTACAATGGCACCAAAGCTTAAAGGGGTTGTCCGATCTTAAACTATAAGTCTGCAGTTACTCTATGTGACTGCAGCCTTGTGAATGCTCACATCACACACATTGCACCGTGTGAGGATTGTCCGGTGCCAGTGTGGCGCCCCTGAGGGTTCGGTCGCCACAGAGGTACTGCATCTCACCCAGAGGTGTGGTATCTCACTCTCAGGTAAGGAAGGAGTACAGCTCGGGACCCTAACACCTGCATCCAACACATACCAGCAGTGGGGGCAGGGTGAGATTGCTCCTAAGGGAGAGCACAGTCCCTGGTCCCTAGCTGATGGGAGGAGCTATGTAGTGGGTGCGGGTGGAGGAAATAGCTTAGGGGAGCACATGAAGGAAGGTATAAATAGAGAAGCCATCTTGTTTAGAGGGGGAGTAAGAAGATCAGTCTACAGTGAGAGGAGTTGGGAGCAGGGGCTCTGTAGGAGCTCTGCTCAGGAGGAGGGCCTGAGGAGAGGCCCGGGACTGAAGCGAGAGGAGCAGGAAGGGCTCCAGGAACGAGGAAGGGACCCCAGGGATACGGGCAGTGCTGGAGGCCACCCGTACGCCCGAATCCACCAGGAGGTGGAGGGGTCAGGCCACACAAAGGGGACCGGTCCCTCAACTAGCGAAAGACTGTATGTCTCAACTAGAAACCGAAGGCTGCAGTATTTCAAGTCCTGCAGCCAACAGTCCATATCAGTCTCACCAAGAAGGTAGCTATAGAGAACCCAGGGGACGGAACAGACGTCGCCCGACAAGGCCCGCGGGTACCGGATTGGGACACTAGGTATGAGGTGCAGGGAGACAGCCAGAGAGAGAACACACAGAAGGGGGTCCCACTAAGTACTCCGGAGTATCTGAGGGTTGACTGAACTCCTCCCTGAGTAAGCGCAGCACAACGAGGGAAGTTGCCCTGTAACTTGACCTGTAACTTGGACTGCAACAACCGTGAGTAAAGACCCTGAGGACTGCACCCCACTGTGTCTGTGATTATTATCTGCGCCATCACCCCTGCACTACAATGCCCAGCATCACCTATAACATCTGCAACATCTCTACTCTGCCCTGGAGCTAAGCTCTACCTGTGGAGAGCTAAACCAACTCTGCTGCACTGACATCAGCTCCCGAGGTTCTGCACGGCTCCATATGGCCTCATACCACAGGTGGCATCACAAACTATATATATAAGAACTTTAATCCCCTGTAAATAATTCCCCTTTGGATTGACCGCCCTGGGTCACGGACCGGGTCACCGCCACTGTGACATCACCCCTAGCAACGACCGGCCCGGCACCGAGTACCCCACGGCCCAGGGGGCGCGTCACCAGCGGCAGTCATGTGATCACAAGTATGCGATATGCATACTCCCGGCCACATTCAGACTAGACGGGCGTTGCCTCAAGTGTATAGAGCATTGAAACAGCCTAGTCTAAATGTGTCCAGGGGCATACATATTGCATATTTGCGGTCATACAACTAACCCTGCCACTGGAGAATCCTCACAGCGCACAGTACGCACAATGTAAGAATTCACAAGACTGCTGTCACATAAAGTGAGTGCAGACTTGTAGTTTAATACTGGACTACCCTTTTTAAGTTTATCTCATCCTTCAGCTCCCACAATAAGTTTACACTGTCAAATATGTCCAGAAGCTGTCATGATGCTCATACTCTGTAACTTGCTATACACTCTCTTCAAGTGAGCAGTTCCTCTTCATTAGCATTCTGCCAGCATTATAAGTGCTGAAACTTCCTTTCTCTCACTTTTCAGCATGCACTGTGCGTGCCATTGTCCAAATGGCTTTTCTGTCCTGAAATGAAAGCTATTTTTTTTGTTATGCCTGTAATCAGTTTGACAGGCAGCAGGTACAGAAACAGAGAGACCCACCCCCACTTATAGTAATCCATCTTGGTGTCTCTGCTGCTAGGGATGGATTACACTTAACAACAAGCAATAGAAAGCAAACAAGACAGAGGTGTGACATCTAACAGCCAAGACTATGAAATGATGTTTTGTATGTAAGAAAAAATTCTTAAATAAACAAATTTGCAGGATGAGTAATATCAAATGAGATCAAGTTCTCTGTAAGGACAAATTAAAAAATATCTACCTACCATCACGCTATCAGTTTTTGGAAGTATTTTTTCATATTGGCCACCACCAGACCTGTCTTGTCAAAAGAGGTATATTCATGATTCATCTGTAGAGCATCATACCAAATGGCTTGCAAATCATTACCAAGCGCTGCTGTAATCATACTGCAGGCAGTGCTAGTGATAGAGGAGATGCCAATAGCTCAGGTGGTGCAGTCTCTGTCCATCCTGAGATACTCGTGTGCATGGGAGCATTGATGCTACCCTATCAGGCAGAGTGGGTTCATGTACTGTTCAGCAGAAGTAATCAGCTCCCTGCAGGTTGCCAAGTGTCCAGAAATTACAGGACAGTCCGTAAAAATTAGCAATTTTTTAATATGTCCATAAACGAATTTACCTTTGACTCCTTACTCCTGGTTGTGACCTTGGCTACCTTACTGATCTTGTCCCTGTCACCTGATTTTGTCCTGTATTTAGACTTCCTAGTTTTGACCTGGCTAGTCAACTCTCCTCTGTCAGTATGCTCCACCGGCCTGCAGCTACTCGATGGACATAACCCAAGAGACCCTATTGTAAGTCCAAATCCTTGTATAGGTGTTAAAGGATGAATCTTAGTGTTATTATTATTATTATTTATTATTATTATTATTATTTATTATTATAGCGTCATTTATTCCATGGCGCTTTACATGTGATAGGGATATACATAGCAAAAACATTTACATAATCTTAACAGAAAGAGTCAGCGACTGGTACAGGAGGAGAGAGGACCCTGCCCGTGAGGGCTCACAATCTACAAGGGATGGGTGAGGATACAGTAGGTGGGGGTAGGGGAGGTCATGCAGTAATGTGGTGGAGCGGTGGTTACTGCAGGTTGTAGGCTTGTCGGAAGAGGTAGGTCTTCAGGTTTCTTTTGAAGGCTTCCATGGTAGGCGAGAGTCTGATACGTTGGGGAAGAGAGTTCCAGAGTAGGGGGGATGCGCGGGAGAAATCTTGTATGCGATTGTGGGAAGAGGAGATAAGAGGGGAGTAGAGAAGGAGATCTTGTGAGGATCGGAGGTTGCGTGCAATTAAGTATCGGGAGATTAGATCACAGATGTATGGAGGAGACAGGTTGTGGATGGCTTTGCATGCCATGGTTAGGGTTTTGAATTTGAGTCTCTGGGCAATGGGGAGCCAGAGGGGAGAGGCCGGGGAATTGCGGGGGGACAGGTGGATTAGTCGAGCAGCAGAGTTTAGGATAGATTGGAGGGGCGCAAGAGTGTTGGAAGGGAGGCCACAGAGCAGGAGGTTGCAATAGTCAAGGCGGGAGATGATGAGGGCGTGCACTAGTGTTTTTGCAGAGTCTTTGCTGAGGAATGCACGGATCCGGGAGATATTTTTGAGTTCAAGTCGGCAGGAAGTGGAAAGGGCTTGGATATGTGGTTTGAAGGAGAGATCAGAGTCCAGGGCTACCCCAAGGCAGCGAGCTTCTGGGACTGGGGAGAGTGAACAGCCATTGACGTTGATGGATAGGTCAGAAGGGGGATATGAATGAGAGGGTGGAAAGATGATGAACTCTGTTTTATCCATGTTGCGTTTTAGAAATCTGGCAGAGAAGAAGGATGAGATGGCGGACAGACATTGTGGGATTTTGGTTAGTAGGGAGGAGATATCGGGTCCAGAGAAGTAGATCTGTGTGTCATCAGCATAGAGGTGATACTGAAAGCCGTGAGACTCTATAGAGAACACAGAGTATTCCTCTAAGACCCTCTAAGCAAGGTCTATCTGTGGACGCCAAATTAAGAGCTGCCAGGTTTCCATACAGTTCACCGTTGCGTCTGTTTTGTCCAAAGAGGTACAGTCATTACTCATCTATCGAACATTATTCCATATCCTTATATGCATTGATGACACTCTTGGATAGCAGTGATTAGATAGTAGTGGTTTTGTATTAACCTTTCCATGACTATTCTCATAGTAGTTGTGAAATCATGTACCAAAACATCAGATGACACTGGAGAAGCATGAGGTTGTCATCTTGGGGGGTTGTGGCTTCCCAGAGAAATTGTTACCTTAAATTAATTTATTAGGCTGGCACCACAGTTCTAAGTCATGTGTGCTAAAGACGTATTTATGCCAAAGTATGTATAATATTGAGCAGACATGAAGGTTTTAGGAAGATTGATTTCAGATAAATCATGCACAGTTGTATTTCAATTTCATATTTTATTCACTAAGACGGTAAGTACTGACATTCCACAAAGCCGTATTGGGTTAATTTAGAGATTGCAGATGCACCATACTTGCTTTAAGATTGATTAGTGGAAATAACTGAGATGTTTATATGGCAGAGAGCTCCATCTAAGTGGTGCTTTTTACTCACCTGCAGCTCAGCTAATAAAATGAGACATAGATTGAGTGTGGTCTAGTGCTGTGAATGGGCTTCTAACTGCTGTAAAGTGACAATAATAAAAAAGGACTGATAGACAATGACACTGACAATACTAATGATGAAAGATGAAAAACAGCTGCCATTTTTTTTCTAGCTACATGCGTGGCTGAGCAATTTATTTTTCAAGCCTTTAATGCTAAAACTTTTGTTCAGCATCCTATATTATATAAAAAATAAATTGACTTTAACTCTAAACCTGTGATTTTTATCTTCTAGTCCTTGAAGTAGCGAGTTTTAATTTTTTTTAGTTGAACTGCAATGATCTACATAAATTAACCTCAAAATTTTTATTCTAGGAGCAAAAACTTTATTCCCATGTCCCTTTTCATCACATAGAAAAGTATGTACCATATTTGGCAGACTTTAAGACGCAGCAGACTATAAGACACACCCCAAATTTTGGGATGGAAAATAGAAAAAAAAATGGAGTTGTGTCTTATAGCCTGTTTTAACAGTTGTTTACCGGGGGCATCGGTGGCGGTGGAGTGGCTCACAGGAGACAGGGTCTCTGCTTCAGGAGGCCGGTGGCAGGAGTGGGGCGATGCTGTGGTGCCTGGGTGCTCATTAGATGTTGGCGCTGGTGAGCAGAGTCTCCTTTCCCATTTAGTTCCCTGCGGTGGGCTTCGGGAAAATGGCCACAGGAGGCCATGTGTGACGCTCACAGCCCTCACCCTGGGAAGTGGGGGGGCTACTCAGAGCCGGGTCAGATGTTGGGGGTTGCAGTCGTGGCCCAGACCCGGTCCGTGCCCAGGGCGGTCACAATAAAAGATGCAATGGGCTTTCAGGGTTGAGTGGTATTTTCAGACTACGCCACCTGCGGTTCCCGGTGATGGACACCAGCGCTGTTTCAGTCCACTGAGGCCGGTGTTACAGACAGCTAAGATGGGACGGCTCCCTGCAGGCAGAACTGGCCTCAGGGCAGTGTGAGGAAGGAATGGTGGGTGCAGTGCCACGCAGGAAATAACAGGCTGAAGTGGGGTGTGAAGTCATCCAGGGTTTTTACTCACATTAAGATGAACTTTAGCCGCAAATCTTCCCTCTGCTCCTCGCGGCGTGCTGTGGCCACCAGGAAGGGGGGGGGTCCAGCACTTTCCAGATAGATCAGGAGCACCTGTCGAGACCCCTCTGATGTGTGTGTTCCTCTCCTTGGTGAGTTCCCCCACTAAGTATTCACTTGACTGTATGTTTGGTTAGAACTAGGTGTAAGGCCGGGTCCCACTGGATGAATGCAGGTAGAGAGGTACAGGTGGCGTATGCCGCTCCGTCCGTATCCCTCCTGGGATCCACTAAGCCTCCGGGCTTTCCTCACTGAGATGTGAAGTAGCAAAGTCAGATATCGGGGCCCGGTCACCCCTCTTGCAGCAGGAGTCCCTCTGACTAGGCCAGAATAAAGAGTACAGGTGGCATATGCCTCTCCGTCTGCATCCCCCTGGGATCCTTTTGCCTGTGGAGCTTGTCTCCTCTGCTCCCCTCCAGGCCTTCTTAGGTAGGGACCTTGACCGGGTAGAGACAGTGGTTAACTCTAACCCGCTCCTCGTCTCAAGGCCAGAGAACGAGGACCGTGTATCTTCAATAGGCTGCAGGTTCTATCAGAAAGCCACATTCAGAGATAAAGATCACAATCAAAGACCTTGGACCTAAGATGGCCGTAGATTAAATATGAATGAATAAGTGTAACCTAAAAGTGTGTCCTCCACCCTCACCCACTACATGGTTCCCCCTATCTTTGGTCCCCCCCCATCTCCTATATCCCGGGCCTGGGCAGCACCCTGGTGCATTTAGACCCCCTACAGGACAGGAGTGGTGTAGTGTTGAATGGTGAAGTAGGGTCCTGAGAAGTGCTCCATCCTTACCTGGAAGAGGAGATACCACACCTCAAGCTGAGGTGCAGTACCCCTGTGGCGACTGTACCCTCAGGGGCGCCACACATGCATAGATTGAGATCTCGGGAAACGAGATCTCGTCTCCCGAGACCTCAATCTGCAAATGCGCCGACATCTAATGAGCGCCCAGGCACCCCAGCATGCCACACTCCTGCCGGCGGCCTTCTGAAGCAGTGACCCAGCCTCCTGTGACCCCACTCCACCACCACGACCCCCCTCCCGGTAAGCTGCGTCTTATACTCGAAAAAATATGGTACTCTCAATAAGTTTTCTAACAAAATACATTAATAACTCATTCACAGGATAGGTAATAAAGGTCCTGATCACTGGGCGTCCCACCTCCACTGTTAATACAAAGGCAGTCTGCACGCCCTCCTACCGCTTCATTCTAGAGCCCCCTTGTTATGATCTGCAACAAGTACTAAGGAAAGATAGGGGAAAGCTGTCCCTACAGTAAGACTAAGCTGAATCCCTACGATGTAGCGGGCTGCCTGTTCCTAGCGAACAGACCCGCCTTTGTCTTCGGCTAGTCTGAACGAAGACCTATAGCATAAGGGGAGGGGACCCTAAAGAACTAAGGACTGGGACAAAAATGGGACACCTCCTAAACACAGAAGTTGTTGCAGAACACAAAAAGACAAACTGACAAAAAGGTACTAGAGGTCCCAGGAGGACCAAGCCACCTGACAGAGAAAGGCACAGAAGCACCGGGCTAGAGAAACAGTCAAACACTGAAGTCCAGCACAGCCAAAAGGGCGGAGCTGGAATATAAAGGCAGATGGTCACGTGACCGCAAAACACAAGATGGAAAAAAAACAAACAGAAGGGTTCTAACATCCCTATACACATTAGATAGCTGTTGACTGGCCAACTGCTAACTCTACCGACTTCTCCAAACACAGGAATGCTCAGCTTGGTTGAGCGCTCCTGTGCGCTCTACAAGAGAACCGCTGCAGGAGGAGTCTAGTATCTCTGCCGCCAACAAAACGATCGGCCATTGAATTTGAACACGCTGGATCCTTCTCGACAGTGATATCATGTGTAGGGAATTCGGAGGTCCCATAAACATTAGACTGCTGACCAATCATGCCAATATTGGCAGGTTTGGATAACTTTAGTCTAATGTGTATGGGGGCCTTAACTCCTCAACATGGTCATGACAAATGGAGCACTTGGCACCTCTGTGTTCTAGTGATTGGTAGGACGCCCACATTTAGGTCCCCACCAATCAAATATTTAACTTCTCTGTTAAACTCTTTGGGAGAGTTATTTTTTTCCCTGCTAGATTGTTACATGAAGTGGGGGGTTATATATAAATTACTGTCTGCTTCAGTAGGCAGTGAGAGTTAGACAAAAAATACATAACTAAAACATGCACTATTCCGAAGCGGTCATGCTCTTAGTTGCAAGGAGGGTCTCAGACTACCCCTACACATACAATACAACCCAGCATCACCCATGACCGCAACCATACTGTAATTGTGGATTGAGCTGCAAAATATACCAGCTTCTTGTTTTCTTTGAGTCCTTTCTTCTGTGAAGAGAAAACTAATGAGAGTAATGCAGAACAAAAACAAATAATGAGAAAAGCAAAGTGGAAAGAGTGATGAGATTGTTGACACTGGAGCCTCGACTGAACTCAGCATGAATCAAAGACATAATCACAAATATCCATATTTCAATCTGAAGCGCTGCAGCATTTCAGAGGAAATATTTTTGAAGAGGGAGCCGGAAATGAGGTGACACATAGAGCTTATCACAAGGAGCAGGTCCTAATGATTCTTACCTGTCCCACTCTGCTTGAGTGACAGGTCTCTCCCTATCCACATATAGACTTCCAACCTTATAGGGTTTATCCAGGACTATTTTTTCTTTTTACTATGGACCTAAAAACTAACAAGCAGATAGTTGCTAACTACCTGCCTGTTCTATATGGTGCTGCCACAGAGCGGTCATTGACCAACCCTGCCTGTGATTCGGCTGCTCAATGTGAACAAAGCTTCCTCTTCCCGGTTACTCTGTCGACGGGGCATGACTGCCAACGTCATGCTGATTGACAGCCGGCTCCCCACAGTAAGGCAGCAGGTAGCCAACTGTCAATCAGTATGATGTCAGCAGTCACGCCCTGTCAACAGAGCAGAGTAGGACAGATGCTGCTGCTCTGTTAATGTGACGCCAACGGAAGCGGTCTGTGACCGCATTGTGCTGGCAGAGATTGGCGCCAAGCACTAAAGGTAGCAACTACCAGCCTGTTAGTTTTTAGGCTAAAATAGAAAAAATAGAAAAATCATCCTGGATAAACATTTTAACTATTCTTTTTTAGTGAGAACAGTTCCAAAAATTACAAACATCCAACTTTATTGTATGAACCAATTGGAAAACCAGATTGAATCATATGTAATTTATATGTCAGTATTCTGATGTGAACTTATAAACAGCAATTACAGCGAGCTGTATAACCTTGATAATTACAATCACAAAGACCTGCACAGTTACTACCAGTCACAAAAAATACAGCTTCTCTTATTTTTTTTCTGTAAAGACAGTAGAAATAAGTCTTTTCGTTTTACTTAAAAAAACAACTCCAATCAAAGTTTTGTTCCTCTTAATATATTGCAATCATCATATTATATAGCACTGTGTACTTACAATTGCTTATTTTGCCTTTCTACCCAAATAATTCTTCTCTTTTCCATTAGATCACGTGATTAAAAACTTACTAGCTGAATCATTCTAAACTCTATGTAGAAACAGGAGGTCTCTTTTCCCTGCACAAGTCATGTTTCACTGCAAAAGTCCCTGTCAGGGGGAGGTGGGAGCAGCTGGGTCAGGAGTTGAAGATGGGAATGATTTCTGCAGGGAAAAGAGACTTCCTGTTTCTCCATAGAACAGAGAAAAGAGAAGAATCATTTGGGTAGAAAGGTGAAATGAGCAATTGTAAGTACACAGTGCTGTATAATATGATAATTGCAATATATTAAGAGGATAAAAACTTTGATGAGAATGATTCTTTCAGGTACATTCCAAAACTGAAGCCTTGTGGTATATATAGAGCGAAAAACATTACAATGAAATGTCTAAACAAAAAAGTAAATAGAATTGCAATAATAAAAGTATTGCAACCAATGACACTTCCATTTGTAACCTGCCTTTAAAAAGCTGAATACTGATTGTTGCTATAACTAACCGTTTTAATTCCCACTCTGTCCTACCATTTTATTCCTGTCACTTTTAATACAGTGTACTTATTTCAAGATGAAAAAATAAAAAGAGTGGTCAGAGACTAATTGAGTCTTATAAAAACATAGAACAGACCGGAGACTGTAATAATTTATTCCGCTCATTTATTTCTGCTCTTTTTTGAATTCATATATTTTTAGCTTTGAAATTCTTGCACTCAGGTTAATATCTAAAAAGCGTATTAACTTAATTTATGTAAATGTTCTTGCATCGATATGCTTAATTAATTAGATGGAATTAATTTCATTTGCATATTTAGTGCATCTTATATTTGTGTATAATTTTCCTCATTAAGTACAGCATAAGTAATTACGGAGAAGGGGAATTGACAACAAATTACTGTACTTAGAATTGTCTTGCTTGTACATCTTCTAAATATATGTTGACAATTTAATGAGGATTGATTAGGCAATGTTCCAGTTGTGATTCGGTAGGAAAAATGATGTGTTACTACTACAGGGAAGAACGTTTGTCTCGTCACACCGGGTAATGTATCAACGCAATGAAGGACATCATTTCTGGAGAGTGACTGTTTCTGGAGATGAAGCTCAAAATCAAATCAAGTCAGTGGCATTTTCAAGGTATGATCCGCATTTGATATATCGGCGCTTTGGATACTGATGATACTTCTACAACTTGACAGGAGTTTCCCATTACCAATCTTCAGATTCTCACTTTCTCTACCTTCTCTCATTCATTCTAATTATCGTGAAAGTTCCTCTGCTATAATAAGTCCTGGTCTTTCTAATAGAACTAGGCAAGTCAATCGTTAGATCCAGATTCTCCCACCCACTTTACAGCAGGAGGTAGAGTTGAGTAAGTCTATGAAAATTAGCTTTGTCATCTTTTTTGCTCATAAGGCAAATGTTCCTTTACAAAGCAGCATTTGCTGCATATAAGTCAATGGAGGTATCATGAAGTTACGTCGACATGTTCCTGCACTTATTCTCTCTGGCAGGAGCCACCGCTTTGGTCTCCTCAATGGGGCAAGTAGACATGTTGGGCAGAGTACATCCATTTGTGGGTTGGACACGATGACCCTGGAGGTTGTACACAGGGGGTTTGACACAATTGACACGATGACCCTAGAGATCCCTTCAAACTCTAACATTCTATGAATCTCTGATTTACCTACTTTTTAATGGCCTTTCAGTTGACCATTCAGAAGGTCCGGCTGATAGGTCATTTAGGGAAGCCAGTCAGTGGACCATTCACAGAACAGGTTCCCTGATGGATTAGCAAACCTAGCACTGTATGTCAACCTCTTATTTGCCTTACTCTGTGCTAATATATTCTTCCGAGTGCATTTATATGGACTGGTTTTGGCTTACCTTGCTGATTTTCTGGCCCCATAATAATGCTGGAATCTGGCCCCATAATAAAACAAAAAAATGTGATGACAAATCAAATTTCCAACACAATATGGAAACATATGCTGTAACATCAATGCACTAAAGGGGTTGTTCCGGTTTGGGATGAAAATCTGCAGTCATTCAATGTGACTACAGACTTCCCAATCCTCCTAGCTCGCACACTGCATGCTGTTAGGATTCTCCGGAGAAGGCAGCTGCGTAATTGCAAGTATTCAATTTGCATACACGTGGTCCCGTGCCGATAAGACGTGCTCGGCCTTGCTCAAGTCAGTCATATCAAAGCAAGGCCACACAGGTCTAATTGGAATGGAGTCGAAAATATGCAAATCGCATATTTGTGTGCACATTACCGCTTGCTCTCGCAGCCGGCACCAGAGAATCCTGACAGCATGTGGTGCGCACACTATGAGGATTTGTAGGTCTGCAGTCACATAGAGGGACTGCAGACTTTCATCCCAAACCTGATGAAATTGTGTACTGGAATTGACCCTCCAGGCTTGTATTGCCAAGTTTTTAGCAATAAGGTTCGGATACGGCTTTAAAGAAGGCAACCACTTGTAATATAATGCAATTTTATTTATAATAGTTAATTTGAAAGATAAAATACAGAATCAAAGGAATAGTATGATATTATGATATTGCGTACACTTTTGTAGATTAAAGGTTACAAAGGTTAAATACTTATAAAGGTTACATACTTACTATTAGATAGAAGAAGAAAAAGATTTCCCTAGTAGCATGCACATCATCTGTTCGGAAACTTCAGCTGGAGAAGTGTTCAGCGATGGGCAGGGAATGCGTATTAGGTCCTACACTGTGAGGAGCGTCCTCTTCACATGTCCACAATGCTTCTGCCATAACTGAATTATTCAACAACTTTTATATTTTAGAAAAAGGCTTACACAACCTAATATTACGTAAGCATGAAAGTTCATAGGTTGTTGTCCAACATTCCAATCCATTGACAGTGGCCAGCTATCACAGATAAGCAATACCGGACAAGGCCTGTTCACGGACCATTCTACTTCTGTCATAATGTTTACATATAATAAGAGTAAATCCTACACCAGGTTATAAATCAGAACAAGGTTTTTTTCCCAGACAGTATATTGTGTTAAGAAGCTATGTATCAGTGAGATACATTCACAGATAAAGTATACCTTAACACAGAATATATAATCAGAATATTGATTAAAGGTTGGATACATCATAATGGGTTTCAGATAGCCACTTATATTTTGGTACTTCAATAAGCTTCTCCATCTTAAGCCATATGCCTGTAGTCTTATTTACAATATTGTACAATCGTCTGTGTCTGGTTCTACATCGGATCTCTCATGGCATATACAAAAGGCTAATTCCTTTCAGTAATAAAGATTAAACCTCAGACTGTTAGCAAACTTAACCTAAAGCTATCTTTTAGTATGTCTGGACTAATGACCCCTAGCCTACTGAGGTAGGATACCTACAAATGCTGACATGTCTGGTTCCTATTTTATTTCAATATGGATTTGAAATATTAAATAGACATTTTTCATGTTCATACTACAAGGCTTTAGCCCCATTGAACTTCAGGATTCCAATATTATGTTCATTTTAGCATAACCTTATTTTTCTAGCCATAACTTTTCCATTTTATTTAGAAGTTGCTATTTGATGGATTTATTGGATGTGATGAGTTGTATTTATAATCTCACCATTTTGGTGACAGGAGCAGTGATATTTATTGGATAAACAGTAGCCTTTTCCATCATAAAATAATAAGCATATCCAATTGTATTTTTAGTAAAACAAAAAATTCCATGGTTAAGGATATAAATTGAATGCGTTCATGTAAATTCCAAGTTTTTTGACCCGGTTATACAAATTATCCCTTTTCTAAGAGGAATAAAGCTGTTTCTCCAGTGCCACATATTGGAGGTATCCACTATATAAATCAATGTCAATTCAATAGCAAGCCTTTCACCATGATTTAGGATATTCAGCTAAACCAGTCTTCTCCAAAAGTAAGAGACCTCCATCTGTAGACAACTGTTTCAGGATTCTTGCTCCTATTCAGTGCTGAGTAGGATACTGGCATGCCCGACGAGAGGTCTTATAGGGTTGTAAAGGGGTAACATTTCTCTTTCTGGAACGTACCAAGCTGAAGTAAGGAGACTTATAGGCCACCGAATGTTCTATGGAAAAACATTATGCAAATTAGTCCTGCACAGAATGGTACAGCCATTTTTTAGGCTATAAACAGTTGTTGTTAGCTGGACACCCATCTGTGTACAAGCGTATCCTCTCACAACTCTCTCATATCTCCATGATGGTTTCACACATCTTAAAGGGAACCTGTCATCAAGATTTTATTACTCAAACTAATGACATTTGTATAAAGGTGCTTTAATGCTGATTAAATCTTTACCTTTCCTGTAGAAATCCATTTTGCTGTTTTAGAGAAATCCATAGTGGGAATTGTATGCTAATGAGATGCAAGTGCAGTGGGTGGGGACTGCACTTACTGCTCTCCTGTTCTCTCCCTATTTCCTGTCCACTGCCTGCCTCCTGTCTCTGACTGATAGGGGACAGAAACATGAATGACCTGTCAGTCAGAGACAGGAGGCAGGCAGTGGACAGGGAATAGAGAGAGAGCCAGGAAAGCTGTAAGTGCAGCGCCAGCCCACTGCACTTGCAACTCATTAGCATGAAATGTTAACAATGGATTTCTCTAAAACAGCAAAATGGATTTCTACAAGAAAGGTAAGGATGTAATCAGCATTAAGGCATCTCATTAGTTTGGGTTATAAAATCCTGATGACAGATTCCCTTTAAGGCGAATCTCTACATGAAACACTTGGAATAAAGTTTAGGTTTGTACCTTTTGTGCTATAAGGTTTTACAAAAAGTTTAAAAACTTAAAAGTTTAGAAAAATGATTATTAGTTATAGATTATGCATGCGTTTTATGGCAATAAAAGAATGATAAATGTCTTTCCAGTATTCTAAGTGGCCATGAAATGTATCTTCTCTATGGAGCTGATCTAAAACAAAAGCACAATATTGAAGGGAAGACTTGTATTTCCTTTTTTAATCTTGGTGACTGCACTTGAGTTCACAATGTAATAACCAGTAAAGTGTTTCAGTGCTCTGTTTTTCAGTTTAATAACTTCCACATGAAGGGCAAATATTTCAATGATATACCAAAATATCCTCCATGAATACAAATGTTTCATATTATCAGGAAATAAATGTATGACAGAACGTTGCAAGGTAAAAATGTAATTATATAGTGATAACAGTCATTATCATAACTCATAGTTCATGGCGGACAAATACTCTTATAGTACATAAGTGTCATTCTCAGGCAATAGCTTTTATTTTCTTGTAACATATTGTAATATAACTTAATACAGCTGGCAATCCCCTGAAACAAGCAAGGCATGGAGCGTAATGTGTAAATCACCTACTGTGATGGGAAGGCATTAGAAGATAGTGTGAGCCCTGAACGATTTACTGAAGTTTAAAATGAAGATTCATCAATTGAAAGTTTTGCTTGCGCTTAAATCATCTTTTCAAGTAGAAAAAAAATAGAGGTCTTTGTAGTTATACTTTAGGAAAAACCCCATTATAACACGATTATTTTTCCTAGAGAAAGGCTCTGCAGACATTTATAAAAGTTCCCTCTAGGATGTGAAAACTATGAAGTTTAAGATTGAGTGATCTAAATGTAAAAGTTGTCATTTGTACATAAATCTAATATCCAGTTTGCAAGACAAATGTGAGAAAGTGGAATTTCCCCCAGCATTTTATGTAGCTATTTGTTCCCACTTGTATTTTATAATTGCTGAAAAATTTACATTTTTGACCACGTTGTACGATTAGGATTTTTTAAAAAGTCCATTTACTGCAAAAATAGTCGTGGAAAAATATCCTGATAAGAATACTGTGCTGAATATGACCAATTATCATCTCCTGTTCGGTCTCAAGCTACAAGTCTGCAGTCAGTCTATGGTCTGCAGTCAGTCTATGGTCTGCATACTTGTGAATCCTCACATCGCATGCAGTGCACACTGGGAAATCTCCGATGCTGGCTCTGGGAATGGACGGTCATGTGACCACAAGTATGCGGTTTGCATAGTTCCGGACACATTACGACTAGGCTGTCTCTGGCCTCACTCAATATACTTGCATCTGGTCGGTATGTGACTGTATGTATGCAAATGACACTGGAGATGTCACGGGTATGTCAGAGGTGACAGTCGCCCTGCGGTTGGTTGCAGGAGATCTCTACGTATGGCATTAAAGACATCTTCTTAGATGAGAGGCTGTCTCTAGGACCTAGTGGCTACCTCCCTCTGGTAATTATCTCCCTGGCCTGGGTGTATATATACCTGGTGTGTCTGAGAGGGAGGTGCCGGCTATATTCATTTCTACTTGTGAAGGCTTAGCAAGAGCAGTACTTCGTCCTCTCTGGAGCTTGAGGCCGTGTGCGTATTTGTTTGGAGTCGTCTAAAGCTAAGCAATTTCCCCATTTGTCTACTCTTGTTGTCTATATAGTTTAGTGGAGATCGACTAATGCTCATCTCCTCCCATCCCTAGCCTTAGCCATACGTCAGGGAAAGACAGGGTGAGGCATGCGTGCCACGATTGCTGAGGAGGCAATATAGGGACGATAGTTGAGACAGGGTGACGGTAGACCAGACTAGGAGGTCTCCACTTCCCCCTTGTCCCTAGTGTCTGGGCTCCCTTTCCCTCTTCCCTCTGTGTTGCACTAAGTATTTCCCACATCTGGCGTGACAGGAGAATCCTCACAGCGCACAGTGCGCTCAAAGTAGACATAGAGTGACTGCAGACTAGTAGCTTCAGACCAGATAATCCCTTTAAGTCTGTGCAATGCTCTGAATGTGTTTGGGGGGGATCTCTTCTATCAGTAGTATCATTGCTTTAAAAATATCTGTCTGGCATATTTCTTTTAAATATTACCAATATAGTATCAAATAGCAGTACTATACAGTGTGCTTAAATAGTAGTGTCATATAAATCCCCAACAAATAATGGTGCTATATACCTATACCATGAAATAAGATTGCAAGGAAAAATTGCAGACGTGTCAGTGCAATACGTGGGCAGGATGGTGGAGGTCCTGGAAAACCAAACAAATGTCATCAGAATCCAAACTTATTTTTCAAGCACAAAAATTAAATGAATGAAGTTAACTGACATTGGGCTGCCACAGCACAGCTCTAAGTGTGGCTACACTAGCAAAGTTTAAATTTGAAGCACTGAACCATTTTCCAGTTTACATAAAGTAGATACAGTAGATATAAAAAGTCTACACACCCCTGTTAAAATGCCAGGTTTTTGCCGTGTAAAAGAATTATACCAAGAAGAATTTCAGAACTTTTTCCAGCTTTAATGTCATCCATAATTTGTATAATTCCATTGAAAAATACACTGAAATCTTTTCGTGTGAAAAAAGAAAAATAAAGAATTAAAATAATGTGGTTGCATAAATATGCACATCCTTAAACTAATACTTTGTTGAAGTAGCCTTTGAATTTATGACGGCATTCAGTCTTTTTGGGTAGGAGTCTAGCAGCCTGACACATCTAGAATTAGCAGTCTTTACCCACTCTTCCTTACAGTAGCATTCCACATCTCTCAGATTGCAAGGACATCACCTGTGTACTGCGCTCTTTTCAGGTCAATCAACAGATTTTCAATTTTATTCAGGTCTGGGCTCTGGCCGACCAATTCCAAAACTTTGATCTTCTTCTGGCAAAGCCATATTTTTGTTGATTTGGAGGAATATTTAGGTTCGTTGTCATGCTGAAAGGTGAAATTCCTCTTCAGCTTTTTAGCAGAGGCCTGAAGGTTTTGTTGTAAAATTAACTGTTATTTAGAATTGTTCATAATACCCTCAACATTGACTAAAGCCCTAGTTCCAGCTGCCAAAAAACAGCCCCAAAGCATAATGCTGCCCCCATCAGGCTTAACTGTGGGTATGATTTTCTTTTGGTGATGCACAGTCTTGGCTTTGTGCCAAACATACTTTTGGAACTATGGCCAAAAAGCTCAACCGTAATCTTATCAGACCAGAACTCGTTTTTCCACATGCTTTGGTCGACTGGATGCAGGTTTTAGCTGACATATAATAGAATCAATCCATATTATGTCCTCTAAATCCATACATTACCATATATAAGATTCCACTTCAAAACTATTGTATGTAAATGTCCTGATATATGTATGTAACAGTGTACACCTTAGGACAAATAAAGTGAACTCTTTCTAAATAAATACTTAGTATCAGTGCATGGGATAAAGTAAATAGAGGTTGCTACTTCGTGCTGACTACAATAGGTACTATATCAGTCATGCAAGTACTTGCCTAGGTCATAGAAGAAAGGTTAAGTCCCGCTGTCCCTCCACCCCAACGCACGTTTCGTCCTGCTTCCCCTGATACTAATTATTTATTTTTATAGAGTTGGACCACATACTAATGGCATAGTACTTATGTGTTTTGACTGTCATATTTAATAATAGATTTCATATATTTCTTTACTTAAATCTATTGAATGTGTCCCTAAGTTGTGATACACCTGTGTTTTTATTCTTTGAATCTAATTTTACTACTAAAATGTATCTAAAGGATTTATAATTCACTTTGTTTGTCCTGAGGCGTATACTGTTATATACAAGTATCAGGACATTGATATACATTTGGCAAAACATAACCAGGGTTGGATGTTTTTCTTTGTCATAAAAGGCTTCTGTCTTGCTACAATACCCCACAGGCCAGGTATATCATGATTACAGGAGATTGTTGTCATATGCAGTAAGCAACCAATACCTGCCAGAAATTTCTACAGCTCCTTTATTAATGTTACTGTAGGCCTCTTGTCATTCTCATTTCTTCTTGTCTTTTCATTAATTTTTGAGATATGTCCAGTTCTAGGTAATATCACAATGGCAAGGTTGTGCCACATTTAAGCCACTTCTTGATGACAGTCTTCACAGTGCTCCATGCTATATCAAATGCCTTGGATATTTTTTTGTACCCTTCTCCTGACTGATAACATTCAATAATGAGATCCCTTTGCTGAGCTGTAAGCTGTTTACGGACTATGTCTTTGGTTGTAAAATTCAGTTAAGAAAATGTCATGAAAATTCTGCTAGAACAGCTAAACTTTATGTGGTGTTAATCAGAATCAGTGTAAGTGATGGCAGCTATGTACTGACTATTATGTACAAAAACCCAAGATAAAAACATAATAAGCAAATTCCCTGCAGTAAATAAATAAACAGCAATAGTGCATGACAATAGGTGCTTAGTTAACCACTTTACAGCCTGGGACGTATTAGTACGCACCAGGCTGTAACTCCCGGTTCATTGAGGGCTCCGGCGGTGAGCCCGCACTGAACCGGGCACATATCAGCTGATTATTACAGGTGACATGTGCCCGCAACAGCCGCGGGTGGAATCGCGATCCACCCGCGGCTGTTAACATGTTAAATGCCACTGTCAATCTCTGACAGCGGCATTTAACATCGAAGCGCGTCACTTACCCCGCCCATTGGTGACCCCGTCACATGATCGCAGGTCACCGATGCATGGGCATAACCACCCTGGGTCTGCAGCAGACTCCAGTGGTTGCCAAGAGCTGATCGCTCATAGCACAGGAGCATTTCTGCTACATAGAGGTGATCTACTGATCACCTCTATGTAGCAGAGACGATCAGACAAGTGCTGCTTCTAGTCTCCTATGGAGACTATAGAAGCAAGCAAAAAGTGAAAAGAAAGTGTTTTTAAAAATCTTAAAAAAAAATTAAAAATATAAAAGTTTAAATCACCTCACTTTCGCCCATTCAAAATAAAATAATTTAAAAAAAAAACCACATACACATATTTGGTATCGCCGTGTTCAGAATCACCCGATCTATCAATATAAAAAAAAAATAATCCAATCGGTAAACGGCGTAACGAGAAAAAAATTCTAAATGACAGAATTTCGTTTTTTGGTCGCCGCAACATTGCAATAAAATGCAATAACGGGCGATCAAAACATCGGATCTACACCAAAATGATATCAATAAAAACTTCAGCTCGGCGCAAAAAATAAGCCCCCACTCGGCCCCAGATCCCAAAAACAGACACTGCAGGTCTTGGAAAATGGCGCCATTTTTTTTTTAGCAAACTTTGGATTTTTTTTTCACCACTTAAATAAAAAAGAGCCTATACATGTTTCATGTCTACGAACTCGTAATGACCTGGAGAATAAGAATAGCAGGTCAGTTTTAGCATTTAGTGAATGTGGTAGAAAAAACCAAAACATCTGTGGTATTGCACATTTTTTGCAATTTCACCGCACTTGGAATTTCTTTCCCGTTTTCCCATACACGATATGGTAAAACCAGTAATGTCGTTCAAAAGTACAACTCGTCCCGCAAAAAATAAGCCCTCACACGGCCATATTGACCAAAAAATAAAAACGCTATGGCTCTGGGAACAAGGGGAGCAAAAAACGAAAATGCAAAAACGGAAATCCCAGGGTTGCGAAGGGGTTAACATAATTTTGATTAAAAAAAAATGCAAAAAGTCATCCCACAACGTCACATTGACCTAATTCGGGACAGTCCTAACCTCTAATATTAAAACCTTACCATTTGTCAAGTGACATATATAACCCATTGCACTGGGCTCCTCCGGATACTCCACCTACCTACCCCCACTCCAAAGACATACTGATAGGGAATTTAGAATGTGAGCGAGATTGATGATGTCTATAAAGCGATGTGGAAATTAATTTCGCTGTATAACTGACTAAAATAAAAGATAAATAAATGTTCAGTTATGTGGTCAGTTATGTTTAATTGTATGTTATAATGTAGAGGTGTTCTCTTCCAGGAAAATACTTCCACAATAAGGTACTTTGTGAAGGCTCCATACTACAGCATGCGGACTGCCTACAGCCCTGGTGTACGGATCTGTACAGACTACATATGCCGTCATATAGACTCGCAGTGCTTTGTAAATGAAGCCTTATATTAGATCCTTTACAAAAGTGCAAAATTCAGGGGCTTATATTTCAGGCAATATTTGAATTTTAATGGAAATTCTATTTAAAGAGCTATTCCCTCTGTTCCATCACGATGATTTCATATAGTAACACTTCATTATCTGAAATCGACACTGATCAGCAATAATTACTTTTCTTTACATTTACAGGACATAAACCACCCCCAGGTATGATAAACTAGCTTCAAACAAGCCTTAATTTAGACTTGCAAATTGCACAGAATTTCTTTCATATTCAGATGCAGTGCTGCTCATTCATCGAATTACACTATAATTAAACATTTAAATGCCATAGCCCACTTACATAAATTCATATAATAAAATGCATCTTTCAGTCTCCCATTTATACACATTTCCTTTTATGTCTGATTCATCCAAAATACATTTCATGATAAAATAACAAGATATCCAGCAAGTGAAAACTAAATTTTAATTATATGCGTTTCAATCAGTCAGCAGAATCAGATGGTGTCACACAGCTGCACTTTGAAAAGCAGACTCATTAAATACACTGTTGACACGTAAAAAAAAAAAACAACGCACACAGTCATTGGTGAGTCTGGAACACAATGGCTTCTATTTTTGTTCCTTATCCAGCTGTGTAAACCTTTCAAGATGGTGCCGGTATTTTTATTGGCATTGACACAAATAATTTAGCAGATAACAAACATAGCGGATATCCAAAAATAGATTGTTTTTGTTTTTCCTATTTAGTTTTTGAAAGTTTACTTTTCTTGAAAATATGCCAACGATTAATTATGTAAGAGAATGTTATTTTTTTTTAGTCTTTGGGGAGATAATGTCCTCTTCTAATTGCTATTTTTTGGGGGGTAAAATGGAATAGAGGCTGAATACATAAGGGCACTTGACTATTTTTAAGAAACGCTTTCTGGAAAACTTGAGGTATGGAGATGTGGGATTTTTATTTAGACCTTATCCATACGTGCAGGCCGTATCTTATGTCAATAACCAAAATGTATGTCCAAGGAAAAAATTGCAGCATGCACGATTTGCATCCATAAATCGGATCGCATTAGGAAGACATCTGAGTGCAGTCCAAAAATGTTGGTTTTTTCCATCTTCTCCTCATTTGAGAAAATCGGATCACACTGTGATCAAACTCTAATCAGAGTCTGATCAGAGTGTGATTAGCATACCTGGACCAATTTTCTTGGATGAGATAAAATATGATCATATGACCAAAGCCTTGAGCTACATTCACATGGTCTACTTTATTGGACCAGTCAAGGTCACTAATCGTGGACATGTTTGGCTCTATGCCCGAATAGCAGACAGGTGCAGGAGCTGCCTGCTACTTATATGCACTAGTCTGGTCTATAAATTGGAACAAGTTTTTGCATGATGAAATTTTATTTCACATGGATCCATGTAAACAAATACATAGACGAACATTGGGCCTGTGTGCTATTCATTTCCCACAAGGACAGCACAGTGCAAAGTATATGCCCATCTGAATGAGCTGTTTTTGAAAAGAAATTATATATGTGTTATTTTGTTTTCTTTTTCTTTTTTTTTCCACAATAAATATGTTGAAAGTAGCATCTCTTTTAAAAGTGTGTTTAAATCATCCATTTTCAAGTCTCTCCCTATTTTCATATATTTTGCAGCTTATTGTTGAGAATGTTTATAGAGTCCAAAGAAATTCATCTCAGCAAAGAGAGCCTTGTGGTGCCAGTCGTACAGTGTACGGTGTACGGCCTCATTCAGACGGCCGTGTTCTATCCGTTTTTTTCACGCATAGGACACGTACTCCTTATAATCTATGGAGCTATTCACGTCTGTGGTTTTTCACGGACCGTGTAGCCATGAAAAACTCAAGGAGACTTGTCCATTTTTTTCCAGTATCACAAATTAAAAGTTCCAATACAAGTCTATAGGTTTGTGAAAAACACATACAGCACACGGATGGCATCAGTGTATAGGCCGTGTGCTCTCCGTGTGTAACATTGCAAAGTATAGGAGAAGCTTTGTAATTTATTTAGCCAGCCATGTAAAAATACTGATGACACACTAAAGGTAAAAAAGGACACACGGACCATAAACTGATGGTAAAAAAGGACACATGGACCATACACTGATGGTACAAAAAGGACACATGGCCCATACACTGATGGTAAAAAAGGACACATGGCCCATACACTGATGGTAAAAAAGGACACATGGACCATACACTGATGGTAAAAAAGGACACACGGACAATACACTGATGGTAAAAAAGGACACACGGACCATACATTGATGGTAAAAAAGGACACACGGACCATACATTGATGGTAAAAAAGGACACACGAACCATACACTGATGGTAAAAAAGGACACACGGACCATACACTGATGGTAAAAAAGGACACACGGACCATACACTGATGGTAAAAAAGGACACACGGACAATACACTGATGGTAAAAAAGAACACACGGACCATACACTGATGGTAAAAAAGAACACACGGACCATACACTGATGGTAAAAAAGAACACACGGACCATACACTGATGGTAAAAAAGGACATACAGACCATACACTGATGGTAAAAAAGAACACACGGACCATACACTGATGGTAAAAAAGGACACACACACCAAATACTGATGGTAAAAAATGACACACGGACCAAACACTGATGACACACTGAGGGTAAACATGGACACACGGACCAAACACTGATGACACACTGATGGTAAACAAGGACTCACGGACCAAACACTGATGACACACTGATGGCAAAAAAAGACACAGGGACCAAACACTGATAGTAAAAAAGAACACACGGACCAAACACTGATAACACATTGATGGCAAAAAAAGGACACAGAGACCAAACACTGATGGTAAAAACGGTCACACAGCCCATACACTGATGACACACTGATGGCAAAAAAAGTCACACAGACCATACACTGATGACACCGGTACCATTTTTTTAAAGTTTAAACACAGACGTGTGAATGAAGCCTTAGAAATAAATTCCAAATATAATGTTTATTTAATGATAGTTTTTAAGAGATTTTTCTTATAATAAATATAATAAAAGTTCGGTCTATACATTTAGATATTAAATAATGTATACAAACGTTTTCTTGGTTGCTTTCTACATATTAATTCACATGTAAAGCACGTATATCGCTTTCAACAGCATCCTCTTTCAAATAAAGACATCAATAATTTGACTTGATTACAGTATAATTATTCAAATGGCTTTAATTGTATGCTCTGCACTCATTTCCATATTTGTTGTTATCATTAAAAGAAATTGTTACAGATAATGTACCCAAAAAAAGTCTTAATTGAAAAATGCAATTCTCAAATAATAAAAGATAACATAATAACAATAACCGCATATAAAGGCTGCGTCCGTAGCAAGACTACAATTATCTTGTATTTCCAACATATAAGCTAAAAGCTGCAAATGTCATTAAAGCGGCAAAACAAGGACGTCCACATCTTGTTTAAAAGGTGCGCTCGTGATTGATTCGGTGACAGTTCAGACTAGTGGCACTGTCACATCGCTGGCCCAAACTGTGCGTTCTTCTGCAGAATCAGAGAATTGCAATGACACTGAAGCTGTCTGGATCCGGCGAAACGCGGCCAGCTTCAGAGCAAAGCTTTTATGCTCTATTGGAAAGAGCTTGTAAGCACTGTGCTCCTTGCCTAGGTGATCAGCCACCACTACTAGTTAACCTTGATAATGAGTAGTAAATACTTAAATTAAAAATCCCTCTGTTCTTGAAGATGGAAAGTATTTTTAATACCAAACACTTTGCAATTTTACCCATTTAAGCTAATGACACAACTCCTTTAAATTATATGATATTGTTTTTTAGACCATATTTTTTATTCATGTATGCTGATGATTCTTTATTACCATGCTACCTTACATCAAAAGGAGAGTAGCATGAGTTACATCAAATTGAAAGAAATCTGAGCTGTATTTACAAGTCGGCAAGCTTAAAAGCTATAGAACCTCTTAGGTGTGTATTAAAGTGCCAACCACAGAGCTTCAATGCATTTCATTCAGCCACAGATGACATTTGAATTAAAACAGTCCCAACAAAAAAAAATGGAAAAAATAGATAGAAAAGGTCAGCTCATGTGAAGAATATGTGGAAAAAGGTTACACAGGTAAAAAATGAAGGGAAAAAAATTCAGCATCCAGGATCTTCATTAAATAAAACCACTTTAATGAAAAAATATAAAAAGTCCGGTAACCGGGAATTACAGGCAAACGCGTTCAGACTTCTGTCTTTAATCATTTCTTATAAGCAGTGGCTTTCTGATTTGGTCTTTGTTCAGTGGTATTCTTTAGTGTATGTGTCACGGCACTGTAGCAGGATATCCTGGGGCAGGGGCTCTTTTCCTATCCAACAAGCTAGGGGGCACCCTAGTCACTCCCCGCTCCCCGGATTACTTCTGATGGTGAAGATGCTGGGCCACGTGCCTTGCTGCACTCCTATTTAAACCCTTATTTGTCCCCTCCCCCACACAGGGAAATGGTGTCACGCACAGTGTGGGAATGCCTAAGTGCAACATGAATGGATGAGGGGAGGGTAGCCCAAACGCTAGGGAAAGGGGGAGTGGAGACCACAAGGCAGATCTAATATCACCCTACCTGTCCTACCGCCCCTATATACATTCTGCACCTTTCGCCGAACAGGAAACCTAATCCCTGTATATCCCTAGAGCTAGGCCCTAGATAGGGAGGGGGGTGAGCACTGGTCAGTTCCCACTATAAACTAAAGACAGCAAGGGAGACAAACAAAGGGGGGAAAACTTAGCTTGAGCAGACACCAGAGAGATAACACCAAACGTCCTCCAAGAGTACCAGAGAGGAAGCTAGCCGACTGCTATAGCTTCAAGCCTTCATAAGGGAAAATGAGAATATCACTGGCGACTCCCTGAAGCAGACTGAGAGTATATAAACACCCAGACCAGGGTGTATCAATCAGAGCAGGAGGGAGGTTGCCGCTGGTTCCAAAAGTAAGAAGGATTAAGAAGGCATCTGCAATGCCAAACGCAGTGACCTTCTGCAGCCAGATCCAGAGCGACCTTCTGTTACATCTGACACACCCGTGAAAGTACCCCCCTTCTACGAATGGCCTCCGGACACTAAGGACCAGATTTCTCAGGATAAGAGGTGTGGAATGAACGAACCAGCCTGGGGGCATTCACCTCTGATGTTGAAACCCACATTCTTTCCTCTGGATCATAATCCTTCCAGTGCACCAAGTATTGTAGGGAACGACGTTGGAGACGATAATCTACAATCCTCGAAATCTGAAACTCCAGATTGCCATCAACCATTATTGGGGGCCGCGGTAGAGGTGAGGACTCAAGAGGTTCCACATATTTCTTGAGCACAGACCTGTGAAAGACATTGTGGATCTTAAGGGCCGGAGGTAGCTCAAGACGAAACGCTGCTGTTATTTTATAGGGACCAGTAAATCAAGGTCCCAACTTCCAAGAAGGAACCTTTAACTTGATATTCCCAGTAGACAACCACACAAAGTCATTCACATTCAGGTTTCCTGTTAGCCATACGTTTGAACCTGTCTCCCATGATCTTCAAATTACTCGGAACCCCCCGCCACACCGAGGAGAGCGACAAAGCAAAACATTCATCCTCAGGAACACCAGAAGACCCCCCCACTAAAAGTATCAAACTGTGGATGGTAACTGTATGCACCAAAGAACGGTGACCTGCCGGTAGATTCTTGATGATGATTATTAATAGCAAATTCTGTCAGCGGTAAGTAGGATGCCCAATCCTCCTTGTTTTCAGAGACAAAACACCTGAGATAAGTCTCCAAATTCTGATTAATACACTCGGTCTGTCCGAAACAAACTGGGTCCCTCGATCTGACACCACATCAGAGGGAATCCCGTGAAGCTTCACAATCTCATTTATAAACACCTGAGCAAGAGTCTTGGCATTCAGAAGTGTCGGTAATGCGACGAAGTGAATCATTTTACTGAACCTATCTACAACCACCAAAACCACAGTTTTGCCTGCAGATACCGGTAGGTCAGTAATAAAATCCATGGACAAGTGTGTCCATGACCTACTAGGAATAGGTAGCGGAAGAAGAGTACCAGAATGACGGGTATGCAATACTTTAGAAAGTGCGCAAACACTACAAGCAGATACGTGTTCAACTACATCTCGATGCAACCCCGGCTACCAAAAACAACGAAAAAGGAGGTCCGCAGTTGCCTTACCATCTAGATGACCAGCAAGCGAAGATTATATGGTACAAATAACCTTCCTGAAGAGCAGGAGGCAGGGGCATCCCCTTGAGCCTCCAGCACCTCATCTTCCAGTTCAGGGTATAATGCCGAAATCACTACCGCCTTCTGTAAAATCAGGGCAGGGTTCTTATAGTCAGTGATAATAGTAATAGGATGGACAGCCCCTTTCAACCATTGTCGCCATTCTTCGAACACCAATTTAATTGCCAAATGCTCCGTATTACCCATGTCATAATTTCTCTCAGCTAAAAATAATTTCTTAGAAAAGAAAGCACATGGATGCCATTTACCAGGGGACAGACCCTGAGACAACAAAGCCCCAACCCCCACCTCCAATGCATCAACTTCCACAAGAAAGGATTGGGAAGCATCAGGTTGACTGAGTAAAGTGAGTATAGGTGCCGTGGCAAAACAGCTCTTTAGGGAGGAAAAAGCCTGCAGGGCGGCATCCAACCATTTGGAAAAATCAGACCCCTTACTTGTCATGTCAGTGAGGGGTTTCACAATTACTGAATAATTTTGGATGAATTTCGGGTAAAAATTAGTAAAGCCCAGAAAAAATTGTAGAGCCTTCAGGTTCTTGGGACGATCCCAATCAAGGACTGCACGGATCTTCCCCGGATCCATACGAAAACCTGAAGATGACAACAGGTACCCCAAAAAATTGCACCTCCTGGACAACGAAAACACACTTTTCTAGTCTGGCATATAGTTTGTTATCTCTTAATATCTGAAGCACCTGTTTAACATGCCCCCAATGTGCCTAAAAATCAGGTGAGTAAAACAAAATATCATCCAGATAGACCACCACAAACCTGCCCACCAAAAAATGGAAAATATCATTAATGAAATGCTGGAACACTGCAGGTGCATTGGTCATACTGAAAGGCATAACCAGATTCTCGAAATGCCCTTCAGAGGCATTGAATGCAGTTTTCCATTCATCCCCCTCTCTGATTCTAACCAGATTGTAGGCTCCCCTTAAATCCAATTGGAGAACACATGAGCTCCCACAACCTGGCTGAACAAATCTGGAATCAGAGGAAGAGGGTATGGATCCCAGATGGTAATTTGATTTAATTCCCAGAAATCTAAACAGAGACGTAGACTGCCACCTTTTTTCTTGCCGAAGAAGAACCCTGCTGTCACGGGCTAAGATGAGGGTGTGATATGTCCCTTCTCCAGACTTTCCGCAATAAAATCCTTCATGGCTTGTCTCTTAGGGCCAGAAAGATTATACAGTCTGGACTTTGGTAGTTTAGCTTCGGGGGTCAGGTTAATAGAACAGTCATATGCACGATGAGGAGGCAAATCCTGACATCCCCTCTCAGAAAAAACATCCTCAAAACCAGACAAAAATGCAGGTAAGGTCTCTGTAGAGACTGTAGAAAGAGAAATATTTAAACAGTTCTCATGGCAGTAATCTCTTCACTCAATGATCTCCCTGAATTGCCAATCCACCAACTCATTATGTTTCACCAACCAGGGTAGACCCAAAACAATTGGAGTGTGAAGTCCGTCCAGGACTTAGCAAGGAATTATCTCACAATGAACCGACCCCACCATCAGTTTTACATTATGTACAATCTGAGTCAGAGCTTTCTGTGCAAGTGGCGCTGAGTCAATGGGGAAGATGAGAATGGGCTTAGCTAAAGTACAGTCAGAAAGACTATGAGTTCTCACAAACTCAGCATCAACTATGCTGACACCAGCTCCGCCATCAACAAACACAGAAATTTTCTCAGTTTTGCTCTCTAGCACCACCTCTGCTGTCAGGACAAACCGGGAACTGCAGGTTGACGATAAATAAAATGGCCCTTTTTTCCACAAAAAATACATGAAATTTTTTTGCGGATGTCCGGGGAAATGTACGATGCATAGGCACCCCCTAACTGCACGGGTTCTTCCACCTCCCCAAGTACTGGTTCACCGCCAGACTGCTCCCCCGGAAAAGAAGCATTACCACGAAAAGAAGTCTCTGGAGAAGGTGGTCTCACCTGCCTATCCTGAAGTTGTCTATCAACACGTATAGCCAACGATATGGCAACTTCCAAAGACTCTGGGGTTTTATACACTGCCAAAGCATCTTTCAACTTTTCAGTAGGGCCCTGACAAAATTGGCTTCTAAGAGCTGGGTCATTCCATTTTGTGTCATTTGCCCATCTACGGAATTCGGAGCTTTACATCTCCACTGACTGATTTCCCTGATGAAGGCAATGCAACCTGGACTCAGCCAAGGAGATTTGGTCAGGGTCATCATCAATGAGGGCTCGAGCCCGCGAAAAAACCCTCCACGGACTGGAGACAAACCGAACCCTGTGGCAAAGAGAAAGCCCAGGATTTAGGATCTCCTTGCAGCAGTGAGATCAAAATCCCAACTCGTTGCTCCTCATCTCCGGAGGAGTAAGGATGAAGCTTAAAATACAGTAGCTTTCTTGAACACAAAAAACTTGTCCCTACCTCCTGAAAACCTGTCCAGGAGGGCAACACGAAGGGATGAGGGGAGGGTAGCCCAAACGCTAGAAAGGGGGAGTGGAGACCTCTAGGCAGATCTAATATCAACCTACCTGTCCTACCGTCCCTATAAAGATTCTGCACCTATCGCCGAACAGGAAACCTCATCCCTGAATATCCCTAGAGTTAGGCCCTAGATAGGGAGGGGGAGTGAGCATTGGTCAGTCTCTACTATAAACTAAAGACAAAAAGGGAGACAAACAAAGGGGGGAAAACTTAGCTTGAGCAGACACCATAGAGATAACACCAAACATCCTCCAAGGGCTATTGCTCCAAGCCTTCACAAGGGAAAATGAGAATATTACCGGCAACGCTCTGAAGCAGACTGAGAGTTTATAAACACCCAGACCAGGGTGTGTCAATCAGAGCAGGAGGGAGGTTGCCACTGAGTCCAAAAGTAAGATGGATTAAGAAGGCATCTGCAATGCCAAACGCAGTGACATTCTGCAGTCAGATCCAGAGTGACTGTCTTTTACATCTGACACACCCGTGACAAATGTGGAGTAGAAGTGTATAAGAATATACCAACCTGACAAACAAGGGAAGACAGACAGGGTTTAATGAAAATACCAATCATACAAAAATGCACTCAAACAACAGAGTGGAACACCTGGGAGTTAAGGAAGGAGAAACCAAATAGGAGTGGATGAGGACATGCACACAGACAAATACCTAGCAACAATCTCCTGTCAAATCTCCAAACACCACCTCCAACAACAAACACCTCCAACTCCAAAACTAGGCAGTATGAACTAACACTGGCAATCCCTGATTGCCAGAGGTGAGTATATATAGCAGAAGGGAGTGGCCAACACTGAACAGCTGAGACCATCAAATCAGTAAAGCTCCAGGAGCTCCCAATTGAACATATTAACCCCTGCACTGCTAGCAGAAACCTGCACAGCTTAATATGATGGTGAAATGCTTCTAGTCAGTGCAGGAGTACGTGAATTCAGACACCGCCATGTTCTGGAACCTCTCTGTCGCGGTAAACCTGTGACAATATGATGGTATTTTCTTGGTATCTTATGGAAATATTATTTGGGCATTGTATGTAGATATTATTTTGCCACTTTCCTGTAGTGGTATTATTTGAGTACTGTATGACAGTGTTATTTTATTATTAGCAGTGACTTGCATCCCATTGTAAAATGCCATGTTTTTTTTTACAGAGATTGGTTTATTTTTGAATCAGCTCTGAACAGATGACATGGTTCGATTTAGTGGAACAGTGGCAAAGCAGATTTTCAATTATTTTCTCATCTTTAATCATTATAATTAATTACTTATCTCCATATGTAGCATGCAGCAGTTTTAAACTTGCTTCACGGTTTGTTTTGTTTTTGTTGTTTTTTTAATTCAATTTGAATTCTGTGCACTCAGATAAAACTGCAAACAAAGTGTTGTGCTCCTCGTCTCTGTGGATGTGAGGAAAAAATGTGAGTGCCTTTGCATTTTTATTTTTGGTGGCTTTAAATTTATTCCCACTTGTCTTGTATAATTGCTTGCTCTGGGGGTTTAGGTCAACTGAAGGTTTGCTTAATCCCCTTCTTTTGATTTTAGCTTGACTGTGATTTCTTAGTCCTCATTTATGGTTTGTTAGTATGCAAACACATGCACTCTCATACAGTTCAGAAGACAGCGCGAAACATGTTGCATTTTTGGAGTCTCAAATTCCAATACTTTCTATATTAATTTTGTCATATCAAGATTTGGCCATGAGACTATTTTCATGTGTCACATAATTTGTGAATTTTTGTAAGAATTGTAAATGTCACTCAACAATATTCCCAAACATTGCTGGATGTGTACAGTACAGACCAAAAGTTTGGACACACCTTCTCATTTAAAGATTTTTCTGTATTTTTATAACTATGAAAATTGTACTTTAACACTGAAGGCATCAAAACTATGAATTAACACATGTGGAATTATATACTTAACAAAAAAAGTGTGAAACAACTGAAAATATGTCTTATATTCTAGGTTCTTCAAAGTAGCCACCTTTTGCTTTGATGACTGCTTTGCACACTCTTGGCATTCTCTTGATGAGCTTCAAGAGGTAGTCACTGGAAATGGTCTTCCAACAATCTGGAAGGAGTTCCCAGAGATGCTTAGCACTTGTTGGCCCTTTTGCCTTCACTCTGCGGTCCAGTTCACCCCAAACCATCTCGATTGAGTTCAGGTCTGGTGACTGTGGAGGCCAGATCATCTGACGTAGCACCCCATCACTCTCCTTCTTGGTCAAATAGCCCTTACACAGCCTGGAGGTGTGTTTGGGTCATTGTCCTGTTGAAAAATAAATGATGGTCCAACTAAATGCAAACCGGATGGAATAGTATGCCGCTGCAAGATGCTGTGGTAACCATGCTGGTTCAGTATGCCTTCAATTTTGAATAAATCCCCAACAGTGTCACCAGCAAAGCACCCCCACACCATCACACCTCCTCCTCCATGCTTCACGGTGGGAACCAGGCATGTAGAGTCCATCCTTTCACCTTTTCTGCATCGCACAAAGACACGGTGGTTGGAACCAAAGATCTCAAATTTGGACTCATCAGACCAAAGCACAGATTTCCACTGGTCTAATGTCCATTCCTTGTGTTCTTTAGCCCAAACAAGTCTCTTCTGCTTGTTGCCTGTCCCTAGCAGTGGTTTCCTAGCAGCTATTTTACCATGAAGGCCTGCTGCACAAAGTCTCCTTTTAACAGCTGTTGAAGAGATGTGTCTGCTGCTAGAACTCTGTGTGGCATTGACCTGGTCTCTAATCTGAGCTGCTGCTAACCTGCGATTTCTGAGGCTGGTGACTCGGATAAACTTATCCTCAGAAGCAGAGGTGACTCTTGGTCTTCCTTTCCTGGGGCAGTCCTCATGTGAGCCAGTTTCTTTGTAGCGCTTGATGGTTTTTGCAACTGCACTTGGGGACAATTTCAAAGTTTTCCCAATTTTTCGGACTGACTGACCTTCATTTCTTAAAGTAATGATGGCTACTCATTTTTCTTTACTTAGCTGCTTTTTTCTTGCCATAATACAAATTCTAACAGTCTATTCAGTAGGACTATCAGCTGTGTATCCACCAGACTTCTGCACAACACAACTGATGGTCCCAACCCCATTTAAAAGGCAAGAAATCCCACTTATTAAACCTGACAGGTCACACCTGTGAAGTGAAAACCATTTCCGGTGATTATCTCTTGAAGCTCATCAAGAGAATGCCAAGAGTGTGAAAAGCAGTCATCAAAGCAAAAGGTGGCTACTTTGAAGAACCTAGAATATAAGACATATTTTCAGTTGTTTCACACTTTTTTGTTAAGTATATAATTCCACATGTGTTAATTCATAGTTTTGATGCCTTCAGTGTGAATGTACAATTTTCATAGTCATGAAAATACAGAAAAATCTTTAAATGAGAAGATGTGTCCAAACTTTTGGTCTGTACTGTATGTGTCTGACGATTAAATTGTCATTGACCATCTTCTTGTAGGCTGATTGAAGACACTCAACAAAGAGATGGCCCACATGGAGGTGCATCCTAAATATTAACCATCGGATATGGGATGGACATTCACTCCCAGGAGAACTGACTCAAATTATTAAGCCATGCATTATATTAAAATACATATGACCTTTTTGGCAAATATTGAACTGTTAGCTGCATTTAAAACCACATATCTAAAATTACAACGAGATCCTTCAGTTCTCTGATGTTTAACTGTCACGGTTGCCCTGCAATTGGTTGCAGAAGATCTCTTAGTTTGGCATTACAGACACCTTCTTAGATCTGTCTCACTCTAGGAACCAGCGGCTACCTCCCTCCTGCTAATTGACACCCAGGCCTGGGTGTTTAAATACTTTCTGTTGGCTACAGGGAGGTGCTGGTGATATTCACATGTTCCCTTGTGAAGGCTTGGAGCTATTGCAGTCTGCTTACTTCCTCTCTGGTGCTAGGAGGACATGTGGTGTAATCTCTTTGAAGTCAGCTCAAGCTAAGTTACTTTCCCTCATGTTTGTCTCCCTTGTTGTCTTTAGTTGTTAATAGTAACTGACTAGTGCTCATCCCCCCTTCCCTATCCAGGATCAAGCTCTTGAGAAATACAGGGTTTAGGTTCCTGTGCAGCGATTGGTGAGGAACCAATTTAGGGACGCTAGGGGAGACAAGGTGATATCAGATCAGCCTAGGAGGTCTCTACTCCCCCTTTCCCTAGTGTCTGGGCTCCTTTACCCTCTTCCCTTCGTGTTGCACTTAGTCTTTTCCACACCTTGAGTGACATTATCCCTGGCCGTGCACATTTAGAAAAAAAAACTGACTCTTGAGTTTATTTGTGTGTTGTTTTGTTTTTTTCGGGCATGTTTTTTTTTCCTTTTTCCCTTAGTATGGGTTCAGTTGCAGAGTTCGCAGAGCGGCTGCGCGGTCTGTCTCTGGAGGTGAATGACCTCCGTTGTGAGGTTCAGCAACAGCATCAGCGGCTAGAGGTTGTAAATGTGGGGGTCTCTGCAGGTAGGCATGTCCAGCCTGAATCAAAGGTTGCCCTCCCGGACAGGTTTTCAGGAGGTAGGGAAAAGTTTTATGTGTTCAAGGAGGCCTGCAAACTGTACTTTAAACTTCGTCCTTGCTCCACCAGAAGTGAGGAGCAACGAGTGGGAATTGTGACCTCACTGCTGCAGGGAGATCCGCAGTCCTGGGCTTTTTCTTTACCGCAGGATTTGGTTTGTCTCCAGTCTGTGGAGGAGTTTTTCGGGGCCCTGGCCCTCATCTATGATGCCCCTGACCAAGTCACCTTGCTGGAGTCTAGGCTACATCGCCTTCAGCAGGGGAATCGGTCAGTGGAGACGTACAGTTCTGAGGTCCATCAATGAGCAATGGATTTTAAATGGAATAACTCAGCCCTTAGAAGCCAATTTTGTGAGGGCCTTACTGAAAGGTTGAAAGATGCTTTGGCAGTATATGAAACCACTGAGTCCTTGTAGGCTGCCATGTTGTTGGCTATACGTATTGATAGACGCCTTCGGGATAGGCAGGTGAGACCACCTTCTCCGGGGCCTTCTTGTCTGGGTTATGTACCTCTGCTGGAGGAGCAGTCTGGCGGTGAACCAGTACTGAGGGAGATGGAGGAATCCATGCAGTTAAGGGGTGCCTCTGCATCATACATTTCCCCGGAAATTCGCAAGAAAAAAGACGTATGTTATTTTTGTGGGAAAAAGAGACATTTAATTGGGGTCTGTCCTTCGATTCCTAAGCAAAAGGAAACTCGATTAACCCTCTGGAGTTGGACAAGTAAGGGGTGCATTTATCGCCAACCTGCAGTTCCCGGTTTGTCCTGACAGCAGAGGTCGTGCTAGAGAGCAAAACCGAGAAAATTTCTGTGTTTGTTGACAGTGGAGCGGGAGTCAGCATAGTTGATGCTGAGTTTGTGAAAACTCATGGTGTTGCTAGCTGTACTTTAGCTAAGCCTATTCCCATCTTCGCCATCGACTCAGCGCCACTTGCACAGAAAGCATTAGCTCAGATTGTACATAATGTAAAACAATGTAAAATAATATAAAAATGTGGTTGTTTCATTGTGAAATAATCCCTTTCTATGTCCTGGACGGTCTTCCCACCCCAATTGTTTTGGATCTTCCCTGGTTGGTGAAACATAATCTGTTGGTGGATTGGTAAACCAGGGAGATCATTGAATGGGGAGATTACTGCCATGAGAACTGTTTAGATATTTCCCTTGCTACAGTCTCTACGGAAATGTTACCTGCTTTTCTGTCTGGTTTTGAGGACGTTTTTTCTAAGAGGGGGTGTCAGGATTTGCCTCCTCATCGTGCATATGACTGTCCTATTTACCTAACCCCCAGAGCTAAACTACCAAAGTTCAGACTGTATAATCTTTCTGGCCCTGAGAGACAAGCCATGAAGGATTTCATTGCGGAAAGTCTGGAGAAGGGACACATCAGGCCCTCATCTTCGCCCATTGCGGAAGGGTTCTTCTTCGTGAAGAAAAAAGATGGTGGCCTACGTCCCTGTTTAGATTTCCGGGAATTAAATCAAATTACCATCCGAGATCCATACCCTTCTTCCTCTGATTCCAGATTTGTCCAGCCAAGTTGTGGGAGCTAAGGTGTTCTCCAAGTTGGATTTAAGGGGAGCCTACAATCTGATTAGAATCAGAGAAGGGGATGAATGGAAAACAGCGTTCAATAGCCCTGAAGGGCATTTTGAGAGTCTGGTTATGCCTTTCAGTTTGACCAATGCACCTGCGCTGTTCCAGCATTTCATAAATTATATTTTCCATCATTTGATGGGGAGGTTTGCGGTGGTTTATCTGAACAATATTTTGTTTTACTCACCTGATTTGGAGACACATCGTGGGCATGTTAAGCAGGTGCTCCAGATATTAAGGGATAACAAACTATATGCCAAACTAGAAAAATGTGTTTTTGCCGTTCAGGAGGTGCAGTTTTTGGGGTACTTGTTGTCATCTTCGGGTTTTCAGATGGATCCAGAGAAGATCCATGCAGTTCTTGATTGGGACCGTCCCGAGAATCTGAATGCTCTATTACAACGTTTTCTGGGCTTTACTAATTTTTAACGGAAATTCATCCAAAATTACTCAGTAATTGTGAAACCCCTTACTGACATGACTAGAAAGGGGTCTGATTTTTCCAAATGGTCGGATGCTTCCCTCCAGGCTTTTTCTTCCTTAAATAATAGTTTACTCAGTCAACCCGATGTTTCCCAACCCTTGATTGTGGAAGTTGATGCGTCGGATGTGGGGGTTGGGGCTGTGTTGTCTCAGGGTCCGTCCCCTGGTATATTGCGTCCATGTGCTTTCTTTTCTAAAAAATTGTCTCTGGCTGAGAGAAATTATGACGTGGGTAATAGGGAACTTATGGCGATCAAATTGGCGTTTGAAGAACGGCGACATTGGTTGGAGGGGCTGTCCATCCTATTACGGTTATTACTGACCATAAGAGCCTGTCATATCTCCAATCTGCTAAACGTCTCAACCCTAGGCAAGCCAGATGGTCCCTGTTTTTTACTAGGTTCAGTTTTGTTGTCACTTTTCGTCCAGGAGTCAAAAATGTCAAGGCTGACGATAGGGGAGACAGGGTGATATCAGATCAGCCTAGGAGATCTCCACTCTCCCTTTCCTTAATGTCTGGACTCCCTTCCTCTGTTCCCTTTGTGTTGCACTTAGTCTTTCCCACACCTTGCGTGACTGTCACAAATAGAAAGTCACCAATGAAGGGATATTCTCATGATAGACTACTCATAGTCTGCCACCTTTGGCACTAGTGTTACAGCATGACATGAGCGTTTTTGCCTGGCATACTGGGTAGTATGTACATAAAATCTTGCTTCCATTGGCACAACTGTGGGTAGACAGGATTCAGCCATAATGGGAACAGAAATGTGCTAATCTTAAAAGTCATACAGTCTGGCAGTCTCATAACCCCACTCCTCAGTGTGTGGCATCCGGACACGCGATACTGAGGGTTTACTCAGTGGCTATTGGCTAGTCATGGGAGGGTGGCATTTTGGCTCATCAATAGCCAGACTGTATAATAGAATGGCAGCCTTTATTAGTGAGATGCCCCTGCAAGAAGGGTCACTATACTGGTACCATGGCTGGTCCTGAGCATTACCTTTCTTTCTTGCTAAAAATCTCCATACATGGCCTAAATTTCTTCCATTTAAAGGGAACCTGCCACCAGCAAAAATGCTATTAATCTGCAGATATGGGGTTAATCTGCAGATTAAGAGCATTACTAACCTGTCCGGTGCCTGCACGCAGCCAAACGCTCTGGGGAGAAAATGAACTATATTCCCCCAGCAGTATTCCAGTATGAATCACCAGGGTGGGGTCGGCACTGGTTCAGTCACTGCTCTGAGAATACAGAACAGCCACACCCCTGGTCCTGACTGGCACTCGCACTGCATTGGGGCCAGCTGTCAGTCAGGGCCGGTGCCGTTCCCGTGACTGAATCCAAATGTTGCCCTGGAGGATAAAGTTCATTTTCTCCATTAAACATGCGGCTAAGTGCAGACGCCGGACAGGAAAGTAACGCTATTAACCTGCAGATTAACCCCATATCTGCAGGTTAATAGCGTTTTTGCTGGTGACAGGTTCCCTTTAAAACATTACATTTTATAAGTCAAAGGGAGCTATGTCTTGCCTAAATAGTGCATCTACGTAGAACCGCACTGACCTTCTGAATTAAGATTCACAATGCTGATCTCAGACATCCACTGTGAGGGGAACTAGAATACAAACCCATTTATTTATTTAGAGATATAAAGCTGATTTATGCACAGAGGGTGCTATGTAGTAGTGTTATGCAGAGAATAAGTTGAAGGGACTTTAGTCTCTTTGTTCTCGTAATCAGCAGTGGACATCAATCATAATATTATGGGATATTCTCTTGATACGACATAACATTATGAGACAGTGACTTGCCTTATAAGATAGTCAGTACATCTTATAACACAACGATTCCTACAATTAAGGCTGAGTTCACATCACCCTTTTGCCACACGTCAGGTGCTCCGTTAGTGCTTCCATATGAAGCACTGATAAATGGGATTTAGGTGGATTTTGCCACCAGGGCCATAAATGAAGCAGAAGGAGTCACTTTGTGCTCTGTCTGACCTCCTTTTCTACAGCGTCCATCTTTTTGAGGCGGGCAAAAAAGCACAGTCGACCAGTCACAGCTGAAAAGGAGGTCAGAGAGAGCACAAAGTGACTCCGACTGCTTCATTAAAGTCAATGGGGATCTGCCTGACGAAGCCATTGGCATGTGGCAAAAACGTGATGTGAACACAGCCTTACTTGTTGCATGCTCTAGGTAACATAACCCTATGTATTACCAACTTCTTTGGGCTTACTATTTCTAATGTTTACTCTGTTCACTACGATACAGTTTAATAGCCTCTTTTAATCATGCCTTTGTACTTTACCATTAATCTATATAACACAGCCAATGAAGGAATATCCAGACCAATCTGTACAGGACACATATTAATGATGAGCATGAGTCAGACCTCCCAATATTTCAACTTATCTAAAACGAACCTTTATAATGTAACTGATTTTTCTGGAGGAACATTATTTTGAAGCTCTTTTGGGTAATATCCAGTCATTTAGAAAAACTCTGCTCTTTCTTGATGAGCTCAGCACACTTTAGTTGAATTGTGTCCTCCTGGACCCTGCCAGATTGAATATTTCTTATGAGAGCCGAGCAGAGTCAGCATTATATCAAGATAAATGTGGTCTGTGGAATAAGTGTGCCTCTTATTTAGCTGCTATTAATTTTATGTTTCCTAAAAGTGAATTAATTGTGTCATATAATATTAATCTTCAAATTAAATGATTAACAGGAAATGATGTCTGTTATGTTTGCAAATAATTTATGACCAAGTGACCCTGAAATAAAAAATAGAAGCAGAGCTGTTGCCAGCGTTCAAAAATCAAGTAACTAATATCTTTTCTTTTCCAACATGTACTGGGAAATAACTTCTGGAATCTGACTGGCTGTGATAGGAAACCAATTCATATTTTCCTATCAGTGGATTTCAGAATTAAGCTTCAATGTCTGATGCACGTACGCCAGGTTCCATAGTAAACTGACCCTTGGATCAAAGTCATTAATCGAGCTTGGCCAGCTCTCTCCTGTCAATCTCAGAGGCAGTACAGGGGCTATATTACTCCCCTCATAGACTGTAAGCTTGAGAGCAGGGTCCTCACTCCTTTCGATATGAGATATGTTTATTCTGTATTGTTTGTATAAGTCCCCCCTAAAATTTGTAAAGTGCTGCGGAATATGTTGGCGCTATAAAAATAAAAATTATTATTATTATTCCCCTCCCATTCTTCGATTTGACGGAAAATTACATTTTTGGCATCCCTTTAAAGATGTTTGCTGGAAATTTAATTAATGACTGATATAAGATGTTCTTATATGCAGTTTTCAGATTTAAGAAACATATGTTCGGTCAGCTCAATTAAACATTGACGATATTCAGGTGGTAAGGTCATGTCCTATGTTGACCATAAAGGAACTCTCTCATGTCCACTTCTTCCAGAGCCAGACTACTAGAGCTCCCAAACTGGTGGCTATTTAGCTGACTGTCGGTTCTGTTACCCATTTTCTCCAGCTAGCAAAGCGTCCACGCAGCTTCCCTCTCCAAGACCCGCTCACTCATTGGTAAGTGACTTTTCTTCTAAACCAATCGTAGGTCTCACATTACATTTTTGTGTTGTTGCGACGACAGAAAAAAACGCAGTTCTGACATTTAGATTTTTTTCTCTCTCTACGCTGTTTACCGATCGGATTAATTTAATTTACATTTTGATAGATCAGACTTTTACACACGTAGCAATACCAAATATGTGTCTTTTTTTTTTATTTATTTTTAAAGGGGGAAAATGGGAGTGATTTGAACGTTTATGTATATTTTTTTTCAGATTTTTAAAAACATTATTTTTACTTTTCACTGTATTTATACTTGAACCTGTGATCATCTGATCGCTTGTACTATACACAGCAATATCATAGTAGTGCTATGTATAGCGAAAATCAAGGTCTCCTATGAACGCAAGCTAAACACTGGCTTTCACAGGAGAATCGTCATGACAAACACAGAGGTCTTCATCAGACTACCATCTGTCATTGCAACCCATCAGCGTCTCGCGATGCCGATGAGCAGTTAGAACTGCATGCCCCATGCCAATGCGCTATCAATGCCGCTGTCACAGACTGACAGTGACATTTCACAGGTTAGCAGCCGCTGGAGGAGCTCCAGTCCAGTTGCGGTTGTCAGAGGCAGTTGATGGCTGACTATTACAGTCATCATCTGCTGGGAAAGATGCAGGCTCGGCTTGCAAGCCCACCAGAAGCAGGGAGACGACATATGACGGGCATAGTACGTCATATGTCATTAAGGGGTTAAAAGAAAGTGCAACAATAAACTGTACATAGGCAGTTTAAAGGCTGCAAGTAAATGAACATCTCATAGTTCAAAAGTAAAAATACTTACTTACCATGGAGTATCTGTTACTCACCTGTCCCGCCCGGCTCCCCTACTTATCTCTTACTTCAGTTGGCTCCTTCTGTTCTTCTGTGCATCAGCCTATCATAGTAACCAAGTGTGTACCTCTGAGGTCATGCTCCCAGGGCTTGCAGGCCAATTCAGGCAGCAGCATACTGCCTGAGTATTTAGGTATTTGTCATCTTTGACACTTTATTGATTTACTGCCATTTACTGCATTTGTACCATGTTATTAATTCAGTTCTTCTACTATGGCTATCCTGGCCACCTTATGTAATCAACTCTGCTATATCATTGAACTACATTGCTGAGCTCTACTACCACACTACAGTGATTCTCTTAATTCAACTCTGCTACAGTGGGGAAAAAAGGTATTTAGTCAGCCACCAATTGTGCAATTTCTCCCACTTAAAAAGATGCGAGAGGCCTGTAATTGACATCATAGGTAGACCTCAACTATGAGAGACAAAATGAGAAAACAAATCCTGAAAATCACATTGTCTGATTTATAAAGAATTTTTTTTCAAATTTTGGTGGAAAATAAGTATTTGGTCAATTACAAAAGTTCATCTCAATACTTTGTTATATATCCTTTGTTGGCAATGGCAGAGGTCAAACGTTTTCTGTAAGTCTTCACAAGGTTGGCACACACTGTTGCTAGTATGTTGGCCCATTCCTCCATGCAGATCTCCTCTAGAGAAGTGATGTTTTGGGGCTGTCGCTGGGCAACACGGACTTTCAACTCCCTCCAAAGGTTTTCTATAGGGTTTAGATCTGGAGACTGGCTAGGCCACTCCAGGACCTTGAAATGCTTCTTACGAAGCCACTCCTTCATTGCCCTGGCGGTGTGCTTGGGATCATTGTCATGCTGAAAGACCCAGCCACGTTTCATCTTCAATGCCCTTGCTGATGGAAGGAGGTTTGCACTCAAAATCTCACGATACATGGCCCTATTCATTCTTTCATGTACACGGATCACTCGTCCTGGTCCCTTGGTAGAGAAACAGCCCCAAAGCATGATGTTGCCACCCCCATGCTTCACAGTAGGTATGGTGTTCTTTGGATGCAACTCAGCATTCTTTCTCCTCCAAACATAACGAGTTGTGTTTCTACCAAACAGTTCTACTTTGGTTTCATCTGACCATATGACATTCTCCCAATACTCTTCTGGATCATCCAAAGCTCTCTAGCAAACTTCAGACAGGCCCGGACATGTAATGGCTTAAGCAAGGGGACACGTCTGGCACTGCAGGATCTGAGTCCCTGGCAGTGTAGTGTGTTACTGATGGCAGCCTGTGCAACGTTGGTCCCAGCTCTCTGCAGGTCATTCACTAGGTCTCCCCGTGTGGTTCTGGGATTTTTGCTCACCTTTCTTGAGATCATTTTGACCCCACGGGGTGAAGTCTTGTGTGGAGCCCCACATCGAGGGAAATTATCAGTGGTCTTGTATGTCTTCCATTTTCTAACTATTGCTCCCACAGTTGATTTCTTCACACCAAGCTGCTTGCCTATTGCAGATTCAGTCTTCCCAGCCTGGTGCAGGGCTACAATTTTGTTTCTGGTGTCCTTCGACAGCTCTTTGGTTTTCACCATAGTGGAGTTTGGAGTGTGACTGTTTGAGGTTGCGGACAGGTGTCTTTTATACTGATAACAAGTTCAAACAGGTGGCAGTACTACAGGTAATGAGTGAAGGACAGAGGAGCCTCTTAAAGAAGAAGTTACAGGTCTGTGAGAGCCAGAAATCTTGCTTGTTTGTAACTGACCAAATACTTATTTTCCCTCAAAATTTGAAAAAAAAATTCTTTCCAAATCAGACAATGTGATTTTCAGGATTTGTTTTCTCATTTTGTCTCTCATAGTTGAGGTCTACCTATGATGTCAATTACAGGACTCTCATCTTTTTATGTGGGAGAACTTGCACAATTGGTGGCTGACTAAATACTTTTTTTCCCCACTGTACATCGCTGGGCTCTGCTACATTGCTATCTTGAGTCTCGATCTATTTGACTCTGCCACTTCACCAAGTCTCCTCTTTGGTGCCATTTTAGCCATTCTGCTTCATCTGTCTCCATATGCTGAGTCTCTAGTTTTTTTATGGTCAACTATTCTACTCCTCCATTTGCCATCCAGGCTTTATGGCCTCTGTTACTCCAACCTGTTCACTTTGCTACAATTATTATTATTATTATTTATTATTATTATAGCGCCATTTATTCCATGGCACTTTACATGTGAAAAAGGGATATACATTCCAGAACAATTACAATAATCTTGAACACAATGTGACAGCGACTGGTACAGGAGGAGCGAGGACCCTGCCCGCGAGGGCTCACAATACAATAGTGTCATCTCTTTGTGCTGCACAGTAACTGCTCATCTGGACAAAGACTTTGAGAATTTCTTTATCAGGTGTACATTATGTCTACATTCATGTTTTTAATTAAGAACTCAAACTTAAATACTTAATGCTTATTATTGGTTTTATTCTATTGCAGGATGCACACTTTATGTATTTCAATATGGGGAGTTGAACGAGACTTGAATTATTGCTGCCCTTTACTTCCTCCCTGCTAAAATATAGAAACAGCTAAACAGAACTTGAATATCTTCCCTAAACAGGGATTTATCAGTTTTTTTTGTATCTATGTATCTTGCTAGTCTGTTACCCGTCTGAGTGGGGATCTACTACAAGAACGTACTAATAGATGAGGTGTAGAAAGTTAGATATGAGTCAGCAGACCTATAGAAATAGTGATCGGGCTGTAGCTCGACTATATCTGTAATATGGCAGACAATATTAACTTAGCAAATGAGGAGAAAGGTGAGCTCTGCAGAAGAAGCGGCTGCGCTTTGAAGAGAAACCTTCACAAAGGTTACTGTACACGACGATCTAAGAGCACCATGGTGCGCTTTAATCTTCTCTTCTAAGTAAACACATCTAAGTTTGCATTTTCACATAACTAACATCTATAACCCCTATTAAAATCTTAGACTTTTAAAACTTCTAGCCATCGGTAAAGCATCATACTCGCAGTCTTTCTCGATTTTGATAATTTGTAGCTTTTCCTAAAATAAAGTAATAATAAGTTTTGTTTGATACATTATTTATTCTAGTTTTGCAGGTGTTATCAAGACAATAAAATTATCAGTGTAATGCTTATACCAGCTATAGAAACATCTTATATAATCTGTGATTTATGTGCCCTGTTTATTTTCTTCGTAACTATATGAAGGGTGTGGAACAAGCGCTAAAAAATACGTTCTTTATTTATTTGTTCTCTTCTTAGAAAAAAGTGAGAAAATCATTGTTTCCAATCACAGAAATAATAAGTTATTGATCCTTGTAACAGAAATGAACAAAATCATGATGATAGTTAAGGGTTCAGCATTATAAATTAGCCAAAATACAATGTTTCTGATGACATCCAATCTGATAATCTCTTTCCCCATTCATCCGCTGAAATTAGAAAGCACAATTTTACTTATCTTGTGTTTTTCTAGGATACATTAATGTTCAGGAAAGCTAATGAATCCAACTTTTCTTTAGCTTGTCCTTTTCACCCTGTCCGCATAGCCCTTAGTGCGGAGCACGAGATCAGTCCTGACAAGACCTTTTTAATGTAATACTAGAGTAGCCTAGGTATTCTTGGTATGGCAGACGTTCAAAGACAATATTTTCCATAGCGACTTTATGATGTTAGAAGCTGACAGTATTGTTTATTTCAACTGTTACGCTGGAAACACAATTTGTCAAGAAAATTGTTAAGGCAAAATGATATCTATATTAGTTACGACATCTTTCCTTTTGAAGCTCCATTTTCTCAACAAATGTATCACCTACAGTTTGTCAGATTTTGTTCTCAAGGCTTAGGTAAAAATCTTATTTGCTTCCTAAAAAGAAATGCTATATTTTATATAGGAGCAGTGTATTCACACAATCAATGGCCCTAAATACCTTACAGTCTATATATTTTTAGATTTTTATATTTTCGAGAACACACAAAATTTAAATAATTAAATTACGCCCCTACACAAATTCTTATATTCTGGCATTTTGAAATACTCGAAAAAAAGGAATTTTAAAACTCCAGCAATTTTTAAATGTAAAATACGTAATTTTGTTCATTAAACACAAATAAATCTCATATGAAGAATGCAAATACTGTATATTCAAGGAGTCACAACTCAATATTGACATCTAAACAAAGCCACGGGCACTGAAAGCAAGGCCAACAGCCAGAGTATATTTGACCATAAATCTTTATTTATTATATAAAATTTAAACAAAATGTAAAATTAAACACAATGCTACTAGAAAGTACAGGGATCAACACTCATAATTACCATGTTTGACCACATTATTGGCCATAGAGACACAGTTATTTTTTTTTTTGAACAGTAAAATTATATTATTAATGAAAATACCACAAATTTGATATATTTAAGAATATATGTTTTCATATATTTATGCATGCAAAAGATAGATAATTATAAAGTGGCAAGCGCAATAAATCAAATAAATTCTGACCATATTATAACACTAGACTGCATGATTAATAAAGGTCTATACATTATAAAGTGACAAGTGCTTATATTCATCTAAAATAGTTATACTGTTTAACAAAATCATATTTCTATGTAAAGCAAAATTTTCAGGATTATAAAGGATTATAGAGGCAAGTGCCAGCACTGATATATTGTGGCTTCCACAGCATATAATAATCAGTAATGTGAAGATAAATAGTAGTTTATACTAAGTTGCACTTACATGTATAAATTCCCTTCGCCCCAACGCGCGTTTTTCCCTTTCTTCGTCAGGGGTTGAAGAAAGGGCGAAATGTGCTTTGTGGCGCAGGGGATATCTGAAAACTGCAGATAGGTGTCACAATTGCATAATGAGACCATTTTTTGTCACTCATTGCCTCACCACACAATGGCTTTTTTTTCTGAAAAACTCTGTGTGAAAATAACCTGAAAGAGGTTGTCTGGCTTAGTCTATGTTATGTTCTGCTACCAAAGCTAAGGAAAGAGAGGAGATCTGTCCCTACTATAAGACTCAGCTGAATCCCTACGATGTAACAGGGAACCTGATCCTGCGATCAGACCTGCTAAAGTCCTAATCTAGTCTGTACGGAGACCTATAGATGTGAGGAGGGAATCCCTACAAGTACTAAGGACTGGGAGGAATATGGGACACCTCCTAACAGAAATAGTAGCAGACAGACGAACAAACAAAATAGATAGAACATAGAGGTCCGTAGACCAAGCAAACTAACAAAGTTAGATACAGAGCACAGGCTAGCTAGAAAGTAGATATACAATGAAGTCCAGCAAAGCCAGAAGGGCGGAGCAGGATTAAATAGGCCAACAAGGTCATGTGACCAGCAAAGGAAAAAAAACCTAACAGCAAGGTTCTAACAGTACCCCCCCTTCTAAGAGGATCCTCCGGATCCCCTAGGACCAGGCTTATCAGGAAATCTCCTGTGAAACGCTCTGATAAGTCTGGACGCGGAAACATCATCTGACCTCACCCAAGAGTTATCCTCGGGTCCGAAACCTTTCCAGGCCACAAGATACTGCAAACTACCTCTATACCGTCTAGAGTCAAGGATGCGAGAAATTTCATATTCCCCGTCCTCCACCACCGGAGGAACAGAGGCAGAGGCGTCACCATCCGACACAACAGCTTTTTTTAACAGAGAGACATGAAAGACCGGATTAATTCTCCAGGAGGTAGGAACCTCCAACCTAACAGCAGATTGGTTGACAACCTGAAGCACCTTAAAGGGCCCTACAAACTTGGGACCCAATTTCTTAGAAGGAATCCTCAACCGCAGATTCCTAGAGGACAACCAAACCATGTCACCAACAGCGAACAAAACCTCCTGTCGTTTCCTATCAAAGTAGTCTTTAGATTTTCTGTTGGCCTCCTGAAGATTACCACGCACATCCGTCCAAACTCTTTCCAAATCACCGGAAAAATTCTCCTCCTCAGGCACGGCAGATCCCAACTTGGAGAACGACCCAAACGACGGATGTCTCCCAGAACAACAAAAAAAAGGCGAACAACCAGCAGAAGAAGATGTATGATTGTTCAGAGCAAATTCGGCAAGTGGCAGAAACTCAGACCACCCCTCTTGATTGTCTGCCACAAAACAACGCAAGAACTGCTCAACATCCTGGTTTTTCCTTTCTGTCTGGCCATTAGATTCAGGATGATATCCGGACGAAAACGACAAATGAATTCCCAACCTGTCACAAAAGGCACGCCAAAAACGAGCCACGAACTGAGGACCCCTATCAGAAACAATGTCAGTAGGAACGCCATGAAGTCTGACAATTTCCTTGACAAAGGCCTTAGCGAGAGTTTTAGCGCAGGGCAGTTTGACGAAGGGAACCAAGTGACACATCTTGCTAAAACGGTCCACGACCACCCAGATGACAGTAAAACCCTCAGAGGAGGGAAGGTCAGTTATAAAGTCCATAGCCAAATGTGTCCAAGGAGCACTGGGGACCTCCAAAGGACAAAGCAACCCCGCAGCAGGAGTATGTGAGGACTTAGATCTAGCACATATAGTACATTGGCGCACCCACTTAATGACTTCCTTCTGCCATCCAGGCCACCAAAAACTGCGACCCACCAGTCTCTTGGTCTCAGAGATTCCGGGATGACCTGCCAACCGAGATTCGTGACACTCAACAAACAAATCTCTCCTAAAGGTCCCAGGCACAAACAACCTCCCATGAGGAGTGTTAGATGGGGCATTCTCCTGTGCTTTAAGAATCTCATCTTCCAAAACGGAGTCTAAAGCAGCTATCACAACACCTTCTTGTAAAATGTTTTCCTCTTTCTCAGCACCGACTATGGGAGAAAAACTGCGAGACAAGGCATCCGCCTTAACATTCTTAGTACCAGGGATGTAAGTAACGGAGAAATTAAACCGCGAGAAAAACAGTGCCCACCTAGCCTGACGGGCATTCAGGCGCTTGGCAGCATCAAGATATATCAGATTTTTATGATCCGTAAGAACCTGAACGGGAAATTCCGCACCTTCCAAGAAGTGGCGCCAGTGTTCAAATGCGAGTTTAATAGCCAATAATTCCCGATTACCAATATCGTAATTCAGTTCAGTCTCCGAAAATTTTTTTGAAAAAAAGGCACAGGGATGTAATCCATCCCCGTTATCCTGAGACAATACTGCGCCAACCCCCACAGAGGAAGCATCAACCTCAACCAAAAACGGCCTAGCAACATCAGGCTGCATAAGGATGGGAGCAGAGGTGAACCTCTCCTTGAGATACACAAAAGCTTCAATGGCCTCAGAAGACCACTGAACCGCATCAGCACCTTTCCTGGTGAGATCAGTCAGAGGTTTGACAATACTAGAAAAAATTTTTATGAATTTTCTGTAGTAATTGGCGAAACCCAAAAACCTCTGTATCGATTTCAAACCAATAGGCCTAGGCCATTCCTGCACAGCCTGAACCTTAACCGGATCCATCTCAAAACCTTTGCTGGAGATAATGTAGCCCAAAAAACTAATTCTCTGTACAGCGAACTCACATTTCTCCAGCTTAGCAAAAAGCGAATTGTCCATTAATAACTGTAATACCTCACGCACGCTCCGCCAATGAGACTCCAGATCTGGCGAATAAATCAAAATGTCATCCAAATACACAACCACATTTTTACCGATCAAAGGTCTAAGGATGTCATTAATCAGATTCTGAAAAAATGCAGGAGCATTAGTAAGACCAAAAGGCATAACCAGATTCTCAAAATGACCCACAGGAGTGTTAAAAGCAGTCTTCCATTCATCACCCTCCTTCATGCGCAACAGATTGTATGCCCCCTTAAGGTCAATTTTAGAGAACCACTTGGCCCCCAATAACTGGTTAAACAGATCAGGAATCAATGGCAGTGGGTAAGGATTGCGTACCGTAATTTTGTTAATCTCACGAAAATCCAGACAAGGACGTAAACCGCCGTCCTTTTTTTTTACAAAAAAAAATCCAACCGCCACAGGAGACTTAGAGGGCCTAATGTGACCGGCGGCCAAACTTGTCTGTATGTATTCCTCCAAAGCCTTCCTCTCAGGAATGGTAAGGTTAAATAAACGACTTTTAGGAAGAGTCGCTCCAGGGACAAATTCAATAGAACAATCATAGTCTCTATGGGGAGGCAAAACCTGCGATTCCTTCTCAGAAAAAACTCTCCAAAAATCCTGAATAGGAACAGGCAATTCTCCCCTATCCAAAGCTGCAATACGCCCGTTACAACACTTGTCATAACATTTATGGCTCCAGGATTTAATTTCACTGGTAGACCAATCCAGTACAGGATTGTGAAATTTTAACCAGGGCAAACCCAATATTACTGGAGAAGGCAAGTTATTCAACACTACCAAATCCAATTTCTCATGGTGAACACCATTAATAGTGAGAGGAAATTCACTGACCTTGAGAGTAATATTCTTCAAAGGGGAGCCATCCACAGAAACCACAGCAATGGGGGATGATAAAGGTTCAGGTTTTAAATTGAGTTTTTCCACGAATCCCCCATCAATTACATTCAGTGTAGACCCGCAATCAACAAACACCCGAAATTCCATTAATTTTTCCTGAGCAATCGTGGAAGCAGCTAAAAATATACCCTTGGAATTTAAACAGGCAATACGGGCGTGACTGACCATTTTTTTTTCTTTCTTCATACGAAGCTCACAGCCTTTAATCAAATGACCAGATTTTCCGCAATAGAAACACAAGCCTTCTGAAAAACGACGGTCTTTTTCTTGAGAGCGAGGTGCCACCGATCCAATCTCCATCGGTTCACCACTGTTAGTACACACATTATCATAACCAGAAACTGACATAGCAGAGGATTTGCTCTCATTAACCCTAGCACGCAGTCTTCTATCCACCCGTATAGCTAATTGCATAGCCTGTTGCAAATCCTCAGGTGTAGGATAAGCAATTAGCAGGTCTTTAACCCTTTCACTGAGCCCAGCAAGAAATAGACTTTTCAGAGCAGAATCGTTCCACCCTGTTTGAGTGGACCAACGACGAAAATGAGTACAATATTTTTCGACATTACCTGATCCTTGTTTTAAACGTCTCAACTCAGTCTCAGCTGATGCCACACGGTCAGGATCATCATATAATAGTCCTAAAGCAGAAAAAAAACTATCCACTGATCTGAAGCATGTATCACTAGGTTGCAAAGAAAAGGCCCACTCCTGAGGCTCTTTGCGCAAAAGTGACATTATGAACCCTACGCGCTGGGATTCATCCCCAGAGGACTTGGGTCTCAAACGAAAATACAATAAGCAAGCATTTTTAAATGAAAAAAATTCTCGATGTTCACCAAAAAATAAATCCGGCAAACATACCTTAGGCTCCAAGAAATATGCTCCAGGACAGTTACTCACGTGCTGACGGAGCTCGGCCACTTCCAGAGAGAGTCCCTGCAGGTGTTTAGCCAAATCCTGAACCGACACCATGATGGAACAAAAAAAAAAAAAAAAAAATCTTTCCTTAGAGAATTTGCAGGCTGGACTTACTGTTATGTTCTGCTACCAAAGCTAAGGAAAGAGAGGAGATCTGTCCCTACTATAAGACTCAGCTGAATCCCTACGATGTAACAGGGAACCTGATCCTGCGATCAGATCTGCTAAAGTCCTAATCTAGTCTGTACGGAGACCTATAGATGTGAGGAGGGAATCCCTACAAGTACTAAGGACTGGGAGGAATATGGGACACCTCCTAACAGAAATAGTAGCAGACAGACGAACAAACAAAATAGATAGAACATAGAGGTCCGTAGACCAAGCAAACTAACAGAGTTAGATACAGAGCACAGGCTAGCTAGAAAGTAGATATACAATGAAGTCCAGCAAAGCCAGAAGGGCGGAGCAGGATTAAATAGGCCAACAAGGTCATGTGACCAGCAAAGGAAAAAAAAACTAACAGCAAGGTTCTAACAGTCTATGCTCACATGTCCAATAATGATCCGTTAAAACGGATCCAGCAGAAATCCGTTAGGACAGAATTTGTGCTGACACAACTTTTTAGTCTGTTATTCACTAACTGATCTCTGCCGGATCCATTAATTTAACATTGGAATCAATGGGCAATGGATCCGTTAATTTGGCATCCGTTGTCCTCTATTTCTAACTGAAGATTTTTCTTGCCCGATCTGTTTGAAATACACGCCAAACGATGCCACATTAACAGATACATTGCCCATTGACTCCAATGTTAAAATAATAGATCCGGCAGAGATCAGTTAGTGAATAACAGGCTAAAAAGTTGTGTCAGCACAACTTTTTTTCTAACGGATTTCTGCTGGATCCGTTCTAACAGATCATTACTGGACATGTGAACATAGCCTTAGAAAACACATGTTTAATCAACCTGTTAGCAAATTGTGAATAACTAGATCTCCTTACCAATTGGCCAGAGGAGAAAGCGGCTATGAAAAGCAATCCTTCCTCTAGAGAACCTGGCACATTTGTATATTACACATTTACAACCTTTTGATATGTATACTTTTGGTGCTATTTGCTATTGCTCTATTACATCTGAAATGAAAAAATAAAGTGAGTTTTGATTTAAACAAAGAAAATGTTTTGTTTACAGCTCCTATGCATTCCGATGTTTTTCCATGGTTACAGAATACTTAAAAATATAGCAACTTTGTATTTATAATAGTCTTGTTAAAAAAATATACAGTAAATGTATATTTTGTTTTATACAGCTTCTATATGCAGACCTGTGTGTTTCCATGGTTATAGACTACAAATACACCTTGATCCTTTTGCCATATGTACTTTAGACTACTGACAGTAGAGATATAGGCAGAGGGACTACAGCAGCATATCTCTCCTTCTTGACTTCTATTTACTGTTTTAAAATAGGATTTTGGTGACTGAAGAGGTTACTGTTATTGGAGCCAATTCGCATCACTGGCCAGCAGCTACTCGGTGGATGCAACACAGTGGTTGTAAGTGTAGGGGATCAGCCCTTACCGGGCATTGAATACACTGTGGCTTTAAGAAACCATGCTCCCCTCTGGGTTTTCTGCTTGTGGACTAGTCGCCCCGCCCTGCTTCTTGGTCTGTGCTGGGAGAGGGAAATGAACCAGGAAGCAGAGGGACCTCATGTGTGTGTGTGTGTGTGTGTGTGTGTGTGTGTGTGTCTGAGGGAACAGAGAGGCTCCGTCCTTTTCCTGATAAAGAGAGACTATAAAAAGAAACTGTAAATCTCTGGAAAGATAAGAGTGCGGACTTTATCAAGATTTGTTGTCAGGACTGTGTCAAAAGTAGAGAAATCCTTCCCTTTTTTTTCCCTGAAAGCTGCTGACCTGATGTAACACACAACACAGAGTACCAGCCATTTTACCTCAGTGGGAGTGAGCAAGGTTTGCCTGCCTGCAGAAGAAAAAGATCCAATATACAAAGGAAAGGTCTCGAGTGACGAGATACTGCTTGGTTATACCAATAAAAAGCGGCAGCTGCCATCTGCATCTGATCTGCGCAACAGTGAGTGACTCACCGGAGGTGAACTGTGCTAGGGTTTAGTGTAGTTTTCTTTAGTTAGGACGCTGTAGCAGCGTGGCCCGATTAGCGGAAAACCAGATAGGGGATTAGCCCAGAGTAGTTTGTGAAACTTGATGTGTACTGTTGTATTGAGCTTTCATTGCCATAGCTGGAGCATAGTTTTGTGACTCGCTTCATCTATTCCTTCCTGTATTCATGTTATTAATATTGTCATTGTAAATACTGTTATTCTCATTTTCTGGCATATAATCCCTTTGTACATAATTAAGCTGGAGTTTTGTTTCTGTCGTCTCATCTGCTGTGCTGTACTTGAATCCTGCCTTGCAGTGTTCTTTGGACACCGCTACATAAGTCCAGATCCCTGTATAGCAGACCTAGGAAAAGTGCCTCCCACAGGCCACATCTGGCCCTCTGACAACTGAAGGGCTGAAAACAGTGGCTCAAGGGCTGCAAAATGGGGTTGCCCTCCCCCATATTCCCCTGGCTCCTTCTTCCATCATTCAGCATGTGCAACTGAGACAGCACACGTGAAGGCATTACTACATCATATCTGCCATGCGGAGCATCAGTGTACACAGCAAAGATCGAAGCAGAGCGCCGGAGGAATGGGAGCCAGGCAACTGTGGTTGAGTATTTATTTATTTTTTTATTATGTGTGAATGTGTGTTGGCTCAAACTATATAAAAGAGGAGGAAACCTGTGCTTGGGATCATACCGTATATAGGGGGGCTGTATGTGAGGGCTCGTGCTGTATATAAAGGGTGCTGTTTGTGGGATCAAACTATATATAGGGGGCTGTGTGGGGGCTCATGCTTTATATAGGCGGCTGTGTGTGTAAGCTCATACTGTATATAGGGGTTGTGAGGGAGCTTAAAGTGTATATAGTGGGGCGCTGTGTGGACTCAATGCATATAGGGGCTGTGTGGGGACTCATACTGTATATAGGGGTGTTGTATATGGTATCATACTGTATATGGGGGATATGTGGGGGCTCATACTGTATATAGGGGGGCTGTGTAGAAGCTCTTGTAGTATATAGGAGAGCTGTGCGGGGGTTAATACTGTATATAGGGAGGCTGTGTGTGGGTTCATACTGTATACAGGGGGTGCTGTATGTGGGACCATACTGTATATACGGGGGGCTTTGTGTGGGCTCATAATGTATAGGGAGCTGTGTTGAGGCTCATACTGTATATAGGGGGCTGTGCAGGGCCTCACTGTATATGCAGGGGCTGTGTGGGAGTTCGTATTCTATATATTGGGCTGTATGAGGGGCTCATATCTTATATAGGGGGGTCAGAATACTTAATTCTACACAATATTATGTGATACAAATAATATTAATATAAAATAATAATATTATTAATATGTTAATATTAATATTGAGCAGAACTAATTTCAGCCTTTTGGTTTGACCCGCCAGAACAGTCACGGTCTCTCTTGTGGCCCCTCGGAAAAATTAATTGCCCACCCCTTCTGTATAGGGGTTAAAGAGAGAAAGCCACGGTATCTCCAGGATCTGCTAGACAGAGTAGCTAGTACAAACTCTGCCCATGAAAGTCCTACTAAGAGCTTCCAGGTTTCCACAGACAATTCACCATTACAGTTAATTTGACCCAAAAATGTACTGCTTCCAAACTGTGGTTGATCAAATGCAACAGATGCACAGATGGTTCAAGATCTTGCCAATTGTATTCAAGGATTTTGCAGTGTGGATTCAAAATCACAATGAAGCTGTTCAAACGCAAGCCATTGCTGCTACCATTCTAGGACCTAAGAATGACCATCCTGATTGATTTTCTGGTGACCGTTAAGACTTTATCATCTTTAGTGAAAGCTGTTGCCTGCACTTCAGACTTCACACACAATAATCTGGCTCTGAGAGATAATGTGTGGGACTTCATTTCCAAATTCTGGTAAGCATATTGTAAAAAGATCAATATTGAGTTGGCTTTTTTTTCTGCCTACCACCCAGAGACCAGTGTTCAAAAAGTACATGTTAATCTTTGGTGTTATGTCTCTGATCATCAGCCTGTCTGAGTGGAACATCTTTTGTTAACTTAGTTGTTATTAGTGATCAGTATTAAGAATCCATCAAAAAATCTAAGTTTTTCTGTAATCATGGCTATCATCCTCATTTTGGTTCATTTTCAACCTCCGAGATGAACATTCTGGAGGTTGATAAATCTATGGATAGGTTAAAGTTTATCTGGTCTGAAGTAAAAAGGAACTTGAGGAAAAGGCAGAATAGACAAACCTCACCTGGTAAAAAAGAAGGTATTCTAGGGGCCCAAGCTTCGGTGTTGGAGACAAGGTTTGGTTACCCTCTAAAAACATCAAACTTAAGGTTTCCTCTGCAAAGCTGAGGACCAAGTTATTGGTCATGTGAAAAAACTCAGATCATTAACTCTGTAGCTTTCCGTTTGAAACGTACTTTGTCCTTAAGGATATCAAATGTGTTTCACAAATCTCTGCTATAAGTATATTGATTACCTGTTCACTCTGTCAACGATCCTTCGCCTCCTATGATGACTAGAGGCAGTCTAGAATATGAAGCGCAAAGAATTCTAGATTCTTGTTGGGTGAGAGATTTCTTACAGAATCTGGTGCACCAAAGAGGTATCCAGAAGAGAGATCCTAAATTTCAGCTACTAACATCAATGCCAACAACCTAATCAGAAAATTTCATAGAATTTTTGGGATAACCTCCATTAAAGGTTCTGGAAGCCCCTTTTAAATGGTGGGATACTATAATTTCTCTACCTAAACCTAAAGCTATGTCTGTTTATATCACCAGGCACTGCTGTATTCCGTATTCATTTGGTGGGTGGTGCTGGTGATGAAGGAGACATCATGTCCAATAGCTCTAGGGAGCACAGGCACTGTCCAGCCAGAAATGTTAGAGTGGCTAGTACCTGTAGTATTGCCCTGTCAGGCACAATGGGTATGGGTGTGTGTGCTGTACAGCTGCACAGTAGGTGTAATCAGCTCCATGCTGAGGTCAATGGGGCAGTATAACACCCTTAAACTCCCGGCAAACTGTTCGAAGTTACCAGTTATAAGTTTGTACTGACCCTGGTTTGTTTCTCCTGTGTTGCCCTGCTACCTGACCAGGCTTCTTTGATATCCGTTGTTGACAATAGAAAGACTTAAAGGAAATCTGTCAGCAGGTTTTGCTACCTTATCTGAGAGCAGCATGATGTAGGGAAAGAGACCCTGAGTCCAAAGATGTATCACTTAGTTTACTGAGTACAGCAGTTCTAACATAGAGTTTTTAGATATAGCAATGCAACAGAGATCAGAAAGGTAACAATGCCCACACTGCAGCTGACCCAGCCCTCGCCAGGCTCTGTATGTACATTGGCTATAGACAGTGAGCTGCTTATCAATGGAGGGGGCGGAGTTGGACTTGCAATCGCACACCAGCTAGTCAGAGCAATGATAATCACCAGGTGATAAAACCTACAGTGTAAATAAACTACATCAGACAGCCAGACATGTGACACATCATTGAATCTGTGTTTTAACACCTATCTCATGTTGTACTCAGGTGACATAGCAAAAACCTGCTGACAGATTCCCTTTAACCTTCCATTTACCTTACCTCTCTGTGAACTTTGACTGTGCCCTTCTTGTTCCTACCTTGGCTACCTCTTTACTTTGACTATGACTCCTGATTTTGTCTTGTATTACCCTTTCTTGTTGTGACCCAGTTAGTCGACCTTCCTTTGCCAGCTCGCTACACTGGCCAGCAGCTGCTACATCTGCTAGATGGAATTGCATATGCAATGTCTGTTCATGGAAGTCCTATTAAAAGCTGCCAGGTTTCTTTGAACAATTCAGTATTACAGACGTGAATCAAATTTTCTGACCAAATTTGATCAATCTGCAGAATTTGAATTTCAGCATATTCTCTTATCCCTAGTCACTATAGGTGCTATAGGTGTTTTAGGGTATATTAACATGTCGGAAGAAAATTCTAATGTGTATTTCCCACGTAGAAATCTTTAAATTTCCGCAGATCCACAAAAGGATTGGTCCCATTTTTATGGGGCTATTTCTCTGCTCTTCTGCGTTTATTCTGCCTGTTTGTAGCATGTTACTTATTTAAAAAATGCTTCCACAGTAGCGCGAAAAAAAAACAAAAAACTTTTTTTCCATTGTATGTTTAAAGATTGTAGAAATCTCATTTACATGCATGGGATGTAAAAGGGCTTCAGATCTGACACGAAATTCAGCTTGAATCCGAACCAAAATACGTATCAAAGTCATGTGAATGTATTATTTTTATAGTGCTGAATTTCATTCATTTTTTACATGCATTTTTGGTTTCACGCATTTCTAGATGCCTGAAAAGCAACAAAAATAATAAAGACAAAACAAAGAAAATACAACGTTTGTATTGCAGCTCATATAATTCCAGTTAACATCTGGCCACTGCTTTTTAAAGTGAAGAATGCTAAGAATAGCATAGCAAAAAAAGAAAAAAAAAATCTGAAAAATGGTATTTGAAAGAATATTTCAGGTATATGGTCAAAACGATTCGTTTAAAAGCACATGGTTTTATTGCAATTGATGCAATTTTGAAATGAGGTTATTGGTTTTCACATTTATAGATATACCGTATATACTTGTGTATAAGCTGACTTTTTCAGCACATTTTTTATGCTGAAAAAGCTCCACCCTCGGCTTATACTTGAGTATACACTTACATTCCGGCTGTGGAAGGTGGTGGTGGGGGGGTTGTGGCTGTGGAGGAGCGGTGCACAGGCAGTAGCTGCTGCTGCTGCTACCATGTGTGCCTGCTGCTAAAGAAAATGAATATTCACGCTCATCCACGCCCATGGAAGCTGCCCTCAGCATCAGAGGGCATATGGCAGTGGTGTCATGTGCTGCTCAGATGCTGAGATCAGCTGCTGGCAGAACAGGACGCAGCGCTGGAGCAGAGGGAAGGAAGGTGAGTATAAGTAATTATTTTTTTCAAGTGTGCAGTGATGGGGGACCATGTATACCAGGATTGGGGATGAGGGGGCCATGCATACCAGGATTGGGATGAGGGGACCTTGCATACCAGGATTGGGGATGAGGGGGCCATGCATACCAGTATTGGGATGAGGGGGCCTTGCCTACCAGGATTGGGTATGAGCAGGATTGGGGATGAGGGGGCCATGCATACCAGGATTGGGGATGAGGGGGCCATGCATACCAGGATTGGGATGAGGGGGCATGCATACCAGGATTGGTGATGAGGGTGCCATGCATACAGGATTGGGGATGAGGGTGCTATGCATACAGGATTGGGGATGAGGGGTGGCATGCATACCAGGATTGGGGATGAGGGGGCCATGCATACAAGGATTGGGGATGAGGGGGCCATGCATACCAGGATTGGGGATGATGGGGCCATGCATACCACTATTGGGGATGAGGGGACCATGCATACTAGGAATGGGATGATGGGGCCATGCATGCTAGAATTGGGATGAGGGGGCCATGCGTACCAGGATTGGGGATGAGGGGGCCATGCATGCTAGGATTGGGATGAGGGGGCCATGCATACTACAATTGGGATGAGGGGGCATGCATACCAGGATTGGTGATGAGGGTGCTATGCATACAGGTTTGGGGATGAGGGTGCTATGCATACAGGATTGGGGATGAGGGGTGCCATGCATACCAGGATTGGGGATGAGGGGGCCATGCATACAAGGATTGGGGATGAGGGGGCCATGCATACCAGGATTGGGGATGAGGGGGCCATGCATACCACTATTGGGGATGAGGGGACCATGCATACTAGGAATGGGATGATGGGGCCATGCATGCTAGAATTGGGATGAGGGGGCCATGCGTACCAGGATTGGGGATAAGGGGGCCATGCATGCTAGGATTGGGATGAGGGGGCCATGCATACTAGAATTGGGATGAGGGGGCCATGCATTTCAGGATTGGTGATGAGGGGGCCATGCATATCAGGATTGAGATGAGGGGGCCATGCATACCAGGATTGGGATGAAGGGGGCATGCATACCAGGATTGGTGATGAGGGGGCCATGCATACCACTATTGGGGATGAGGGGACCATGCATACTAGGAATGGGATGATGGGGCCATGCATGCTAGAATTGGGATGAGGGGGCCATGCGTACCAGGATTGGGGATAAGGGGGCCATGCATGCTAGGATTGGGATGAGGGGGCCATGCATACTAGAATTGGGATGAGGGGGCCATGCATTTCAGGATTGGTGATGAGGGGGCCATGCATATCAGGATTGAGATGAGGGGGCCATGCATACCAGGATTGGGATGAAGGGGGCATGCATACCAGGATTGGTGATGAGGGGGCCATGCATACCAGGATTGGGGATGAGGGGCCATGCATACCAGGATTGGGATGAGGGGGCCATGCATACCAGGACATGCATGATAGACAGCCACAAGACATGCAGGGATTGTCTAACAAACAGGCAATCCTTGCATGTGTCACGGCTGACCAACAGCCACAAGGCATGCAGCTGCGGCGACTTGAGCACAGTTTTCAGCACGAAGAAGATACTCTATTAGGACCCGAGCGTGCTCGGTTAAAGGTTTAACCAAGCACCGTTCGCTCATCACTAATAGATATCATAAACTAATGCACCTTAGTGCCTAGCTTTACATTTCGAAACCAAAACTGTGAATTAAAAAAATTATATAATTGACATGTAAATGCTACATAATATAGCAAAAGATAAGGGCTGTCACGTAAGAACTGAATGAGGAATAATACAAAAAAAGTTTTTACATTGCTGTAGGCCTATGTACTAACTTTTAAAAACGATCTGAAAAGAATAACATGAATTCATGTTGTTAAAATTAGCATAATCATTGCTGCGCCTTTTGTCTATCGCGCGAAAGTAGTAGACAATTGTATCATAATTTTACATTCTGACAAAATGGAATTTTTGCCTATTGTCTGTTCTTGAAGGTGCGGCTCTATTTCAAATGCTGCAATTAGCTTTTGCTTCACTGTCTCCAAAAGTTCCATCTTGTTTTCATAGATTTAAATCATATAAAATATATAAAATATATTTTACCAACTTTTTTTAATGTTATTCAAATTGCTCAAATGAAAAAGTTATACAATAAAAAACCCTGTTCTTCTAAAACACCAATCAGAACAAGAAGTAAAATGGTTTGGAGAAAATTATAGGTAAAATATAGGCTGTGCTAAGGTAAAAGCACATTTCCTAATGTTCACAAATGTATATATAAAGGTTGGCACACCATACAAGAACGTAAGGATTTTAATCTGCATGAGGTTGGTTGCAGGGTGGCTATTTTGTACTACTATTCCTCTGTGGCCTGCTGGGGTCTCTATTGCCACAGTTACATATCTACAGGGCGTAAATGGGTCCAGTTGCTAAAGGCATTGATTTGAAAGGTTTTTGACACAGGGTATTTTTTTTGTGTGTGTGTTTTTGTGCATACTAAACACTTGAAAGACATGGTGACTTTTCAAATACTTTGCTTTTTTCATTTATATTCACCTTTTTCTTCAATGCTTTTCAAACATCTATCCTGAAGAGGTAAAAAGCTCTAGGAGGCCATAAAAGAAGAGAATAAATTGTTTTTTGCTATTTTTTTCTAGACAGCCAAGTGTTAGACAAAAGAAAATGCTGGGCAACATAATATGAGGACATAAATAACTGTGTTCATTTTTCTTTAATTAAAGCACATTTTACCCTAATATCAGAATCACGTGAGAAGTTCCAGGGATATTGTAATCTGGGTACACCGTCATCTACAATCCAGTTCTTGACTGTGGGTTGCAATGAGGATTTGGCTGGGTTATTTGAAATCTCACATGTACGAATCAAAAAACAGAAACCACACCTTAAAGGGGTTGCCACTACTCAGACAACCCTTTCTGAATTCGTAGGATTGCCCCAGATAAAATCCAAACACTTATACTCACCTCTGGTGTCAGCGCCATTATAACGATGTTGGCATTTGTTCTCTCATGGATTGCATGACATTGTCATGTCATGCAATCCCTGTAGCCAATCAGTGCTAGCTTCACTGTCCCTTACTTCGGACAAATTAAGACATCCAGAGGAAGTGAGAGGGCAGCTGCAGCTCCCATTTCCTCTGGTTGTCTTGATTTGTCCAAAGGAGGGGTGAGCGAAGCCAGTGCTGATTGTCGGCAGGGATCGCATGACATAACAATGTCACACGATCTCCCTGAGACCCAGCGCCGACACCGCTGGAATGGTGCCGGCACCATAGGCGAATGTAAGTGTTATTACTTTACTGGAGGGAAACATAGGGATTCAGAAAGGGTTGTCCAAGTAGTGAACAAACCTTTTAAAGGGGTTTTCCCGTGAACAAAGTATATTTTAATCAATAGATCTTGGAATAAAGATAAGTTCCACAGTTTCCCTAGCTGACTAACTTAGGATAACAGCTAGCCTGGTTATGTACAGTTACATTTTTTTAACACATCCAATTGTGGTACTTATTTTTATTTCAAAATCTATTGATTAAAATGTACTTGCTTGAGGGAAAAGCCCTTTAAAACTGCATACATTTATGATAAAGGTGGTGGTGGTCAAAAATTCTCATTTGAACCCAGCCTTAAGAGTATTCCCATCTTGGACATTTAAGACACGTGCAAAGATTTGGCATAAATGTCTGACAGATGCAATCCCACCTTTGTTACCTGCCTATATCCTAAGAATAGTGCCCTTCCTTGTGCCACCCTGGAGCGGTGGCCCATGGATTCTGCATTCACTTGTATGGGAGTACTGAAAATTATTGAGCGCGCAGTGTATAAGGGAGGACTTCCTGCTATATATACTGTAGAAAGAATGTGACAATATAGGCTTATAATGTGATGTGTGTTTAGGATCATTATCCATTTGTAGAAGCCATTCTCTTTTAAACTTCAGATTTTTTACAGATGTGTTATGTTTGCATCAAGAATTTGTTGAAATTTCATTAAATCCATTCTTCCCTATACCTGTGAAATGTTCCCCATGCCATTGGCTGCAACACAACTCCAAAGCATGATTGATCCACCCCCATGCTTAATGGTTGGCGAGATGTTTGTTTCCTGAAATTCTGTGCCCTTTTTTCTCCACACATACCTTTGATCATTGTGGTGCTCGCTCAGCGTGCTGCAGACCGCCGTTCATCACTGGTGCTTCCGCATTCCAGTACCAGACCACGTGACTGGAAGCTGATTGTGCGTCACTGCAGGTCCTCTAGGTTAGGAGTCGTGGCTCCAATACCGCAGGTCCTCAAATGGATCTAGATAAGGGGGTGTGTGATCAACCCAAGAGCTGCTCCTGCCGCTTACCCTTTTTTGAGAGGTCTTTTGAGGGTAAACAGCAACAGCAGCTCTTGGGTTGATCACACACCCCCTTATCTAGATCCATTTGAGGACCTGCGGTATTGGAGCCACGACTCCTAACCTAGAGGACCTGCAGTGACACACAATCAGCTTCCAGTCACGTGGTCCGGGACTGGAATGCGGAATCACCAGTGACGGGCGGCGGTCTGCAGCACGCTGAGCGAGCACCAGTCTCCTTACACTAAGGCGTTCACTGGGGTTGTGCAGGGGTGCACAACCCCTCTAGGTGAATGGCCAATTGGCCCCCCATGTTTATTTACTTATTCACCTGGTTCTTCGCATAGCGTGCTTTTTCTCCTTTGTGTTTCACATATCCATGACGCTGACAAGCGTGGATTTGATCCCTCTGAGCAGCAGCTGTGTGACACCTGGTTCAATGACTGAACATTGATATTCATCCACCACCATTATTCCTCTTTCTCTGAAGAGCATTCCCATTAACTCAAGTTTGAACATTAATATATGGGACGTACTACTCTACATTGGATTTATATTCGTCTTTAAATATTGAGGACTATTATATTGGCATTGTATCCTTTTTATCAATTCAGCTGGGTTCATTATTACTTTTTATCAAATTTTACTAAGTTTTATGTGTCTATAATATTGACGCGCCCCTTGGGCCGTGGGGTACTCGGTAGCCGGGCCGGTCGGTGCTGGGGGGTGTCACGGTGGCAGTGACACGGCCCATGACCCAGGGCAGTCAATTAAAGGGGAGAAGTAAAAAGGGAATAAAGTTTTTAGGATAATAATGTTCGTGACGCCACCTGTGGTATATAGGGCCGCCGCTGCGGTGCAGATCCTCTGGAGCTGATGGTGATGCAGCAGAGTTGGTTCAGATCTCCACAGGCAGAGCTTAGCTCCAGGGCAGGATATAGTGATGCTATGAGGTAGATGTTGTTGGTGCAGTGTAGTGGAGGTGATGGCGCAAATAATGACCAGTCCACAGCTTAATGGCGATTTCCTCTTAGCTTTACTTGCGGTTGTTAAACAGACCGGGGCACGGGTACTAGCTGGTAGTAGAGGTCCGGGCGGCCTGGAAGCAAGTTGGGAATCCCTCTGCGCTAATCTCTTTGGCCCTGCTGCTTGTAGCTACTCTGCGGCCCTCGTCCCTGAGTAAAACGTCTTTATCTCACCCGTATGGCAGGCAGCTCGGGCCTTCCTGGAGTGTCGCTCCCACGTGGAGGTGCTGGGCCCTATGTGCTGCTGAGCCTCCGGGCGTCTGGTCGGGCCAGGAGACCTGCAGTCTCCTGCCCTCTGGTTTCTGCTGCTGTGCCTTCAGTGCCCCACAACCTCGGACTCCGGTGTCCGGTTCTTCTGCGCTCCTCTCCTCTGGGGTGAGCTTGCTCACAGCCCCACTCCCCAGGTCCTTCCTCATCGCTGCCTGACTTCAACTCCTCTCCACTCACTCTAACTAACCCCGCCTCCAGATTCCAATTGCTAAGGGGAGGAGCTCCCCTTTCTGGTCTGGAGCCAGGAAAGAGTTGTATGCTGGTAAACCTGATTAGGGGACCCCTCCTTGTGAGGGAGGAAATGCCACTGTGGCAACCGGACCGCTGGGGTGCCACATTCCCCCCCTAGTTAAATTCAGTACTCCCGGACTGAGGATACCTTTTGAATTAACAATTAACAACAGTAACAATTTTCATTACCAACAATTTACAAAGTCTCAAAAAGCAAAAATCACAAAATTGTCTTTTTCCGGGTAACTGAAGTTTGGTTGGTGGGAACCGCCTTAACCCACTTCATGTATCGTTCCTGGGCATGGCTTCAGGGTACTCTGTCGGTGGGCCTGGTTTTCAGCCACGCCTGCGGTTTATTTTGAAGGCCAACACTTAACTTTATTCAACATTGTCCTGACCACACCTAGTCCCGTGGTCCTTTTGTCCATAAATGTAATAACTACGAGGGTCAGTCAGTAAGTAATGCCTCCTATTTTTTTTCTCCTTAAATAAGGTAGTTATGTTAAATATTCAAATTTGGCACAATTCCTCAAACCTTCTTCTCCAATCCACAGCAATTGCAACTTCCTGCACCAACAGGTGGCAGGACTGTATCCGTTTGCAAAATGGCTGACATCGATGTTCGTATTAGACAACGTTCTGTGATTGAATTCTTGCATGCAGAAGGTGAAACGCCTATTTGAATTCATGAGAGACTGAAAAATGTGTACGGTAATGCAACAGTGGATGTCAGTACTGTTAGGCGATGGGTTCGTTGCTGTAACACAGCTGAAGGGCCATCACTGTTGGCTGACAAAATGCGGAGTGGCAGGCCAGTAACCGCAGTGACTCCAAGCAACATTCAGCGAGTCGATGACATCATTCGTGATGACCGCCGGGTGACTGCAGATGAATTGTGTGGCATTATCTGCCTCAGTAAAGGCAGTGTGATGAAAATAATTGGACAACTGGGATACAGAAAAGTTTGTGCACGGTGGGTCCCAAGAATGCTTTTTACCATGCTGGAATACATGCCCTTGTTAAACAGTGGACCAAGACTGTGGAAATGGATGGAGATTAAATTGAAAAGTGACAATTTAATCATTAATGTTGTGGTTTTCAACCTATGTAATTGTATTTGAATTTCTTGCCAATTAAAAGGAGAAAAAAAATAGGAGGCATTACTTATTGACTGACCCTCGTATATATACTCAGGATGACTAAACGGTTACAACTATATAACATATACTATTATTTTACTACTTTTTAGTCCCTATAACGGGCAGGGAGTTAACCTATGGTACTATGGGTTGATCATAGGCGGATTATAATGAGGGCATTATATGTGCGGCGCCACGGCACATACCGGCAGACAGTGGCAGGGGGGCCCCCAGACTGCTCCCCCAGCAGCGGCGCACGGCCGCTACTTCTTCTTCTGCCAGGCCAGCACTGCAGCTGTTAACTTCCCTGTGCTGGCCCGGCCACGTCACAACTAGGAGACACGGCCCTGTGCGCGGCCGTGTCTCCTAGCTGTGACGTCACGCAGCGCGCGTCTGGCCTGCACTGCTGCATCGGAGAGGAGCAGGAGGACTGGAGCCGGGGGATGGTGCGTGTGTGTGAGTGTGTGTGTGAGAGTGTGTGTGAGAGTGAGTGTGAGAGTGTGTGTCAGTGTGTGTGAGTGTGTGTGTGAGAGTGTATGTGTGAGAGTGTGTGTGTGAGAGTGTGTGTGAGTGTGTGTGTGTGTGTGTGTGTGTGTGAGTGAGTGAGTGTGTGTGTGTGCAGGCAGATATCATTGTGTGATGTCTGTTTATATGTATTTTTGTGTTTCAAATGTGTTTATGCGTGTATGTATATGTCTGTATATGTTTGTGTGTGCGTGACTGCGTGCGGCCTCCCGTTGTCTCAGGAGGGGGCGCCGTGCGGCCTCCCGCTGTGTATAGATGGTGCCGTGCGGCCTCCCGCTGTGTATAGATAGCGCCGTGCGGCCTCCCGCTGTGTATAGATGGCGCCGTGCGGCCTCCCGCTGTATATAGATGGTTATGTGCGGCCTCCCGCTGTGTATAGATGGCTACTTGCGGCCTCCTGCTGTGTATAGATGGCTACGTGTGGCCTCCTGCTGTGAATAGATGGCTACGTGCGGCCTCCCTCTGTATATAGATGGCTACGTGTGGCCTCCCGCTGTGTATAGATGGCTACGTGCGGCCTTCTGCTGTGTATAGATGGCTACGTGCGGCCTCCTGCTGTGTATAGATGGCTACGTGCGGCCTTCTGCTGTGTATAGATGGCTACGTGCGGCCTCCCGCTGTGTATAGATGGCTCTGTGCAGCCTCCCGCTGTATATAGATGGCTACATGCAGCCTCCCGCTGTGTATAGATGGCTACGTGCAGCCTCCCGCTGTGTATAGATGGCGCCGTGCGGCCTCCCGCTGTGTATAGGTGGCTACGTGCGGCCTCCCGCTGTGTATAGATGGCTACGTGCGGCCTCCCGCTGTGTATAGATGGCTACGTGCGGCCTCCCGCTGTGTATAGATGGCTACGTGTGGCCTCCTGCTGTGTATAGATGACTCTGTGTGGCCTCCTGCTGTGTATAGATGGCTACGTGCGGCCTCCCACTGTGTATAGATGGCTACGTGTGGCCTCCCGCTGTGTATTGATGGCTATGTGTGGCATCCCGCTGTGTACAGATGGCTACGTGTGGCCTCCCGCTATGTATAGATGGCTACGTGCGGCCTCCTGCTGTGTATTGATGGCACCGTGTGGCCTCCCGCTGTGTATAGATGGCGCCGTGCGGCTTCCCGCATTGTATAGATGGCTACGCGTGGCCTCGTGCTGTGTATAGATGGAGCCGTGCAGCCTCCTGCTGTGTATAGATGGATGCGTGCAGCCCCCTGCTGTGTATAGATGGCTACGTGCGGCCTCCTGCTGTGTATAGATGGCTACGTGCGGCCTCCTGCTGTGTATAGATGGCTACGTGCGACCTCCTGCTGTGTATAGATGGCTACGTGTGGCCTCCCGCTGCGTATAGATGGCTATGTGCGGCCTCCTGCTGTGTATAGATGGCACCGTGCGGCATCCCGCTGTATATAGATGGCTACGTGCAGCCTCCCGCTGTGTATAGATGGCTACGTGTAGCCTCCCGCTGTGCATAGATGGCGCCGTGCGGCCTCCCGCTGTGTATAGATGGCTACGTGCGGCCTCCTGCTGTGTATAGATGGCTACATGCGGCCTCCCGCTGTGTATAGATGGCTACGTGTGGCCTCCCGCTGTGTATAGATGGCTACGTGCGGCCTCCTGCTGTGTATAGATGACTCTGTGTGGCCTCCTGCTGTGTATAGATGACTACGTGCGGCCTACCGCTGTGTATAGATGGCTACGTGTGGCCTCTCGCTCTGTATTGATGGCTACGTGTGGCCTCCCGCTGTGTACAGATGGCTACGTGTGGCCTCCCGCTATGTATAGATGGCTACGTGCGGCCACCTGCTGTGTATTAATGGCACCGTGCGGCCTCCCGCTGTGTATAGATGGCACCGTGCGGCCTCCCGCCGTGCATAGATGGCTACGTGTGACCTCCTGCTATGTATAGATGGCGCCGTGCAGCCTCCTGCTGTGTATAGATGGATACGTGCGGCCCCCTGCTGTGTATAGATGGTTACGTGCGGCCTCCTGCTGTGTATAGACGGCTACATGCGGCCTCCCGTTGTGTATAGATGGCTACGTGCGGCCTCCTGCTGTTTATAGATGGCTATGTGCGGCCTCCCGCTGTGTATAGATGGCTACGTGCGGCCTCCTGCTGTGTATAGATGGCTACGTGCGACCTCCTGCTGTTTATAGATGGCTACGTGTGGCCTCCCGATGCGTATAGATGGCTACGTGCGGCCTCCCGCTGTGTATAGATGGCACCGTGCGGCGTCCCACTGTGTATAGATGGCACCGTGCGGCCTCCCGCTGTGTATAGATGGCACCGTGCGGCCTCCCGCTGTGTATAGATGGCGACGTGCAACCTCCCGCCATGTAAAGATGGCTTCGTGTGGCCTCCTGCTGTGAGTAGATGGCTATGTGCGGCCTCCCGCTGTATATAGATGGCTACGTGTGGCCTCCCGCTGTGTATATATGGCTATGTGCGGCCTCCTGCTGTGTATTGATGGCTACGTGTGGCCTCCTGCTGTGTATAGATGGCTACGTGCGGCCTCCCGCTGTGTATAGATGGCTATGTGCGGCCTCCCGCTGTATATAGATGGCTACGTGCAGCCTCCCGCTGTGTATAGATGGCTACCTGCAGCCTCCCACTGTGTATAGATGGCGCCGTGCGGCCTCCCGCTGTGTATAGGTGGCTACGTGCGGCCTCCCGCTGTGTATAGATGGCTACGTGCGGCCTCCCGCTGTGTATAGATGGCTACGTGCGGCCTCCTGCTGTGTATAGATGACTCTGTGTGGCCTCCTGCTGTGTATAGATGCCTACGTGCGGCCTCCCGCTGTGTATAGATGCCTACGTGCGGCCTCCCGCTGTGTATAGATGGCTACGTGTGGTCTCCTGCTGTGTATTGATGGCACCGTGCGGCCTCCCGCTGTGTATAGATGGCGCCGTGCGGCCTCCCGCCGTGTATAGATGGCTACGTGTGACCTCCTGCTATGTATAGATGGCGCCGTGCAGCCTCCTGCTGTGTATAGATGGATACGTGCGGCCCCCTGCTGTGTATAGATGGCTACGTGCGGCCTCCCGCTGTGTATAGACGGCTACGTGCGGCCTCCGACTGTGTATAGATGGCTACGTGCGGCCTCCTGCTGTGTATAGATGGCTACGTGCGGCCTCCCGCTGTGTATAGATGGCTACGTGCGGCCTCCTCCTGTGTATAGATGGCTATGTGCGACCTCCTGCTGTTTATAGATGGCTACGTGCGGCCTCCCGCTGCGTATAGATGGCTACGTGCGACCTCCCGCTGTGTATAGATGGCACCGTGCGGCGTCCCACTGTGTATAGATGGCACCGTGCGGCCTCCCGCTGTGTATAGATGGCACCGTGCAGCCTCCCGCTGTGTATAGATGGCGCCGTGCAGCCTCCCGCCGTGTAAGGATGGCTACGTGTGCTCAATATTGAGTCATAGCCTTACATTAATTGCATGTGCCCACGATGCAGAAATGCTCCGGATTTTTTTTGAGCGTTTCTGCATCTCCCTGGCAGAAAAAACGCATGTGGATTTTACATGCGTTTTTCCTGCCAGGGACAAGCGGATGTGAAGCGTTCTTCACATGCATTTCTGTATGCGAGTTGTCAAGCGCTTTCCAAGTGATTTTAGCTTATCACTTGGAAAGTGCTTGACAACTTGGTCACACTATATAAATCCATGCAACCAGCATGGTTTTATATAGTGTGACCGTAAAAGAATGGTAAAAAATAAAAAATAAATATATAATTACCTTCTGATGGCCTGCCGATGTCAGCGGTCGCGTGACCCGTCACAGGACTAAATGACGTCACGGCAGGTCCTTTTCAGACCATCGCGAGCTGCCGGCAAGCCAGGACGCATCGGATAAAGACACCGGTGGCCATCAGAAGGTAAGTATAATATTTATTTTTTATTTTATTCTTTTTTTACAGGTTCTATGGTACCCGGGTCCGGAGGAGAGTCTCCTCTTCTCCAAACCTGGGTACCATCCGCACAATGAAACACATGGAATCCGCATGTACAGATGCAGTGATGCGGATTCTATGCGTTCCAATGCAAGTCAATGGCGGCGAAAACGCTGCGCTTCCGCAAAATAATTGGTAATGCTGCGGATTTTTCCGCAATGATAATCCGCAGCGGAAATTTCTGCAGCATGTGCACAGCACATGCGGATTATCATTGGGGAACATGGCAGACCTTCTACCAAGCATTTTTTAAGCGTTTATGCAGCGGAATCGCCGCTGCGGAAACACTTAAAAATCGCATAGTGGGCACACAGCCTAAAAAAAATTATTATAATTAATATTGTGCCAAATTAATTTCACGTGAAATATCACATGATCTATCACAGGAGATCATGTGACATGTGATACATCAGGTGTGTGGGGGGGGGGGCGCGCCTTCTAAACTGCCCGGGGCCCTTGCTACTCTTAATCCACCCCTGGGGTTGATCTACGCAGTACATTTGTTGCCAATGACCTACCCGGGTCTCTAGTGTCTACCGCTGGTGTGGTGGGCTCAGTGTGGACTACACTACGGTTAGTCTGAGGTAACACTGGTAGGCTTGGTAGGCTTCTGAGACTTCTTTGACTCACCATGGGTGTGACAGATTCACCGCAAGCAGAGGGTAGTGTTATGTTCTGCAACTTAGAACTAAGAAATAGGAGGGAAAAGCTGTCCCTCCACTGAGACTCAGCTATACCCTACGCTGGGGTGGGTGCCCTATTCCTTATGAATAGCCCCACCAAAACTCCTGCACTGAACTCAAATGAAGACCTGTAGGAAAGGGAAAGGGGTCCCTAAAAGATCTAAGGACTGGGAGCAAAAGCAGGTGACCTCCTAACAGAAAAGTTATTTGCAGAAACGAAAATTAAAGGAAACAAAACTGGTGGAACAAGAAGTCCCAGGATAACTATAGTCCAAAGCAAGAAGAACTAAACCAGGCTACTTAGCCAGAGCACGAGCGTTACAACACTGATGTCCAGCAGGGAATGGGGGCAAGGTGCTGGGTAATAAAGAGTGCAGAGATAACGTGACCAAGAAACCCAGCACCAGAGGAAAAGACTAGAAGCCAGCAAACCACAACAAGATGGCCGATAGTAAAACAACATAGATTCTAACAGTACCTCCCCTTTTATGAGGATCCTCCGGATCCTCTAGGCCGAGCCTTACCAGGAAATCTCCTGTGAAAAGCCTTAATTAGCCTTGAGGCCGAGACGTCCTCGGCCTTCACCAAGGAATTATCCTCGGGGCCAAAACCTCTCCAGGACACAATATACTGTAATCTTCCTCTATGCCACCTGGAATCCAAAATGCGAGAAATCTCAAATTCACCGTCTTCATCAACAGGAGGAACAGTAGGCTTCGCCTGCTTATCAGGCGTGTGCGCCTTCTTAAGTAACAACGCATGAAACACAGAATTAATCCTCCAGGATGAGGGAATGCTCAACCTCACAGCTGCCGAGTTGACAATCTGAACGACTTTGAAAGGACCCACAAATTTAGGCCCCAGTTTTTTAGAAGGAATTTTCAAGCGAAGATTCCTAGAGGACAACCAAACCATATCCCCAACAGCAAACAAGGAGTCCTTTCTTTTTTTTCTCAAAATACCTTTCTGATCTCCTGTTAGCCTCTTTAAGGTTCAGGCGTACACTGGTCCAAACCCTCTCCAAATCACCAGAAAAATTGTCCTCCTCCGGTACAGCAGCCCCAACTTTGGAAAATGGACCAAAAGATGGATACCTGCCAGTAAAACAAAAAAAAGGAGAACAACCAGACGTGGAACAAGTATGATTATTAAGGGCAAACTCCGCAAGTGGTAGAAATTCTGACCACATTTCCTGATTGTCTGCCACAAAACATCTCAAAAACTGCTCGACATCCTGGTTCTTCCTTTCAGTCTGTCCATTGGACTCTGGATGATACCCCGACGAGAATGACAAATGAATTTTCAATCTGTCACAAAAAGCACGCCAAAAGTGAGCTACAAACTGTGGTCCTCTATCGGAAACAATGTCCGTGGGAACACCATGGAGCCTGACAATCTCCTTCAGAAAAGCCTTAGCAAGAGTCTTGGCGCAAGGTAACTTGTTGAACGGAACCAGATGACACATTTTACTAAACCGGTCCACAACAACCCAGATGACAGAAAAACCCTCCGATAAAAGCAGATTGGTGATAAAATCCATGGCAAGGTGCGTCCATGGCGAACTAGGAACTTCCAAGGGGCATAGCAACCCCGCAGCCGAAGCGTGAGAGGCCTTCGACCTAGCACACGCGGAACACTGATGCACCCACTTGATGACTTCCCTTTGCCACTTTGGCCACCAGAAATTCCGACCAATAGACCTCCTAGCTCCAATCCCTGGGTGACCCACCAACCGAGACTCATGACATTCATCAAACAACGCTCTCCTCAAGGCTCTAGGCACAAACAATTTACCACACGGAGTGTTAGTTGGTGCCGCACTCTGAGCTACTAGGATGCTATTCTCCAACTCAGAATCCAATGCGGCCACCACCACCCCTCTGCAAAATACACTCCTCCCTCTCTGCATTCACCGCTGGAGAGAAACTACGAGACAAAGCGTCAGCCTTAACATTCTATGTCCCCGGGACAAAGGTTACATAAAAATTGAACCGGGCAAAAAACAGTGCCCACCTAGCCTGACGGGCATACAAACGTTTACTGCGTCCAGATAAATCAATTTCTTATGATCAGTGAAAACCTGTATAGGATGTTGAGCCCCCTCCAAAAAATGTCGCCAATGCTCGAACGCGAGTTTAATAGCCAACAACTCACGATTCCCAACATCATTGTTGAGCTTTGTCTCAGAAATTTTTTTTGAAAAGAAAGCACAGGGATGCACCCCATCCTCACCCTCCTGGGACAGGACTGCCCCTACACCTATAGATGAGGCATCCACCTCAACCAAAAATGGCTTGGTCTCATCCGTCTGGATAAGAACAGGAGCAGAGCTGAACCTCTCCTTGAGATACTCAAAAGCTTTAACAGCCTCTGTGGACCATTGGACTGTATTAGCACCCTTCTTGGTGAGATCAGTAATGGGTTTAGCTATGACAGAGAAATTCTTTATGAATTTCCTATAATAATTGGCAAACCCCAAAAACCTCTGTACGGACTTCAAAGTCTCAGGCCTTGGCCACTCCAGCACAGCCTGAACTTTCACCGGGTCCATCTCAAAACCATCACAAGAGACAAAGTAACCCAAAAAACTAATTTTCTGGACAGCAAACTTACACTTCTCCAATTTAGCAAAGAGCGTGTTATCTCTCAGTATCTGAATAACTTCGCGGACTCTCTGCCAAAGAGACTCAAGATCCGATGAATAAATCAAAATGTCATCCAGATAAACAATAACACTCCTACCGATCAAGGGTCTCAGAATGTCATTGATGAAATTTTGAAAAAATGCAGGGGCGTTAGTAAGCCCAAAAGGCATCACCAAACACTCAAAATGTCCTTCCGGGGTGTTAAAAGCTGTCTTCCATTCATCTCCGTCCTTCACCCGCAGCAAATTATATGCCCCACGAAGGTCAATCTTAGAAAACCATTAAGCTCCGGTCAATTGGTTAAACAAATCCGGAATAAGTGGTAACGGGTAAGGATTGCGCACAGTGATCTTATTAATCTCCCGAAAATCCAGACATGACCCCCATCCTTCTTTTTGACAAAAAAGAACGAAACCGCCACAGGAGACTTAGAGGGTCTTATGTGACTTGCAGCTAAACTAGTCTGAAGGTACTCCTTCAAAGCCTCCCTTCTCTGGAATTGTCAGATTAAATAACCAGCTCTTAGGGAGTTTAGCATCAGGGACAAAGTCAATAGCGCAATCGTAATCTCTATGAGGTGGTAAAGCTTTCGACTCCACCTCCGAAAAAACCCTCCAAAAATCCTGAATGGGTTTAGGTAACTCCCCCTTCACAACAGCCGCAATGTGAACATTACAACACTTACCATAACACCCCTGACCCCAGGATCTTATGGAACCAGACGACCAGTCCAGCAAAGGATTATGCACTTTTAACCAGGGCAACCGCAGGACGACCGGGGAAGGCAACTTAGCAAGTACAAATAAGTCAATCTGCTCCTGATGTTCCATATTTATAGTAAGTGGAAACCCAGTGACCTTTCGAAGAATGCTCCCATGCTCCAGGGGAGTATTATCAATCGCCACCACAGGAAAAGGAGACGACAAAGGTTCAGAATCAAACTTATACTTTTCAAGAAATTGTTGATCAATCAAATTAAGTTCAGAACCACAATCCACCATAACCTGAAACTCAATCAAACGACCCTGACAGGTGGTATTACCAGGAAAAAACACCCCATCAGAACGTAAAAACGCAATGCAAATGGGAGTGTTATTTCTACTGACCATTTTTTTTTCTTTCCTTAAGCGAACCTCACATTGCTTTAAAAAAAATGATCAGCCGTACTGCAATACAAGCAAAGTCCCTCAGAGAACCTCCTGTCCCTCTCCCTGGAACGGGATGACATTGCCCCGACCTGCATAGGTTCCCCAGTGTCGGCAGGAATATCGTGAGAAACAGAATCCAACAATACAGGAAACTTCTCCTCATTCTGTCTAGCCCTCAACCTTCTATCCACACGGATAGCTAACTGCATGGGAACTTGCAGAGTATCAGGTACAGGGAATGCAATGAGCAGATCTTTAACACTTTCACTCAAGCCTGCCAGAAACTGAAACTTGAGTGCAGGGTCATTCCACCTGACCTCTGCAGACCATCGTCTGAACAGGGTGCAATAACTCTCAGCATCAAGAGAACCCTGTTTGAGACGTCTGAGCTCTGCCTCAGCTGATGAAACCCGATCAGGATCATCATATAGCAAACCCACGGCATCAAAAAATGCCTCCACAGACCTCAGACAATGATCATCAGGACACAAGGCAAATGCACAGATTTGAGGTTCCTTATGCAATAGAGACATAATAACTCCTACACGCTGTAGTTCACTACCAGAAGATCTAGGTCTGAGCCGAAAATGCAACAAACAAGCATTTTTAAATGAAAAAAAATCCTGTCGTTTCCCCGAGAAACACTTGGGTAATCCTACCTTAGGTTCTTCATAGCGTTCTGCAGGGTATTTACTCACGTACTGCTGAAGATCGGCAACCTCCAGAGTCAGCCCTTGCAAGCGTTGAGCAAGCTCCTGGATAGTACTCATACTGCAGAAAATCAAGGAAGACGAGAGGAGAAGGAAAAAAACCCAAAAAAAAAAACTTTTTTTTTTTCTTTAAACGTGTCTGGACATACTGTTATGTTCTGCAACTTAGAATTAGGGAATAGGAGTGAAAAGCTGTCACTGCACAGAGACTCAGCTATACCCTACGCTTGGGTGGGTGCCCTATTCCTTATGAATAGCCCCACCGAAACTCCTGCACTGAACTCAAACGAAGACCTGTAGGAAAGGGAAAGGCGTCTCTAAAAGATCTAAGGACTGGGAGCAAAAGCAGGTGACCTCTTAACAGAAAAATTAGTTGCAGAAGCGAAAATTAAACATAACAAAACTGGTGGAACAAGAAGTCGCAGGATAACTATAGTCCAAAGCAAGAAGAACTAAACCAGGCTACTTAGCCAGAGCATGAGCGTTACAACACTGATGTCCAGCAGGGAATGGGGGCCAGGTGCTGGGTAATAAAGAGTGCAGAGATCACGTGACCAAGAAACCCAGCACCAGAGGAAAAGACTAGAAGCCAGCAAACCACAACAAGATGGCCGATAGTAAAACAACATAGATTCTAACAGGTAGATTCTCCTGATCTGCTGCTGATTAAGCATCTGTTTCTGGGGCCGACTGATCTCTCTGCTGTTCTAGAGTCTCTGCAGCTTCCGGTGAGGCTACTTGGGGAAAGGTCAGGACAGGTACCACGATTGCTTGGTTCACCTGCGTCCAAGACCGGGGAAATTCTCCAAGGATGGTTTGAACCGTTTCTTCCACCTTTTCTGTGTGCTGGGGGCTGTTTTTGTCTTCCTCTTTGTGTTTCAACTGATCAGGGCATATCTTCAGGTGGTCTCTTGAGACTGCTGCCGAAGTCTCTCCTCCATCTTTACTGATGAGGCACACCTTGGTGTTGTCAAAATTTGAAGGTAAGACGGTGTATGGCTCAACCTCCCACTGATCATCTAATTTGTGAACTCGTCTCTTCCTTTTGAGCACCTGTTCTCCAGGTGGCAAGGGAACTGCAGGTGCGTGCTGATTGTAAGTTTTCTCCTACCTCTGTCTCGCCTGGGACAAACTTCTCTCAACACATTCTTGCACCTTGCGGTATTGTTGCTGCCACTCCGTATCCCAATCTGCATCTGGTGATGTCGTCTCAGGTTTTAAAACTCCCATGTCTAAGTCAATGGGTAGCTTACCAGGTCTTGCTCTCATCAGGTAAGCGGGTGTACAGTTGTTGGAGTTCACCTGAATGTGGTTATATAGGTCTACCAAATCTGGTAACTTCTCTGGCCACAGGCTACGTTCTTCAAGGGGCAATGTCTTCAACAGGTCTATTACCACCTGGTTAATCTTCTCGCACAACCCGTTGGTCTGGGGATGATAAGGCGTCATCCTTATTTTCTTGGAGCCATACAAGTTACACAATTCTTTGAACACTTCTGCTTCAAAGGCTGGACCTTGGTCGGTCAGCACTCGTTCAGGGTAACCGTGCGGGCGACAAAAGTGTTGTTGAGACGCTTTGGCTGTTGTCGTAGCGGTCTGATCTTTCACTGGCACTACTACCAGGAACCGGGAGTAGCGGTCTACTATGGTTAGAGCGTAGACATAGCCTGACCAACTTGGGGCTAGCTTCACATGGTCCAAGGCTACCAGTTCAAGTGGTTGTTTGGTGATTATGGGCTGCAAGGGAGCCCTCTGGCTATCACGGTCTTTCCGTCTCAGGTTGCAAGGACACCATCTCTCGATTGCTTTTCTCATGCCAGCCCAGTAGAATCGCTCATGTAGCAGGGCTTCCAACTTCTTCCACCCGAAGTGTCCTGCTCCATCGTGGTACGCTTCTAAGACCATTGGCGCATCCCGCCTCGGGACTGCCACCTGCCAGACCCGTTCGTGTGTCCTGGAGTTGATGCTTCTTCGACACAGCTTTCCCTTGTAGATGAACAGCTTGCCCTGCTCCTTCTACAACTGTTGGGTCTCCTGTGGAGCATCTGGATCAGGGTGCGAGTCAGCTTTTGTCAGTAACTCCTTTACTAGGTGAACAGCCGGGTCGCTATCTTGCATCTCTGCCCATCCATGGTGAGGCAATGGGTTAAACGTGGCCTCTCTGTTGGCAGAGCGCTTGTCCCTCACACAGTGGGAGCACTGGGTCACCCCGTGACAATGGAAAGACGGTATAGCTATCTCCTCCAGCTCTTCTGGGTCTTCTCCCCCATCTGACAAGTTGGGCATCCTGGACAGTGCATCAGCATTAGTGTTTTTATGCCCCGCCCGATACTTGATGGTAAACTCATAGTTAGACAGTCGAGCCATCCATTGTTGTTCTAGGGCACCAAGCTTCGCAGTCTCCAGGTGCGTCAGCGGGTTGTTATTCGTGAAGACTGTAAATCTGGAGGAGGTGAGGTGGTGTTTCTGTTGTGATCTACAACAAGTACTAAGGAAATAAAGGAGAAAGCTATCCCTACAGTAAGACTAAATGGGAAACTAAATGGGAGGAGACACAGATTAGATATTAGAAAAAACTTTTTGACAGTTAGGGTGATTAATGAGTGGAACAGGCTGCCACGAGAGGTGGTGAGTTCCCCTTCAATGGACGTTTTCAGACAGAGGCTGGACAGACATCTGTCTGAGATGATCTAGTAAATCCTGCTTTGAGCAGGGGGTTGGACCAGATGACCCAGGAGGTCCCTTCCAACTCTACCATTCTATGATTCTATGACTAAGCTGAATCCCTACGATGTAGCGGGCTGCCTGTTCCTTGCGAACAGACCCGCCTTAGTCCTCGGCTAGTCTGAACGAAGACCTATAGCATAAAGGAAGGGGTCCCTAAAAGAACTAAGGACTGGAACAAAAATGGAACACCTCCTGAACCGAGAAGGTTGTTGCAGAACACAAAAAGATAAATTGACAAAAAGGTACTAGAGGTCCCAGAAAAACCAAGCAAACTGACAGAGAAAGGTACAGAAGCACTTGGCTAGCAAAACAGTCAAACAACACTAAAGTCCAGCACAGCCAAAAGGGCGGAGCTGGAATATATAGGCAGATGGTCACGTGACCGCAAAACACAAGATGGAAAAACAAACAGGAAGGTTCTAACAGTTTGAAGAGCTCTGTTACAGCCCAGACTATGGCTAAAAACTCCAACTTAAAGGAACTATAGTTGTCGGGGTTTTTTAAGTGGGACGGAGCTTCCTGCTGGCGTAGGCAATCACTCTCTCTCTGCCCTGCTGTACCTTGGACAGCACCGCTCCCAATCCCACGTGTCTGGCATCCGTATGGAGTACAAAGGGTTGGCCATAGTCGGGGTAGGCCAGGACTTCGTCTCCAGTAAGAGCCACTTTCAGTCGAGTGAAGGATTCGTCTTCTGGTTTACCTCATTTGAACGGAGGATTCAGGTTCTTGGCCTTCTTGGACTGGCCCAGTAGGAGGTCCTGCATGGGTGCCGCTATCTTGGTGAAACCCTTGAGGAATCTCCTGTAGTAGCCTACCAGCCAGAGGAACTGCCGCACTTCCTTGATAATGGAGGGTCTTGGCCAGTCCTTGATCACGGTTACTTATTCGGTGTCTGGTGCTACACCTTCAGCACTTAACACATGACCTAGGTACTGCACCTTGGGCTTCAACAGGTGGCACTTGGACGGCTTTACTTTCAGGCCATAACCAGATAGTGCTTCGAACACCTCGGCCAGGTGCTCCAGGTGGTCTTCATATGTCTTTGAGTAGACGATTACGTCGTCTAGGTACGGCAGGATGGTTTTGAAGTTTTTGTGTCCCAGGCAACACTCCATTAACCGCTGGAAAGTTCCCGGGGCATTGCAGAGCCCGAATGGCATCCAGTTGTACTCGCTGAGGCCCATTGGTGTTGTAAACGCTGTCTTTTCTCTGTCCGCCTCTGCCACGGGAACCTGCCAATACCCAGTGGTGATATCCAAAGTGGAGAAATAATTAGCGGATCTTAGTGCAGCTAATGATTCCTCAATTCTGGGTAATGGGTAAGTGCCCTTATGTGTAATGCGGTTAATCTGCCTGTAATCAACACACATCCTCATTGTACCATCTTTCTTTATAACGAGGACTAATGGAGCTGCCCAGGGGCTACAACTATCTCTGATCACCCCAGCCTCCTTCATCTCCCGTAACATTCCTTTGGCACATTGATAGTACCTCTCTTTAATGGGCAGATGATCTCCTATGGGGATATGATGTTGGACCCCTTTTACCTGCCCAAAGTCTAGTGGGTGTTTGCTAAAGACTCACTCATATTCTTGGACCACCCGGTACACCCCATGCTTTTGGTGCAAAGGGGTGGAATCAGTGCCTACTTTTGGCTTCTGACACCAATCTTCCACCTGCCCCTTGGAGCCATTATCCTCTGCCGGCTTGGACAGAGGCAAGTGTTCCACTGCCTTTATTGCATTGTTACTGACAGTGAACAGCTTAGCAAGGGTGGCATACCAGGGTAAATGGACCTCTTTCTCCCCACAATTCAGGATGCGTATCGGTACTCTTTCCTTGCGGACATTGACTACACCCCTGGCTGTCAAGATGGTGGGTCTACTGTCAGAGTACATGGGTTCTACCAGGGCCTGATAATCTTGACCCCTGAGACCTATTGCTGCCCGACACCATATTAACATTTCACTCCTAGGGGGCATTGCAATGGGGAATGGACTTCTCCTCTAGACAGATCTACCTGTTGTCTTTGCATCAGGGCTTTGATCTCCTTCTGCAGAACTCTCTGTTGAAGGGAACTGGCAGTCTCTGCGACCTGTTGCAACAAAACAATAATTTCCCCAAGACAATTCTCTATCACATTGGTGCCTATAGTTATCATAGGATGACTTTCTCAGCGGTCAATATCAACAATAATCATTCCTTGTGATGGCAATTTTACTCGGCCAACTTTTATGGTCACCTCTTTATACCCCACCTGAGGTAAGGGCTGACCATTTGCAGGCATAGATGTTAAGATGTTCATCTGGACTGCGGGTAATGTCTGAATCAGTCCAGTATCGTTTGAAAAGGATATATGGCATCGTTGTGACCTGGGAGCCAGTGTCCTATGCTTTTATCGGGATGCCATCAAGCACGACAGGTAGGACCGGTCACCCTCCCATGTACTTGTCTCGCCAGCTTTGTGGGCCTGATCGTCTTACTCCTGTGGGTTGGCCCTCTGCCCCAGGGGTTGTTTGTTTAATTACAGAACCTTGCAAAGTGCCCCACCTTTTGACAGCGGAGGCAGATGGGCTGTCCGTCCTGGACGCAGCGATCGCTGTTCCTCCCTCTGGTCGGTGGAATTCTTCTCTGCCGTCGCCACAGGACGTCATCTGGACTGGAAGTCAGCTGGATTCTTTCGTTTGGGGACACTTGCATGGTCTGCACGGTTTTGGTTAGTGTAGCCACACTTTTGGTCAGCTCCTGGACCTGAAGGCGTAGGTCTGCAGACGGGTCATTATCTAGGGTCTGCGCGTCAGCCTCCACAGGTGCCGGGGAAAAGGAAGCCACCTCCTGGTGGTATGTGATAGCTGGGCGCCGGAGGGGTGCAGTGCCACTTGCGGTTGATTCTCGCAGCACCCGGATGGCCCGGTCTTTAAATTGCGCCAAGTCTAGATCAAGGTTTTGCAGAGCCATAATGCGCAGCTGTGTCCGGTGAGTGTTAGACAGGAGCCCCTCGATAAACTGTTCGGTTAACAATCTGTCCTCATCTCACACACTGTCGGGGTCTACCAGTTTAATGGCCCGCAGCGCCTACTGCAGGTTTAGAGCATAGTCCCATACACTGTCCTGCACCCTTTGTTTGCACCCGTAGAACTTCATCTTAATTTCTGCTGCTGTGCGGGTGTCAAAGGTATCCTTCAACCGGACCAGTATTTCCTTAACAGTGCCTTTGTCCCTGCCTGGCCAGGACTTCACCTCTCTCTGGGCTGCACCGATTAGCTGGCCTATAAGGATGCTGACTTTCTGCTCCTCAGACAGGGGGTACACTTGGAACAAACTGCGCAGTCTCTCCTTAAAGTCGCTCAGCGTGTGTGACTCCCCTTAGTACTGGGGCAGCCATGCCGCCCCTGGTATATATATATCATTAATAACGGCATTACAGTGGCGGCGGCCGCACCCACGGCTAAATCCTCTCCCAGGTTGGGCATTTTCCTCCCCTCTAGTGAACCTCAGCCAGGTCCAGGGTTTCTGCTAACGTACCAGTATGCTGCTCTGCCGGCGAGAGGGATCGCTTACCCGGCGGTTCCGGATCAGGGCCTCCTGCTTCCCCTCGGCTGACGGGAAATGACGTGATGACACAGTTCAGTAAAGTCTATGGCACACAGTACCCGGTTATACCGGGCTTCGTGAATCCTGTTCGTGACGCCAAGATGACGCGCCCCTTGGGCCATGGGGTACTCGGTAGCCGGGCCGGTCGGTGCTGGGGGATGTCACGGTGGAAGTGACCCGGTCCATGACCCAGGGCAGTCAATTAAAGGGGAGAAGTAAAACGGGAAAAAAGTTTTTAGGATAATAATGTTCGTGATGCCACCTGTTGTATGCGGCTATATGGGGCTGCCGCTGAGGTGTAGATCCTCTGGAGCTGATGGTGACACAGCAGAGTTGGTTCAGCTTTCCACAGGCAGAGCTTAGCTCCAGGGCAGGATATAGTGATGCTATGAGGTAGATGTTGTTGGTGCGATGTAGTGCAGGTGATGGCGCAGATAATGAGCAGTCCACAGCTTAATGGCGGATTCCTCTTATCTTTACTTGCAGTTGTTAAGCAAACCGGGACACGGGTACTAGCTGGTAGTAGAGGTCCGGGCGGCCTGGAAACAAGTTGGGAATCCACCTCACCAGGTGAAGTTGTAGACCTTCCCTCTGCGCTGATCTCTTTGGCCCTGCTGCTTGTAGCTACTCTGCGGCCCTCGTCCCTGAGTAAAACGTCTTTTCCTCACCCGTATGGCAGGCAGCTCGGGTCTTCCTGGAGTGTCGCTCCCACGTGGCGGTGCTGGGCCCTATGTGCTGCTGACCCTCCGGGCGTCCGGTGGGGCCAGGAGACCTGCAGTCTCCTGCCCTCCGGTTTCTGTTGCTGGGCCTTCCGTGCCCCACAACCTCGGACTCCTGTGTCCGGTCCTTCTGCGCTTCTCTCCTCTGGGGTGAACTTGCTCACAGCCCCACTCCCCAGGTCCTTCCTCGTCGCTGCCTGTCTTCAACTCCTCTCCACTCACTCTAACTAACCCCGCCTCCAGATTCCAGTTGCTAAGGGGAGGAGCTCCCCTTTCTGGTCTGGAGCCAGGAAAGTGTTGTATGCTGGTAAACCTGATTAGGGGACTGATGAGGGAGGCAATGATGAGGGAGGCAATGCCACTGTGCCAACCGGACCACTGGGGTGCCACAATAGCTTGTGGCTGTTAATTGGCTTCTTGTCAGTATTGGTATAGGAACTCTTTTTGGGGTAAAAGGTCCCCATAAGGACTTTCAACTACTTCATATTATAATTGTTCTACACCACAGTACTTACAATTTAAAATTCAGATTATTATGGAATTTTTTAATACAAGCCGTGAGTATCATAGGGAGCTTCTTATATCTGAAATCTTGGGTCTTCCAAAGAATGGTATACTATCTAATACTGATACTATCTTTCAATTTTTAAATGAAGTGGAGAAGAAACAGATGTCTAATCTCTTCCGACCATATCCGACAGGAAATTTTCTCCCAATCCCCAAATGTTATGCATGCCCACCCCCACATTGTATCTTGCTCACTTTCTGACTTTGAACCAGTCACGGAAGATGAAGTGATCAGGCTCCTTGCATCTTCTCGCCCTACCACCTGCACCAGTGACCCTATTCCCTCACATCTCCGTCAGTCCCTTTCTCCAGCTGTCACCACTCACCTAACTAAAATTTTCAACCTCTCCCTCTCATATGGTATCTTTCCCTCTTCTTTTAAACACGCCAGCATACATCCATTACTTAAAAAACATCCTTTGACAAGAACTGCACGGCCAACTACAGACCTGTTTCCAATCTTCCCTTTATCTCTAAACTCCTGGAACGCCTGGTCCATTCCCGTCTAATCTGCTATCTCTCAGACAACTCTCTTCTTGACCCTTTACAATCTGGTTTCCGCTCTTTACATTCTACTGAAACTGCCCTCACCAAAGTCTCTAATGATCTACTAACAGCTAAATCTAATGGTCACTATTCCCTGCTGATTCTCCTGGATCTCTCTGCAGCATTCGACACTGTGGATCACCAGCTTCTCCTCACTATGCTCTGCTCTATTGGTCTCAAGGACACTGTTCTCTCCTGGTTCTCCTCCTATCTCTCTGACCTCCTTCTGTGTCTTTTGCTGGCTCCTCCTCTCTCCTTCCCCTTACTGTCGGGGTTCCTCAAGGATCAGTCCTAGGCCCCCTTCTTTTTTTCTTATACACCGCTCCTATTGGACAAACAATCAGCAGATTCGGTTTTCAGTACCATCTATATGCTGATGACACTCAATTATACACCTCTGCTCCGGACATCACCCTTTCATTACTACAAAAGACCAGTGAATGTCTTTCTGCTGTGTCTAGCATTATGTCCTCCCTCTATCTAAAACTGAATCTGTCAAAAACTGACTAATCCTATTTCCTCCCTCCACTAACCTACCTGTGCCCGATATTGCCATTTCCGTTTGTGGCTCAACCATTACTCCCCAGCAACAAGCCCGCTGTCTTGGGGTCATTTTTGATTCAGATCTTTCCTTCATTCCTCACATCAAATCACTCGCTCGTTCATGTCATCTACACCTCAAAAATATCTCAAGAATCAGGACTTTTCTCATCTTTGACTCGGCAAAAACGCTTACTGTAGCTCTTATTTATTCTCGTCTCAATTATTGCAACTCTCTACTATTCGGTCTCCCTCTTACTAAACTCTCCCCTCTCCAATCTGTCTTTAACGTAGCAGCCAGGATCATATTCCTCGCCAACCGCTACACTGATGCCTCTTCCCTGTGCCATTCATTGCATTGGTTGCCCATCCAATATAGAGTTCAATATAAACTTATCATGCTTACCCACAAAGCACTCCATGCTTCAGCACCGCCATACATCTCCGCCCTTGTCTTAGTCTACCATCCTACACGTGCCCTCCGTTCTGCCAATGACTTAAAACTAAAATCCTCCATAATCCGAATTTCCCACTCCCGTCTCCAAGATTTCTCGCGTGCTGCGCCAATTCTTTGGAATGCACTACCCAGGACAGTTCTATTAATTCCCAATACCCACAGTTTCAAGCAGACCCTAAAAACCCATTTCTTTAGACTGGCATATCGCCTCAACACACTATCTATCTGTCCCAGTTTTGGTCCATATTAAAATCTTCTCCGATTCCAGGTTCATACCATCCATGCACTTAATAGCCTTGGTCAGGACTGTACACATACTGGCAGGCGACCAGTCCATGTATTAGTATTTATCCTATTTAGTATATCAAAGCTGCATTATACAATATATGTACATTTTACCTTTTGTGTCTCCCCCATTTCCTCATAGACTGTAAGCTTGCGAGCAGGGCCCTCACTCCTTTCGATATGAGATATGCTTATTCTGTAAGCCACTCGACTCTGCTATATTATACAGGTATGAGTATGTCCTAGACAATTTACATTATATAGATCAGTTTCATGTGGGTCTCATTTGTGAATTAGATATTTTGACAGTACTTGGGTATAAAGAGACGAAGGGTATCATGCTATTTGCACTTATTTGAAGTGGACCATCATATCACCTCCCATTTTCTGTGTTGGTGATATGTATGTTCAGTACAGGATGATATATCACATATACACAAATTATGGTGAACTACTTTTATCCTTGTCTGGTCCAGTCCGATATTAATTGCACTAAAGCACTTTTTTTCTATGGCTAAGGCTGATTAATTGTGGTGTTTTTACACCTATAAAGGATATTTCTTTTTAGTACTGATTACATCAAGCACCACGTCTGTACAAATTCCAATTAAAAGTTATTTTGTGCTTTCCCTACTATTAATGAGACAAATAATACTAATTGATGATGTCTGGATAATTATATATTATATTGTCAATTATTGTACTGACATATACATTATATTTATATCATTATACTCATATCATGTTTGGATATGATATCCTTTTAAATACATGTATCAGTGTTGTGTGAGTGTCTCTCTATGCAGTGCCATCTATCGCGAAACCATGATTCATTAAAGGTTTTTTAAGTAACTTGTTTACCTTTAATCTTTTTTGTTCGGTTATGTGTCTGTTGGGTTATTCTGTATTGTCTGTATAAGTCCCCCCCTAAAATTGAAAAGTGCTGCGGAATATGTTGGCGCTATAAAAATTATTATTATTCTTAGAGTATGAAAATAAGAGTAAGATTGAGATTACAAATCACATTGACATCATGTTCCTGAGGCGCTATATAGCTGAGAAGCTTGTGCCTAAGGGACTTAGATTATCACAAAAATCATCCTTCCCACAAGATTCCTCATTTACCAAAGAATGGGATGAATATTCCCTTAATTGCTCCTTTGGAATGATGAATCTTCTGATTGCTAAAAGGAACTCTTTGGCTTCAAAAGCTCTAGATAAACTCAAACTTCTTAGAAGTAATTTGGATGTATATGCCCTTTCTCTGGACTTTAGAGAACATGATCTAAATCTTAAACTTAAACTCATTAAATTTGAAGAGGATATCATAAGAAAAAAAGCAGCTAAATTATTACGGGATAGAAAGGAGATGCTTGCAATAGACGAGACTATGGATATCACAACTTCACTATTGCAAGAGCCAGCTAGGGTCACTGACAAATCTAATCCTAATTCTATCGCCAATGCAAATCTCTCCTTTCCCACACGAGATTTGAAGGATAAAATACACGTCCCTTAATTCCCTTAAGTCTGCCAAACAGAAAGCTTTCTATGAACAACATAAAAAAACTTTATTGATTGTCCCCATGAGACAAAAAATGGAAACTATGATTGAAAATACTAGAAAGGATTTACACAATGGAGCCAACCCAACCACTATACAACTTGCACAACTCAGTTCTGCCCTAATTCCAACATCTTTAGATATTGATATAGCAGCCCAAGTAGTTGAAAAAAATATAGTCCAATTTCCATTAGATTTTGAAGTGAGTAATTCACCCATCGTTAGATCTACACAAAAAGAGGACTATATTGACCCCATTAATTTGTCTCTATTGACAGTGCATAATAATAAATTTTTGCAGACTGAACATTTCGAATCTTCAATAGTACCCATAGAAGCAAATACAAATAAACTTGTTTTGTTGAGTTCAGATAGTGAGCAATTGTTGCCCATTAGCTTGAATCCATTAAAAGAATATTCTCTTATTGGAGTTGGTATAGTGTTGATGAATAGAGGGTGGTATCTTGGGGAGAGAAGAAGGATTTTGAGTGATCATGAATATTATGAAACACTCCCTCATGATCCTTCTGTTTCAATTTTTTTGAGATACAAAAGGAACTCATGAAAACTGCACATGCCAGTAGTCTTTTAAATAAAAAATAAAAAAGTTCTTAGATATAACACAATTTAGGGTCCCTTTCTTTTATTTCCTCCCCAAGATACATAAAAGTCACACTAACCCCCCTGGTCACCCAATAATCTCAGGCATTGGTTCTATCACTAGTAACCTTTCCCATTACGTTGACCTTTTTCTTCAAAAGTATGTCCTTAAACTTGACTCTTATCTGAGAAATTCCTCCCAATTAATTAAATTACTAAGAGGGTTGCCTCCTATGAACAATTGTCTTATTTTGACCCTTGATGTCAGTGGTTTGTATAGCAACATATCTCATGACTTGGGGTTGAAAGCAGTCGATCATTATTTGATGACTGATAATAACATTCCAACAGAGCAAAAGAATTTTCTGACGATGTCCATTATGTTCATTTTGAATAATAACGTTTTCACATTTGAGGGTTCAGTATACCGCCAGACAAAGGGATGTGCGATGGGAACGAGATTTGCCCCTAGTTACGCTAACTTGTTCATGGGGGCTTTTGAGTTCGTCTTCATCGCACAGTCCCCATTGGACTTAATGGTACAGTTTGACACCAGTTTGTTCACATCAACCTTTTTCAAGCCGGTGGATGAAAACAGCTATTTGAGGTTTGATAGTGGATATCTCCCAAAATGGATCACAAATGTCCCCTATGGTCAATATCGGAGGGTTCGAAAAAAATGCACTAGGGATTCCGAATTTTTGGTAGAATCAAAAATATTGAGGAAACGGTTTATACAAAAAGGTTATCCGAAGAGATTGCTAAATTATGCTTTTTCCAGGACAAGAGTCCCGACTCAGGATACTTGTATTGATAAAATAGAATCATCTACTGATAAAAGCAAGGCAGTCTCCGAGTTGACTAAATGGAGCATGGTCACTACGTTTAATAAATCTAGAGTCACCGTTCAGAACCTTTTAAACAAATTTTGGTTCATTGTAAAAGGGGATACAATTTTAGGGCAACATATACCCAGTAAACCAAGAATCATTTATAGAAAGAATAAAAACTTGCGAAGTTTGATTGCACCCAGTAATATATCCTTGAAGTCAAAAATGCAGAAATCATATGATAGCTCCCGTCTAGGCTGTTATTCCTGCAATACGCCAAAATGTTTATGTTGCAAAACTATTCAAAATGGTGTTCAAAAAAATTTTTCATCGCGAACCACAGGCGAAACTTTTACTATTAGACATGATGTAAATTGTCAATCAACACATGTAGTCTACCTACTGGAATGTATGTGTGGCCTCCAATATGTGGGCCGCACGATACAAACCATGCATGCTCGCCTTAATAAACATAGACATAATATACGAATAGGGTATCAGTTACATAGTGTATCTAAACACTTTAATGCTGTCCATCAAAAAGATCCAAAATTCATGAGGCTCGCCATTATTGATCATGTGGTAGGTACTGTCCCAGATCGGTAGGCCAGTCTGATTAATAGGGAGAGTTTCTGGATTTTCAAATTGGGCACTTTATCCCCTGAAGGTTTGAATTTGGCCATTGAGAATGTGGTCAGCTATTAACAGTCACCGAAAAGTGTGTGGGTGATATCATCCCCTTTTTTTATTATTTTTTATTATTCATGTTACATTTTATTATTATATAATTATATTAATCTATTTTCAATATTGTATTTTTAATATTGTGATTATTAATACTTTTCATTAATATGGAGTATTATATTATCATTATTTTTATGTTTTGTATTCCCTTGCTCTAGGAATTTGTGTGCTAGTTGTCTATGCATATATATGGGTTGTGCTTATACATTGGCACATAAAGGTTGTTTGTAGAGTTCATGATTAACTAATTAGTTTCTTAACCAATCAATGTTGTACCTTCCCTATAAATGGTTTCACCTGTCCAAACCCCTGTACCACCTAATGAAGATAGTATTGCTATCGAAACGCATTGTGGAGAGGGCTAGTAAAAGTTTTTTCAGCCCTAAGACTGTACGCCCGGTGATCATTATCCTAGCGCTCCACAGACCGCTTTCTACCTTGTGCACATATATTTGTGCAGGTGTCTGAACAGTAGAACACTGTACCACAACTCCAGAGTCTCCTAAGTCTTTCTGAAGGTCTTTTGCAGTCAATCCGGGGTTCTGATTTGCCTCTCTAGCAATCCTACAAGCAGCTCTCACTGACATTTTGCTTGTCTTCCAGACCTTACCCAAACTTTTACATACCACTGTACTAAGCTGATGGACACTCTTTTGACATCTATCAGGTGAATGGAGTCCTATATATACTTTTGACAATGAAAGTAGAAGCAAAATAATGGGCTAGAAGTGTGCAGTAAGGTGCATCATAATAACCTGTCTAAAGAGAGTTTCTCATGTGTCCCTATTTCTAGGTGCTTCTCTTATGCCCACAAGAGAAGATGAAAATAGACAACTGCATGACATTTTCTGGTACCAATCTTCTGGTATCATTAATAATAGGCTGCCAAATTTAATAAGCGTTAATTGCCATGCTTTCAGATTAATATGTGTCAGTTAAATACAGACATCCTGAGCACAGCTTGAAATATAGGTGCAAAATATACCTTCACCCCTCTACAAGTGTCAACTCAAAATCTAATAGAAGATTTCTGAAGGAGGATACAAAGTTAAAAAAGAGTCACAAAAAAAACACTGTAAAGAGTATACTAAAAATTACTATTATTGGCTTGCAGAGCATAATAATAATGTTCTTGTCCAATTTTGGTTTGAGTATTTTTTGATTAATAATTAGTGTTGAGCGAGCACTAAAATGCTCGGGTGATCGAAGCTCGGGCCGAGCTCACCGTGATACTCGGGTGCTCGACCCGAGCAACGAGCCCTATGTTAGCACCCCCGGCAGTCTTTTAAAAGCCTAACAAGTGCCCAAAACGATAGTGACAGTGTTCAAATGACATGGGGACAGCATGGGGATCACCCAAGGAAGCATTTCTGACCCCCAGGTCACTGCTGTCAACAACGTGGTCAGAGGTATAAAGCCTCTTTTAAGGGCTCACAATAAAACGTTCAAAAACGAAACTGAAACTGCTTTCCTGTGAAATATGTTAAGAAAGTTCCTTTCCAGGGTAAAGACTCGTGTATAAGGTAAAATAAATAACCCCCCAAAAAAATACTCCTCCACACCTTGGGCTATGTTCACAAGTAGCATTTTTTATGCATTTTTGCACTTTTGTATTGCTTTCAACCGTGACAAATGCATTCACCAGGAAATGTCATTTTAACATTTTACAACCTTATCTGGCCATGTGCTGTGTGACACATGCATACAGTGCTGAAAAGACATAGGAACAGCATGAGGAAGACCCCATGAAGCATCTCTGACACCCAGGTCACTGCCTAAAAGTGTGCCCATCAGAAGTCATCCTTGCCGCATCAGAAGATGCAGACTTGCAACTATCCCCGTGCAAGTTCTTGTCCCAGGGCAGTGTTCAATTGTACCTCCTCCATTCCTTGCAATGCAAGCGCAAGTATGCAGCCTGCCACCCACCCACCCCCAGGCTGCAATACCATACTGCTTGCTTGCTTGCACTTGAAATTGGGCCTTTTAGGCATGTGGAGGCGGAATCTGGCCACCACGTCATGGCTGCGTTGGCGGCCTGGTATCCATACTCAGTCCCCAGCCGCCCGGCGGCCGGGTGTCGACACTCGGTCCCCAGCCGCCAGAGGCCGGCCGGGTGTCCATGCTCGGTCCCCAGCCGCCCCGCAGCCGGGTGTCCACACACGGTCCCCAGCCGCCTGGGGGCAGCCGGGTGTCCATAAACGGTCCCCAGCCGCCCCTATTTCTCCTTGGAAAATCCCCCCACACACTTTTCTTAGCCCGGCCTGCTTTAGGGCAGCATTGGACGAGCCCACCAGAGAACCAGACTCCTCCGGTGGACCCTGGCTTCTCTGTCAGGGGAGTTGAGAGTGCCAAAGTGAGGACCATGATGATGATGATAGAAGTTAGCATCTGCTTTGTTTTCTTGGAATGCAAGTGTAAGTGTGCAGCCTGCCGCCCACCCACCCCTAGTCTGCAATGCCATACTGCTAGCTTGCACTTGAAATGGGGCCTTTTAGGTTGGAGGAGGCCAAAGCTGGGCACTACCTCATGGCTGCTTCGGCAGCGAGGTATCCATACTGAGTCCCCAGCCGCCCCTATTTGTCCCGGTGTGCCTTATACTTAAGATTAAGCGCGCATACCAAAACATTACCTGTGCCCTCCTCAGTGCATTTAGTGGGAAGGACAGCCTATTGCGCTGGAGTGTGTGCATGCCAAACCCCTGTTCATGGTACATGCGAAGATGCCTCCCACCCTGCACCTGTCGTTGCAGACTTGCAACTATCCCCGTTCAAGTCCTTGTCCCAGGGCAGTGTTCAATTGTACCTCTCCCATTCCTTGCAATGCAAGCGCAAGTATGCCCCTCAGAAGAGACGTGGAGGTCCCAGTAGCTTAAGAAGACGCTTTTAATGCCCCTCGGAAAAGTGGTGGAGGTCCCAGTAGCTTAACAAGACGCTTTTAATGCCGCTCAGAAGAGACGTGGAGGTCCCAGTAGCTTAACAAGACGCTTTTAATGCCCCTCGGAAAAGTGGTGGAGGTCCCAGTAGCTTAACAAGACACTTTTAATGCCCCTCAGAAGAGACGTGCAGGTCCCAGTAGCTTAACAAGACGCTTTTAATGCCCCTCAGACGAGTTGTGGAGGTCCCAGTAACTTAACAAGACACTTTTAATGCCCCTCGGAAGAGACGTGGAGGTCCCAGTAGCTTAGCAATACGCTTTTAATGCCCCTCGGAAAAGAGGTGGAGGTCGCAGTAGCTTAACAAGACGCTTTCAATGCCCCTTACAAGAGCCATACAGTACAGCATCTTAAAAACATTATTCCCATTATTGGGGAGTGGGTCTCCCACAGTCTTTGCTTATGCCTTCCAAGCAAAAGCTGACAAAAATTAGGACGGAGGAACTTGCAATGCCCCTTACAAGAGCCATACAGTACAGCATCTTAAAAATATTATTCCCATTATTGGGGAGTGGGTCTCCCACAGTCTTTGCTTATGCCTTACAAGCAAAAGCTGCCAAAAATTAGGATGGAGGAACTTGCAATGCCCCTTACACAAGTCATGCAGTACAGCATATTGCAAACATTATTCCCATGATTGGGGAGTGGGTCTCCCATAGTATTTGCTTATGCCTTCCAAGTAAAAGCTTCCAAAAATTAGGATGGAGGAACTTGCAATGCCCCTTGCAAGAGCCATGCAGTACAGCATATTACAAACATTATTCCCATTATTGGGGAGTGGGTCTCCCATAGTATTTGCTTATGCCTTCCAAGCAAAAGATGCCAAAAATTAGGATGGAGGAACTTGCAATTCCCCTTACAAGAGCCATGCAGTACAGCATATTACAAACATTATTGCCATGATTGGGGAGTGGGTGTCCCATAGTATTTGCTTATGCCTTCCAAGCAAAAGCTGCCAAAAATTAGGATGGAGGAACTTGCAATGCCCCTTACAAGAGCCATGCAGTACAGCATATTACAAACATTATTCCCATTATTGGGGAGTGGGTCTCCCATAGTCTTTGCTTATGCCTTCCAAGCAAAAGCTGCCAAAAATTAGGACGGAGGAACTTGTAATGCCCCTTGCAAGAGCCATACAGTACAGCATCTTAAAAATATTATTCCCATTATTGGGGAGTGGGTCTCCCACAGTCATTGCTTATGCCTTCCAAGCAAAAGCTGACAAAAATTAGGACAGAGGAACTTGCAATGCCCCTTACAAGAGCCATACAGTACAGCATCTTAAAAATATTATTCCCATTATTGGGGAGTGGGTCTCCCACAGTCTTTGCTTATGCCTTCCAAGCAAAAGCTGACAAAAATAAGGACGGAGGAACTTTCAATAATGGAAACACGGACCACGGTCACCCTGGTGGATAAGGAGAAGAACATAAAACAGCCAAAATGAGGAAGCGTATACCCATGTGTGGGTGTGAAGCGGTGCATGTGAATACACCTCCCGAAAAAACACAGTGGTTTTGACTTTATGGTACTCTGCTGTCATTTGGTGGTGATGAGAAGTCTGGCCCAATCCAGCCCTTGTTCATTTTGATAAGGGTCAGCTTGTCAGCATTGTCAGTTGACAGGTGAGTGCACTTATCAGTTATAATTCCCCCAGCGGCACTAAAGACACGCTCCGATAACACGCTAGCGGCAGGGCACGCAAGGACCTCCAAGGCGTACAGAGCGAGTTCATTCCAAGTGTCCAGCTTGGATACCCAATAATTAAAAGGCACAGAGGAATCACGGAGGACGCTGGTACGGTCGGCAAGGTACTCCCTCACCATCTTTTGATACTTTCCACTCTTTGTGAGAGTACCCCGCGCCTCAGGGCCTGTAAGCTGGGCGGGTCTCAGAAAACTGTCCCAGAACGTTGACAGTGTTCCCCTGCCTCTGCTGGATTGGAGTTGCCTCTCTCTCACTTGTACGCCTTGGTTGGTCAACGAACTGTGACCTCTGCCAATAGTGTGTTCAGATGGGAACTTTTTTAACAGTTCTGCAGCAAGGGCCTTCTGGTACTGCCCCACTTTTGTAGACCTCTCCACCTCAGGAATAAAAGAGTGAAAGTTCTCCTTGTAGCGGGGGTCTAAAAGTGTCACCAACCAGTAATGACTGTCACCCAACATTTTGACAACGCGAGGGTCATGGTTAAGGCAGCGTAACATAAAGTCAGCCATGCGTGCCAGACTGGTAACGGGCAAGACTTCCGTGTCCTCACCAAGATGACGACTGACCATGCTCTCCTCCTCCTCCTCCTCCTCCTCCTCCCCCCTGTCCTCAGGCCACCCACGCTGAACCGACGGTATGACAGTTGTACAGGTACTACCGTCTACATGATACAAGCTCCTGTTCTTCCTCCTCCTCCTCCTCCTCTCTCTCATTGTCCCCCAATGCACGTTGGGATGAGATGAGGCAGGGCTGTGTGTAATCGACCGCTACGGCTTCTTGATCCATCTCATCATACTCTGGCTGAAATGCCTCCTCTTTAATTCTCTGCAGAGAGAGTTGCAAAAGACAGACAAGTGGAATGGTGACGCTAATGATGGCGTTATCACCACTCACCATCTGGGTGGACTCCTCAAAGTTTGTCAAGATGGTACAGATGTCAGACATCCAGGTCCACTCCTGAGGTCTTATGTGTGGAGTCTGACCTGAATATCGACTGCCTTGTTGCAGCTGGTACTCCACAACTGCTCTCTTCTGCTCACAAATCCTTTGCAACATGTGGAGGGTAGAGTTCCAACGTGTGGGGACATCACACACCAGTCGGTGTGACGGAAGCTGCAAACGCTGCTGCAACACAGCAAGGGCGGCGGAAGCTGTAGCCGACTTGCGAAAATGAGCTGACAGGCGGCGTACTTTGACGAGCAGATCTGGCAACTCGGGGTACGATTTAAGAAACCGCTGAACTATGAGGTTAAGCACATGAGCCAGGCATGGTACGTGTGTGATCTCGCCTCGCCTCAGAGCTGCCACCAGGTTACGGCCATTGTCACACATGACCATGCCTTGATGTAGGTTCAGCGGTCTCAGCCACAGATCTGCCTGCTCTTTCACAGCTGTCCAGAACTCACAAGCAGTGTGAGGTTTCTCACCTAAGCTTAGGAGTTTCAGCACAGCCTGTTGCCGCTTGGTGGAGGCAGTACTGCAGTGCTTCCAGCTTGTAACTGATGTGTTGATATCTGAGATGGAGGCTGAACATGAGGAGGAGGAGGATGATGTGCAGGAGATATACACTGTGGGGGCAACTCTGACTGACATAGGGCCCTCAATCCTCGGTGTGGGGAGGATGTGTTCCGTCCCAAGGTCCGACTGGGTCCCGGCTTCCACTATGTTTACCCAGTGTGCCGTCAGGGAGATGTACCGTCCCTGGCCAGAAGCACTTGTCCACGTGTCCATTGTCAGGTGGACTCTCCCTGTAACTGCGTTGTTGAGGGCACGGCAGATGTTTTGGGACACGTGCTTGTGTAGTGCGGGGATGGCACACCGGGCAAAATAGTGTCGGCTGGGGACCGAGTACCAAGGGGCGGCCACCGCCATAAGGTTGCGGAAGGATTCCATCTCCACCAGCCTAAAAGGCAGCATTTCCAACGCAAGCAGTCGTGAAATGTGCGAATTTAGGACTGTGGCCTGTGGGGCGTTAGCTGCAAATTTCCGCTTTCGTTCAAAGGTCTGGGATATGGACAATTGAACACTGCGGTGGGACATGGACGTTGATGCTGTTTCTTGAGAGACTGCCATAACAAGTGAAGACTGAGAGGAGGGGGCATCTTTGCATGCAGTATGGACAGGGGATTGCCTTGCACACACAACAGGGGGTTCTATTGCACGCACAACAGTGGATGAAGCAGTGGTGACACCCGCTGACACTGGTCGTGGACCCTGGGGTTCGCCCCACAAAGTCGGGTGCTTTGCTGCCATGTGCCTGATCATGCTGGTGGTGGTCAGGCTGGTAGTTTTGTCACCCCTGCTGATGCTGGCATGGCAGGTGGTACAAATGGCCTTTTTGGGGTTATCAGCAGAGTCTTTAAAAAAATTCCAGACTCTGGAAGACCTACCGGTTGTACTGGCAACGTCCCTCATGTTGGTTGCCCGCCTTCTGTCTGCGGCCACCACACTGCTTCTTCCTGCCTGTTGAGGTACTCTGCCTCCCTCACCCTGTGTGCTGCTGGCCTCACTCTGCATGTCCTACTGCCACATTGGGTCAGTTACTAGATCATCCACCACCTCCTCCTCTTCCACTTGCGCACCACGATCCTCCTCCTCACTTCCTGGCAATTGTGTCTCATCATCGTCCACCTCTTGTGACAAATTGCCAGCGTCGACTTCCTGTGGCTGTGGCTGTTCAAATATTTGGGCATGGCTACATGGGATCTCCTCTTCCACCACTTCAAGCGGAGCAGGCGAGGGGCACAAATCTGGAAATGGACCAGTGAACAGCTCTTCAGAGTGTCCAAGTGTGGGATCAGTTGCTGTCTGACGACACTCGGCATGGTGGGAGGAAGGAGCATCAGGGTGAGGAGAAGTATGCGGTCGAGACTCACTGCTACTAAGAGTCGACCGTGTGGAAGACAGGCCGGAGGTGGTGGTGTCCAGGTAACTGGAAGTATTATCTGCTATCTGATTAATAACCTGTTCACACTGATCAGTTCGCAATACTGGTGTTGTTCTGTGCTTCCGTAGTAATTCGGTCAAGAAGTGGGAGCGAGAAGATGTGGCTGTTGGTTGTGGCACATTTTCACCTTGGCCACGGCCCCGTCCTCTGCACGCACCATCACCAGAACGTCCACTTCCACGTCCCCTGCCACGCGCCTTGCCCATTGTAAAGTAAGTAAAATAGCTTACACTCGCACTATCAATGGAAAAAGGGTAATAAAAAGTAGATTAGAACCGTGGAAGAGGAAAACCACAGTTATATTTCTCTGGCCTACACCCGACTCTTTTAAACAATCTGAACAATCAGGGAGAAACTATTACCGTTTTTCTTTACGGAAAAAATACCAAAAGCTGAATAATAGAGATTTCTTACCGTGGAACAACAAAACCACAGTTATAATTTACTGGTGTATACCAGACTTTTTAAAATAGATATATTTGCGGCTGAACAGTGAGCGACACACTCAAACTGTTTTTTTTAGATACAAATGGCCCAAAAGTGGATAATACAGAGATTTGACCCGTAGAACTGCAAAACCACACTTGTATTTCTCGGGCCTACACCAGACTATTTTCAACAGATATATTTGTGTCTAAACAATCAGGAGACACTATTATTTATTTTTTACGGCAAAAAATGCCAAAAGCAGGATAATAGAGATTTTTTACCGTGGAACAGCAAAACCACAGTTATAATTGACTGGTGTATACCAGACTTTTTTAAATATATATATTTGCGGCTGAACAGTGAGCGACACACTCAAACTGTTTGTTTTAGATACAAATGGCCCAAAAGTGGATAATACAGAGGTTTGAACCGTGGAACTGCAAAACCACACTTGTATTTCTCGGGCCTACACCAGACTATTTTCAACAGATATATTTGTGTCTGAACAATCAGGAGACACTATTATTTATTTTTTACGGCAAAAAATGCCAAAGCAGGATTATACAGAGATTTGACTCGTGGAACTGCAAAACCACACTTGTATTTCTCGGGCCTACACCAGACTATTTTCAACATATATATTTGTGTCTGAAAAATCAGGGAGACACTATTATTTTTTTTTTTACGTCACAAAATACCAAAAACAGGATAATAGAGATTTTTTACCGTGGAACAGCAAAACCACAGTTATAATTTACTGGTATATACCAGACTTTTTAAAATATATATATTTGCGGCTGAACAGTGAGCGACACACTCAAACTGTTTCTTTTAGATACAAATGGCCCAAAAGTGGATAATACAGAGGTTTGAACCGTGGAACTGCAAAACCACACTTGTATCTCTCGGGCCTACACCAGACTATTTTCAACAGATGTATTTGTGTCTGAAAAATCAGGGAGACACTATTTTTTTTTTTTTTACGGCAAAAAATGACAAAAGCAGGATAATAGAGATTTTTTACGGTGGAACTGCAAAACCACAATTCTGTCTCTCTGGCCTACAACAGACTATTTTCAACAGATATATTTGTGTCTGAAAAATCAGGGAGACACTATTATTATTTTTTTATGGCAAAAAATGCCAAAAGCAGGATAATAGAGATTTTTTACCATGGAACAGCAAAAGCACACTTCTGTCTATCTGGCCTACACCAGACTATTTTCAACAGATATATTTGTGTCTTAAAAATCAGGGAGACACTATTATTTTTTTTTTACGTCAAAAAATGCCAAAAACAGGATAATAGAGATTTTTTACCATGGAACAGCAAAACCACAGTTATAATTTACTGGTGTATACCAGACTTTTTTAAATATATATATTTGCGGCTGAACAGTGAGCGACGCACTCAAACTGTTTCTTTTAGATACAAATGGCCCAAAAGTGGATAATACAGAGGTTTGAACCGTGGAACTGCAAAACCACACTTGTATCTCTCGGGCCTACACCAGACTATTTTCAACAGATATATTTGTGTCTGAAAAATCAGGGAGACACTATTATCTTTTTTTTACCGCAAAAAATGCCAAAAGCAGGATTATAGAGATTTTTTACCGTGGAACAGCAAAAGCACACTTCTGTCCCTCGGGCCTACACCAGACTATTTTCAACAGATATATTTGTGTCTGAAAAATCAGGGAGACACTATTATTTATTTTTTTTACGGCAAAAAAATGCCAAAAGCAGGATAATAGAGATTTTTTACCGTGGAACAGCAAAAGCACACTTCTGTCTCTCTGGCCTACACCAGACTATTTTCAACAGATATATTTGTGTCTGAAAAAATCAGGGAGACACTATTATTTTTTTTTTACGGCAAAAAATGCCAAAAACAGGATAATAGAGATTTTTTACCGTGGAACAGCAAAACCACAGTTATAATTTACTGATGTATACCAGACTTTTTTAAATATATATATTTGCGGCTGAACAGTGAGCGACACACTCATACTGTTTTTTTTAGATACAAATGGCCCATGGAACTCCAAAACCACACTTCTATTTCTCTGACCTACACCACACTATTTTCAACAGATATATTTGTGTCTGAAAAATCAGAGACACACTTTTTTTTTGGGAGGGGACACCAAAAGGTTAATAAGACGGGTATTTGTACAGTGTGAAGGAGGAAAAAAAAAAGAGGATTTAGAAAAAAAAAAGGATTTTTCCTGGCCCCCGAAACCTGGAGCTAAGTCCAGCAATTTCAGCAACAGGAGCACACAGGACTGTAATGCAGCGTTTGCTGGTATAACCACTGCGTCTCCTATACAGCCTGCCTGCCTGCCTGATATCTGGGATGGATATTAGTCCTGAGAAGGACTGTTTGTTTGATCTGGCAGCCTTTACAGACCCTACACTAACTATTTTGCAGGATATATGACGCGCCCCCTGGGCCAGTGTTGTTGGGGATACCCGGAGCCGGATCAGATGGGGGTTGTAGTCTCCGAGTGGCTGTGACCCGGTCCGTGCCCAGGGTGTCAAGCTCAGTGTGTGGCAGTCCTTACTGATGTTACTAAAGTTCTTTATGTCGACTACGCCACCCGTTGAATTGCGGTCACTACGGCCGCCGCTGCAGCAGGGTCCGCTGAGGCTGATGGTGTTTGTGCAGCTTAGGTAGTATAACCCCCAACGGGAGGGGTATAGCCTCAGGGGGTCAGGTGCAGAGGATGGTGGTTGTGGAAGTGCAGGGAAGATGGTAATGAGAGTCAGAGTCGGGTTGTGCAGTTCAGGGTTCTTTACTTACTGCTGTTCTTGTACCGGTCACTCCGGCCTTGAGTGACCACCCGAGCCGCGCTGCGTCCACCAGGTCCTGGACTCGGCCAACCCCCAAGTAGTTCTGGAGCGTGGTTCTGAGCTCCCTTTCTGTCCTGTCCTCGTCTCTGGCCTTCCCCACCAGGGATCCACCTAAGTCCGGCTCCCTCGGGCCTCTTGTTGGTGAACCCTTGTCTCTGGGTTCCCTGACCCTATGCGTGGTCTGCCTTCCGGGTGGATATAGTGGGTGGCCGTGGCAGATTCTGCCCACGGCCTCCGGTTCCTGGCTAAGGTGTGCTGTAGCCTCTGCCAGCTTGGGATCCGGTACCCTGTTGCCAACTCTTCACCCTTTGATTTAGTTTGGGCTCTCAGAGTTCCTTCTTTCTCCCCCTCTGGGTCTTTCAATCTCCTCTCTCACTCTTGGCTCTGGGGCTGCTCTGCTCCTCTGCTTTCCTCCACTGCTCTGCAAAGACTTACTGACTGACTGACCCTGATCTTAGATGGTGCCCACCTTAAATACTCCCTCTATGTGTGAGCTCAGGTGACCAGCACCCAATGAGCTCCTAACTTTACCCAGGCTGCTCCCCCTATCTGCCCCTACACTACTGGGATGTACCACCCCCCTCCCACTCCAGCCAAGGACAGACTCGGTCGTACCTGCACATTATTAAGTGGGAGTACCATTGGTCTGTCCTCCGGAAATGGGATGTGTGTAGTGCATGCAGCTAACTGAGCTCAGTTCCACACTCCATCCTTACCCGGGAGTGGAATATCACACCTCTGGCTGAGGTGCAATACCCCTGTAGCAGCCGAATCCTCAGGGTGCTACATTCCCCCCTGGTAAATCACAGCACGTCCTCGGGCTGTAAGATATAAACAACATCCGAAACATACAATTTTTTTTTTCATAAACATAAACATATAAAACATATAAAACATCATATATATCAGCATAAACTTTTCATATAAACTTTTCATAAAAACATTCCTGTCTTCTGGTACCTCCGGTCACGGTGCAACTTGTGACCGGGTAAAGTGCGACAGTCTCTTGAAGAAACACGGTTTCCTATAAAACCGGTAGGGGGCGCTTTAGGAAGCGCAACTATATACAAGGGGATATGGCCGCTCTCAGTCCTCGGCCAGGTATTAGGGAGGATTGACCGCTCTCAGTCCTCGGTCAGTGGGGAAATGGGACACACTGGAACAGTTCACTGTTGTCCCAACGGGGACCATATTTAAATTAGCAGCATGGCATATACCCTAACGGGTAACTTTATACAGTCTCTTCACTACCGTACTCAACGACGGCGTCCTCCTGCTCTTTCTTTGTGGACAGTTTCAGTTTCAGACCCGTCCGGGTCCTCTTGCTCCTCCTCACACCGCAGCTCCTCCTCCGTCAGGCGATGCACATGGAGGGCGTAGGGTCCTTTGGCACACTTGTGCCGGGTGAAGGTGACCTCGTCCCCCAAATACAGGTCACGACCTCTGTGTCCCTCCGGTAGGTGGGACTCAACGTCTCTCCTGGTCACGAAGACGTCGCCTGGGGTGCGGTGATCCCTGATGAAACCCCACCCATGCTGCAGATTGAACTTTATCACAGTCCCGATGGTACGGGGACCATGCGCTGCACGGGGGTTTCTCCTGGTCCGGCTCTTCTGCTCCGCGCTCCTTATTTGGGCTTGTTGTTCCCGGACCCGCCTCTCTCTCCGCTCCCTCTCAAAGACCTCGAGCTGCTGGCGGCAGCACTCTGCACGCTCCGCTGCGGCTGCCCGAGTCTCCTGAGTGAACCCCATGAGGTCTTCTCCGGTGGGATCCCACTCAAACTGGGTCTCTTCTAGCGGGGGCGAGGTCCTCTTTACAGGCTTCGGAACCGGAATCAGGGGTTCGTCTAGGGGTCTCTCTTTCCGGAGTTGGGGATGGTGAAACTCCGGTGGCCATATGAAGGGCTGCCCATCCGGGCACGTATGCTGGGCGAACAGGTCTTCACCCAGGTGCGGTACTATAGGTGTTATGGGCGCCGTGGTGGTAGCGGCGCCCGGGTTAACCAGGCCTTGCGACCAGGCTTGGGGCACCTTAAAAGTAAAGGGCACCGTAAGAACGGCGGCGCCCTGTGTTACTTGGCCCTGCGACCAGGCCGGGGGCTCCGCGGAGGTAGGGGGCGCTGTTGGTATTGCGTCGCCCGGGGGTACTAGGCCTTGCGACCAGGCCGATGGTACTTCCTGCTTGGCCACGCTCGGGGTCGAGGCGTGTGACGTCACAGGGGTCGCGGCTTCCGTTTGAGGCCTAGTCTGCGGCGGTGACGTTGCAGCGACGGGCACGGCAGGGGGTACTTCGGGCTCTGCGACGGGGAGCTGGGGCAGGCGCGCGGTTTCCCGGCTCGGGGTAGTGACGTCCCCTTTACCTGCCTCCATTCATTCGGCTCCCTTTTTGGCGCCGTCTCCGGCCTTCAGTCCTCCTGCGCCATCCTCAGAGGCGGTCTGTCTCCTCGTCTCGGGTGGCGTGCTCCGCTGACGAGTCTCGGTCTGCTGGGCCATCTCTCGGCTCCACTCCGCCAACGTCTCTCGTTGCACCCGGGCCAACCTCTGTGCGAGGCCCTCCAGCGCGGTCTGTGTACACTCCCGGTCTCGGGGGAGCTGTGTTAGGATCTCCAGCAGGCCTTCTGGAGTGGCGACCTGCAACAGGCTCCTGACCACTGGGTCGGTGCTGCCTGGAGTGGCGGCCCGCATCAGGCTCCTGACCACTGGGTCGGTGCTGCCTGGCTCTCCCTCCATCTCCGGGTGTGCTTTCTCTGGACTCTCTTCCAGACGTCTCGTCTCCGGGTGCGCTCTCTCCAGACTGCTCCAGGCGACACCCATCTTTGTTCTCTTCTTCTGTCTCCGCCCACATCGAGGGTGGTCCCGGGGCAACTTAGTGATTGTCAGTTCCAGGGGCAGTTCTCTCACGCTGATGGACACTTCCAGCATCACAGTCTCTGTTGGTGGGGGCGGTTTCCGCTTTTGGCGCCATTCTTCGACCTGGCCCACGATGGGAGGTGGCCTCTTGCCACCCTCTGGCACGCCTATAATGGCGTCCGCTCCCCCAAGGCGGGAAATCTTCAGAAATGGCGGGAATCGTCTCCCAGTGGCGGGAAACTCCATGGATGGCGGGAAAAAGCTGCAAATGGCGGACAACCGGCGGGAAACGACCTGTGATGGGGCCCGATGGCGGGGACCCTCCGGAACCGGCAGGAGACTTCTTTTTAAGGTAACGGTGAACTTTTCTTCAGGCACGCAGTACCCGGTTGTTGCGGGCACGAAATCCTGCCGACTACGCCAAAGTTGACGCGCCCCCTGGGCCAGTGTTGTTGGGGATACCCGGAGCCGGATCAGATGGGGGTTGTAGTCTCCGAGTGGCTGTGACCCGGTCCGTGCCCAGGGTGTCAAGCTCAGTGTGTGGCAGTCCTTACTGATGTTACTAAAGTTCTTTATGTCGACTACGCCACCCGTTGAATTGCGGTCACTACGGCCGCCGCTGCAGCAGGGTCCGCTGAGGCTGATGGTGTTTGTGCAGCTTAGGTAGTATAACCCCCAACGGGAGGGGTATAGCCTCAGGGGGTCAGGTGCAGAGGATGGTGGTTGTGGAAGTGCAGGGAAGATGGTAATGAGAGTCAGAGTCGGGTTGTGCAGTTCAGGGTTCTTTACTTACTGCTGTTCTTGTACCGGTCACTCCGGCCTTGAGTGACCACCCGAGCCGCGCTGCGTCCACCAGGTCCTGGACTCGGCCAACCCCCAAGTAGTTCTGGAGCGTGGTTCTGAGCTCCCTTTCTGTCCTGTCCTCGTCTCTGGCCTTCCCCACCAGGGATCCACCTAAGTCCGGCTCCCTCGGGCCTCTTGTTGGTGAACCCTTGTCTCTGGGTTCCCTGACCCTATGCGTGGTCTGCCTTCCGGGTGGATATAGTGGGTGGCCGTGGCAGATTCTGCCCACGGCCTCCGGTTCCTGGCTAAGGTGTGCTGTAGCCTCTGCCAGCTTGGGATCCGGTACCCTGTTGCCAACTCTTCACCCTTTGATTTAGTTTGGGCTCTCAGAGTTCCTTCTTTCTCCCCCTCTGGGTCTTTCAAACTCCTCTCTCACTCTTGGCTCTGGGGCTGCTCTGCTCCTCTGCTTTCCTCCACTGCTCTGCAAAGACTTACTGACTGACTGACCCTGATCTTAGATGGTGCCCACCTTAAATACTCCCTCTATGTGTGAGCTCAGGTGACCAGCACCCAATGAGCTCCTAACTTTACCCAGGCTGCTCCCCCTATCTGCCCCTACACTACTGGGATGTACCACCCCCCTCCCACTCCAGCCAAGGACAGACTCGGTCGTACCTGCACATTATTAAGTGGGAGTACCATTGGTCTGTCCTCCGGAAATGGGATGTGTGTAGTGCATGCAGCTAACTGAGCTCAGTTCCACACTCCATCCTTACCCGGGAGTGGAATATCACACCTCTGGCTGAGGTGCAATACCCCTGTAGCAGCCGAATCCTCAGGGTGCTACATATACACTACCATTCAAAAGTTTGGGGTCACCCAGACAATTTTGTGTTTTCCATGAAAACTCATACTATTATTTATCAAATGAGTTGCAAAATGATTAGAAAATATAGTCCAGACATTGACAAGGTTAGAAATAATGATTTTTATTAGAAAGAATAATTTTCTCCTTCAAACTTTGCTTTTGTCAAAGAATGCTCCCTTTGCAGCAATTACAGCATTGCCTTTGGCATTCTAGCTGTTAATTTACTGAGGTAATCTTGAGAAATTTCACCCCATGCTTCCAGAAGCCCTTCCCACAAGTTGGATTGGCTTGATGGGCACTTTTTGCGTACCATACGGTCAAGCTGCTCCCACAACAGCTCAATAGGGTTGAGATCTGGTGTTTGAGCTGGCCACTCCATTACAGATAGAATACCAGCTGCCTGCTTCTTCCCTAAATAGTTCATGCATAATTTGGAGGTGTGCTTTGGGTCATTGTCCTGTTGTAGGATGAAATTGGCTCCAATCAAGCGCTGTCCACAGGATATGGCATGGCGTTGCAAAATGGAGTGATAGCCTTCCTTATTCAAAATCTCATTTACCTTGTACAAATCTCCCACTTTACCAGCACCAAAGCAACCCCAGACCATCACATTACCTCCACCATGCTTTACAGGGGGCGTCAGGCTCTTCCAGCATCTTTTGAGTTGTTCTGCATCTCACAAATGTTCTTCTGTGTGATCTAAACACCTCAAACTTTGATTCGTCTGTCCACAAAACTTTTTTCCAATCTTCCTCTGTCTAATGTCTGTGTTCTTTTGCCCATATTAATCTTTTCCTTTTATTATCCAGTCTCAGATATGGCTTTTTCTTTGCCACTTTGCCCTGAAGGCCAGCATCCCGGAGTCGCCTCTTCACTGTAGATGTTGACACTGGCTTTTTGCATGTACTATTTAATGAAGCTGCCAGTTGAGGAGCTGTGAGGCGTCTATTTCTCAAACTAGAGACTCTAATGTACTTGTCTTGTTGCTCAGTTGTGCAGCAGGGCCTCCCACTTCTCTTTCTACTCTGGTTAGAGCCTGTTTGTGCTCTCCTCTGAAGGGAGTAGTACACACCATTGTAGGAAATCTTCAGTTTCTTGGCAATCTCTCGCATGGAATAGCCTTCATTTCTAAGAACAAGAATAGACTGTCAAGTTTCACATGAAAGTTCTCTTTTTCTGGCCATTTTGAGAGTTTCAAACAAATGTAATGCTCCAGATTCTCAACTAGCTCAAAGGAAAGTCAATTTTATAGGTTCTCAAATCAGCCAAACTGTTTTCAGCTGGGCTAACATACTTGTGCAAGGGTTTTCTAGGGTTTTCTAAACATCCATTGGCCTTCTTACACAGTTAGCAAACACAATGTACCATTAAAACACTGGAGTGGTGGTTGTTGGAAATGGACCTCTATACACCTATGTAGATATTGCAATAAAAACAATGTATAGAGTGTATTTCTGATTCATTTAATGTTAACTTCATTGAAAAAAATGTGCTTTTCCTTAAAAAATAATGAAATTTCTAAATGACCCCAAACTTTTGAACGGTAGTGTATCTCTCCCTAAATCAGCAGCGCTGTCCGTACACTGTCTGATCCGGAGCGACTGTGTCCAAGATGGCGGCGCCCGGTTTTAAATACTCGAGGTGACGCTGTGCGGCCAGCCAATCACTGTAATGCCCACAAACAACATGGCTGCGGCATTACAGTGACTGGCTGGCAATCCCTGCATGTTGATTGGCTCTGTAAAGAGCGCCAAACATGCAGGGCGGAGACCCGAGCTCCCGCCCGAGTAACCCGGAAATGCTCGGTGCTCGCCGAACATCCCGAGTAGCGTGATGCTCGGGCGAGTACCGAGCTGTGTCGAGCATGCTCGCTCAACACTATTAATAATACGCAAACTAAGAATTGGCATACATGTGCACATGGCGTGGAAGAAATTATGATTTCTGAACAGTATATTTGCACTATTTATGTGGGTTTAGGCAATGAGGCTTCTCCCCTCCCCCTCATTACTACCCATAACTGATGACTGACAAGTATCTCCCTATGTGCTATGTGTGTCTATAGGAAGAAACCTATCAGTCTAGGAGAGTGGGACAAGCAGAAGCCGCCAGGGACCTGACTCAGACAATTCATCAGAGACACACAGAACCAAAATCATCAAAGCTTTCATGCCAGAATTCTGGTGTACAGGGTTTGAAAAGTTGCAAAATGTAGGCGCAACTCGGAGTTGTACATAAAGTGTGCGGCTTTCGGAGTTTTTACAGCAGTTTTTCCCAGCTCCGCCAAAATATGCAGAGCTGGGGCGGGAGCGCGCTAGGGGCATGACACCACAGCTCATCTAATTCATGATGAGCTGTGGCATTCCGTACATCAGAAATATCACTCTAGTCTATGACTGGAGTAAAATTTCTGGCAGGCACCTCTTCATGAATCAGGAGGGTCTGACTCCCGCCCGCCTGTCATCAAGGCCAGCAAAAAATATAGCTGATCTTGATGAATCTAGCACTTAGACCCTAGCCAGCTTTTCAAAGTACAGCTGCAAAGATGAAACCAGTGTCTGATTCATGCCGCCTGTGTTTCAAGCAGCAAGAATTTATTGTCAAGTTCTTTTTAATGAAAGTGGGTCATCGTATGTGCACACATATTGCTAATAGTAGTGCTTAGTTTCAGAGTAGATAGTGGACTTTGCTTTACATACAGCATGGTTGGTGCTATCTGAAAAAACTGTAGTTGGGACAAGAGGAGTCTTTAAGGATTGCTGCATGGTTGATAGAGGAGCCATTGAGCAGGTTGTTCATGATGGGAGAATATTCTTATTACACCTTTCTTACGATGTTCTCTACAATTTTTTTGTTCTGTGGTGACAGACTGCCTAGCTTAATTAGAATTTCTTATTATGACACCATTTATTTTGCAACTACATAGATCCAGGCTTCAGCACAAACACAAGGTTCCAGCAGCCCTATTTGCACATGTGTAATGTGATGCAGGACAGTAGTCGGGGCGAGGTACTCGTCGCTTGCACCCCGGCATGTTACATGAAGGTGGGAGTCCTGGCTGGCTGTGTGGACTTGTGCTGTGAGGGTGCTACACCCGTGCAGGCCTCATGTAACCGATGTTGCTGGTTTGCCAGGACCATAGGTTTTATAGTTCATTTAGGGAGACCACCATTTACCAATAAACTTTATACTGAACGGGAACTTGGTAGGGAATGTATACAGGAGATAGCGGGTACACAATCTTATGAAAGTTTCCTCAGAACATTTTCCACACAGTTTCAATTCCTTCCTCTTTACTTGCCATCTGCATTCAGTGTTCCTCACTACTTCACCACATCCCAGCACACTACAGTCCTGTTTAGCAAGAGTCCTTTACTCAATCCGCGGTTCTGCGTCTTCCTTCTCCTTAGGGAAGATATTGTGCTAGTGTGGCCGGTACTTATCTTCTCTAATGCTGACACACTGGAACTCCTGCCCAGGACACTCTATTCATCTCACGTACTTAGTCCTGGCCTGTTACCTTTACCAGTGCCTCAGGGCCATACTGCTAGGTGACCTCTTCCAGGACCCGTCTCCGGTAATTCACTCTATCAGTCACTTTCCTCGTTTCTGCTCCTCATCACGCTATCCCTTTTTCGCAGTCTCCTCTCACTACTAGGGGACATCCAAGAATTGCAGCATTGCTCACAGTGGACCTTAGGTCCTCTTACTATGCACTCTGGGCCCTTTCTGATCTACTGACAGGAAACTAGTTCGGTCTCCTTTAGCTTATCCCCTCCCACTCTGGGCTAGTTCCAAACATTAACTCTCACTGTCCCTGTCAACTACCTGTTGCTGGGCAGAATACAATACCAACACTATAACACATTTCACAGTTCACATTACACATCAAAAATACTCATATTCCTCAAGAGGAAACATGGGCAGTATTTCCATCTCCATACACGAGTCTTGAAATGGAAGACAGCTTCCTCACCTCTTTCTGTCTTGATTACATGCATGAAGGCCACTGACAAAATGACTAATTTCAATAGCCAAGCCAGCCCCATTTTCTATAAAAGTTACTTCCGAGACAGACAGGTGGAGAGGAAGTTTTCTCTTTTGTCAAAAAGTTGGTAGTGGAGCTGCTTGGACCATCTTAGACATGTCAACATTGGGGTAAGTTTCTTAATCAAATTATATATTAACTTTCATCTATTTTCATTCTAAACACATTACAATTATTCTAGCAGGAGAAAGCTAGTATTAAAGAAGTTGTCCATGATTGGGGCTCAAGTCACTTTATGTGACTGCAGACTTGTGAATCCTCACAGCTTGCACAGTGCACGCTGTCAGGATTCTGCGGTGTCGCCACTAAGAGTGGGTGGTCATTTGACCACAAGTATGCAATATACATACCTATGGTCACATTCCGACTAGACATGTCCAACCTCTCTCAATTCACTTGTATTGAGCAAGGTGAAACATGACCGCATATATGGAAATTGCATACTTGCGTTCATGCATCCGCACCCTCTTGGCACCAGACAATCCTGACAATGAGCACTGTGCGCGCTCTGAGGACTCACCAGTCTGCAGTCACATAGAATGACCGCAAATTTGAACCCCAAGCCTGGACAGCCCCTTTCATGGACCACTTTGTAGTTGCTTTTTCTGAATCCTTCTGACTAAGAGCGATTCTTGGTAGTGATTCTCTAATAATGAGCAGGGGCATTTCCGGGCCCAAATCCTATGGGGAGATGTTCATAAGTGAAGCTATTATGGCAGTATGCTTACCAGCTTAATTTTGCCTGAGGGTATGTTCACATATGGGGGAAATTTTAAGCTTCTGAGTAGACCACAAATCTGCAACAAATCCAGAACATAACCTATTGTTTTTTTTTCTGCAAGTGGATGGGGTTTTGAAAACGCTATTCACTAGTATTGTACTGTATTCGCTATGTGCAAATCCGCATCAAATCCTGAACGTGTAAGCATCGCGTAACTTCTTGTTTCATAAAGAATCCTGTAGACAGACAGTATGGTGCCTATCAATGGTAAAGAGAACTGTAGAGAGGACTCAACACATGGTCCAGTAATGTGGAACCCAAGTCTCTGTGTTGTGCCCCGAAATTGATCATTAGTTTTGGAGGCCAAGTACATTTAGAGCCCCCTAGAATACAAATAATATATACGGTAGTTCTACTTTAGTGCAATATTCTAGGGTCATCAACTTTCTTCTTTAATTTAATATTATTTCTTTCTTTAAACTGCAGCAAATGACTGTGATATTTAGGAGGACTTGATGAATATACAAGCACAGTCTGCAACTATGGGGCATAAACAAGTATACACAAATTGCTATTGCTATAACAGAAGAATTGTCCAGTACAATTTATTGGTAATCTTAAAAGGAAGATCTGATTAAAAAGCCAGAATTTAGATGACTACATATGCAATCCAATAGACTGGTGTTTCTTTTTTTTTGCTGAGTGCTAATTTATGCAAGACTTTCTACTATTTCCACTTGTATAAATAAGTGTCTACAATAGACTTGTCACGAAAAGTATCATTAGCCACATAAACAACAGGCCAAAAACTAATAGAATTAAAATGAATGTGCTTAGTATTCCATACATTTCCTTAATAAGTCCTTTCCTGAGAGACAGTTTGTTAAGTGCTTGGCTGTTAAACAAAATGGTGTTTTATTTGAGAATATTTTAGAAATAAAGCAGTTTTGTTTCTGGCAAACATCCCAGGGAACATTTATGCACAAATCTGCCTCTTTCAAGACTCATTGCTCATGGTATCAATAAAACACTCTGCATAAAATTAAAATAAAGTTCTAAGTTCTAAATGATTGGTTCTACAAAAGACTGCAATGTATACCAGGGAAAAAAAGGAAATATAAAAATATACAGTACTGTGCAAAAGTTTTAGGCAGGTGTGGAAAAATTGTTGCAAAGTAAGAATGCTTTTAAAAATAGAAATGTTAATAGTTTATTTTTATCAATGCACAAAATGCAAAGTGAATGAACAAAAGAGAACTCTAAATGAAATTAATATTTGGTGTGATATTGGTGTAATATTTGGTGTGGCTGTCAAAGCAGCATTAAAGCATTCATTCTTCTAAGTACACTTGTACATAATTTTTGAAGGAAGGAACTCAGCAGGGAGGCTGTTAGTCAGTGTGCCTGGGCTTTCTTACAGTGGCCACTCACTGTATACTGAGAGGTGACTGAGGCCGCGCCTCTATGACTGAAAGCTGGAGGCTTCAGGGAGGAATAAAGTTCATTTCCTCCAGTTAGCTGCGATTTTAGTGGGGAGGCCGGGCAGTATTAGAATGCTATTAACATGCAAATTAACCCTATACCTGCAAGTTAATAGTGTTTGGGGACACAACAGGTTTCCTTTAATCCACTTTACATAATGTGGGACAGCTAAGGACAAATCTGGGGCTAACATGGAAACTTTTGCACCTAAAAAAAATACGATAAAATAGTTACTCTCTCAGACTTATTTTCTTTAGTGAAATCGTATCATGTTGTTATTTTGTAATCTGAATAGGTCTAACAATCCTTCTGGTTTGATTGCATAATATATTTTTGCAGAAGTCAGAGCTCAATTCTTTAACTGTCAGCGATGTAAATTATCTTTTTTTTTTGCCAGGAGTGTAGAAAAAGGACATTTTCTGTTATATATGGTTTTGCACATTTTCTTCTAAGTATATGTTATTCCATTGAATCTATATATTGCTTCATAATATGGTTTGTGATTCCTCTCTTGTAAGCTAAGGTAGGGTGAACGAGAGAAATATTGTAAATCCTTTAGTTTACTCGATGGCAGTAGGCAAGTGGACCCTGGGGACCATGATTTTTAGAGGAAGGACTAGCTGTAAGCCATGTGATCACAAGAATGGAGGGATTACATTATTTTTTGGGGTGGAGCGAGTGAAAAAGGGTGACTAATGGAGAAGTAATTGGAAGGAAATCTGGATGGGTAAAGATTGGTGCTACTTTGGAGAGCAGGTCTGTTGAGTAGCCATGATGTAGCTGTGTTTGTGTCAGACCTCATGCCTGTGACAGAAGGATCTTAGTATCTAAAAGTGGTTGGAGTGGGACTTTCCAGACTGATGCAAGTAAATGAGACCCTGCAAGAGCACCTGAGGCCAAAGTGAGAGAACCTGTTGTTTAAAGGGAATCTTTCACTATATTTTTGCTACTTCATCTGAGAGGAGCATAATGTAGGAAAAAAGACTGTTATTCCAACAATGTATCACTTAGCTTACTGGGTGCAGCAGCTGGGACGCAATCAGTTTTTAGATGTAGCACGAAGCAGAGCTCAGAAAACTGTCCTTTGGCCACACCACTGATTAGCAGCTTTCTGTGTACATAGTCTATTGACTGCTTATTACAGGAGGTGGTGTGGTCGGACCAGGGCTCACAGAGCTGTAGTCCAGGCAGTGATAAAATATTCATTGTATTGAAACAACAGCACACAACCTAATAAATGACACATCCTTAAAATCAGTGTCTCAGCCCCTACCTCATGCCGTCCTCAGAGTACATAGCAAAACCCTGGCCACTGTGGATACTGTCTTGCCACTGTCCTGGTAGCGTTTGTCTTTGTCAGAAATGCATAAAAACAACTCCATCATCTTCATTTGGGACTCTGTCGGGGTTCCTGTCAGAATACAGTTTTTTAAGGATTCTGACAGAAACTTGAAAGTAGTGCTCAGTGGAGAGCTGTGTATTAAAAAGGTTGTCCACTACTTTTACATTTATGACCTATCTTTAGGTTAGGGCATCAATGTCTGATTGGCCAGGGTCTGATACCCAGCACCCCCGCCGATCAGATGTTATCGGTATCGTCGGCATCGGCCAGAAGTACTCACTTGCCGAGCTGCTCCGTCTTCTGATAGTGGGTGGGGCTTGGTCTACACATCTACCTCCTATTCAAATCAATGCCGCTGCCACTATCAGAAGAAGGAGCAGCTCGGCAAGTGAGTACTTCCGGCCAGCAGCCACTGCCACCAGTAACAGTTGTTCGACGGGGGTGCCGGGTGTCGGACCCTGGCCGATCAGACACTGATGACTTATCCTAAGGATAGGGCATCAATGTAAAAGTAGTGGACAATCTCTTTAATGTAAACTTAGCCTAACTGGTAATCTTATATTCTTGACTAAAGTGTTTTTCCAATGACAAAAAATCTATGTTTACAGATTAACCAGATTAACGACAAATTATTTGGTTTGGAGCCAGAAGAAGAGAGTGTTTTTTATTTGCACAGTGGCCTTAGTTTTGCGTTTTATTAACATGAGATTATCTATCTTGCTTTTTTCTGATCAGCAGCACCATAATGACCATTGACATGTAATGCAAGGGAACACTCTGGCCGAGGGTTATTTCCATGACCCTAAATACTACAGAAAAGGGACTTTGCTAGGTGTATGTGTTGTTAACTCTTCTAAATGCAACTGCAGACCATATACCGCTGCTCGACATGGCAGGAAAGGACCCGACAAAGTAGGGATGAATGAAACGGGAGTAAGAAAGTAAACTTTTCTTTACTAAACAAACTGGTAAAACATATTTCCATCCGGTATCAGGAATGGCAATTAAGCAATAAGTCATCTGCACAATTCAGAGGTATTTTTTAATAGTCATTGTCATGAGGTGTCTTTTCAATTAATAAAAATATTTATTATTATATTTGAATTGTGAATTAATTTATTCCCTGATAGTTTTCTTCTAATATTGTGCTTTTTTGCTATTTGGGTAGTGGTATGTATAGTGTTGGCATGTTTACAATAAATTCTCTCCTGCTATAGGTCTAACCCTGCGATGTACTAGTCTGCATCATTTGAAAGACAATTATGCAGTCTAATTGAACTAGCGAACAATGAGGGAACAGCCATGACTATCTTCCGCTAATCCTGTGGGACACAATGCTTGAAATGAGAGCTGAGGGATATAAAAAGGGGCCTGCTCCTGTCACCGGTATGATTCTACGGGACTTCAGCCTAGGGACCATGGTTCCAGCTGGTGGATTACAGAACTGCCCCTCTGCCCAACACTGAGCCCATGAATTTGTTTGGATAATCCAGGTTGAGACAATCTGGTCACCTGGCTAAATACCTCGCTGTGCTCGGTCAACTTCCTAAGCTTGCCTGTTCTCAGTGGAGCCGGGTGCTGGCGGTTGGGGTAGTTGGCCCTGGATGCCTCGAAGTCACAGAGGTTCTCATCTCTGGTGAACCAGTGACTCTGTCACTTGCACAATCTTTGTGTCCTTGCTGGGAATGTACTATATGCTAACTATTGGTGACCCAATAAAGTCTTACCGGAGTGTGGTACCCTCACCCTGTGTTGTCGGAGTAGTGTTCAGCCCACGAGGACGGAGTATGGGCGTTCAGTGGGATGAGCGCCGGCCCGTGTAGTCTGCTATGACTTTATAAGCACACTCACACCAGTAACGTACAAACCCACTAGAGACAAACACCTGAACCCGACAAGTCCCTGTTCAGACTAGGGAAGTTCCTAATCTGATTCTAATCTGAATCTGCCTGACCACGGAGGTTAGCTTCCTAAGTATATGCAATGGCGCCCCCACTCAATGTCAACTTACCCTGAATGTCCTTAACTGCACCCTCTATAAAAAATGTGCAACACTTAAACAATAATAACTATAAAGTGAAATGCAGAAATATATGGGGAAAGGGCACAGGCCTATGAATATGTTCACATAGACACACAGGAAAGATGGAAGAAAATAAAAAGAACCACACAACAAATGAAATACGTGGATAACCTCCCAGACCTCAAATGTAAATGAAAGGAAAGGATACTGGAGAGGCAGACATACAAACAAACCATAGGAAAAGCAACGGAGATGAACCAGGTAAAAAAATCCTTAGTTGATGAGCTGGATCTCAAAACACCATTTGTCTTGAAATATAGCCAGCAAAGATGGCAGGTCCAAGATAAGTATGAATAACCCATCCAAAGAAGTAATAGGTGTGAACCAAATTGGGAAGTGAAAGACACCTGTATAGAAGAAAACCAAAGAAAGGAAAGAAAAGACAAAAGAACCATCAGCAGTTGGACAGAGACCAAACTGGCTGTGGCTCAGCAGAGAGGGAAACTGACCACGCAGCAAGAGGTCACCAGGTCGAGTCCAGAAACCGAGGCATGACAAAGTCTTTCTAAAGACAGCCAGGCTAGTGGACGAGAGCACCCACTGACCCTCGTGTCTCCTCAACGCTATAGTGCTATAGTCAAAAATAAGGGACAGCAGGAAACATAATGTTAATTACCATGATCTGTCCCTAAAACAGTCCTGCCTTAGCACGGAGGTTGGCCCCCGGTCACCGAATTTTAGCCCTGTAGTGCCCTAATAGGCCCTGCACAGTTAGATCCTTTCATAAAGTATATCCCTTTCATATATAAACATAGATACAATCAAAATGTAAGGTGCATTTTGAAAAAAATATATCTAGGAGAAAAGGATGCATGAATATATCATAAATAATGAGGAGCAGGCCATTGATATAAATATTAGCATATAATATAATTGCTGACATATAAAAAAGACCTATAGGATATCTAAGTTGTAGGCGTACAAGGAGTTAAATTGTCAAAATTCTCCAATTAATACTAGTAACCAATATCACCTAAAAAATGTGTAAAACGTATATACAGCAAGATATGCCCAATGTCTTATAGCCCATAAACAAAACCATATAATGTGCCAAGCAGCGGCCTCAGATAGTATCTCCAACCATTGATATGTATCTAAAAATATAAATGATAGCCCATCCTGTGAAAGAGTGGTATCATCTAGGCAACTTGGGAAAAGCCTGAGACAAACTCGACATGTTTCCCCTTAAATAGGTTCATCAGAATTAATCTAAATATTACTTAGCTTAAGGACGATATATGATGGCAACCGTACCAATCAGGCAAATATTCTTGTGTATGCAGGGACAAGATAACTCATTAATAGCGTGCATATTGAGTTTGGTGCTCTCCCTATGTATCCTCCTGCCTAGATTTGACATTCGGGAGGAAGATGCGCGGCATGCATTCCAAATATGTGTTCCACCTAAATCACATATGCGCACGGTGTATCAAATTCGAGATGCATTCCATAGAACTCAGGTTTCCTTGACTAGAGCTTCCAGATCTGGCCAACACTTGACCTTCTTATCTAGTATACATAATACTTTCTATAGGCCCAACACTTGTCTGCTATAAAGGACTACTTCTGCCACTTGGTAACTTCAGAACTTGCTACCTGAGTTTAAATTCTCTTCTCCACACACAACACCCTTGAGCAATCCTGGTCTGCCAATATGAGTTCCTTCTCTTTCAAATACTTTCCAACAACTGATCTACAAACAGGAACTAAGTTTCAATACCCATTTACCGTAACTTATTCCACCATGGGCTGGCCCTACAGTTAACGCTGTCCGCAGACTAACTAACTGTTGCCGGCCACACAATAGATAAAACAACATATAGAACAGAACAATACAATATAAATAAAAAGGTCTTCAAAGGGGATGTCAACCAGCTTCTCTACTTTTACAGATACATACAGGTAACGTTTCACCTGTCCCATCAGTAGCTTTTTGCAAGTGCGATTTGCTTCACTTGAGATTTGTAGTAATATTTTATTATACTTTCATCCTTGACACAAGGTAATAATTTAGAAATGTGTCTCTCCAATGCATTTGCACTTTGGGCACTGACTTTTTCCTCTTTGACCTCATTGGTTGCAATCCTTTTGGAAGTGCTCTGCAGGTTAGACCTCGGGTTCTCCAAAAATCTCAAAATGATTTAATGGTGGATATTTGATATTCCTTTTGAGAAAATCTGGCATTCAAAGTTCACTTTTTCCTGAGTGACAAGATAAAATGCTATACCTTGGGGTATGTCATTTCTTAATCTGAAAAAGATTTGCAATTATCAAAAGACTTCAAGAGGCTCAAATAAAATGTGAACATGAATTTATGAATAACACAGACCTACCCTTGTGAACAGAATTTTAAAGAGCTGTGAAGATAAACCCTCACCATATTTGCAAAGAGGGAAAAGAAGTTGAATTGTGATTACGTACTATTTTCAGGCAAGTTCTGTAAAACAAGATGTTCAAGGCGCAAATTTTTTTGATCTTTCAAAATTCTTGCTGGTAACATTCATATATCTTGTACCCTCATAAATAAAAATGGCCCTATGTTTCCAGTCACAATTCAATTACTGAGGAAGACAATATGCAGTCTTAGATCAATAGACTATTACACTAGAAATGTGCAGGGTAATTTCAATTTAGGCCCCTTCTCTGAAATATGTGATTGGATTTGTTGGCCTGACAAAATTATTTGAGGTACAATATAAAAGCATGTACATCACAATTCTGTTTGAAGAGCCTGTTTTTATAGTTACTGATTTACTTAGTGTTTCATCGGGCACATGGGAGTATCGACTAATGAAAGCAAACTTTGGAAACCACAGTTTTATATGTAGTATTAAAAAGAATCTATGTTCCCATTTCACTACCCAGTTACAATCTGAAATGCCGCCCGGTGAAGATTACTTTTAGCACCAACTCAATAAAGAATATACAACTTCATATCAAAAGTGCTGACAAATGATTATCGAAGGATACAGAGGAATCATAAACAAGTCAAAAGTTCATATGTACACTTTAATAAGAAATAGTTTACAATAAAAGATGAGCAAATATGCCGCAAAATCAAGTTCGGTATTGGGATAGTGGATTTTATTCTGCTCTGCTGATTTTTCAGTCAAGGATCCACGAGAAGATAATTCAAAGTGGTTTATTGTCAACGCGTTTCAAAGTCAAAAGACTCCTTCTTCAGGACAACCATATGTACATAAATCTAAGCCGTTCCAGAGGTGTCGGCACTCGCTCTCCCGGGGTTCTCTTGCGGTTAGGTGAGTATAAAGCCCCCGTCTCACATAGCGATGTCGCTAGCGATATCGCTGCTGAGTCACGGTTTTGGTGACTCACCAGCGACCTCACCAGCGATGTCGCTATGTGTGACACTTTGCAACGATCAGGCCTCTGCTGTGAGGTCGCTGATCGCTGCAAAGTGTCCTGGACCATTTTTTGGTCGTTGGCCTCCCGCTGGCCAGCACACATCGCTGTGTGTGACCAGCGGGACCAACGATCTGGCTGGTAACTATGGTAAACATCGGGTTACTAGGGGCACGCGCGCACTTAGTAACCCGCTGTTTACCATGGATACCACTCTGCTGCGGTGCTCGGAGGCTCCCGCGCACCGTAGCAGAGTGGTATCCATGGTAAACAGCGGGTTATTAGGGGCACACGCGCACTTAGTAACCCGATGTTTACCATAGTTACCAGCCTGCTCCTGCTTGCAGCAGGCTGGTAACGGGAGCAGGACATCGTGGAACGATTCTTTCCACGATATCGTTGCTCCCCTGATCGCTGGTGAGCCTGCCTGTTTGACAGCTCACCAGCGATGTATTAGCGATGCAGCAACGATCCCTGACAGGTCGTATCGTTGTCGGGATCGCTGCTGCATCGCTTAGTGTGACGGGGCCTTAAGTGTTTTTATTTTATCTGGGCCAAACATTGGAAATGAGAAGGGATCACCCAAGTAGTGGACAACTCCTTTAATGTGCTGAAAGAGTGGGAAAGATTTCAGAAATTCATTTTAGACAATTGTACTTTGGCGATATTTTACTATTTGTAATTTTTGTCAAAAACATGAGGAGGATAATCACCAGTCACTTCCTTTAGACTGCCAATGCAATGGCTGCAGAACCACTGGTTGGAGCCCACTGGTATAAAGCCTGACTTTACGTCTTCGTTCCCACAATGAGATTTTGATGTCTGCACCTATTAAGTAAATTAAGCTTCTTGTGTTTTTTTTCATTGCATTTTTGTGTAAAAATTTTTTTCTATGTTTTTATTATGTGTTTTTATCATGTTTTTGACAATGCAGTTTTTGTCTTTTTTTGTTTATCATGTTTTAAATAAAGCTGCTTTGTTTTTTATATTATTTGCCATTTGACTTTGACAAAAATTCATGTGCAGATTACATACGTTTTTTGGGCTTTTGCGATGGAACCGCATTAAAATCGCATATGTTTTTTACCTGTGTATTTTCCGCATCTAATGCATGTCTAGGGGGAAAATCTGTACATGAAACTCAGCATAGTTGCAAAAGAAATTGACATTTTGCAGATTAGAAACAAGCACCGCAGGTTAGTTTACGCTGATCTCTATAAATCCCATCCACTTTGCTGGAACTGTAAAACATTGCGTGTTTTGATCAGCAAAAATACAGTGTCAAAAACTGACCAAAAACTCATCTTGGGAATGTAGCCTTAAGCTGCATTCACACTGAAAAACTATTGCGAACAAGAGTTCTTAAAGAGTAACTATTGTTTTAATATCAATTTTATGAATGATGGAGCATGCACAAGATCTTGGGCAAGGAAACAGGTCACAGAGAACAGTGACAGGTGCCGGACAGTGAGAGCCACTGACAGGTGCCGGAGGCAGATGGGGAAAGAGTGAGGGAGGCCACAAAGCTGTGAGTGCAGGCCAAGCCCCCTGTTCTTGTGGCTCATTAGCATAAAAATTGGAATAGGGATTTTTCTGTAAAGGAATCAAGGATTGGTAAAACAAAGATATGGCATTATTCTGTATTACAGCTACCTAACATAATTATATCACTTTGGGCTAGAAACCTGCTGCCAGGTTCCTTTTAATGGATCCCGTCATCCATATTAATCGAGATGGGCATAGGGTGGTAAGGAGGAGGGCGGGTATGGCTGAGCTCCTAGGGCAGATAGAGATTTCCAGTGGAGTCTAAAGTATTTTTTCTCCCTTCCAAAGTACATCTGAAAGGTTGAACATCATGAGCAAATATACATTTTTCCACCCATCTATAAATCTGCTCATACTTCTGATGATTGACTAGCAGTGCAGGCTTTTAAACTTTTTACATTATCTTTAAAACAACTCTAAGTTTAAAGTCAGCTTTTGACTATGTGCAGAATGTATATAAGTACATATGAAAGACTATGAAAGCACATTACAACACTACGTTGCTATGCTATTAGATAATTTTAAACTTTTTAACTGTTTGAACCCAAGTGTCACCTTTTATTTTAGTAATTGTAGATTGTCACTATTCAGAATTCCTCAGACAGGGGTGTAAGTCCTCCATAAAGAAAGGTGGCTGTTCTTGTACTCAGTAATTAACCTAGCTTAAATTGCCATAGAAAATACTTAAGTAAAGTAAAAAATAAATTATGTTCAGACTTTGTGACAGCTGCGACACAAAAGCTGCTAAATAGTATCAATCCATAATAAGTACTGGATATATTATTAAAAAAAGGGCTAAGTAGCAAATGTAAAAAAAAAAAAAATAGAAAAAAAAAACAGCACTTATCACTCTAATTTTGTTTCATTTTGCTGTTTTTTTTTCCCGGGTCTACTTTTACATTCTAGAAACAATCACTGACCTCAGACTTCATGTGCCGTACTACTGGTATTATTACTTGAGGCCTACAGAAGCACCTGCACTTTTGGACAAACCCTTTTATGTTGAATTTGTCAGTAGGATCATCCCTCCTAAGCCATCCAGTTGAATAAAATGATACCTTGATATCTGCGATACCATGCTTTATTTCTGAGAAATCCACATTTTTTAATTATGTAAATGAGCTGTTAAGATCTAAGGGCTGGACACAGATCTCCCTGAGAATCTTCCTCCAGTACAACTACCATCTTGCCCAGTACACTCATACAATAGCGGAAAGAAATAGTGGACAGAGACGTCTGTGGGAAAACACGCCATGATGAAGAGCGGACATCTTGTCTTTGTGAAGACTCTTGCTCGTACGGTGTCATATAGCATTCCCAGGAAGAATAGACGCTGGACCAGGATCAGACACCACTTCGACTCCATGTTCCATCAGAGACGGGATAGTGAATCCAGGGTGAATTGGAGACTCTCTAGACTTGCTGAATAGGATAGAGCCTTGATAAGTATGTCGTCCAGGTAAGAGAGGACTATGATCCCATGGCACGTAGGATAGCCATGACCACAGGCATGATCTTTGTGAAAACCCTGGGGGCAGTAGCCAATTCAAAGGGGAGAGCCACAAACGGGAAATGGGGCTTGTTGGACTGGGAAATGGAGAAATCTCTAGTGCCTTGGAAAGATGGGTATGTGGTGATAGGCATCTTGAATGTCCACTAAGTAGAGGATTTTCTCAGGTTCGGTGGAGGCTATTACTGAAAGGAAGGACTCCATCTTGAAATGGCATAGAGGTCCAAGATGGGTTGGACCGAAACGTCCTTCTTTGGTACCATGAAGAGGTTTGAATAGAAACCTGTGAAGTGTTCCTGTGGAGGAATGGTAACAATAACGCCTGATTGTGAGAAAGGGAAAAAAATTCCATTTTGTATCCAGAGAAGACATCCTCTCTGACCCAGGCATCGTCAACTGCAGAGAGACACATTTCCCAAAAAAGAAGGGGACACCCAGCCACCCTGAGAAAATTCCCAGGTGAGAACGTCCCATCATGCTGAAGAGAATCTGTTAGATATAGGTCTAAACTATCTGTTTTGCTGACCGCATGGTCGCTCTGATGGGGCTAGCTTGAAAGAAGGTCTTTTCTTCTCTTGTAGTATGGAGGATTTATTCAGTCAGTTCGTAGCCCCACTGGAGGAAAAGTGATGAACGAAACTGGAGAGTTCTCCTATTACATGGACGTGTTGGCCTGGGTTGAGGAAGCAGGGCATCCGAAATGATCCGATCAAATTAGGTTTCAAAAGACAAGAACCCTGGAAGGGAAGGCTGGTGAGAGATTTCTTGGATGCAGTATCCGTGTTCTATGCTTTAAGTCATAGGCCTGTACGAATGGCCACAATGTCGCTTGAGGCCAGAGAAAATATTTTCCTTTATGGGCAATCTGGTCTGCAAGATCCCTTAGTTCTGTCGAAGGAGCAGCAGAGAGAATGCCCTGACGTAGGTGTATGGCCCAGGTAGAGGCCGAGTTAAAGGGGTAGTCTACTTCTTGATCTACCGTAAATGTTTGGCGCCAACAAAAAAGATTATACTCACCTCCTGTGCCGGCGCCGTTCCAGAGGTGTTGGCACTCGCATTCCCAGGACTCTCATGCGGTTATGACACGTGAGTCTGGCACCCAATCAGCGCTGGCGTCACTGGCTCTGCCTTTGTAGTAATTGTACATGAAGAGGATGTCAGGGCTGCGACTGCTCTCTCACTTCCTCTTCATGTTCAGTTTGTACTAAGGCAGAGACAGTGACGCCAGAGCTGATTGGGCGCCAGGCTCACGTGTCATAACACCCACACAAGCGCCTTGGGAACACAAGTGCCAACATTGGTGGAACAGCGCGAGCACGGAGGGGGAGTATAAGCTTTTTTATTTTATCAGGGTCAAGCGTGGGGTATGAAAAGGTGCTAAGTAGTGGGCAACTTATTTAAAGACCCAAGTGGAGGCGAAAGGTTGGCACATGGCCGTGCCCGTGGATTCGAAGGCTGACTTGGCCAGGGACTTAATGCATCTGTCGGTGGGATCCTTAAGAGATGCTCCGTCGGAGATTGGAAGAATAGTGTGGGTGGATAAGCGGAATACTGGAAAGTCCACAGTGGGAGATTCAGCCCAGTTTCTGAGGTCAGAGGGAAAAGGATAGAGGATGTCCATACATTAGGAGGAAACCACTATGGCTAAATTGAGTTGTAAGGAGCGCAATAAGTGACAAAAAGAAAGCATTTAGAGAACTAAAGCAAGTAGGTAGTGATGAGGCATTAAATAAATACAGAAAACTAAATAAATTATGTAAAAACCAAATCAAGGCAGCAAAGATTGAGACAGAGAGACTCATTGCCAGAGAAAGTAAAAATAATCCCAAAATATTCTTTAACTACATAAATAGTAAGAAACTAAAAAATCATAGTGTTGGCCCCCTTAAAAATAGTCTGGGTGGAATGGTGGATGAGGATGAGGAAAAAGCCAATATGCTAAATGATTTTTTTTTCAACACTATTTACACAAGAAAATCACATCACAGAAAACATGATCAGTGATGACAAAAATTCTCCATTAAATGTCACTTGCTTAACCCAGCAGGAAGTACGGCGGCGTCTAAAAATCACTAAAGTTGACAAATCCCCGGGCCCGGATGGGATACACCCACGAGTACTGCAGGAATTAAGTAACGTCATAGATAGACCATTATTTTTAATCTTTAAAGATTCCATAATAACAGGGTCTGTACCACAGGACTGGCGTATAGCAAATGTGGTGCCAATATTCAAAAAGGGGAAAAAAACTGAACTTGGAAATTATAGGCCAGTAAGCTTAACCTCTACTGTGGGTAAAATCCTGGAGGGTTTTCTAAGAGATGCTATACTAGAGTATCTGAAGAAGAATAACCTCATGACCCAATATCAACATGGGTTTACGAGGGACCGTTCCGATCAAACGAATCTGATCAGCTTTTAAGAAGATGTAAGTTCCGGACTGGACCAAGGAAATGCAGTGGATGTTGTGCATATGGACTTTTCAAAAGCTTTTGATACGGTTCCACACAAAAGGTTGATACATAAAATGAGAACAATGGGGATAGGGGAAAATATATGTATGTGGGTTAAGAATTGTCTCAGTGATAGGAAACAAAGGGTGGTTATTAATGGAACACACTCAGACTAGGTCGCAGTTAAAGAAGTTGTACACTACTTTTTATTACCCCCCCCCCCAATGTATCCCCCCGGGGCCCCTAAGACTTTTTGTAAATACCTTACGTTGCTGATAATGCCTGTGAGCGGCGCTACCGGTGGCTGCTCACAGGCATCACATGAACCCACGCTGACGTCACGAAAAAAGTGAGATGTGACTCAATGCTGGGGTCCCCGCGGTGGCTGCTGGGTTGCGGGTGGGGTTACCCCCAGTGTCACACTCAGCATCCTCTGAGCACTTTCTCAATGAATTGGGAGAGGCAGAGCGGGCGGTGGATGCCGTGTGACACGGGATGGTAACCCCGCCCACAGCCTGGCATCCACCTGGAAAGCAGAAGACAAAGACCCCCGGCTGCTGCCAGCACTTGTTGTGACATCAGCAGATGTCAGAGCCGGCTGCAGCCGGGGGTCACGTGATGCCTGTGAGCGGACAGTGATAGCGCCGCTCACAGGCATTATCTGCAACATAAGATATTTACAAAAAGTCTTAGGGGCCCCGGGGGGATACATTGGGGGGGGGGTAATATAAAGTAGTGTACAACCCCTTTAACAGTGGGGTACCACAGGGGTCAGTATTGGGCCCACTTCTTTTTAACATATTTATTAATGACCTTGTAGGGGGCATACAGAGTAGTATTTCAATATTTGCAGATGACACTAAACTCTGCAGGGTAATCAATACAGAGAAGGACAATTTTATATTACAGGAGGATCTATGTAAACTAGAAGCTTGGGCTGATAAATAGCAAACGAGCTTTAATGGGGATAAATGTAAGGTAATGCACTTGGGCAGAGGAAATAAAATGTATAATTATATGCTTAATTATAAAACACTGGGCAAAACTGTCACTGAAAAAGACCTGGGTGTATTGGTGGACGACAAGCTCACGTTTGGTGGCCAGTGTCAGACAGCTGCTGCAAAGGCAAATAAAATAATGGGATGCATTAAAAGAGGCATAGATGCTCATGAGGAGAACATAATTTTACCTCTATACAAGTCACTAGTGCGACCACACTTAGAATACTGTGTACAGTTCTGGTCTCCGGTGTATAAGAAAGACATAGCTGAACTAGAGTGGGTGCAGAGAAGAGCGACCAAGGTTATTAGAGGACTGGGGGTCTGCAATACCAAGACAGGTTATTACACTTGGGGTTATTTAGTTTGGAAAAACGAAGGCTTAGGGGTGATCTTATTACTATGTACAAGTATATGAGGGGACAGTACAAAGACCTTTCTACTGATCTTTTTACTCTGAGGCCTGAGACGGGGACAAGGGGGTATCTTCTACATCTGGAGGAAAGAAGGTTTAATCATAATCACAGATGGGGATTCTTTACTGTAAGAGCAGTGAGACTATGGAGCTCTCTGCCGCATGATGTGGTAATGAGTGATTCACTACTAAAATTTAAGAAGGGCCTGGATGCTTTTCTTGAAAAGTATATTACAGGTTATATATACTAGATTCCTTGATAGGGCGTTGATCCAGGGAACTAGTCTGATTGCTGTATGTGAAGTCAGGAAGGAATTTTTTTCCCCAATGTGGAGCTTAGTGTTTGCCACGTGGTTTTTTTTTTGCCTTCCTCTGGATCAACATGTTAGGCTATGGGTTGAACTAGATGGATTTTGTCTTCCTTCAAACTTAAAAACTATGTTACTATCTCCACCTCTCAAAAAGGTTTGTCAGGATGCTCCCACACCTTAGAAAAAAACATCATCGAATTCCCTGTGGTTAGAGAAAAATCTTGGAACTCTTTCACAGATCCCACTGATTCGGAGAATGTTTTTTCGCGACATATTGTACTTTATGATATTGGTAAAATTTCTTCGACATGACTTTGTATTTGTAGAAAATCGGAAATTTGACGAAGATTTGGAAAATTAAGCAATTTTCATACTTTTCATTTTGATGCCATTACATCACAGTTATGTCACGCAAAATAGTTAATAAATTACATTTCTCACATGTCTACTTTACATCAACACAATTTTTAAATATAATTTTTTTTTTATTAGGAAGTTAGAAGGGTTAAAAGTTGCCAGCAATTTCTCATTTTAACAACAAAAGTTACAAAATCATTTTTTTTAGGGACCACATCACATTTGGAGAGATTTTGAGTGGTCTATATGACAGAAAATACCCAAAATTGACACCATTCTAAAAACTGCACCCCTCAAGGTGCTCAAAACAACATTCAAGAAGTTTACTAACCTTTAAGGTGCTTCACAGGAATTAATGGAATGTGGAAGGAAAAAAAATGAACATTTAACTTTTTTTTTTTTTTACAAAAATGTTCATTTAGACCCAAATTTTTTATTTTCACAAGGCTAACAGGAAAAAATAAACCCCAAAATTTGTTTTGAAATTTCTCATGAGCACGTCGATATCCCATATGTGGGGAATAATACTGTTTGGGCGCACGGCAGGGTTGGAAGGGAAGGAGCGCCATTTAACTTTTTGAATGCAAAATTTGCCGGAATAATTAGCGGACACCATGTCACGTTTGGAGACCCCTGATGTGCCTAAACAGTGACACTATTTTGGAAGCTAGACCCCTCAAGGAACTCATCTAGATGTGTGGTGAGCACCTTGAATCCCCCCCCCCTTCCCCCAGGTGCTTCACAAGTTTGTAACGTTGAGCGGTGAAAATCAAAAATCACATTTTTCGCACAAAAATTTTCATTTAGCCCCAAATTTTGTATTTTCACAAAGGTAACAGGAGAAATTGCACCATACCATTTGTTGTGCAATTTCTTAGCTGGAATAATTAGCGGACATCATGTCACGTCTAGCGAGCCCCTGATGTGCCTAAACCAGGGCTGTGGAGTCGGAGTCGTGGAGTCGGAATCGGTATAAAATGAGTCGACTCCAACTCCTAAAATATATGATAAATTTGGTACAGTAGTTCAATGCAGTTTGTTGGGAATATTTTTTTCATAAGAATTTGGGAACGTTATGAAAAGTCTGTCCTATTCCTGATCTAAGGGTCTAGACTTTTAGCAGGGATCAATCTGTGCTACAGTAAATTTATCACTTAAACATGAGCCATGTATGAGGGAGTCGGTGTCATGGAAATTGAGTAGTCGGAGTTGGAGTCTGAGGTTTGGCTTACCGACTCCACAGCCCTGGCCTAAACAGTGTAAACCCCCCACAAGTAACACTATTTTGGATACTAGACCCCTCAGGGAACATATCTAGATGTGTGAGCACCTTGAACCCCCAGGTGCTTCAAGGAAGTTTATAACATAGAGCTGTGAAAATAAAAAAATAAAAAAAATCGCATTTTTCCCCCAAAAATGTTTTCAGCTCCAAATTTTGCATTTTCACAAGGGTAACAGGAGAAAATGGACTCCAAAATCTGTTGTGCAATTTTTCCTGAGTATGCCGATACCCCATATGTGGGGGAAAACCACTATTTTGGCGCACAGCAGGGCTCAGAAGGGAAGGAGTGACATTTTGGAACGCCGAATTTGATATAATGGTCTGCGGGATCCGCATTTTAGAAACTAGATCCCTCAAGGAATTTAGATGTGTGGTGAGCACCTTGAACCCAGCAATGCTTCACAGAATTTTATAACGTTGATCTGTAAAAATTAGAAAAAAATATTTTTCCCACAAAAAAATGTTTTAGCCCCATTTTTTTTTCATTTTCACAAGAATAGCAGGAGAAAATGGACCCTAAAATTTGTTGTGCAATTTCTCCTGATTAAACCAATACCCCACATGTGGTCAAAAACTACTTTTGATGCACAGTGCAAACCTCAGAAGGGAAGGAGCACCATATTGGAGTTCAGATTTTAATGGACTGGTTTCAAGGTGCTATGTCACATTGGCAGAGCCCCTGAGGTACTAAATCAGTAGAATCCCCCAGAAGTGACCCCATTTTACAAAATACATCTCTCAATGAATTCATCGAAGGGTGCAATTTCACCGAATTTTATATCATTGGGCGGTGAAGAAAAAACAATTATTTTTTTACCACCAAAATTTTGTTTAGCCCCAGATTTTACATTTTCACACTGGGAAATGGACAAAATGGCACCGAAATTTGTCCCACAATTTCTGCTGAATGTAGAAATACCCCATATGTGGCTGTACAGTACTGCTTAGCCATACGGTGAGACTCGGAAGGGAGCGCCATTTGGCTCGTGCAGCACAGATTTTCCTAGAATAGTTGGTGGACTCCATATACAGAGGTCCTAATTGCTAGAAGAGCAAAGCCCTCCCTCAAGTAACCTCATTTTGAAAATTATACTCCTTTGGGAATTTATCTACAGGTGTAGTGATGATTTTGACTCCATGGGTGTTTTCCAGAAACAAGAAGCAGTAGATGTTGCTAAGTAAAAATTGCAAACTGCCATGTAGTTCCCAGTATGTTATGCCCAGCTTATGCTTCTGGAGACATGCACCCGTAAATTTGGCATTTCTGTAGCGATGAGAGCCCGCCTAACATGTGGACGCTAAATGTGGTTTAGGCACACTGGGGTTCAGTAGGGAGGGGGCATTTGGATTTGGGAGTGAAGAATTTTCTGAATTTCTTTGCGGCGGCGAGGAGCCATTTCACTTTTCCAGAGCCTTTGTGCTACCAGTAACGTGGAAGCCCACTATATTTCCGTTAACAGATGACGGACCCAAGTGAGGACTTGCATTTTTTGTGTGGATTCAGTCAGTACTATTACAGTGATGCCTCATTTATATTGTTTTGTGCTTTTACCCCAAAAATTTTTAAAGAAAAAATAATTATTTTTGCTTTATTCTGAGAACTACAGTGGGGAAAATAAGTATTTGATACACTGCCAATTTTACAAGTTTTCACACCTACAAAGATTAGAGAGGTCTGTAATTTTTATCGTAGATACATTTCACCTGTGACAGACAGAATCTTAAAAACAAAAAAATCCTGAAAAATCACATTGAATGATTTTTATATATTTCATGCAATAAAATGCAAATTAAGTATTGCACTGACAAGTTAGTTAGATCATGCACTGTGCATGATCTAACTTGCTAGAGCCTGGTGACCCGGATGTCGTCATGAGGATGATCGACCCCTCGTGATTACGTTGCAGGGGGCATCGATCGGGGGGCAGAGGGAGCCCCCCATCGGCCTTCTAAATGCTGCAATATTGATCGCAGCATTTAGCGGGTTACACTGCTGGGAGTGGTGCGGCACCGCTCCTGGCAGCGAGTGCCAGCTGTCATATCAGCTGAACTCCCGGTGACGATCACCCGCACACAGCCTCCTGCGAGCGGGTGATCGCCATGACGTATGTATGTATATTATAATATATATACACACTGCATTGGTTGGGAAGTACTTCTCAATCATGACATATATACTACAAATGTCATGAATGGGTTAAAGGATACTTCTGCGCTGAGGGCAAAGAATCCCCTTCCTAGACGTTTAAAGTTTGAGCATGTACGAGGGAGAAGAGGGACAGAGCCAAAAAACACACAAATGAGGTCCCATGCGAATGTGATTTGCCATGGAAAAGAAGACAGCTGATAATCTGAAAGCAAGGGAGAGGTGAGGCTGGCAAAGCGTGCGAGAAAGACCCGCATTCGTCTGATTGGAAGAGATAGATGAGGGGGCATGGCTGGACAGGCCGCCTAGGCCACATGAGAGACAGGTGCCTAATTTTTTTAAACAAGTTCACCAGAGAAGGCCGGGAAAGGCCAGAAACCTATAAACAGCCCCGGAGACCCCACAACCTGTTTACCTGAAAGAACAGTCAAGAACACCACAGTCCTGAATATGAAACCCCTGACATCTTCACAGATTTGGAAACGGTCATCAGGAGTCCCAAAGGGGAATCAGTGGAATTCGGATCTGTCTTCACTCCATGCACACGCTTCGCTATGGTGAACGAGTGGGCTGGAGATGAAGACAAGGACCTGATCGCCCAAACGTTCTTCACTGTGTTAGAACCCTTCTGCGTAGCCAAGAAAGGATAAAGTGTGACATTTTCAACAATGTGCTCTCAGTTTCTATATGAGGTGACAGAGTGGCATGTCCGCTCTGTTTCCCAAACTTATATAAAAATTAAAAAATAAACAAAAAAAAAACAGCTAAAGAAGAAAGCATCACGGAGAGAATTGCAGAGAATTATATTTTATGGAGGGACCACAGCCTCCAGAACCCTTCTCCCAAAGGTGAGATCAGAGAAAGAGGCTAGATTCAACCGATGTTTGTAAAAGGTAGAGGGAGATGACCATGTTCCAGCCTTACATATTTTCTCTATGGAAACATCTGCCCAGGAGGTTGCCACAGCTCTTGTCGAGTGAGCTCTTGATTCCTCCGGGACAACATTCCCACTCGACGAGTAGGCTATAGAGATGCCCTCCTTTATCAATCTTGTCAATGTGCCTTTCAAGGTCCCGGAAAAAACATAAAAAGACTTATCCTTCCTACAACCCTGAGTGGCTGCTAGGTACTGAACCAGACACCGTTTTAAATCTAATGTATGAAGATTTAGCTCCCTAGTATTTTGGGGATTTGAGCAAACGGATGGGAGAACTACTTCTTCTTTAGGTAGATAGGCTGGGTCTGGTTTAAGAATGACCCCATCCTCTAAAATGTGTGTAAATGGATGGCCTGCAGACAGTGCCTGAATATCGCTAACCCTGTGGGCTGATGGTAATGCCACTAGAAGAGCTGTTTTCAAAGATAAAATCTTTAGAGATGTGGAGTCTAAGGGCTCAAATGGAGGGTTAGTTAAGGCCCATAGCACTAAATTTAAATCCCAAGGTGGCAATTTCTAACTAACGATGGACCTAGATCTAGCAGAGGCTCTAATAAACCTAGATACCCATCAATTGATTGCAAGATCATACCCTGGGGTCGTGAGGAACATCATCCTCAGCCAGGAAAACCATGTCCTTCTTGGCCAGAAGGGAGCCATCAGGATTACTCTTGCCTTGTCTTCTCTGATTTTTCTTAGCACCGCAGGTGTCAGGATAACTGGGGGGGGAGGCATAGGCTAAACAGTGATTCCACAGAATCATGAAGGCATCCAGAGCCCGAGGGTTCCCTCTGGGATCTATTGAGCAAAACCTGTCTACCTTCTTGTTCTGACTGTTGGCAAAAAGATCTATGATTGGAAGGCCCCACATTGCAACAATCTGGTTGAATATGGACTGCTTCAATACCCATTCACCCTTTTTTAACTGAGTCCGGCTCAGGAAATCTGCTCTGTAATTTTCTACTCCCTTTACATGGAGTACTGACAGAGACAAAAGATTGGATTCTGCTATTTGGAAAATGTGGCACGCCACCTCCATCAAAAGACGAGACCAAGTTTCCCCTTGGTGATTCAGATAGGCCATCACCACCTGGTTGTCTCAAAACACCCTTACATGGTGACCCTGAAGGGAATCTAAGAGCTCCATCAAGGCATATTTTACTGTCAATAGTTCTTTTAAGTGTAAGAAAACTACTCACTGTTGCGCTGTCCAAACTCCCTGAGCAATTGTGTCTTTTAGATGTGCCCCCAACCCTCAGGGCTTGCATCTATAGTCACTACCTGAGTAATCCTGTTGACCCACGGAACACCTCTGGCCAGTTTTTGTTTTAGCCACCAGCTCAAGGAAAGAATAGTTCTTGAAGACAAAGTCAGCTGACCTTCTAATGTCCCTTCAGTGTAATCTCGTTTCCTAAGATGTCCCACTGCAATTCCCTTGTGTGAATCTGGGCCTACTGTACTGCCAGAATGCAGGAGGTCATGGCTGCCGACTACTAAGAAGTTGTCCAAGTAGGGAATATTGATAATGTCCTGCTTCCTCAGCGGTGTCATTGCTTCCACAATTAGTTTGGTAAACACCCGAGGAGCTACAGCTAGGCCGAACGGGAGGGCTTTGTTTTGAAAGTATCTGACCGTCCCCCTTATGGAGGCCACTTCCCTGAGGAACTTCTGATAGGAAGCGTCCCTAAGGTCCAGAGTTGTCACAAAACAATTCAGAAACAGAATTTTCACTTGTTTTTATTGACTCCATTTTGAAGGTTTGAGTTCTTAATGATCTGTTCAGTCTTTTCAGGTTGATGATAGTCCTGAATGATCCACCTGGTTTCTTCACCTGGAACAGCGGAGAGTAAAAACCTTCTTTTCTTTCATGGAAGGGAATCTCCTGGAGGACAGCTTTGTGAACCAAGCTTAAACACCTCTTGTTTCAAGGCCAGTTACTCCAATGTTGTTGACCGCAGGGCAGTCACGATGAAGTATGGACTGGGGACTGAGAGGAACTCTAACTTTGGGCCTGACTTTATTAGGCCCAATATCCAGGCACTGCTGGAATTTTTTTCCCAGGCTGAGAGGAAGAGGGATAATCTTCCCCCCACCTGGGGAAGACCATCATTGGAACGGCTTTCTATTATCATGGGAGGGGCCCCCGAAAAGAAATCCTCTACCATTCTTTTTTTCTATCCTCCCATTTGTCCTGGTCTCTGTGGAGTCTTCTACAATTAAATCTTCTGCTCCGAAAGGACTTTTTTATACGTGGGGATAGAGAGGGTGAGAAATCTCTTTTTATTATCACTTGCCTTTTCGAGGATGTCATCCAATGTTGGTCCAAACAGAAATTCACCTTCACAGCGAATGGAGCATAATCTAGATTTTGTTTGAAGGTCCCTGGGCCAGCATTTAAGCCAGAGGGCTGTATGGGCTGAATTGGAGAAAGCTGACGATCTGGCAGCCAATCTAACCAAATCTGCCGACACATCGGCCAGCCAGAAAAGCAGCAACTTCTCGCATCAAGGGAATAGAATCTAACACCTCATGCCTCAGCTGCCTTTCTAATTGCCAAACCATTAAAGACCTGGCCATGCAAGTTGCAGCTATCGCAGGTTTCAGGTCCCCACCCAAGGGTTCCCAGGACCTCCCCCCTCTTTAAGAAAGGTGTCGGCTTTCTTATCTAGGGGATCCTTCAAACACCCCCATGTCCTCAAAGGGGAGGGCACATTTTTTTTGAGGAGTTAGCAATGGCTACATCAAGTTTTGGGGCTTTATCCCCAAGATGAGCACACGGGATCGTCCAAAGGAAATTTCCTTTTAAAGGATGGAATAGACGGGTTTTTTCTTTCCGGTCTCTTCCACTCTCTTTTAATTAGGGATTGGATCTTTTCATTAAGAGGGAAAAGACCTATGCTTCTTCTGTTCCAGCCCACCAAACATTATATCCTGAACGGACCTTTCTGGATGATGGTAAATCACCCCCATAGTGGATCTAACTGCCTTTAGAAGGCTGTTTCCTCTACTGGAAAGCAATTACACCCTCCCATCTCTTCTCCTGATGATGAGGAAACCGAGGAGTCAGCTGTATCTGAATCCCTTTGTTCTCCTTCTTCGGAATTGCTAGACCCGGATTCAGGGCATCATTTTTGGGATTTTCACTTTTTTTTTTTTATCATTACCCCCTTGAGAAAAGCATCTGAAAGTGTTCTCAACCTCCGTCTTAATTATAGATGAGTTCGGAGGTGAAATTTGGGGTTTCCTCACAAAGCATCGGCTTTACACAAGATTGGCAGAGCTTTTTCACCCAGGTTACGGGCAACTCTTCGTTGCATAGGGCACAACTCTTATGCTTGGTTTTGGCTATGCACTTTCCTCCCTAAACAATGAGAAGAATAGGGACCCCAATTACAAAGTGAACTTTCACGAAGATCACTTATCCATTAGACGCAACCCTAGGGTACCGGTTTAGAAGGAGGGGGGACCATATGACTGATCTCCTCTGTAAGAGGATAAGACCACTTCCACGATCACGCCGACGAGCTGATACAACATGCTGCCGCACTTACTGCTGCCTCTGCCATTGTTGTAGCTGCTGGCTGATCCAGCTACTGTATATGGACTCCTTAACTAGAGAGGAAAGCAAGAAGCTGCTCAGAACGCTATCCCAGCATTTTCCCAGCTCCATTGCTGGAAATCACTTTCGGTCACATGACCATGCCGGTTGTGTCATCAGACAGCACCTCTGGCACATCCCCACGCATGCACAGGACAGGATGCCCAGAAGCTAGCACCAGGACAGAGGTGCAGGGGCTGCACTCCCTCCATACACCCATGATGGCCCCCTGGACCCAGCAGTGGCACTTAAGGACTCTTCGCCAGCCCAGGCAGCGGCATCCCGTTGCCTGGATCAGGATTCATCTTCATTCTTCTGACTTTCAGGTACTGAAGGTTCCCCCATCAAGGACAGGAAACCAACTTTGCAAGGGAGAGGTACCATCCTTTTAATCTGTAGTTTTCTGTCCTTGAAGGGCAGATCCCCTGTCTCCGTGTTGCTGTCATGGGGGGGGGGGGGATGAGGGAGAAGAAAAGGAGAAAACATGTCTGGAGTCATACCCGTATGTTTCCTACTGGCACTAAGGCCGGTTTCACACGTCCGGATATTTCCTATACCAGAAAAACCCATACTGAGATGTCTGTGCTCCTGCTGCGGCACACGCACCAGATGCTGAATGCTGCTCTCATCATGGTCGCCTGCCGGCGCTGCAATCAGCACCAGCAGGGGATAATGATGAGAATAGTAGTGCCTGCTCCCAGTGTTTCCACCTGAAAAAAAAAGAATAAAATAAAAGAGTCCATGTACGCACCTATCCTAATTGTCCATGCTGTAATCCATGCGACCTCTGACGCCGGGGAGAATGACTCCTGCAGCGAGCAGGCCCTGACCCGCCGCTGAGCTCAGTGAGTGAGAGGACACTACTCGCTGAGCACAGCTCTGGGGCCGCTCGCTGCTGGAGCCATTCTCCCCGGCTCCTCTGATGAGCAGTCGCATGGATTACAGCAGGGGACACTTAGGACAGGTGAATATATAGATTTTTATTTTCTTATTTTTACAGGTGGAGACACCGGGACCAGACACTACTACTCTCATCATGGTTCCCTGCTGGTGCTGATCGCAGCACCAGCAGGGGACTAGGACGAGGGCAGCATTCAGCACCCAGCTCTTGGAACAGCTCTAACTGTACCGCTGATTCCCAAGCGCCAGTACATGTCACACAGATGGCATCCGTGTGCGGTACATGTTTACACGGACCCATTGACTTGAATGGATCCGTGCTGCTGGCCAAAAACAGACATGTCTACGTGTGGATCACACAGACACACGGTCCGTGAAAACACACCGACATGTGCACACACTCATTCATTTGAATGGGTCTATGTGTGTCAGTGTTTCCGGTATGTGTGGAAACTGTCACCACATGTACCGGAAATACGGACGTGTGAAAGAGTCCTGGTGCTTGTGGCAAGTGAGGAAATAGGGCTGGGGCTCAGGTCAGCCTTTTATTGGCAGCTGACAAGAAGCTCATGTTAGTAATGGAGGGCGTCTATAAGACACCCCCATCACTAATGCAGTAGTAAAGTTTTTGAAATAAAGACAGGACCAGAATAATAAAAAATGATTAAAACCATATAATTTTAATTAAAATATAACACTGTATATTCACCTAGCACTCATTCCACTGAAGCCAATCACCTGTATAAAAAAAACAACCATATCCCTCACCTGTCCCCCATGATGATATAATCCAGAGTGTCCCACGGCGATCTGGGTCACTTCTAGTGCAGTCACACAAGCAATCACTGATGTAACTTCTCTAGGAGGTAAGCACTCTATACACTGACAGGAGTGTAAATCATTCCTGTCAGTGCATAGCGCTGTGCTGCCGGGACAGAGGTCACCAGAGTTCAATCAGCTGAGAACTCTGGTGACCTCACTCATGGCATCGGTGCTGCGTGAGAATATCCTAGATCTGGCGCAGGATTTAATGAATCTAGAGACCCACCTGTTCCCTGTCAGGTTACAATTATAGAGTGCCCCCAGAGCCAATACCTGAACTTTGAGTGTTCCTGTGGCCAACCCCAGGTCACGTCCTTTCTGCAAGAATTCCAGGACATAATTAGTTGGAGGTTTATCCGATAATGGGGCATCTATAAAATTTAGGAACTTCCCCCAAATTAGGCTATAAATTTTAGTTGTAATGGGCTTCCTACTACCCAGTAGGGTAGAAACTAGGCCCGGTGAGAATCCCTTATTACTTAGTAATGCCCTCTCAAATTCCACGCAGCAAGATGGAATCCTTTGGCCTGCGCGTCAAATACCGGCCCCTGGTTGAGAAGGTCTGGCCTTTCCGGCAGGACCCAGGGATCTGAAACAGACATTAAACTAAGCAGGGAGAAGCAGGGTCTTTTTGGCCAAAAAGGGGCTATTAGAATTTTCCTCACAACTGTTGGAATCATTATTATTGGGGGAAAGGCATAGGCCTTTCTGAACTTCCATGGACCCTGAAGGGCGTTTACAGCATAGGGATTCTCTGTTGGGTCTAGTGAACAGAATTTCTCTACCTGTTTGCCCAGGTGGTGAACAAATCTATGTCCGGTGGCCCCCATAGTTGGATAATCTGCTGGAAGACTACTGAGTTTAGGGCTCACTCCCTTTGTCTTAAGGTGTGGCGACTCAGAAAATCTGCCTTTGAATTCTCCACCCCCCCCCCCTTATGTATAGAGCACTGAGGGACGGAAGATGCTGTTTCGCTAGCTGCAGGATCCTGTTTGCCACTACCATCAGGGAGCTCGATCTTGTTCCTCCCTGGTGATTTATGTAAGCCACTGTTGTCAGATTGTCTGACCTGATCTGGACATGGTGACCCTGAATGTGGGAACGGAAGTCCATCAGGGATTTCTCCACTGCTCAAAGCTCTTTTAAGTTCGATGATGCCTCTATCTTGTGACATGCCCAGTGTCCCTGAACTGAGAGAGTCGCTAGATGACCCCCCCACAAGGAACAGCTCGCATCGGTTGTAATTATATGGTCTACTGGTCTGGACCACTGCACGCCTGAGGTCAGATTTCCCCTGTTTGTCCACCAAGAGAGGGAGTCTACAGTTTCTAAAGAAAGAGTCTTCTTTCTAAACGCCCGTTGAAGGATCTCTGCACCAACAGGACCTCCCACTGAAGAAGCCTCATATGACCTTGGGCCCATTTGACTGCTAGGAGACAGGAGGTCATGGAACCCAGTAGGGACATCGGAGACTCTATAGCCCCTGCAACCAAATTGATTACTTTACAAACCTTGTCTTCTGGGATGAAGCAGGCTTGGAGATGAGAATTTAGAGTTAGGCCCAGAAAGATTTGAGTCCTTGAGGGGGTCAGTTTCGATTTTTGAGAATTTATCAACCATCCCAGCCGTTGTAAAACCGACGTGACATCTAGAAGTTGAGTGGAACAATGGTCTTCTGATCTCCCGATCACCAAAAAGTCGTTTAAGTAGGGAATGATCACTACGTCTTTGATTGGTAGAAAGGCTGTCACCTCTGCTATCAGCTTTATAAACACTCAGCTATCGAGAGACCAAAAGGTAGGGCAGTGAATTGGAAATGTCTCAGTTCCCCATGTATGAACAAAGCTACCCTTAGGTACTTTTGGTAGGCTGGATGGATTGGGATGTGATAATAGGCATCCTTTAGGTCGATTACTGCCATGAAGCAATTGTGGTGCAGCAGTTTTACTGGTGAGTTCACTGATTCCATTTTGACCGTCTGGTTTTCTACCAGTTGGTTTAGACTCTTGAGGTTGATAATGGTCCGTAAGGACCCATTTGTTTTGTTTTTTTTTGTAAATCACAAATAAGGGGAAATAAAATCCCATTTCCCTTTGTGACTCCGGAACTTCGTGAAGGACCCGCTTCCTCACTAAATCTAATATTTCTGACTCTAAGCCCAACTGTTCCTCCACGGACTTCCTCCTGGGGGTAACCACAAAGGTTTGGTGCGGATTCTGACTGAAGTGTATCTTCAGGCCATCCCTCACGATACCCAGCACCCAGGGATTTGATGTAATGGCTTTCTTAACTGGAATAAAATGGGATAGGCTTCCACTGACCTCTAGCCTGGCGCGGAGGATGGTCCTCCAAACATATAACCCGACTCCTCCTTAGATCTGGAATCCCATCTTTTTCTGGCTCCTGGAGGGCGACCCCGGTTAAATCTTTTTCCGAAAGCAAGACCTCTTTGTAGCCCCCGTGAAACCTCTCTTCCCATCGCCAGCTTTCTCCAAAAGCTCGTCCAGCTTTTGGCCGAACAGGAATTTGCAGTCACATGGGAAGGAACATAAATTTATGTTTTGACTGCAGGTCTCCTGGGCAACCCTTGAGCCACAAGGCCCGCCTGCAGCATTAAGACCCCGTCACACTAAGCGACGCTACAGTGATCCCGACAACTATACGACCTGTCACGGATCGTTGCTGCGTCGCTATGTGGTCGCAGGTGAGATGTCAAACAGTCAGATCTTCCCAACGACACAGCAGCGATGCAGCGACCCGTAAAGATCTGTATAAAGATGCACGCCTGTGTGTTTGTGTCTGAGTCGTCAACAAGGTCGTTGGTAAGGTGTCAAACACACCGATACATGCTACCCAGCGGGACCTCAACGATCAAAGAAATGTCCAGACCATTCTGACACGACCAGCGATCTCACAGCAGGGCCTGGTCGCTGCCAAGTGTCAAACGTAGCGAGATCTCTATTGAGGTCGTTGTTGCGTCACAAAACATGCGACTCAGCAGCGATCTCGCTTAGTGTGACGGGGGCTTTAGACAGGTTTGCTGACCTGGCTGAGAGTTTAACAGAATCCGTTGATGTGTCAGCAAGGAAGGCTGATGCTGCCTGCATTAGAGGTAGATTGGAGAGGATTTTATCTCTAGGGGTCTTTTTATCTTTGAGCTGGTTTTCTAATTGTTATAGCCATACCATGAATGACCTTGCAACACAGGAGCCTACTACAGCTGGCTTAAGGCCCCCTGCTGCAGCTTCCCATGTGTGATGCAGGAAGGAGTCTGCTTTTTTATCTAGAGCATCTTTAAGGATGCCCGAATCTTCCAGGAGTAGAGACGATTTTTTTTTTTTTTTTTTTTTTTTTTTTTTTAGATGATTGGGCAACTGATCTATCGACCTTGGGGATCTTATCCCAAGATTCAGAGTCCTAAAGTCCCCGTCACACTAAGCGAGATCGCTGACCGGTCGTACCGTTGTCAGGATCGCTGTAGCGTCGCTTAATGTGACGGGGCCTTTATCCTCGAAAGGGTATCTACTCTGAATTAGGTAATGCCCCCGATTTCTCATGCTTCCCCTCAATAGGGAAGCAGGGTCTACCACTAGCTGAGGAAGAGGATGATGAATCACTGAGCCATTGACCCTTTGACTGGGAAGATTAATCATAGTTGGAGGAGACATCCTTATGGGATCTCTTCTTCCCTTTAAGAAAACCCTTCAGTGAGCCCTGTACCTCTGCACGGTCTATGGACCTCAGTTTAGCTGCAAAATCTGGTGTACTCTCCGCAATGGTTCTATTAATACTGCCTGAACAAAGCTGTTTCTGCCATCTACGGAAATGGGAATTTAGCATAAGGCACATGTCCTGTGCTTCTGTTTGGTGCTACTCTTCTTAGGCTCCTAAGAGATGAAGCACATAATAACTTCCCATTAATACTAAGTGACATTCACGAAGATCACTCACCCCTGAAGTCACTGAAGGGTACCGGATTTGGAGGCTGTGGCAGGATAGATGAATCCCTTCTGGTTGTCACAGAAATGTCCGACACCTTACTTCTCCGGCTGCCACTACAGTTATTTGAGCGGCTTTCTGTATGAGAGGCGCAAGACTGCTTCTTCCGCTGGCATTGCTGAGGTGGATGGGTCAGATGCTACTGCTCCGGACTGTCTTGGTCTGCCAAGGCTACAGAGACTGTGTGGCCTTCGGTTGAAGTGCCCTCCCCCCTCCTGACACCCACCGGCCGAGGCTTCAAAAATCGGCCGGCAAGCGCTTACAGGGCGCCGCAATGTTGGATCCGGGCACCCCCCTGACACTCCTTTCCCAGCGCGCACCGCGCCGTGAAATCAGGGCCCGGCGTCACGCCCCGGAATACGCAGCTCCACGTGTGCGGCCAGCAAGGAGCCTGCAGCAAGGGGAAGGCGGCGTAGCGATCTGCAGGGAGCCGGAGCCCTCCTCACCACCTGCGCCCGCTCGGACACGGCCCCAGGGAGCTGTGGACGGAGCTTCTGGAGCCTGGAATCCGGTGCACAGGCTGGAGCCGGCTCTTCCACACCAGACCCAGGTAAGCTAGCAACATCTTCACAAACAGGTTCCCATCAAGGACAGGAGACCAACTGAAGAGAAGGAGAGGTACCGCCCTTTTATTTCAGACGGCTTCCTGTCCTTGGTGGGGTGGATCCCTCGCTCAAGGTGTGCTGTCATGGGCGAGGGGAAAAAAGCGCTGTGAAAACGTACAATGTGCACATAGCCTAAGACTGGTTTTATGCAATGTGATACAAGAGCAGAAGCTGCACCCCCACTATTCTACTAAACCTCGATCACTAAAGTTATCACAATGCTACTTCTGAGTCAGTAAAATCAGGGCCCTGGGTGACACCAATGTCAGGCGTGTTCTACTAGAATGTTTCCATAACCTACATTTAGTGCTATTATACACTGAACTGCAAAGAGAAGAAAAAAAAAAATACAAAATTTTGTACATTAGAAAAGAATAAAACTGAAAATGTGTTCAAGCATAAGACTCACATTTTTGGGGAGAAAATAAGTCATGAAATTTTTACAAATCAATTACAACATAAAACAATAATATAGACAAAGCTTGCATTAGAGGACACTAGTAGTGCATTATTGATGGCGAGAAGAGAACTTGGGTAAACGGCCGCAGCTGAGGTTTCTGATTGTTGCGATGTTTCCGTGTACAGATGATTGATTACATTCATTACCTAGTTCAAAGTCCAAGCAGCAACATAAAGAGATAGCCATACACAGCAGATAACTGGTAACATTCTCTGCACATCTGTAGAAATTACATAAGGCAAGTCCGGTGTCTTCTGATCTGCCAAGAGTGGTTATAGAACTAACCCAGAAATGTGGCAGTAAGAAGCCAAACGCCTCAGTCTCCTAGATCCCAACTACCATCCGAACACAAATTCCATGGCCTTAGACACGAGGCTCTCGTCCTTTTTAGGCGTTTGCTTGTCTGACAAAACCTTTAAAAAAATAAAACAAAAAACAAACAATGTATATTTAGGACTCTGTAAATTAAAAGGCAAAATTTCCAGTTTGATGGACTCTATGTAATAGACCACACTAATTAGATCATAAACTACACGAAGGAAACCCCCTCCAAGGATTAGTCAACAGATTACCCCTTTCACAATGAGACTACTATGATGAGCATCACATCCAGCATCTCTGCAGCGGCCAATAGGCCCCCCCCCCTGCTTTCTCATGTCAAAGAGAACCTGTCATCACAATTTAACCATAATGCTGTTATACTGATTATTTAATGGATACCTGTAGTGAAAATATATGTAGCCTGGTTATTGTTTAATTCACCCTAGAAGTTTTGGTGCCATAGCCTCTTTGTGCAGAGGGGCGGGAATGTGGGTAGGGCCTTCGGCCTTTGGTTTGGCCCCTCCGCATTTGTACCAGTCTTTTACATTTCACACTAGCGCCTCCCGCACACAGTCATGTCCCAGCGTGCTCCAGCAAAGTGGGTGCACATGCGCAGATTGGGATCTCAGCTCAATGACGAGCCGAGATCTCGATCGGTGCATGTGCTGCCATTTAGCTGGAGACCGTAAGGTTAATCAAAGCATGCACCATCTCCGGCGCTATTTTGCTGAAGACCGCCGAAAAATTAATCTGAACATGGTCGCCTTCAGCTCAATTTTGCTGAAGAACGGTGGCACATGAATATGCATAAGTGCTGCCCACAGAAAGGGCAGCGCTAGTGCAAAATTTATATAACAAAAAAAAAAAAAAAAAACAGAGGGGCCGAAGACCCTATCCACAATCCCGACCCAATGCACAAAGAGGCTACTGCACCAAAACTTCTACAATGAATTAAAGTAGAACCAGGCTACAGAGTTTTTCACTACAGGTACACATTAAATCAGTATATCAAGGCCAATATAGCTTTCCAGCTAATAAAGTAACAAAACTATTTTGCCCAAGTGTTAGCCCCACTGTGGGGCATTTATAAGCTAGGTGTATACTATTTTATTGGTACATAAAAAGCTTCCCCCTTAGAGGAGATATCCGGGACTTTATAAAAAAACCAAAAATGTGGCTAAGAACTAACAGGTAGGTAATTGTAACTTACCTGCCTGTTACAGCGCCATTCTTCCCCAGCACAGCACGGTCACAGACCACTGCTGGCTTCTTTTCAGCTTCGCTCTGTAGACAGGCTGGACTTCTGATGTCATTCTGATTGAGAGCCAGATCCCAGCTTACTAACTGGGGGAGTCGTCAGTCAGAATGACATCAGAAGTCATGACCAGTCACGTTGCGAATGCAGGTCAATCCCCGCCACAAGCGGTCTGTGATCGCTCTGTCCTGCGGAAGAACGGCGCCATGCACAACAGGCAGGTAAGTTGCAACTACCTGCCTGTTAGTGCCTAGCCACATTTTTTGTTTTTCTCTAAAGTTCTAGATATATCCTTTAATGGTGTATGCTGGCAAAGTTAAATGCATCATTTAAAGTTAAAGGTGTTTTCCAGTCCATAAATAAAAGTCTACAAATCACTATGTGACTACTAGTGTTGAGCGAGTATGTTCTATTAACCCTTTCGCCGAGTATGCTCGGGCCGAGCTCCGAGTATTTACAGCTGCTCGGTGATATGGTTGAATCGCTCCCGTGTGCATGATTTGCAACTGTTTGACAGTTTTATTACCTGTGAGGAATGTCTATTTCTTACACATTCCTCACATGTAATAAAGCTGTCAAACAGTTGCAAATCATGCACACGGGAGCGATTCAACCTCATCACCGAGCAGCTGTAAATACTCGGAGCTCGGCCCGAGCATACTCGGACAGAACATACTCGCTCAACCCTAGTGACTACCAAATCACAGCGTGCAATGCACACACTGTCACGATTCCCCTGTATTCTGCATGCGGACTAGTGTTATCTAGCTTTTCTCAATAGAAGAGAATTGAGAAAAACCAGATGAGATTAATCGGTATAAGAATACAAATATGCAAATTGCATACACGTGGTTATGTGACCGCCTGCATGAGGAATCCAGGGGAATCCCAACACTGACTGTATCACACACTGTCACTGTTCAGCAGTCTGCAGTTCTTCACCCACATCATTGCTCCTCTGAAGCCAGTTGTACGCTGCCCGGCTTCAGAGGAACACTGCGTATGGGTATGTGCACACAATGCGTTTTTTATGCATTTCCACAGCGGTTTTTCCGCCGCGGAAACGCATTAAAACCAAATGTTAATAGGTCTGCCATGTATACCAATGGTAATCCGCATGTGCTGTGCACATGATGCGGAGATTTCCGCTCCAGATTACCATTGCGGCAGAAAACGCAGCAGGACCATTTTTTGCGTGATTTCGCCGCAGATTTGAGCCCACTGACTTGCATTGAATCGCAGCAAACCTGCATGTATAATATCTATACATGCGGATTTGCTGCATTTCAATAACAGTCAATAGGAGCAAATTCGCGGCGGAATTGCGCTGCGGCTGGTACCCGGGTCAAGAGAGGAGGCTACTACTCCTCTCATCCGACCGCCGCTCCCTCTGTTAACAGCGAGAGCGGCGTGAATGGGAGGAGCAGTCTAGTAGTGTAAAAAACAAAACAAACAAAAAAAACCCTCATACTCACCTGTCCGGCGGCCCCCGGTGTTCCCAGCTTCAGAGGCGCACTGGCCATGTCCAGAAGCGTACACCCAAGCTCCAGAGGAGCAATGATGCAGGCAAAGAAAGCTGCGTGCATGAGTGAGTTTTGCAGAGCTGGCAATGAGACTGGTTCTTGCAAATCATGTCATCACGCCCACAGGCAGAACACAAGGGCCCACTGATTAGTTAAATGCCTAATTAGCATATGAAATGCAAAATTTATAAAGCCTTGTTTTAAACATGGGTCTAGGTGTTAAACACTATAGAGGGCTGGTTAGGCAGGGTATTTCGTGACAAACACTAATGCTGGTTGGTTGGAGGGCATGAGGGTCATGTCCAGTTCCCTTTAAAAGCCTTTTAGTTGAGATTACATCAAACAGAAAATACCTGGTAGTCACTTGTTGAAACTCTGTATGTTGCTGCAAGAGGTTTCATTCCTCGTCTTGGAGTACCATTTTGCTGAGAAGGCGTACCGAAAGCTGTTATTGGTGGTGTGGAGACAGATGACACCGATATCTTCTCGCCACCATCCATTACACTCTTTAAAAAAAAGATTCAATTATGTGAAATTTTTGTCAATTTTTCTATACAAGTCCTCTATGGAGATTCTGCTGAAGTCTTGGGGACCCTCCTCTTCTAGCGACTGGTTGAGGTCTGGCCTCCTGCAAAAATCATTACCCAAGTTTTTGATACTTGCGAGTCTATGGAGCAGGCAATGGGAAATGTATAGGCCATGCAATGCTCAGTGGGAAATAAATAGGAAAATAGCCTCTAAGCAGAGTAATAAAAAAAAAAAAAAAAAGAAGAACATGATTACTAGAGTGGCCTATAGACCACCTGTCGAAAGCCTCGCACCCAGCCAACTAGCTTTACTATTTTTGAAGAGCATGAACACCTAAACAGCTGTAGGTAAATGGAGATTCCGGTCTGACTATAACCCAAGCCACGTGACAAGGATCTTGTTTGTACAAGTCCCCTCTGAATTGTGAAATGCTCCGTAATATGTTGGCGCTATAGAAAAAAAAAAAAAAAAATAGGATCTGCAAAGGGACAATATTGACTTATCAGACAGCTACGTCCAATAAGTGGCACTAGAGACCCGGTTTTCCTATGAAGACCGGAAAATGATGGAGTTGTGAAATGCCGTCATTAGTCACATTACATCAGCCTTACCTTATCAATACAAGGTTTCACTCCAATCATGATGCAATCTCCGTATATCTTTCCATCCTTACTCAATGCTTTCCTTGCCTGCAGCTTGGACTGGTACTGAATGTGCATCCAATTCCCTGCATTTGACATCTGCAAAGGAAAGAAAAGTTCAAAGCAACACAATTGGGGGGAATTAATAAAATTCACATTGTGTTAGCAGCGTCCGTCTGCGCTGGAGAAGCTCAGGATGCAAACGTTCAAAGTATCCATTGGCTTCCATTCATCTGATCAAAGGCAAAAGTGTGGACATTTCGCCTCTATGGTACTGGTATACGTTTCTTGCAGTATTCCATATAGAGACATGAGGAGTGATATTATTTATCATAGGAGCCTATGGACGATGTATACTGTATCTAGAGCGATAACCTCAGCACTGAAACATTTCAACCAGTTTGTGGCCTTTATCAAGCTCATCTGTGTGGATAGCAGACGGGTACATGTATATGGAGCCCGATATCTGTTTTGTTTTTTCCATTGGTGCTAGACACATTCGCAGCAAGTCCATTTTCGTTTTTTTGTCAGTGCTGCCGGCTTGACCTTAGGTGTACCCCCGTATATGGCTCTACATCTGGAAATCCTACTAACATACTAAGCAAATGCAATCAACTGAACTGTTATTACATCATAAAAACACTCCTTACCACATGCTTTACAATATTCCCATACTGGGCAAACTGCAATAAAATGTAAGAGGCCGAGGCTTGAGGAAACCTAAAAACAGAGTAAATGCATTAGGGTCAATAAGTGAATAGCAGAATGCTGATCAACACCATATAACAAATAAGGCTCACATATGCATGGAAAATATCAACTACTCCAGGGACGAAGCTTTCCTAATCGAAACGCGCATCAGGTGTGGTGGGTCCCTGGCTCTCTGCACTGACGGTAACATTGCCTTTATACTCTTATCCTCTGTCTATTTATGCATTGCTCTGATGCTCATCTGCCATATATTGGTTTAATACTTCAATCGTGTATAAATATAGTAGTCCATTAAAGACCCTGCTCTCACATTGAGTAAAATTTATCATTACATGGGCATAATAGCATATGAGTCTATTATAGCTAGTTATATGTATATACCACTTCTATGGATACTAAATGGGAGGCCCGATGCCAATCGCATCAGGAGGGCGGTAATGTCACGATAGGGGCAGGTTTTGCAGTGTTGAGAATCTCTCCCCCCACACCCCCATGTGCTCACCCACCTATCCACTCTCTCTTTACCCCCCCACCCCATGTGCTCTCCCCCTTGTCTGCTCCCTCTCCACCCCTGTGCTGTCTTCTTCCCTCATGTGTTCTCTCATGTGAGCCGTCTCCCCGCACAGTAAATCAGACCGCTGCCATCTTTGTGCAGGCAGATAGCGGCGGTCACATTAAAACTGCGCATGCGCTCCTCCTGTACAAAGATGGCGGCGGTCAGTGAATCATTCGGCTGATCCCGGCGGAGGCGTGCTCACGATGGTGCTCCGCTGTTGGTACCACCAGCGTTTTCCATATTGAGACACCCATCACTTGGGTGTCCCAATATGGCGTAAACAAACTTCCGCCGCTTGGAATTCTGGGATCCGGACACATCTGGACGGAACAGGATGTGAAGACATTTCAAGGTAAGTATATATTAGATGTAATTTAGCCTATGTATTTTTTGTAATATTAGATTTATTAGTTACGTTCACTAAATAGAATTAAGATGTACATTTAAAACTAAAAAAGGTATGTTATTTGTACTTTGTATATTGCTTCTTATCTTTCACTTGTGATATACGAGACCTTTGTATGGACATAAAAATATATTTATTGTAATAGTTATCCAGGTATACCCACTTTTTTCTTCCTGTACTTTTATCCCCCCTCCTGTTTATTTTGCACAGTATAAGCAAAAGACATCGTTTTTGGGGAGGCTCCACTGACAAAGGAAAAATCACCAGCGAAACCACTTTAGGAAAGAGTTTGCCGGCTTTTCACTGAAGCAGCTTCACCTACAAAAATCGTGGTGGCTCCACCAACATCTTAAGGACGTCATGGGCACAAACCATAAGGTGGTTGCATGTGATTTCCATGAGTAATTATATTTTGGGACTTGACAGCATCCCTTTATCAGCTGGTCAGACAGTTGCATGTTCATAAATTTTACAAACCTATAGCTTACCCGAATACTGTAACCCAAGAATCATCAAGAAGGTCATCGGATGTCAAAGCGTCGCCTTGTGTGTAAAACGGATCCACCTGCGCAGGAGACATCGTTCCTTTCCTGGATTGCATCATGGTTGCCGGGCTAAAAACTCTTGCAGCTGTTTAATATAAAATAAAAAAAATATCACTAAACTGGCTTAGCATTTTACATCATTCCCACAGACTACAACAGACCTAGATACGTGTTACCACCTCCTGATTGAGGCCACCGCCGCATCCAGTGCCGTGACCTCCGGAGACAAAAACTAACATTTAAAGCAAATCCTGTGGATTTTATTTTAAAGTTTTAAGAGTACATCTATATGGGAGAGAACTGCTGGGAATTTTACCTTCAGATTTGCACAGTAGATTGCAGACATAGGCAAATTCATCAGGTTTTACAAATCCCAACCAGTTTTGCAGACTTTTTCACAAGGAATTAAAAATATGTCTTGTAGATTTGTATATTTGCAATCACGTCACAGATTTTCCCAGTTTACTCCACTTTCACTGTAGAAGGGGAAAGTCTGCAGCAGGACATTTAATACTTGAGGGTTTGTGGGGGATTTTGCTATAAGGCCATGTTCACACATTGCGTTTTTTTATGCACATTTTCAGCTGCATTTTACATTACCAGCAAAGTCTGAGATCCCAGAAATCTCATGCACACATCTTGGTTTTTATTTGATCAGTATTTTGTACTTTGCAGGTATTTTTTTTTATGCAGAACAGAGCATATCCCTTCTTTCAGCGTTTTTTCACCCAAAAACACAGGTGTCACATTTCAGTGCTTTTTTTTTGTGCCAAAACCAGAAAGATTTTTTTTTCTCACAACTTTATGTACACGCATAAAGAGACAAAAGGACCGTGAAAAAAAAACGCAGCAAAAAAGCATTTTGCTGCAGAAAAAAAAAAAAGCAGACAAAAAACGCAATGTGTGAACATAGCCTAAAAGTTGTGAACCTGGGGTAAGTTACATGTGCAACGACAGTGTAAAAGGTACACTACTAGAGATAGCTAGTTTAATGAACCTTCGCTGAGCAGCATCATCATTGCAGTGCAAAAAAAAAGAAAAATTACCCCCCCCCCTTAAAGATATTTAATATAAGAATTTTTACATTTTCATTGCACCTTGTGATTATGTCAAGATGGGAGGACAATAGGCATTGCATCTAAACAGCAATCAGAGCTAGATCTGGCCGCTGCAGAAGACAGCTGTATTCCACAGCCAGCACCTGCAATGGACGGAGAGGGTCAGCTCCCAAGCCTGCACCGTGACTGACAGTTATGTCAGGTTGCACAAAGTGGTTAAATGAGTCCATTGTAGTGATGGAAAGCAAGTCCAAGCAAAGATTGTCCATTTTTATTCATTAGGTTTCGAGAGCTCAGAATCTAAACAGCAATTTAATGATCCATTAGCACAGATTCAGAGAAAGAAAAAGATTCACAAAGCAAGTGTCAAACTGTCGTACATGCCGTGCATCGCATTTTTGCCTTTACACGAGCAATGACGTGGTTAAAAATGCAACACTGCGCCGAAATGTTAGCACAAAATAAGTGAACCAAGCAGGGGTGAAAACTTCCCATCCAGCGTGTGCCGCTGTGATGAAGCCAACTCCCCCACCCCAAATCAAGTTTGCAGAGTCACTGCTAGACAGGATTAATAACTTGCTATATATTTCCCCTCACATTACAAGGAGGACACCTAGTGGCAATAAGCGAGAAGTGAACAGATTTACATTTATCCTCTGATATACAGACCGGGAAATTGGCCATTGAAATAGACAATCAGACTTGATACAAACAAGGATTCACTTTGATGGACAGCGCTCCACTGTGTAACTTACCTGCACCTGGGGTGGACGGGATGAAACCTGTGTGAGAGGTCTGCATTGTAGAAAGGTTTGTCTGTAGAGGGAGAGAGAGAAAACAAAAGACATGAAATAAGTTCTTCTAGCAACATTCATGACTACAGCCGCAGATCTCCCGAGTCCAACCTCTCTGAGGTTTGATCCAGGAACCTGTCAGACCGTACTAGAATGGTGAAACACGCAGGCTGCGCCATGGTCCGCATTTATAGGAGATGGACACAGCACATAATATAGTAAATAAATGAATAGTGGACATAGAGTTTAATAATGAATACTTTAAAGCATAAATTACATCATAAATGAACACCATGATGGAAAAAAAGCTTTATTGTCCGTTCCTGGGGGTGTCGCTCGTCCTGGTCCGGCGCCTCCCTTCTTTCAATGCAGTCCTCCGTCTCTGCTTCATGTGGATGATGCATCTGTCATCCACACAGGATCCCAGGCATTGCGCTAGGGCGGAGTAAAGTATCCCAGTGCGCAGGGGCTCTCTGACCTTTCCCGGCACACTGCAGTGCTTTGCTGTGCCCTCGTCAGGGCAGAGAAGTACGCCTGCACAGGAGCGCGATGCCGGAGAGACTGTGTGGATGATGTAGTAATGAGTCACCCATAGGAAGCAAGAAGGAGGACTGCATTGCAAGAAGGGAGGTCAGACCATGACCAGCAACACCCTCCGACTGGACCGCCCCCCAGGTGAGTATAATAAAAGCTCTTCTTCTTGTGTTGAAGGTTAGATTGTGGGAATATATACAGCATATTAGAATGCTGTATATCGGGCCTGAAACGTGCTGGCCGTATCTCATATCGATCAAATATGGTGACAGGTTTGCTTTAAGGACACTGTTAAAGGTGACACTGATTGTGGTGACATCAGGGCTTCACGCGCCAATCCATAGCATTCTGACAAGCCCCATATTACTGTGTCAATGTTATGGGCTCTCTTATTGGACGCATACCGTATATACACTCGAGTACAAGCCGAGCTTTTCAGCACACTTTGTGCAGAAAAAGCCCCCCCTCTTCGACTTTTACTCGGGTATATACCCGAGTATATGGCAATTCCGTTGGTGGATAGTGGTGAGGGGGGGGTTGCAGTTGCGGAGGAGCGCAGCACAGGCAGTAGCTCAGCGCTCCAGTGTCGCTGCTAAAGGGAAGTGAATATTCCCTCTTCTCCACACTCATGGGCGTGGAAAATAATAATGTTCATTCTCTTTAGTAGCGGGCACAAGAGCGCTGAGCTGCAGCTCCTGCTGACAGTGCCTGCTACTAAAGAGAATGCATATTCACTCTGCTCCACGCCCATGGTCCCGGCGTGGAGAGGAGTGAATATGCCGGCAGCAGCTCACATCAGCGTCTGAGAGCGCATGGCTATGAAACCATGTGCTGCTCATATTCCGACATGAGCTGCTGGCAGACAGGACACAGCAGTGCTGGAGCAGAGGTGAGGAAGGAAGGGGAGTAGAAGTGTTTTTTTTGTTTTTTTTTGTGTGTGTCTGCGCAATGATGGGGCCATGCATACCAGGATTGGGGGATGAGGGGGCAATGCGTACCAGAATGGGGAAATTTACCAGTAGCTGCTGCAATTACCACCCTAGGCTTATATTCAAGTCAAAAAGTTTTCCCGAGTTTTTTGTGGTAAAATTAGGTACCTCGGCTTATACGGCATGTATATTTAAGGGAACTATGGCTATCACTCCCCCAGAAGAAAGCACTCGCCAAAACGCGTGTTGGGGATGTGGCACCAATGTTTGGCACAGGTACAAATGTTCAGTCTGGCTCTGTCTTGCATATGCACTTAATTTCAGTGAATATAATGTGGGCATAACAGTCCTGACATTTTGCACTGAGCACTTTATCTAGGTAAAGCCAATATTTATTATTAAGATTTTAGTATGGCTATATGTCAATTAACTTGCTTCATTTTGGTACTTCTAGAGTCACACAATTGTATATAATGAACAAAGCCAGTACTAGTTGTTAACAGAGATGCTATCATGATTTAATACCAACTAACAATTAACATAACTTTATGTAATTGAATAATTTGTATACTGCCAATCAATGGTGCCCCATTTTGGCTCTTAGCCACTTTTTCTTAAGCCATCGGTTTTTGTAGTGTTTTTAAGGTATATGTATAATAAGATTGTGTTAATGTTTTCAAATCAGTTCTTAGTACGCCTTTTTTCTCTATGTGGTTGCACAATAGCAATCAGACTGGATTATTGCTTTTTTTTGCCAGACATGACAGGTTTTCATAAATGCATTTTTTAGTGCAGAATCACTGCACCTGACCATACACTGTAGCTTAGCTCCAATCTCTTAAGGGGACTGAAGAATTACACACAACCCAGCTTCCTATCCTGGAAAGTTCATTAAACTGCTTGTTTAAGAGTTTAAAAAACGAAAGTAACTTTACAAAATGCTGTAAAACAAACATTACTTAAGGATTAAACCACCCTAAACTTCAGTGTCGATGCTTTGGTGGTGTGTGCCGGTCTTTGATGGAGGGACCACTGCAGCCAATCAATCATTCTCAGCAGTTTTGAGTAGCAGATTCTATCACCACCACTGAAGCAAGTGACTGGCTGCAGTGGTCATGTGGATGTACGCCATGCCAGTGCTCCAGAAAAATAAAAACCTGCAGCAACCAAAGCCGACAAAGTTTACCAAGGTAAGTTCTTAAATAATCAAAAAATATATTTTACCAGTTTTCGTGAACTTAAAGGTGTAGATCCAAGACCCGGGCTTAGAAGATCATCATAAATGCTTGCAACAGGGGGGGCGCCACTCTTATCCTTATGAGCAGGAAGTACAGGCTGAGGGGGAGAACTCCCTATTAAACAAAGGGTTATTAAAGTGACAATACTGCTCGACTTACATATAACATGTATCGGGAGTCATTCTAATTACACCAAAAACATGGAGCTGATCCCGACAAAGGAATAAGCCTTCCCTAGGCTCAGCGCACCCACCCACAATAATCAGAAAAGACAGATCTGCATTCCCCTACTCTTCTTTCCACCCAGTGTTTGCTAATCTCTATGGTTAAATTCCCACAATGAGTTTTTGACACAGCATATTTTATCTGTGCAAACAACGCAGCATCTCGTGATGGGAGTTCTAGAAATCTCACACCTACTGTTTTTTTTGGGAGGGTTTTACAGCGTAGACTGACCCGAGGTTCGTGTTTAAAATCGGCAGCATGTCAACTTCTCTTGTGAGTATGCCGTTTAATTTACGGATTTTCGCCATAGACTTGCATTAGATGCGCAGGTAGAAAATGCATGGAATCTGCACATGATTAGATCAAAATTTTGTTAAGGCCAAATACCAGGAAGCAAAAAAAAAAAAAAGTAGCTTTATTTAAAATATGAAGTGCCAAAAAGACAAAAACCGCAACGTCAAAAACTCATGAAAAAAAAAAAAAAAAATGCAAGTAACCTAATTTAGCTAATACGTGCAAAAAAAAAATGCAACATAAAGAACTCCCCAATTGCCCAGTAAAAAATTAGCCTATGGCTCTTTTACATTCTGTATGAATAGAATAGCAATTTCCTGCCCCAATACAATACCTCCTATCAATGGGGATCGCAGCTCCATAATGCCCAATGATGGACGCAGCTGTGGAGTTACAGGAGTCGGGATATCACCCATGAGGAAACCTGGCAGGAACTGGGCACCACCACCAGGCTTCGGAGAGGTTGGTGATCCTAGTGTCATTGGTTCGCCACCGATACCTAAAGGGAAGTTATAATGGAAAGTTACATTTCATTAATCCTATATCCACCCAATGCCATAATCACCACCGAGTGCTACAACCAAGTGTGAGAAATTTACAGAAAGTTGTGTCCATTTGGTGGTAGATGCTGTTTGCCAACAATGGTGGTCGCAGCAGTGGAATAACCGCCACGTCAGAAGCCAGACTTGTGTGCGAGTGGCAGGGATTCACCAGTTTCTGAGCCAGGACCGGGGGTGATGTATACGTTATACATACTCCCGAGCAGAACTTGTCTAGTGGGCGCAGCCTCGCTCCATACACTTGTATTGAGCGAGGTCGCGCCCCATCTAGAAAAACAGCATCCCATTGGCACAGCCTCGCTTAATACAAGGGTATGGAGCGAGGCTGTGCCCACTAGATGTGTTCTGCCTGGGAGTATGTATAACGCATACATAGCCTCCGGTCCAGACTAATCAATTTAGACCAGACCACCCCTTTAACTTAATTCAAAGCTTTAGAGAAGCTGCATGGACCAAAGGAAACAAAAGACTGGAGATGTTCATTGACTTCTATTAAAGAGTTTTCTAGTTGTGCTGTGTGACCTGTGCAGAAAGGGAGAGCAGGTGAGCTGTGACCATCACCCATTGTAAATGACGAATCCTGTGTTATTTATATAAAGTGTCACCTTTCATTATAATCCTGTCTGTGATAATGAGACTGTTGAGAGGTGATCTGTACAGAACAGGAAGTATCAGCCTATTATGAGGTTGGGTGACCAGACTGAAAACTGCAAGATATCAGGATTTTCTTTAAATATTAAAAAAGTGACCTAAACAACAAAGGAAAAAAAAAAAAATTATAGACAGGGTGGTGGAGTCGGTAAACCAAACCTGTGACTCCACAGCCCGGTCTCACTACTGAGCGTGTACATAAAGTGCAGCACAGATTCATCTCAACTAACAGCCAAGACCCTTAGATCAGGAATAGAACATTTCATAACTTTCCCAAATTTTTATGAAAACATTTACAGCACATCCTGCACTGTACTACTGTACCAATTATATATTTTAGGAGTCGGTCTATTTTATACCAACTCCACAGCCCTGATTATACATGGAAACCCTTTAATGCTGCCCAAACCAAGGGCAACAGGAAATCGGTCAGACATCCTCAGCAATAACTTTCTCTGAAGTGCTAAAGGGGTTGTTTAATAGAAATAGGTTGAAATAACAGACCGACCTGAAGCTGCTGCACCTTCTGGACAGTTAATCGATCCTACACACAAAAAGTGAGAGACCTGTCAATCAAGTCGGGAGACGGCGGAAGTAGCTGCTCTGTAAACACTTCTTAGGGCCTGGCTCTAAGATCTTGCTCTCTAATGAATGAGCGAGTCTTTATTTCCAGCTGCATGTGGCTCGTGTAAGATGAAATGACTAACCGCTTCCTTCCAAGTCTGGACAAACACATGTAATTTGAGCCCATGTCAAAAGTGGATCCAGTAGGAAGGAAATGGACAACGACATTCACACATGTGTGTTGATTTTTACATTGTGTAAAATGGAACGTTTAAAAGAAAAAAAAAAAAAAAAATAAATATATATATATATATATATATACACATATACATATACATATACATATACATACATATACATATACATATACATACATATACATACATATACATACATATACATACATACATATACATACATATACATACATATACATACATATACATACATATACATACATATACATACATATACATACACATACATACACATACATACACATACATACACTGAGTTTATATTTATCAATTAACAAAAAAAAAATGGATGAAACTTTGAAGCACGAAGTCTGTTTTTCGTATTTCAGACGTGTTTAACAGACTCCTATAAACTAACGGCTGAGTTCAATCTGCACAACTGATGAGCCTAAGACCCGCTCTGGGCCTCACAAACCAGAGAAACGGGTCCGGACTAGTGATTGAGTGAACGTGCTCGTTTAACCCTTTAACCGAGCACGCTCGGGTGCTTTCTGAGTATGTTCAGCGTGCTCGCATATTGTGTTAGAGTCCCTACGTCTGCAGGATTTAAGGCTGTTAGGGAATCCTCACATGTGTTGAGACTGTCTAACAAACAAGCAATCCCTGCATGTGTTCAGGCTGTCCTACAGCTGTATATCCTACAGACAGGAGGGACTTGAACATAATATACGAGCACGCCAAAGATACCCGGTAAGCACCCAAGCATGCTCGTGAAGGAGTTAAATGAGCATGGTCGCTCATCACTAGTCTGGTTATAAACTGATGTGTAGATGGACCAAAAAAAAAAAAAAAATGGACAGCACATGGAGGTGTGCATGTAGGCGTAGTCCTTTTAGGGTAAATGCTCATGGTGCAAATTTAATGGGGATTTTTCATAGATTTGTGTGCAGAAAATCTGCAGAGTAATTATAGAGCATACCAGAGTATATCATCTAAGTTGATGAGATTTTATAAATCTCACAGACACATGTGTAAAGTGACTGCAGTGCAGGTTATAAAATCCACAGCATGCAGATTCTTTAGGTGGAATCCACTGCAGACTTAAAAGTGGTCATCTACTACTCTGACAACCATTTCATGTCTTCTCCCGTAAAACAACAACACTTATACTCACCTCCAGTGTTGGCACTCGCTCTCCCGAGGGTGGGGGAGGGGCATGTGTGCTGATTGACTGCAGACTTGTGAATCCTCAAGTGCACTGTGAGGTGCAGGCAATCATGTGACCATAAGTATGTGATTAGCATACATGCTGTCATGTGCCATCTAGATAGGTGCAGCCTCACTCTTCGCAAGTGTAATGAGAGAGGCTGGACACAGTCTAGTTGGAATGTGGCTGGTTATATGCAAATCACATACTTGTGGTCACATGACCGCCCGCTCCTCACACCAGAGAATCCTGAGAGAGTGAACAGTGCACGTGAGGTGACGATTCACAAGTCTGCAGTCACAGACATAGTGACCACAGGCTTGTAGCCTTAGGCCGGACAACCCCTTTAACAGTTTGGAAACCATGGGGGGTTAAATACCACCACAAATGCCATATGCAGAGACACTGCATTACGCACTGCGTGCATCTACCATTATATTTCTCATTTCTCCTGAATCCACTCCTGACTTGTGCAATTCGTGCAGAATGGTCCAATCACACATGGCTTCCTGTGGAGTAATCCACTGAGTATTTGCAGAGAAATTCACAGAAGAACATAGGAGATCACCACTGGATTTCAGCTGTGGAGTTGCAGTGCATGCGGCTGCTCCACTACAGAGGCAAAGATGGAGATGTCACATTTAGGCTATGTTCACACATTATGTTTTTTCAGCAGCAAAACCTGATCTCTTGGCAGGGGTTTTGTTCAGGATTTTTTCACTGTCCTTTTGTCTCTTTATGCATGGACATAAAGTTCAGTGGAAAAAAAAAAAAATCTCATTCTGGTTTTGGCACAAAAAAAAAAAAAAAAAAGCTGAAAAACCTGACGCCTGCATTTTTGGTGGGTTTTTCAGCATTTTTTTTCACCTCCCATTACTTCTAATGGGTGAAAAAAAAAAACAATGAAAGAAGTGACAAGCTTAACTCTACAAAAAAAATATGCAAAGCACAAAATCCGGAACAAATAAAAACCAAGGTGTGTGCATGAGTTCTCACGAATCTCAGACTTTGCTAGTACTGCAAAACACAGCCGAAAATGTGCATAAAAAAGGCAATGTGTGAACATAGCCTTTTAGAGGCAGCTGTGAAATATAAAAAGCAGTGAGAGCGAGAACACTGACAACCACCAGAGGCGGCCATGATGCGGCTGTGAGGGGCAGGATACAGCCAAAATGTGCGTGAAGACAGAAGAGTGAGCACATCCTGGGGCGGAGATCCGTTAGCATGACATGGCAGCCTGTGACTGGATGGAGCAGTGATACTACGACGCCATAACCGCAGGACCTGCTCCACTGACGCGTCTACTACACATCCTATAAAGTCTGTCCCTTCTCAGCTTCCGTAGCGGACAACTCTAGAGCTACCGCGTTGCCAGACTCCACTCACCTAGCGAGTCCAGAGAGAAGGCGGACATGACCGGAGCAGCTACCAAGTGGGATTCAAATAAAACTACTGCTGAGCGCCGGGAAGTCCTGGTGCAACTGCGTCACTTCCCGCGGAAGTAGTTTTTCTTTGTGTGCTTGCGTGGAATAGCCACACCTAGCGGTGAGCTATGGTACTGTACTCAGAGTTGTACTGGAGACATGGCGCCTGCGCTGTAGGACTGCGGTCCACCCTCGCTTGCGGTTTCCATGGAGACCTCATGTCTGCAGCCCTGTGTTCTGTGCGGCTATACTGTTGTAGACTGGATAGGAATACCATTTTGTAAGGTTCCCTGCGTGTTTTTAGATCTGCTCTGTTCACACTACTCAGAAAAGTGTTGCATTTGGGAACTTAGGGTCCTCCAGCAGGATTTATTCTGTGTGTGTAGAAAGGTGCACTCCAGGTGTGTGCGGACCCTCAGGCGCTAGGAACCCCATTGTTCCCCTTCATCTTGTATTTTTCCTTCCAGGAGATAGAACTTCATTATTTTTAGATTTATAGAGCAGTATCAGGACATGTATTTTTATGGTTCGATCTGTAGTTTTTATCATCACGGTTTTGCTCCATATAACTTTCTGATATCTTTTCATTCATTTTTTGGGCGTCACTATGAACAAAAACTGTAATTATGCCATTTAAAGGTGTAGTCCAGGCTTTGGGTCACTTTCTGTGACTGCAGACTTGTGAATCCTCATAGCGCGCGCCATGTACACTGTCAGGATTCACTAGTGTCGGGAGCGAGCGGTGCGTGACTGCAAGTATCAGATTTGCTTACATGCGGTTACATGCCGACTAGACGTGTGTGGACTGGCTCAATTCCTTTGTATTGTGCGCGGCTACGCACGTCTAGTCAGAATGTGGCCGAAAGAATGCAAATTGCATACGTGCAGTCAAATGACCGCCCGTTCCTGACTTGGTGCACTGTGAGGATTCACAAGTCTGCAGTCACATCATCACCTTGTCTTGCACTCCAATAAAAGAGAGTGGTAAAGTCACATGACTTCTGTCAGAGGGTGATCAGTATTTTGGAAGCATGGAGGGTAAGTATATAGTCTGATCTGAACTACACTGTGTTCCAAATTATTATGCAAATAATATTTTCTCAGATTTTCCCAAATTACCTATATGAATTGCAGTCATTGTAATTTTCCAGTCAAATAACTATTAGAGTACAATTGAAAGGTTTTTGTACAAACTGCCTATGATAACAGTATATTTTTAAAAAAATAAAAAACTCAAACTGCACTCAAAATGCATGTTCCAAATTATTATGCACAGCAGAGTTTTCAACCTTTTCATTTTAATAAAGAACAAAAAAATGGTCATTTTCGAAATTATAAGCATTAGCAGGTTATTACAAACTGAAATCAAACAGTTTTCAACTCAAAACTTTATTCTTGGTGATGTTACATTTGCACATAGGACCCCTTGTTCGAAAGGAGCTTCTGAACTCTCTCATTCATTGAATTTGTCAGGTTTTGGATGGTTTCTGCTTTAATTGTTTTGCATGAGGACAGAATACCCTCCCAGAGATGTTGCTTAGATGTGAACTGCCTCCCACCATCATAGACACTCCTTTTGATGATGCTCCAGAGGTTCTCAATGGGGTTGAGGTCAGGGGAGCATGGGTGCCACACCATAAGTTTGTCCCCTTTTATGCCCACAGCAGCCAGAGATGCAGATGTGTTATGTGCAGCATGAGACAGGGCATTATCATGCATGCGCTCCCAAATCCAAATGCCCCCCTCCCTTTTGAGCCTCAGTGTGCCTAAACCGCAGTTAGCATCCATATGTTTGGCATTACTGTAGTGATGAGAGCCGGCCTAATTTAGGGGTGCATGTCTCCAGAAGCATGAGCTTGGTACAATGTACGGGCACTACAACGCACTTGTCACTACAACGTACTGGTCATTACAACGTACTGGTCACTACAACGGCACTTTGTAATTTTCACTCAGCAACATCCATTGCTGATTGATGGGGTCAAAATCATCGGTACATCTGTAGATAAATTCCCAAAGGGGTATAATTTCCAAAATTGGGTCACTTGAGGGAGAATTCTGCTCTTCTAGCCTTTGGAGCTCTGTATATGAAGTCCGCAAATTATTCAAGGAAAATCTGCGCTTCAGGAGGCAAATAGCACCCCGTGCCTCCCCGAGTCTCGCCGTGTGGCTAAGCAGTACTGTACAGCCGCTTATGGGGTATTTCTACATTCAGCAAAAGACAAATTTTGGTGCCATTTTTACCCATTTCTCAGCGTGAAAGTGTAAAATCCGGGGCTAAAACTAATTTTTTGTGGTAAAAATGTAATTATTTTTTTCTTCACTGTCCAATGGCATAAAATTCCGTGACACACCTGTGGTGTCAATATGATGACTGCACCCCTAGATAAATTTATTGAGAGGTGTAGTTTGTAAAATGGGATCTCTTATGGGAGGTTCTGCTGTTCTGGCACCTCAAGGGCTCTGCCAATGTGACATGGCACCCTCAAACCAGTCCAGCAAAATTTTTCCCTTCTGAGCTTTGCACTGTGCCTCAAAAGTAGTTTTTGACCACACATGGGGTATCAGCTTACTCAGGAGAAATTGCACAGCAAATTTTGGGGTATATTTTCTTCTGCTATCCTTGTAAAAATGAAAGAAATTGGATCTAAAACAACATTTTTGTGAGAAAAAATATTTTTTTTCATTATCACGGCTCTATGTTAGAAACTTCTGTGGGTTCAAGGTGCTCACTACACAGCTAGATAAGTTCCCTGAGGGGTCTAGTTTCCAAAATGGTGTCACTTGTGGGGGGTTTCCACAGTTTAGGCACATCAGGGGCTCTCCAAATAAGACATGACACCCGTAGACCATTACATCAAAGTCTGCATTCCAAAAAGTCATTCCTTCCTTTCTGGGCCGTGCCGTGTGCCCAAACAGTAGTTTTTCCCCATATATAGGGTATCTGCATACTCAGGAGAAATTGCACAACTAATTTTGGGGTCCATTTTCTCCTGTTATCCTTATGAAAATGCAAAATTTGGGGATAAAAGAACATTTTTGTGGAAAAAAATTTGATTTTTTTTTCCATTTTCATGGCTCAACATTATAAACATCTGTGAAGCACCTGGGGGTTCAAGGTTCTCCCCACACATCTAGATCAGTCTAGTTTCCAAAATGGTGTCACTTGTGGGCAATTTTTACTGTTTAGACACATCAGGGGCTCTCCAAACGCGACATAGCGTCCGCTAATTATTCCAGCTAATTTTACATTCTAATGGTTGAATGGCACTCCTTACCTTCCAAGCCCTGCCGTGCGCCCAAACAGTAGTTTTCCTCCACATATTGGGTATCGGCGTACTCAGGAGAAATTGCACAACAAATTGAATGGTGCAATTTCTCCTGCTACCCTTGTGAGAATGCAAAATTTGGGTCTTAAAAAACATTTTTCTGGAAAAATGTGATTTTTTATTTTCACAGCTCAACATTATAAACTTCTGTGAAGCACCTGGGGGTTCAAAGCACTAGCCACACATCTATATAAGTTTCATGAGGGGTCTAGTTTCCAGAATGGAGTCACTTGTGGGGGTTTCCACTGTTTAGGCACATCAGAGGCTCTCCAAATGCAACATGGTCCACTAATTATTCCAGCAAATTATAAATTCATAAAGTCAAATAATGCTCCTTCCCTTCCGAGCCCTGCTGTGCACCCAAAAAGTAGTTTTCCTCAACATATTGGGTATTGGCGTGCTCAGATGAAATTGCACAACAAATTTTGGGGTCCATTTTCTCTTATTACCCTTGTGAAAATAAAACAAATTAAGGTCTAAAGTAAAATTTTTGTGAAAAAGTTAAATGTTAATTTTTTCCTTCCAAATTTCATTAATTCATGTGAAGCACCTGAAGGGTTAATAAACTTCTTAAATGTGGTTTTGAGCACCTTGAGGGGTGCAGTTTTTAGAATGGTGTCACTTTTGTGTATTTTCTGTCATATGGGCTCCTCAAAGTCACTTCAAATGTGATGTGGTCCCTAAAAAAATGGTTTTGTACATTTTGTTGGAAAAATGAGAAATTGCTCATCAACTTTTAACCCTTCTAACTTCCTAGCAAAAAAAAAATTATGTTTCAAAAATTGTGCTGATGTAAAGTAGACATGTGGGAAATGTTATTTACTATTTTGTGTGACATAACTCTCTGATTTAGGCTGCGTGCCCACTATGCGTTTTTCAAGCGTTTTTGCCACGGAATTTCTGCAGCGAAAACGCTTAAAAAACGCTTGGTAATATGTGCCCCCCCCATGGTCCCCAATGATAATCCGCATGTGCTGTGCACATGCTGCGGAAATTTCCGCTGCGGATTATCATTGCGGAAAAATACGCAGCATGTCCATTAATTTTGCGGACACGCAGCGTAATTGCCGCCATTGACTTGCATTGAAATGCATATTATCCATGTCAGCACATTTGCACACACGGATATTATGTGATTCTATGTGTGGATGGTACCCGGGTCTGGAGAAGAGGAGACTCTCATCCAGATCCAGGTACCATAGAACCTGTTAAAAAAAGAATAAAATAAAAAATAAAGATTATACTTACCTTCTGATGGCCTCCGGTATTTTCTCCGCTCCGTCTGGTCTGTTGTATGGGGCGCGGTGGTGTGAGGACCTGCGATGACGTCATTTAGTCATGTGACAGGTAACGCGACCGCTGACGTTGGCGGTCGCGTGACCTGTCACATGACTGAATTAGAAAATACCGTGTAATATCCGCTTGTGCAGATGCAGTGATGCGGATGTCACGTGGTCCAATGCAAGTCAATGGCGGCGATGACGCTGTGTGTCCACAAAATTAATGGACATGCGTATTTTTCCGCAATGATAATCCGCAGCGGAAATTTCCGCAGCATGTGCACAGCACATGCGGATTATCATTGGGGACCATGGGGGGGGCACATATTACCAAGCGTTTTTTAAGCGTTTTCGCTGCGGAAATTCCGCGGGAAAAACGCTTGAAAAACGCACAGTGGGCACGCAGCCTAAAAAGGGCATAATAATTAAATGTTTGAAAATTACAACATTTTTGCCAAATTTCCATTTTTTTCACAAATAAATGCACATCATATCGAACAAGTTTTACCAATATCATGAAGTACAAAATGTCACAAAAAACAATCTCAGAATCAGCGGGATCCGTTGAAGCGTTCCAGAGTTATTACCTCATAAAGTGACAGTGGTCAGAATTGTAAAAATTGGACTAATCATGAAAGTGAAAACAGGCTTGGGGAATAAAGGGGTTAAAATATTGAAACTTAAAAAGAAAAAAATGAGGCATGAGCTACTCGGCAGCTAAAAGGTGATTGTGAATATTTCTTGACAATTACTCAATAGAAGGGAAATAATCAGCCAGCAGCTTTGTAACTATTGCAGAATTTCCAACCACGTGAGAATGACCGTGTCATGCTCAACTGAAACGTTTCATGGTAGGAAATGCTGCAACAAAGCTGCTGAGTGTGAACTGGTCCAAATTACTTTCAGCAGCAAACTGCACATCTATGGATGTAGCATCAAAGCTGCCAGCAGGGGGCGCTCCTGTATTCTGTATGCCAAGAATATTCCTCTTCTTTTTGCTTTGAGATCTGCAGTTTCACTTTTCTGGTCTGAGGGTTGTACAGAGCAACCAATGGGACTTAGCGACAGAAGACCCAATGACAGGCGGTGTAGAATATATAACAGGAACACAAACACAGCAGTGTGCACACAGGCAGAAGCTGACACTACAGGGATACTGGGCAGCTAAGGTATCCTCTAATCCTCCGCTGCTTTTTGTAGGCTGAACACCCATGTGATGCACTCACTTGGAGATGAAATCAAAGGTTTCTCCAAAAACAGACTCAAGAGACAATGTACAAGAGTGACAGCCTTATCTGGGAAGAGAATTATAGAGACTTGGAAAGGTTCTCTAGTACAAGTGGTGGATGATCCTGATCAACAGGATGGACCGGCCTGTGGATATGTGCAGGACCTCAGCCTCGACCTACAGATCGGGGTCATCAAGCCATGGCTTTTACTTGGTGAGTGTATACACCGCATTTATAATATCTACCTGTGACTATATATTGTAATATGTTCTTCTTACTATGTTTTATACAAGGCACAGAACCTCTAGGTGACTGTCAATATTTTTACAGTGGCTTGCGAAAGTATTCACACCCTCCATTCCACCCCACAACCTTGGAATATGACTGTTGTTGTTTTTTTGAGGGTTTGCATCAGTTCATGTAAAGAACATGCCTACCACTGTGAACATTTGTTTTTCTTTTTATTGTGAAGCAAACAACAAATAGGACAAAATAATTGAAAACTTCACTGTGCATAACCATTCATCCCCCCAAAAGTCAGTACTTTGTAGAGCCTCCTTTTGCGGTAAATGCAGCTGCAATTTGCTTTGGATAAATCTCTATGAGCTTTCCACATCTTGCCACTGGGATTATTGCCCATTTCTCAAGGCAAAACTGCTCCAGCTCCATCAAGTTAGATTATTTCCTTCGGTGAACAGCAATCTTCAAGTCCGACCACAGATTCTCAATTGGATTAAGGTCTGGGCTTTGACTAGGCCACTCCAAGACATATACACATTTCCCCTTAAACTACTCTAGTGTTGCTTTAGCAGTATGCTTTGGGTCTTTATCTTTTTGGAAGGTGAATCTCCGTCCTAGTCTCAATTCACTGACAGACTGAAACAGGTTTTGCTCAAGAATATCCCTGTATTCCGCACCATCCATCTTCCCCTCGACTCGGACCATTTTCCCTGTCCCTCCTGCCGAAAAACATCCCCACAGCATGATGCTGCCACCACCATGTGTCACTGTTGGGATGGTGTTCTTGGGGTGATGAGCTGTGTTGGTTTGACGCCAGACATAGCGTTTACCTTGGTGGCCAAAAGTTCAATTTTGGTCTCATCTGACCACAGCACCTTCCTCCATACTTTTGGGAAGTCTCCCACATGTCTTATGTCAATCTCAAAACGAGCTTTACAATTTTTGTGTGTGCAAGTAAAGGCTTTTTTCTGTCTACTCTTTTTTCATAAAGGCCACATCGATTGAGTGTACGGCTTATTGTGGTCATATGGACTGATACTCCAGTCTCTGCTTGGAAACTCTGCAGCTCCTTCAGAGTTACCTTTGGTCTCTGTGCTGCCTCTCTGTTTAATTCCCTCCTTGCCTAGGATGAGTTTTGGTGAGCGCCCTCTCTTGGCAGGTTTGTTGTGGTACCATGTTCTTTCCATTTAATGATAATGGATTTGATGATGCTTCGGGCGATCATCAGAGATGGGATATTTTTTATAACCTAACCCTGACTTACACTTCTCAACAACTTTGTCCCTGACTTGTTTGGAGATCTCCTTGGTCTTCATGGTGTTACCCCTTTACATCCAATGATGGACATAGCCCGTCATGGGCGTGTGTCAGTTTCCGTACCATGACGGGCTATGTCCGTCATGACTTTAAACTGTCACTGCGTGTAAACACGCAGTCACAGTTCAGTGCCGACAGCTGTCACTGACAGATGAGCAGCACTAGCAGGTGCAGGGACCCAGGTCTTCGGTTCCCGCACCCAGATTGCTGTTATCAGTCAGATGTCATCTGAGTGCAGTCTGATGGTTTCCACAATGTTTTGTCAGATTGGACTTGGATCGATAGTATGGTGGTGTGAGTGAGACCTAACACATACTGCTGCTGAAGATCATCTTTTTTTAAAGGGGCTTTCCAGTTTTGGAAAACTGTTATCTGGCTGCAGTTTCTTTGAGTCTCCTGATGTCTGTATCACTAATGTCACTCCAACATGGAAAACACTGCAGAACATGCCTTTTCACCCCCTGGGAGATATCAGACCTCTAATATGGGCATACAGGTTATAGAAATGTAAATCTATACATACCTGTATGTCCCATATTAGCGGTCTGCTTGCAGAGAAATGTAGTTTTATAAAATCGGTTTTCACATGCTTGGTGCCCGGGGGATGGCAAGAAATCCCCATTATCTACTTAGCAAGGCCAGAAATCCACGCCTATCATCTTATTTTTCATATTCCCCCCCTCCCCTGCACGTCATTGGGCCCTGTGACGTGCACTCGTCTCACTCACTTCCCACGCATGCGCAAAGCGCCGCTATCATCAGGAGCACTTTTCTTCATCCAGGCCCTGTTTTACTCTGCAGTGCTCTAGTGCGCAGGCGCCGGGAAATCACTGTGACTTCCGCTATAGTGACTCCCCAGCACCTGCGCACTAGAGCACTGCAGAGAAAAACTGGGCCTGGAAGAAGGAAAGCGCTCCTGATGATATCCTCACAGCGCACAATGTGTGCCCTGGGGAGATTCAAAAGATTTAATTTTAGACGAGACAGTATAGTCCTCCATACAGTATTATGGGCACCACATAGTCCTCCATACAGTATAATGAGCTCCATATAATGCTCCATACAGTATAATGGGCCCCATATATTTCTCCATACGAATAACGGACTTCATATTGTTATGGGTGCGGGTGGTGGAACCTCTGTGCCGCGGTGCAAGAAGAGACCCAGGGGGGCGTAACTAAGTATCATCCCGAACCGACCCTGGTCGGACGGCGGCTAACGACTCCCTGACCAGGGAGGATCCGGGCAGAGGGACCAGGTGCTACTCTGGGGACGGCCTTGTAAGAGAGCAGGTGGCTCCCACGGGTCAGATGGCTGGGACTGACCGGTATGACGGATGGACACAGCAAGCAGGCAGAAGTCTTTGGTTTAGCTGACAGGTGGTCACGGTACGTGACAGCAGAGCAGGTAGTAGTCTCTAGGCAAGTGACGGCAGGAGCCTCCAGGTAGGCTATCAGGTGGTCACGGCAAGTGACTGCCATGCAGGGTGAAGTCTCTAGGCTAGCAGGCAGGTGGTCACGGCAAGTGACGGCAGAGTCTCCAGGTAGGCTAGCAGGTAACAGACTTGTAACAGGCGAGCGCTCCCAGGTGAGCAGGTTAGCAAGCACGGCAGGTAGCAGGCAGGTGACTGGCAGGTGCTTCCTGGTAAGCAGGTGGACTTGCCCATAGACAGACTGGCGGTTGACCGGAGCCAGACTGTCGGGCTGGAGAGTAGACAAGCTGGCTGACAGGACTGGTAGTCAGACTGGCAACGGGACCTGAGGGCTGAAGCAGAGGTAAAATATACTTGTGCAACAACTTTTGCTCGGGCACCTCCATTTTGGAGGAGGTGCCTTATATATGGGAGGTCCTCCGGCAATTGGCCGGGGACTCCTTAGGACGACGCGCGCGGCCCCTTTAAGAGAGAAGGAGCGTGCGCCCTAAGCACAGTGCCCAGGAAGGAGCGCGCGCCGGCCGCTGCAGGAAGAGGAGCGCTGGAGGACGCCGCGCGAGGAGGTGAGAGGGACGGCGTCTCTGCCTGGCAGGAGGCAGAGACACCGATGCTACAGTACTCCCGCCTTTACGCCCCCTCTTTTTTAGGCTGGCAAAAAAAATTTCAAGGAGAAGCGGGGCATGGATGTTCTCCCTGGGTTCCCAAGTTCTCTCCTCTGGGCCAAACCCCTTCCAATCCACCAGAAAAACGGTTCTCCCTCTTACCCTCTTGGTGGCCAGAATATTCTCTACCTCAAATACATCCTCAGCAGAAACCGGAGCAGGAGGAGTACCTGAATTATTGGAGAAAGAGTTAAAGACAGCAGGTTTGAGGAGAGATACGTGGAAGGAGTTGGGAATGCGTAAGCTGGGTGGAAGCTTCAACTTGTAGGCCACTGGATTGATCTGTTTAAGGACCTCAAATGGACCGATGAACCGAGGACCCAGCTTGTAGGAGGGTATTTTAAGCCGCACATGTTTGGAGGAGAGCCAAACCTTGTCTCCCGGACGGAATTGAGGTGGATCCAGACGTCTTTTGTCAGCAAATCTCTTCATCCGCTCGGAGGACTGAAGAAGTGCGGACCTAGTACTCTTCCAAATAGTGGAGAATTCACTAACCAGAGACTCCGCAGCAGAGTTGTCGACAGAAGCGGAGACGGGAAACGGAATCCGGGGGTGTTGGCCATAGACAATAAAGAACGGGGACTTGGAAGTGGATTCGCTCTCATGATGGTTATAAGAGAATTCGGCCCATGGTAGAAGGTCCACCCAATCAGTATGGTGGGCATTGACAAAGTGCCGGAGGTAGCTGGTAAGGATCTGGTTGATCCGCTCCACTGGACTGTGGGTGGTAAGCGGAGGAGAAATCCAGGGTGACATCCAGCAGCTTACAGGTAGCTCTCCAGAAGCGTGAGGTGAACTGAACCCCTTGATCCGACACGATGTGGAGGGATAGGCCATGGAGACGAAAGATATGGTGAAAAAAGTCCTTAGCTAGCTCTGATGCCGACGGGAGACCAGGCAGAGGAATGAAGTGGGCCATTTTAGAAAAGCGGTCCGCGACCACCCAAATGACTGTACATCCGGCAGAAACAGGGAGGTCTGTGATAAAGTCCATGGCAATGTGTTGCCACGGGGCAGCAGGTACGTGAAGAAGCAGGAGATGACCGACTGGTAAATGTCTGGGAACTTTGTTGCGGGCACAAGATGAACAAGCTGAGACGAAGTCTACCACATCCTTACGCAGGGTAGGCCACCAGTAATGCCGGGTAATGAGCATTCAGGAACCGCTACAAACATCTTACCAGGTGGAAGACGAGTCACATCCAAGAGGGCCACATTCATCACCTTGGAGGGGTCGATGATGTGCATAGGCTCCTCCTCTTGGTCGGAGTACAGGAAGGATCGGGACAAGGCATCGGCTTTGACATTCTTGTCCGCCGGGCGGAAATGTAGGATGAAGTCGAAGCGGGCAAAGAACAAAGACCACCGGGCCTGACGCGGATTGAGTCTTTGGGCATTCTGGAGATATGCCAGATTTTTGTGATCCGTATAGATGATCACCGGGTATAGAGCCCCCTCAAGCAGGTAGCGCCACTCCTCCAGCGCCAATTTGACGGCTAGCAATTCTCGGTCTCCTATGGAGTAGTTGCGCTCAGATGAGGAGAAGATTTTGGAGAAGAAGCCGCAGGTTACCATTCTCCCGGAAGAAGATTTTTGGGTGAGCACCGCTCCGGCTCCGGAGGAGGAAGCATCAACCTCCAGGTAGAATTGTTTATTGCAGTCCGGACGGTGCAGTACTGGGGCAGAGGAGAAGGCTTGCTTTAAGGAAAGGAAGGCATCCTCGGCTTCGGGCGACCATACCTTGGGATTTGCTCCCTTACGGGTGAGCGCAGATATGGGAGCAGTCCGGGACGAGCAGTGTGGAATGAAGAGACGATAGTAATTGGCGAAGCCCAGGAATCGCTGAATCGCCTTCAACCCCTCCGGACGGGGCCACTTTAGGACCGCAGAGAGTTTCTCGGGATCCATTCGCAAGCCTGTCTGGGAGATAACATAGCCCAGGAATGGAAGAGAGGTCTGCTCGAAGAGGCACTTCTCGTATTTAGCATAGAGGTGGTTCTGTCTGATCCTAAGCAGGACCTGACGAACATCCCTCCGGTGTGTGGGAAGATCCGGAGAGAAGACCAAGATATCGTCCTGGTATACCACCACGCAGGAGTAAAGAAGATCACGGAAGATGTCGTTGACCAGTTCTTGGAAGATGGCGGGAGCATTGCAGAGACCGAAGGGCATCACACGGTACTCATAGTGACCGTCCCGGGTATTGAATGCCGTCTTCCACTCGTCTCCTTGACGGATACGGACCAGGTTATAAGCTCCACGTAGATCCAGCTTGGAAAAGATCCTGGCGCCTTTAAGGCGGTCAAACAACTCGGAGATGAGAGGCAAGGGGTATTTATTTTTTACCGTGATCTGATTGAGTCCTCTATAGTCAATACAGGGGCGTAGCGAGCCATCCTTTTTTTTGACAAAGAAGAATCCGGCTCCAGCCGGGGAGGTAGACTTCCGGATGAATCCCCTAGCCAGGTTCTCTTCAATGTACTCAGACATGGCCCGGGTTTCGGCCGCAGACAACGGGTAAATACGCCCACGGGGTGGAGTGGCGCCAGGTACCACGTCGATCGGGCAATCATATGGCCTATGAGGTGGCAAAGTCTCTGCTTCCTTTTTACCGAAGACGTCCGCATAGGGCCAGTAAGGAGCCGGAAGACCGGGTAAATTAGCTGGGGTAGGTGGTGGACGAACCGGCGAACCGGAACCAGGCAGGTCTTATGGCAGTCCGTCCCCCACCGGAGTACTTCACCGGATTGCCAGTTCAACACGGGTTCATGTGTCGAGCCAAGATAGGCCTAGCAATAGTGAGTGAGAGAGTCCGGGTAGCACATGGAAGGAGATTTTCTCAGAGTGCAGCATTCCCACCTGCAGGGTTATGGGTTCCGTGACGAGCAGGATGGTCACTGGAAGGAGTCTTCCATCCACGGAGGCGACTGACAATGGTTCAGCCAAAGATTTGGTGGGAATACGGTATTTCTCAACCAGGGACTGGGAAATGAGGTTTCCAGCAGCTCCAGAATCCCCAGGAGATAGAGACAGACAAAGTCAGGGATGGAGAGGGCTTACTTTTGTCTAGGGCGACCTCTCCGAGCGGTCCTAGACACTGGAGTTTCCCGGCCTCTCCGGGCAGGAACAGATCAGGTGCTCCTTACTGCCACAATAGAAACAGCTCCCCTCGGCTCGGCGTGACTCTTGGCGAGATTTGACCATCTTGGTCTGGTCGATCTGCATGGGCTCGGGTGAGTGTGCCCGGGGAGTGACAGATGAGGAGACAGGTTTCTGGAAAGTAGGAGCAAGGTGGGGAAACCTTCTCTCACGGGTGGTCTCTTTGGTGCGTTCTTGGAACCGAATGTCAATCCTTGTAGCTAGTGACACCAGGTCATCCAGGGTGGTAGGAATGTCCCGGCCGGCAAGCTCGTCTTTAATCCGACTGGAAAGACCCTCCCAGAAGACGGACACCAGGGCCTCGTTATCCCAGGCAAGCTCAGAAGCGAGGGTGCGGAACCTTATGGCATATTGGCCCACGGTGAGACTCCTTTGGCGGAGACGTAGCGGAGTGGAGGCTGATGAGGTCTTTCGTCCCGGTTCATCGAAGACTTTCCGGAAAGCAGTGAGAAAAGATGGCAGGTCGGACACCAGGGGGTCCCCTCTCTCCCACAGGGGATTTAGCCAAGCCAGTGCCTCCCAAGTGAGATGGGACATGATGAATGCCACTTTGGCCCGGTCGGAGATAAACTGATGTGACAAGAGTTCAAAGTGCAGGGTGCACTTGTTTATGAAACCCCAAGCTAGCGCGGGGTCGCCTCCGAAACGGGGAGGTGCAGAAAGCCGGGGACCGGGACTGGATGTCATGGTATGGGTGGGCAGCGGCGCTGCCGGAGCGGAAGTCGTACGACTCGCAGCAGACGCAGGTGGAACATTCAGTGTGTCCAGGCGGGAGTTGACACTCCGCAGGTAGTTCAGGATGGTCTCCTGCTGGGATCTCTGACGGGACACCTCCTGGAATAGGTCAGAGAGCAAGGGAGCTTGGGTGCCACCGGGTTCCATGGCCCGAGCAAACTGTTACGGGTCCGGGTGGTGGAACCTCTGTGCCGCGGTGCAAGGAGGGACCCAGAGGGGCGTAACTAAGTATCAACCCGAACCGACCCTGGTCGGACGGCGGCTAACGACTCCGTGACCAGGGAGGATCCAGGCAGAGGGACCAGGTGCTACTCTGGGGACGACCTTGTAAGAGAGCAGGTGGCTCCCACTTGTCAGATGGCTGGGACTGACCGGTATGACGGATGGACACAGCAAGCAGGCAGAAGTCTCTGGTTTAGCTGACAGGTGGTCACGGTACATGACAGCAGAGCAGGTAGTAGTCTCTAGGTTTACCAGGCGGGTGGTCACGGCAAGTGACAGCAGGAGCCTCCAGGTAGGCTATCCGGTGGTCACGGCAAGTGACGGCCAAGCAGGGTGAAGTCTCTAGGCTAGCAGGCAGGTGGTTACGGCAAGTGACGGCGGAGTCTCCAGGTAGGCTAGCAGGTAACAGACATGTAACAGGTGAGCGCCCCCAGGTGAGCAGGTTAGCAAGCACGGCAGGTAGCAGGCAGGTGACTGGCAGGTGCTTCCTGGTAAGCAGGTGGACTTGCCCATAGACAGACTGGTGGATGACCGGAGACAGACTGTCGGGCTGGAGAGTAGACAAGCTGGCAGACAGGACTGGTAGTCAGGCTGGCAAGGGGACCTGAGGGCTGAAGCAGAGGTAAGTATACTTGTGCAACAACTTTTGCTCGGGCACCTCCATTTTGGAGGAGGTGCCTTATATATGGGAGGTCCTCCGGCAATTGGCCGGGGACTCTTAGGACGACGCGCGCGGCCCCTTTAAGAGAGAGGGAGCGCGCGCGCCCTAAGCACAGTGCCCGGGAAGGAGCGCGCACCGGCCGCTGCAGGAAGAGGACCGCTGGAGGACGCCGCGCGGGGAGGTAAGAGGGACGGCGTCTTTGCCTGGCAGGAATACAGAATAATGGACCTCATATAATGCTCCATACAGAATAATGAACCCCATATAATACTCCATGCAGAATAATGGGCCCCATATAATCATCCATACAGAATAATGGACCCCATATAATGCTCCATACAGAATAGTGGGCCCCATATAATCATCCATACAGAATAATGGACCCCATATAATGCTCCATACAGAATAGTGGACCCCAAATAATGCTCCATACAGAATGGGCCCCATATATTGTTCTATACAGTATGCGCCCCATATAATACAGTATGGGCCCCATATAATGCTCCATACAGTATGGGATCCATATATTACATCATACAGTATGGGCCCCATATAATGCTCCATAATGAATGGGCCTCATATATGCTTCATACAGTATGGGCCTTATACACTGTTCCAAATTATTATGCAAATAATATTTTCTCAGATTTTCCCAAATTACCTGTATGAGTTGCAGTCATTGTAATTTTCCAGTCAAATAACTATTAGAGTACAATTGAAAGGTTTTTGTACAAACTGCCTATGATAACAGTATATTTTTTAAAAAATAAAAAACTCAAACTGCACTCAAAATGCATGTTCCAAATTATTATGCACAGCAGAGTTTTCAACCTTTTCATTTTAATAAAGAACAAAAAAATGGTTATTTTTGAAATTATAAGCATTAGCAGGTTATTAGAAATTGAAATCAAACAGTTTTCAACTCAAAACTTTATTCTAGGTGATGTTACATTTGCACATAGGACCCCTTGTTCGAAAGGAACTTCTGAACTCTCTCGTCCATTGAATTTGTCAGGTTTTGGATGGTTTCTGCTTCAATTGTTTTGCATGAGGACAGAATACCCTCCCAGAGCTGTTGCTTAGATGTGAACTGCCTCCCGCCATCATAGACACTCCTTTTGATGATGCTCCAGAGGTTCTCAATGGGGTTGAGGTCAGGGGAGCATGGGTGCCACACCATAAGTTTGTCCCCTTTTATGCTCATAGCAGCCAGAGATGCAGATGTGTTATGTGCAGCATGAGACGGGGCATTGTCATGCATGAAATGATCTCAGGAGGCGCAATGTTAGATATGTGAAGTAGGTTATATATAGGGGTTGCTCATCACCAGAACAGCATTTGCAGCTGTTCAATCAATGGCCGCCGACCGGAAGTCAGATGGTCATTATATATGTGGTATATTAAAAGAAAAAAAGGATTCAAATGTGAAAAGAGCGTGAAATTAGCAGATATGTGCATCAAATACATGAAATAAAAATAGCAATGAACATACAATAAATATAATCAAATTCATATGTTGTACATAAAATATGAAAAAATAAAAATAAAAATAGATAATAATTGCGTGACTACATAAGTAATGAAATATGCTAAAAGTGGCAATAGACCATATAGGTCAAAAACACCACTGCATATATATAATAAATAAGTAAACAATTCGATGACATATATGATTGAAACATTAAATCCAAGTGTATACTGACATAAATGATGCAAACTCAAGGTGCCAAGTGCCGATGGACCATATAGGTTAAAAAAAATGCATATATATAATAAATAGACATCATGATGACATAAGTGTGAACATTAAATACAAGTGTGTACAAGAATAGGTGATACATAATAAAAAGTGCCAAGTGCCGATAGACCATATGGGTCGGAAGCATCAATACATATTACATAGTGAATAAATGAACAGCATAAATGGTATGAATAAATATGACATTAGATCCAAATATATGCAATCATGAATACTTATGGAGTTAAATTCAAATACAAAAAAAAAAAAACACACATTCATGCTGATCCTCCATCATAATAATCTCTGTCACGCAGATCCTCAAACGAGATGGATACCCAAACGGCCGCGGCAATCACAGCAAAAAGATGGATGATGAGACATTCCCACTATATATGAAAAATAAACCAAAAGTGATGTTAAAAACAATTAAAAACACAAAATAAGGTACACAGAAACCTACAGAAATGAGCCAAAGCCAACATTTTCATTAAGCCCATGGGGTACTATGAAATTTAATCGATAGATCCATCGACTTTCAACACGAGATAGGGTCTTAAATAAATCACCCCCCCCCTACTTCCCAAAGATACCTTGTCTATAGCTTTCACTGTCAAAAGTGTTGCATCCGCATTGTGGAAGCGTTTGAAGAGTCTAGGGAGGGTTTTTAGCTGTTTCTCTTCATCCGAACTTTTGGCCTTTTCGATATCGCGCACGTGCTCTCTTACGCGGATCCTGAACTCCCTGGTGGTCATGCCCACATATATTTTGTGACATGGCCATTCCACCACATAGACCACCCCCTTTGTTGAACAAGTAAGGAACTGTCTTATTAAAAATTTTCGATCCTTAGTTGAATTAAAAAATTCTTTACTCCGAACAGTATTGAGACACGCCTTACATTGACCACAAGGGCAAAAGCCCTGAATTTGTTCCCTAAATGAGACATGCTTTGTCCTTTGTAGGTTGGTATTCACTACGGACCAGAAAATCCTTCAAATTTTTCTATCTCTTTGCAGTAATACAGGGTTTTTCCTGTTAAAATCTTGCCCAATACTGGGTCAGTTTGTAAAACAGACCAATGTTTCTGGATAATTTTAGAAAAATCTCTCCACTGGCAATTATATGGAGTGATCAGCCTCACTTGATTGGAACTTGGTTTTACTTTGGGGATATTTGTGGATTAAAGTAGCTGATTCCTACTAACTTTCTTAGCCTGCCAATATCTTCGTCGGATCTGTCTATGTCCGTATCCCCTTTCTCTAAACCGGACATAAAGTTCTGAAGATTGTTGCTCAAATGCCTCATCCGTAGAACAGATCCTTCTGGCTCTTAGATATTGCCCAACCTGTATACCTCAAATGGTGGAAGGGAGGTGAGATGAATCTGCCCTTAAGATAGAATTAGTAGCCATGGGTTTGCAAAATATATCTGTATGGATCACCCCATCTGGGGTCACTTCAATATCGATATCAATGAAGTTGACTTTGCGTCCATAGGTATAGGTTAATTTGATATTGAGATCATTGTCATTCATCAAACGCATGATTTCGTGACGATCATCAATACTACCATCCCACACAAATAGGATGTCATCAATATATCTTTCCCAATTATGAATATTCTCACTTCCAGGGAGGGGAGAGCTTTGAAAAATCTCCCTCTCCCAAGCTTCCAAGAACAAGTTAGCATAAGAGGGGGCACACGTCGCCCCTATTGCTGTCCCTTGTGTCTGCAAAAAAAACATCTTTGAAAAGAAAACAATTATGTGTCAGAACAAACTCAAGCAACAACATAATCAAATCCACCATCTCCACATCAAAATTGCTGTTATTGAGGAACCAACGAGTGGCCCTCAATCCGTGTGTATGCATGATAGAGGTATAAAGCGATTCAACGTTCGCAGTCACCAGTATCATTTGGCTATCCAGGTGGAGTTGGTCTAGCCGCTTGAGTGCTGCAGTGGTGTCCTGCACATAGGACAGAAGGGTGGCTACAATTGGTTTTAGGTAATGGTCAATCATTAGACATATTAACTCACATAATTCCCCCATTACCAGACACAGTTGGTCTGCCTGGGGGGTATGCTATATCTTTATGAATCTTTGGAATCAAATATAGGGTAGGCATACGAGGTTTTAATTTTTGTATGCTATCCAGAAATCATAGCCATTATCATAGGCTTTTTCAAGTATTTCTGTCAATTCAGATTAGAATTTGTTCAAAGGATTTTGAGGTAATTTTTTATAACAATGATGGTCAAGTAACAATTTATATGCCAGTTTTTCATATAAACAGTTAGGCCAAATAATCAAATTGCCGCCTTTATCTACAGTTTTTAAAAAGCAATCATCCCATTTCCCAATTTCCTGAATGACTTCCATGAATTGTTTATTACCATGATATGGGGGGCCAATAGTTTTCAATTGTTCTATATCTCTAGTTACCAGTCTGACAAAAATGTCCACAGCAGGACACATGTTCAGATTGGGAAATTTATTAGATTTATTGATTAGATGGATATGGAAGGTGCTTACCAATTCTGGTTCATCGTCGGTCAGCGATTCAAGGATAGCCAAGGCAGCTTTCTCTTCCTCAGTACTTAGAGTAAGAACCAAACTCGTTTTCTAATGAAATCTTTTAAATATGAGCTTTCTTGCGAAAAGATGTACATCCTTTTCAGCCGTAAAGGCATCTAGGGGTTGAGGAGGGAAAACATTAAGCCTTTTTCCAACACATGAATTTGTTGTTGTGTGAGGGTATGGGTGGATAGATTTATTACCTTAGGTTGGTTGTTACTTTTATGGCTATGAATAGATCCATAGTCTTCACGTGATTTGTTCTTTCCACCATATCTTGTCCAAATGGGTCTACTGGTGGAAATTTCGTTCTCAAGACCAGATGTAGCATTACTGGCTATTGATGAGATGGACGACATAGAAGAATTTCTTATCATCTTATTTTTATCCTCCATATTTTTATATTGCCAGCGGAATACTCTCTTATTCTCGTAATCGCTAACATCACGTAAGTATTTTTTAGATTTTATTTTGCTGATATTGTCTTCCCACTTTTCCATCTCCTTGTTCATATCCAGATAGAATTTGTCCATCAATACAACAGAGATGTCACGGGACATTTGTTTCTGAATTTGATCAAGTTCTTGGTCTATTTCTGCCAATATAAGCCAATATAAGAGTATTCTTTTCATTAATAATTTCAATGAATGTGAATGAGCAAGATGAAGCTGCCATTTCCCATTTTTTATTGAGTTCAACATCATCAAGTCCAAATGTGGGGAATAACTGAATTCTCAACTCTCTCGGTATAATTTTTTGTTTCAGGTAATTATCCAAAGAAGCTTTGGTCCACCATATTTTGGTCTTTTTCTGCTGTAAATTTTTATATTTTTTAAAAAGCTCTTTATGTTCGTTCTGTGTAGTATTAAAAACAGATGAAGGGCTGGGTTTAAATAAATCAGAGGCCTTATCTTGCCTGGACTGCATCCTGGCTTTGAGGTCCATTATCCTGGAACTAAATTTGTTATAAAACAGAATATTTAAGTATTAGCTTACAAAAGTCCCACAATGGTATCCCATATATAGTGATATTGATCACAAAAAACTCTAACAATATGTAACGACTGCTTTCATATAGGATATTAATCCAAAAAAGCAAGAAAATGAGTATATCAGATCATAAAATGTAACCTTTATTGAATAAAGTAATGACACAATAAAAACTTATTAAAAAACACCAGTAACTTCATAAGGTGGGTGTCGTCCAAATAGCAATAAATCACATATACCATACAAATGGATCACAGGACACTGTAAACAAAATTGTAGGGCTAGAGTATATAGATTGGACTCCGTAGCTATAGCAGACCAAAAAATAAGTAAAGTTGCACAGCAATCTGTATTTAGAATAGAATTGGTGTTAATAGCTCACATTGATGGGTCGCAACGAACAATGAACTTAACCCACATATAATCACATACATAGTGTTTGCCGTGGTGTCCATTACCTGGTGGAATAGGGGGATAAACTAACCGGATGACCCACTGCTCCGACGCGCGTTTCGTCAGCCTTCTTCAGGGAGCTCAATGTTAGATATGTGAAGTAGGTTATATATAGGGGTTGCTGATCACCACAACAGCATTTGCAGCTGTTCAATCAATGGCCGCCAACCGAAAGTCAGATGGTGCTCGGCCCGCATGTCAGATGACGACAACCTATGAAAGGTGGACTTCTGTTCATGGTCCATGGCCCGCAAGCTCTGGGTTGCTTGGCAATACAAATGCCAGCGGTCACATTGCCCATGTCGGGAAGAACCAGGAAGTTAGTCTATCCTACATGCACGCACCCATCCGTACTACAGGGAACGTATAGATAGGTCAGTGCCAACGGAGTATACCAAAATTGAATAAGTGTTTATAAGTGTACACAAATAAAACAATTTTCAGACACAAAAACATGGGTCATTTGAATTAACTAAATAAACCATGTACGAATATGTTGTGAGTGAATGTACCGAAAGAATTTTATAATATATTGAAGGATCATATGTGAGGAAGAAAAGGATTAAAATGTGAAAAGTTCACCACAAAGAGCGTGAAATTAGCAGATATGTGCATCAAATACATGAAATAAAAATAGCAATGAACATACAATAAATATAATCAAATTCATATGTTGTACATAAAATCTGAAAAAATAAAAATAATAATAAAAATAGATAATAATTGTGTAAATACATAAGTAATGAAATATGCTAAAAGTGCCAAGTGCCAATAGACCATATAGGTCAAAAACATCACTGCATATATATAATAAATAAGTAAACAACGTGATGACATATATGATTGAAACATTAAATCCAAGTGTATACTGACATAAATGATGCAAACTCAAGGTGCCAAGTGCCGATGGATCATATAGGTCAAAAAAATGCATATATATAATAAATAAATAGACATCATGATGACATAAGTGTGAACATTAAATACTGTTGCTCTTGGAGGATCCCATTCTTTATTCATGGCAGTGTTCTTAGGCAAAACTGTGAGTGAGCCCCCTCCATGGATGAAAAGCAACTGCACACATGAATGGTCTCAGGATGCTCTAATGTTGGCATGACGGGATGGCTCATGGCAGCTCTCATCTTTCCTTCTTTGGACATTCATTCTTCAAGATGCACCAAACAGTCTGAACAGTTCGGGCTTCATCAGAGAAAAAACTTTACCCCTGTCCTCTGCAGACCAATCCCTGTACTTCCTGCCGAAAGTCAGTCTGTCCTTGATGTAGTTCTTGGAGATAACTTTGCTGCCCTTCTTGACACCAGGCCAGCCTCCAAAAGCCTTCACCTAACTGTGCGTGCAGATGCACGAAGACCTGTTTCATCCAATTCCTGAGCAAGCTGTGTACTGGTCTTAAACCAATCCCGAAGCTGAACCCTCTTTAGGATATGGTCCCAGCACTTAGTAGACTTTCTTGGGTGCCCTGAAGCCTTCTTCACAGCATTGCTGAAATTCATTGGAGATGTGTTTTTTGTGATTACCGTAATCGATTTTCATGGCAAGGAATGACTTTACAATTCATTTGATCACTTTTCATAACAATCTGAAGTTATTGCAAATTGCCACTAAAAAAACTTGAAGCAGCAAACTTTGTGAAAACCTAAATTTGTGTCCGTCTAAGAACTTTTGGCCTCGACTGTAGTTGGGTGTGAAGTAGTGTAACTTGTAACTGATAATGTATGAAAATATTTTATTCTGTCCTGTGTACTGATGGTTTACTCTTATTTTGCCAGGGTCACAAGATGTTGCCCAGGACCATGATATACTGAAAAAGTACCAGGTAAAACAAATGTCCCCGACAGCAGGTGAATGTGGAAGAAATGTAATGGGCATGAGGAATGAAACTTCAGCTAAAAGCATCCATCTCTCTACACGATTGGTGCTCTCATTTATTATTTAGGATATCCTGTAGATAGATGTTCTGCACTTTTTAAATGGCGAAGGATACAATTCAGATCATTTTACTTCAACCTGACAATCATGTTTCATCCTTGGAACAAGGTTTTTCTGGTTTAGTAAAAAGGGAAATGTATCCCAATCAAAGAAATGAAAGCTTATTATAAGAAACTGGCAAGGTACAGTCTGATATCAGATACCAATATTCAGTCATAAATGTAGCTTGCAGCACATGTGAGAACAGATCTTCCATGTAGATGTATGTATGTAGTTCTAACAGAGAGTTGTTAATACTTTTATCAGACTTTTTCTGAGCTCCTTTGTGGTGATTTATGACCAAGACCCAGTAGCGTAGCTACCGGGGCGGCAGAGGGGGCGGTCGCCCCGGGCCCTGCGCTCTGACGGGGCCCACCCGGAGCTATGCTATTGGCACGCCGCTACAGTTACACTCCGGGCAGAGCAGGGAACGCTCCCTCTCCCATTAGTCCCCATAGTGTCCTCTGACATCATCACCTGGCGCCCGGCCCGTTGTGCTGAAGAATTGTGCGGGCCGGGCACTCGGAGCAGCGGGGGAACGAGGAGGAGAGAGAGGTGAGTATTGTGCTTATTTATTTATTTTTTCTTATCTGCCTATGGGGGGTGAGGGGAATTATGCTACAGACTGCCTATGGGGTTAAGGGGAATTATGCTACAGACTGCCTATGGGGGGTGAGGGGATTATGCTACAGACTGCTTATGGGGGTGAGGGGATTATGCTACAGGCTGCCTATGGGGGGTGAGGGAATTTTGCTACAGATAGCCTATGGGGCGTGAGGGGATTATGCTACAGATTGCCTATGGGGCGTGAGGGGATTATGCTACAGACTGCCTATGGGGGGTGGAGGGATTATGCTACAGACTGCCTATGGGGGGTGGAGGGATTATGCTACAGACTGCCTATGGGGGGTGGGGTGATTATGCTACAGACTGCCTGTGGGGGGATTATGCTACAGACTGCCTATGGGGGGTGGGGGGGATTATGCTACAGACTGCCTATGGGGGGGATTGTTCTACAGACTCTGCCTATGAGGAGTGCAGTATACTATATTGAGGACTATCTGGTGCATTATACTATATGGAGGCTATTTATACAGTGTGCGGACTACAGTTAGGGTCATACACTGTGGGAGATTATGTGGGGGTCTTTGTATAGTGTGGGGGCCATCATACAGTGTGGGAGATTATGTGAGGTCTTTGTATAGTGCTGGGGACATCATACAGTGTTGGAGGCTATCAGTTTGGGGGCTACTAAGGGGTCAGTATACTGGGTGTGGGGGGTACTATACAGTGAGGGGGCATTATACTGTGTATAGGAGAGCATCATACTGTGTAGAGAGGGGCTGTACATGGGGGAGACTCAGGACATTATTAAATGTTAAGTGGGCACTTATCGTTATAGGGGAACTCAGGTTATTGTGACTGTCAAAGGGGCACACAGAGGGCATTATTACTTTCTAGGGGGCAAAATGTGAACTCTGTTTTCTAGGGCACTTGCACAGGGCATTACTATATTCTAGAGGTTTGTTTAACCATCTAGAGGGCACACAGCAGGTGCGGTAATAGGGACACATTTTGCAGCAGAGGCTCAGTATTGGGGTATCAGCAGGATGAGGGGTTTGTGCAGGTTGGGAATAGATGGGGACAGGGCCTGAAATGTAAGGAGTCAAACGTGTCTTTATTGTGATCTCTGCAGACCTGAGACTCGGAGTCCTGGATGGAGAAGTTGTCGTGTCGGTCTGGGCCAGATGGAAAAGATGGGAAAAGTGAACAATTTAATCAGAAAGAACGTCAGCTGTAAATTACTATATATAACTGTAATCTTTTATATATTCTGCAGGACTGGCATCTATCAATATGTGTCACCATATAGCGGTAGTATAAGTGCTGGTCTTTGTATAGAGATTATTTTTAGTAACAGCGCTGTCATCTGCTGAGGTTCTCCTACATCCACTATCTGGGTGCTCCACTATTTTTGTAATCAGGGTTACCTGGTTAGGGGCCACTCAGAAGTTTCGCCCCCTCCGAACCAAAACCCTAGCTACGCCTCTGCCAAGACCACATCAAAGTTCAGCTAAACTTTGATGTTATCATAAATCGGATTCTAAGTGCTCAGAAAAAGATAGGTAAAAATAGTAAAAACTGTCCTATCAGAATAAAGCCAAACGGTGAAACATTTTTAATGGATCTAAATAGCAAAAATATTTTTTGCCGGAAATAAATGTATATATAAAAAAAAATGGCCATATCTAGAGTTCATCAAAAAGGTTCACAGGACTGTGGTCCAATGACCACGTCAGTGGTCTGTCATCATTGACATTACTGCTGGTCTAATAATTGGAAGAAGTGCCGGGGATGCCGGCAGGTAGGTAAGGTTTGCAATGCTCTGGTACGGTGGCATCAACATGGCAGGTAGATGAGGGTCCTGTGAATGTTTTTGCTCAACTTTATCCTTTCATTTCAGAGCTTAGTTACATGTGGTTTTTTCTGTGTAGGTCACACATATCTTGAATGTTGCATATGGAGTAGAAAATGTTTTTCCAGATGAATTCACCTATAAGAAGCTTTCCATCCTTGATCTGCCAGAGACTGACCTAACATCACATTTCCCAGAATGCTTTGATTACATAGAGGAGGCCAGACTGCAGGTAGTCATTTTATTACATTACGTATCCTTCTACTTTTCAACATGATATTTATTTTTTTCATCACAGGTAGGAAAGTATGATCACATACAAGATTATTCTGATTTAAAGTGAATTTGTTACTTACGATGGGTTCACATTTATACAGTGCTCTCAGTGGAGCACTATGTTGGCGTTTCGGAGGGGAAGTGCTTGACGGAGAGCACTGTATATATGTGAACCCAGACTAAGTAATTTCTCTTTAAATAAGGACTGCTATTGTGAACATTCGGGCTCCATATCACCCCCAGAATGACCCCCTTCACAGTATATCAGGGGCTATAAGTAAATGCACCTTGCATGTAAAACTGTTTAACGTCAGGCTGCCTCCACCGGACCTTTATTCAAAAACGGATTATAGAGCAAGTCTGCAAATCGGCTGTTTTATATACAGTGAGTACTAGTGTATGATCCATTCACTGGGTCTAGGCAAAGACATAACTTGAAGCTTCTAGGTTTGTAACTGGTTTCCTCAATCTAGCATGTGCAATTTATAATAATGGTGTCCTACATTTTCTTTGGTCTCCTTCAGCCATCACGTCCTAGATGCGACTGCTATCTATGTACCCGATACACGTATGCTGTAGGGCTTAGAATAATTTGATCGATGACCTAAAGGCAGCAATAGTCATTATTATTATTTATTTATATAGCGGCATTGATTCCATGGCGCTGTACATAAGGAGGGGTTACATACCAAATACAGATATCACTTACAGTTATCAAACTAACAATGATAGACTGGTACAGAGGGAAGAGGACCCTGCCCTTGCAGGTTTACATTCTACAGGAACGGGGGAGGAGACAGTAGGTTAGGGGGTTGCAGTAGCTCCGGTGTTGTTGAGGTGGCAGCAAGCAAGGTCATGGCAGGCTGTAAGCTTGTTTGAAGAGATGGGTTTTCAGGTTCTGACTGAAGGATCCGAGTGTGGTGGATAATCGGAAGTGTTGAGGCACAGAATTCCAGAGGATGGGGGATATTCGGAAGAAATCTTGGAGGCAATTGGGTGAGGAACGAATAAGTGTGGAGGGGAGAAGGAGGTCTTAGGAGGACCGGAGATTACGGAAGGGAATATATCGGGAGATTACTTCAGAGATGTATGGAGGAGAAAGGTTATGGATGGCTTTGTAGGTCAGTGTTAGTAGTTTGAACTGGATACGCTGGGCAATTGGGAGCCAGTGAAAAGATTTTCAAAGGGGGGTAGCAGAGGAATAGCGAGGCAAGAGATGAACTAGTCATGCAGCAGAGTTAAGGATCGACTGGAGGGGTGCGAGAGTGTTAGCAGGTAGACCACAGAGGAGGATGTTGCAGTAGTCGAGGCTAGAGATGATGAGGGCATGCACAAGCAGTTTAGTAGATTGAGGGTTGAGGAAAGGATGGAATCTGGAAATATTTTTGTGCTGGAGGCGGCAGGAGGTGGCTAGAGCTTGGATGTGGGGTTTGAAGGACAGGGCAGAGTCAAAGGTTACTCCGAGGCAGCGGATTGCCAGTACAGGGGATGTGATGTCATTTATTGTGATAGGAAGATCAGGTGGGGAAGATACACGAGATGGAGGAAAGATGATAAGTTCAGATTTGTCCACATTGAGTTTGAGGAAGCGAGAGGAGATGAAGGAGGATATGTCTGATAGACATGCTGGGATTCTGTGTTGCTCAAGGAGTTTGGAGGCAAATGGGATCAGGGATATGGGGCGATAGCTGGACAAAGCGGTTGGGTTGATGGATGGCTTTTTGAGGATGGGCGTGATTGTGGCATCTTTGAAGGCAGAGGGGAAGGTACCCGAAGTTAGTGATAGGTTGAAGAGATGGGTTAGGGATGGGGTGAGTGTGGGGGTGAGGTTGGGGTGGAGGTGGGATAGGATGGGGTCGAGTGCACAAGTGGTGAGGTGTGATTTGGAGAGGAGACGAGTCAGGTCTCCTTCCGTGATGTTGGAAAGGGAGGTTATGGGGGAAGGGCAATGGTCAGGAAAACAAAGGGGTTTTGAAAGTCATTAGAACCTGAGTCAACAGAACCTGATAATTTTGGCAGCCCGCCAACTATCTCATTTGTATGTAAGTGTCCCAACTCTTCTGTGACCGATTCTTGGTGTTATGGTTCTCACCTGAGATAAGCTGGCATCAGTGGTGTCTGGCGGTAACTCTCCTCTCCCAATTATGGATACATGCATGCTCTGCTTTATATGGCCCTCTTCGGTTCGGGTAATGAAATATAAATGTCCTAATATTTATCTATATATTATATCTACTTATTATAATCACTCCCTTTACAAAAAAAATGCATTTCATTAATTGCCAGAAATGCAGGTAAGGGCTCGTGCAGACGGCCGTAATAATCGGATGGGTGCTATCCGTCGTTTTGACCGATAGCACTTGTCCCCATATTATTCTATGGTACCGTGCACATGTCTGATTTTTTTTTTTTTTTTTTTCACGGACAGAGTCTGTTCGAGAAAAAAATCGCAGCACATCCAAGTTTGATCCAATATTTGGATCGCACTCGGCTATGCAAGTCAATGAGTCCATGGAAAACATCGGGCTGTACTCGGATGATATCTGAGTGAAGTCCAATTTCTGCAGCCTGGCAGAATGTAGAAGATAGAGAAATTCTTTTCTCCATCTTCTCCTCCTTCGAGAGAATCTGTGATCACATTCTGATCAGAGTGTAATTTGCATAATCGACCCGATTCCCTCAGATAAGAGAATCTTGGGCAGCACGGTGGCTCAGTGGTTAGCACTGCAGCCTTGCAGCGCTGGGGTCCTGGGTTCAAATCCCCCCAAGGACAACATCTGCAAGGAGTTTGTATGTTCTCTCCGTGTTTGCGTGGGTTTCCTCCGGGTTCTCCGGTTTCCTCCCACACTCCAAAGACATACAGATAGGGAATGTAGACTGTAAGCCCTGATGGGGACAGCAATAATTATGTATGTAAAGCGCTGCGGAATATGTTAGCGCTATATAAAAATAAAGATTATTATAAAAAAATAAAGATTATTATTAGAATCTACGGCCATCTGCACCTAGCCAAGCTTTTGTCAACCCAATAGCATGTAATCCATGTAAATTATACTCAAAGGGATATTCTTCAGTGAAAATTATGTTGTTAAAGGGAACCTGTCATGTCATTCATGCTGCTCAAACCACGGGCAGCATGAATCAGAGTCTGATTGCACATTTGCAGCCAGGTATGGTCTTCTCTGAAGTGCTCCAGTATTTCAGAGAAAATATACTTTGAGGATCCAACCAGTGACTATAGGCGCAGATGAGACTAGTCCAGCGGTGCCCAGGCCGGCTTTTCCCAGCGCTGCAGCAGGTGAGGGAGAGACCTGTCAATCATCTGGAGCTGCTCTCAAATTAATCGGCTGGGGGTGGCACTGGACTAGTGTCATCTCTCTAGTATAGTTCTCGGTTCTTCTAACTATAATTTCGCTGAAGCATTTTATGGAGAAATATACTTTTCTGCAGTCGTGCGGCCAGGCAGTGAGTAATGCTGCCCTAGGTTTAGGTAGCATGGATCAACTGACGTGTTGACATGTGACTGGACCCCCATAGCTCTCTGCCCCTCTAGCCTGAGCTACTCACATTACGTAATTGATGTTCCACCCCCCCAGCTAGATCTAGACCAATACAACTTCATTCATTCATTAACCTGACAGGCGGCTGGTGCCATCCACATGCAGCAATGATTTCCGGTCCCCCACTTTTATTCTTCGCTGTGGCTAGTCTAGTCCACTACAGTTTGTGTGTGGGGTTGGTGGTGTTAATGCATCATTGCTGTAAGGGGGTTGGCACCAGCCGTTTGTTGGAGGAAGCCATAAAAAAACGGAGCTGGTAAGTTTTGAGGGCATTGTAGTCTTTCCCATCTCCAAAACTTATATAGTCTACGCACGAGTGGCCTGTGGTCATTGTCCCCACCATGTGCATTTTGTCAAAATACAGTCCCACTAGGGACAGGTATAGATGTGAGTGACTACAATCATGTGGCATATGTTGGTGCCATATAATGAATGGAATATTAATGCATTCATTTACTGTTACGATCCTCAAGGGACTGGAGGTTACGAGTTTCTTTCTTCTCATCTTCTAACCCTCCAAAGACCTCTGAATAATTCTAGGTATTCATTACCAAACATTATGGGTTCCTGGCTTTTTATTGGATTAACTTCTCATCAGATCTAATGTGGATTATTTATCATAGATTACCATCTTGGAAGATTAGATTGCACTGCTCTTTGTTATGTGCGGTGTTCTCTTCCCTTGTGAAGAATACTTTACAGGATATCTGAAGCCCACTTTGCATAATGACCTCACTCGGGTTACATACCACCACTGACATGTAGAAGTTTTCCGTTTTGTATACATGTGCGGACACACCGAAAAGCATTCAGTGATTCTATCACTCAGTACAGTGCAAAAGGGAACTTTCCAATTACAAAAGCCGTTATGCAATTTTGTGAAGTGTAGAAAGCATTAATATTTAATCAGCTATTATCCAATTAACTTGTGAATTTGTTACATAATGCATGAAAAACTATTGTCTTAAGATGCCCACAAACATGACTTTAATAACTAAATGACTTATCATTTTCAGATTCCAAAAGTAATATGCATTGAATGTGTAATTGGTGGGCGTCCAACTGCTAAGATGTCCTCTAATCTCTGTGTAATAAACGGACTGTGGTCCTCTAGGGGGATACAGTGTGTGCGGTTTTAGGAATTGCATTATTCATCAATGCACAATTTGGAAAAAACCCTTAAAAGTTCAAATTTGATTAGTACTTCACGTCCAAAAAAATGGCTCCAACTCTGCAGTCATGTGCAGGGAACTAGAAATCTGTCAGTAGTCCAAAAAGGAACTACAATGGCTCCCTAATCATAACTAATACTGATAGTCCATGCCAAGACATACGTGGCCTTTCACTCTATCCAACTATCTTTCCATTGTTTTTAATTAGAGCAAAGTATAGCTGGATCCCATGCTTACCAAGTACATATAAGGCCTAAACATGTATAGGCCGGGGTTTAAATGCCCTTTTTTCACGATCTGTATACAGATCAAAATACCGGACTGATTGCATGGGGGGGCACCACTGACTTGTGTTATTTAAATGGCACTGTCAGAGATTGACAGCGGCATTTACATAGTTAAACAAGCGCAATTGCGGTTAGCACAGATCGCTGCTGTTACATGCTGATGCCAGCTGTCTATTACAGACAGCCTCTGCCATGTGTGGTGAAGGCACAGCTCCTGCGCCTGCTCCATACACATGCGGGTGGACAAAGAGGTGAAGGGCTTGGTGTAATTTGATGCAAGATTTACGTCACAAAAAAAGTCACAACATTTTTGCGCAACTCGAGATTGGGAAATTTTACTAATTCTGGCATGTTCTACAAAAGTTTGGTCCAGCAATGTTAAAACAGGCAGAGCAGGGGTGGGACGAAGATGTGACACCGCAGCTCGTATAATTCCTGACGAGCTGGAACGTACCTTACTCCATAAGCAACTCCTTACTGCAGAAATCTTACTCCAGTCCCTGTGATGGGAAGTCCTGACCTAGCATGAAGATGCCTAGGGTTTCAGCGCGCACTGCTAGTTAATAGCACCATAGAGAGTGGTGAGGTGAGTATTACCATTGTTTTTGTTTTGTTTTTTTAACCTTTTTCTGGCTGCTATTTTACTGCATTTGGAGTGAATTGCAAAAAATTTAAGTAGAGTTCAATTCCACCCTAATAATGCACAAGTCCAATCATGGGGTTAGCATGTACATAGAACAGTCAGAAAATTTATACAAAGTCACAATTCTGTAAAAACATATATTTTGATCTGAGTGACCATATTGACTTGCAGTAAAGAGGGATTTGCTTCATGGAGGCACCGTCAGGCAGAACCCAGAATGCCTAGTTGTCTGTAATATAATCGACCTGTAGGCAATATGCATTTTGAAATGCAGGCTCCTTGTACACAAAGATGTTACGGGGATATCGTGCCAGAGATAGCCCAGAAGATCACAGTGTCTGGTTTCACGAACTCCTGCACTTATTAGAACTGCTTCACCATCTTATTAAACAGTGCAGTTTTTTTCCTTGCTGGCAGTGCAAGGGTTAATCAGTTCAGTTAATGTCCTGGAGCTCTCTAACCTGAATTGCCTCAGCTGTTCAGTGTTGACCACTCCCCTCTGCTATATATATTGGTGGCCTCTTGCACTTTGGAATTGCCTGTGATAGTTCTTACTGTCTGGTTAGGGAATTGGAGAAGTTCATGTTTGGAGTAGGCATTTGGAGAGTTGTTCAGGAGATTGTTGTGTGGAGTTTGTGTGTGTTTTCATCCTCATCCTCTCATATTTGCGTTCACTTTCCTATACCTTCCCTGTGTTACACTCTGTTGTTTGGTAAGTGTATTTTTTATGATTGTAGTTTTCATTCATCCCTGTTCATCATCCCTTGTTTGTCTGGTTAGTGTATGCCTATACACTACAGACACACACCTCCCTGGGTGGAGGAGGGAACAGATAAGGGTTAATATAGGAGCATAACAAGGTACGTGACCCTGGTGTCTCTACCTTCAGGAGTAATCCGGGAGACAAGGATAGACTAGGGCGCCCCTAGTTCGAGGAATTAGGTAGGTGCCCACAGTACCTAGTCACTACGTGACAGTATATGTGGACATACTGTATATGTACCATTCATTGTTTTCATGCAATTTTTTTTTTTACAGAATGGAGTGGTGCTTGTCCACTGTAATGCAGGAGTGTCTCGTGCACCAGCAATAATCATTGGTTATTTGATGTACACTGAAAAGCTTAATTTTGCCAGAGCCTTTTCTGTTGTAAAAAATGCAAGACCAGCAGTGTGTCCAAATCCTGGATTTATGGAACAGCTCCTCAAGTATCAAGACTACTGTAAAAAACAAACAGATACTATCCATGAAAAAAACGATTGACTGACTTTAACTTTCACTGTGTGTTTGTGTCTTAATTGTTGTGTTGTTTCTTTTTTTAAAATAAAGATGTGTTCCACAGGTTTTTTGGAAAATCAGAGATCATGTTTTTCTTCACCCAAAATAACTGAATCACACAAGCATATACATTTTCCCCAGGACCGATTCTAACTTTTTTCCTGCCTAAGGCAGGAACTGAAATCGCCTTTTATTAATGGTTATCTGCTTAATGTTCTGCCACGCTGAATGCACTTGGGCAAATCATCAAAATCCGCTGCTGGCAGCTCCCTTTGCAATTGCCAACCAATGACGTTCCAGATGTGCTCGACGGGAAACAAAACTGAAGATGCAGCAGCGAATGGTAGCACATTTAGGCCACACAGGCTTTTCACAGTAGCAGGAACAACATGCAGTCTGGTGTTATTGTTGTGTTGAGAAACGACTCCTAGGACACTTTGGAGAAATGGCCATGCCAGTGGTTCTACAATTGATCTATTCTTTACTGCAAGTGAATATGGAGATTGCGTATCAAACCTATAGCACTGTATACAAACTAGACGTCAATCATTTGGTCGACAGCCATCTCGTCCATGTTTCTCCTGTGTTCTCTCTGAGAAAGCTGCTGACAGATATACCTGATAAACATCTCACCCGACAATCAGTTGGCCGATGTCCCCATACACATTAGCTTGGCAGCCAAATACATCACTATTGGCATGTGCAGCCAACACATTAGACATTAGTCTAATGTTTACAGAGGCTTAAAGGTTATAAAGAGTATCTACACACATAATCAGGAGGCATTTGCATGACATTAGGTTATGAGTCAGATTGTCAGCTACAGGTGCTCCGCTCTCAAAAGCTATCATGGTGCAGAGCAAGATCAGAATGGAGGACTCCCCTCTTCAGCAATAAGTCCTGCTTTTGTGTTGGACGCAATGATAGGTCTGGAGACAACGTGGACAGCACCATGAAGAGGCCTTCATAAGAGACCATCACACTGGTCCTTCTCACAGGATTATAGCGTAGGGTGACATAATATGCGGAAGCTAAACTACTTTAGTATTCATTACAAGAACACTTACTGCTCAGCGATCCATTGATTTTGTTGTGAAACGAATGGTACGGCCATTTCTCCAAAGTTTCCCAGGAGCAGTTTTCCAATTAGATAATGCCAGGCCACATGTTACTCATTCTACTGTGAGCAGCCTGCATCTAAATGTGCTACCATGGTCTGCAGCGTCTTTGTTTTGTCTCCCATCGAGACGGATCTGGGATGTCATTGATGATTTGCCCAAGTGCATTCAGCGAGTCAGAACATTCTTCAGACCACAATTAATTACTTCATTGAGAGCAGCCAAGATGTATAAATGCAAGGATTTCTGTGTGTTACATTCATAATCAATACTGAATAAATTAAGATATTTTGAAAATGTTCATCCAATTTTTTCATCATTTGCTTATCATTGACATTTCAGTGATTTTCATAATGCCATGACTTTTCTTTCTTGGAGTTGCAATTTCAATGTTGAGGTATGTACAGTGGGGGAAATAATAATTTGATCCCTTGCTGCTTTTGTAAGTTTGCTCACTGACAAAGACATGAACAGTCTATATTTTTAAGGGTAGGTTAATTTTAGCATTGAGAGAATGAATATCCAAAAAAAATCAAGAAAATCACATTGTATAAATTAGATACATTTATTTGCATTTTGCAGTGAGAAATAAGTATTTGATCCCCTACAAACCATTATGCGTTCTGGCTCCTACAGACCAGTTAGACACTCCTAATCAACTCATTACCTGCATTAAAAACAGCTGTCTTACATAGTCACCTGTATAAAAGACTCCTGTCCAGAGGCTCAATTAATCAGTCAGACTCTAACCTCTACAACATGGGCAAGACCAAAGAGCTTTCTGAAGATGTCAGGGACAAGATCATAGACCTGCACAAAGCTGGAGTGGGCTACAAAACCATAAGTAAGATGCTGTAAGAAGGAGACAACTGTTGGTGCAATAGTAAGAAAATGGAAGAAATACAAAATGACTGTCAATTGACATTGATCTGGGGCACCATGCAAAATCTCACCTCGTGGGGTATCCTTGATCATGAGGAAGGTGAGAGATCAGCCTAAAACTACACGGGGGGGGGGGACTTGTTAATGATCTCAAGGCAGCTGGGACCACAGTCACCAAGAAAACCATTGGTAACATATTACGCCTTAAAGGTTTAAAATCCTGCAGTGCCCGCAAGGTCCCCCTGCTCAAGAAGGCACATGTGCAGGCCCATCTGAAGTTTGCCAATGAACACCTGGATGATTCATGTGTACCTGGTAGCCACAATAAGGCGTTTCTCGATACCAGGACCTACCAATGTGTTTCCTCTCTTAGAGACTAACATCTGCATGTGCATAGGAAGATAAGAACCTGCTGTAATTAAAACCGCCTGTTATTTGTTAATTTTACATGGAGATGGCTAATCTTAGTAAGCACCTGTACACACCAGTTTTCTGTTTTGGTCGTTCATCTGATCACATGACCTTCTTCCATGCCTCCTCTGGATCATCCATATGGTCATTAGCGAACTTCAAACGGGCCTGGACATGTGCTGGCGTGAGCAGGGGGACCTTGCATGCCCTGCAGGATTTTAATCCATGACGGCGTAGTGTGTTACTAACGGTAATGTTTGCGACTGTGGTCCCAGCTCTCTTCAGGTCATTGACCAGGTCTTCCCGTGTAGTTCTGGTGATTCCTGACCTTTCTCAGAATCTTCCTAATCCGACAAGGCAAGATCTTGCATGGAGCCCCAGACCAAGGAAGGTTGACAGCCATCTTGTGTTTCTTCCATATTCTAATAATTGTGCCAGCAGTTGTTGCCTTCTCACAAGTTGCTTGCCTATTGTCTTGTAGCACATCACAGGCTTTTTCAGGTCTACAATTTTGTCCCTGGTGCCCCGTCTCATGCTGCACATAACACATCTGCATCTCTGGCTGCTATGGGCATAAAAGGGGACAAACTTATGGTGTGGCACCCATGCTCCCCTGACCTCAACCCCATTGAGAACCTCTGGAGCATCATCAAAAGGAGTGTCTATGATGGCAGGAGGCAGTTCACATCTAAGAAACAGCTCTGGGAGGGTATTATGTCCTCATGCAAAACAATTAAAGCAGAAACCATCCAAAACATGACAAATTCAATGAATGAGAGAGTTCAGAAGCTCCTTTCGAACAAGGGGTCCTATGTGCAAATGTAACATCACCTAGAATAAAGTTTTGAGTTGAAAACTGTTTGATTTCAGTTTCTAATAACCTGCTAATGCTTATAATTTCAAAAATGACCATTTTTTTGCTCTTTATTAAAATGAAAAGGTTGAAAACTATGCTGTGCATAATAATTTGGAACATGCATTTTGAGTGCAGTTTGAGTTTTTTATTTTTTTAAAAATATACTGTTATCATAGGCAGTTTGTACAAAAACCTTTCAATTGTACTCTAATAGTTATTTGACTGGAAAATTACAATGACTGCAATTCATATAGGTAATTTGGGAAAATCTGAGAAAATATTATTTGCATAATAATTTGGAACACAGTGTATATATATATATATAGACAGTATATATATAATTTGTCTTTTTTTTACCTATATGTGCAGAAATATAGAAAAATACATTTCTGACATTTACATAAAAAATTTCAGTGACCAATATAGCCATCCTTGTTTTCAATAACAGTCATAAGCTCCATCCATGGAGTCTGTCAGTTTCATAATCTGTCGACGATCAATTTTTTGGGCAGCACCAACCACAGTCTCCAGACACTGATCAGAGAGCTGACTGTTTTCCTTCATTGTAAATCTCCCATATAAGAAGGGTCTACAAGTTCACAATAGGATTTAGGTCAGGTGACGAAGGGGCCATGTCATTATTTCTTCATCTTTGACCCCTTCATGACCTTGTCATTTTTTGTTTTTCCTCCCCTTATTCCAAGAGCCATAACATTTTTATTTTTCTGTCCCCATAGCTGTATGAGTGCTTGTTTTTTGCGGGACGAGTTGTAATTTTCAGTGATACCATTCATTTTATCATGTGATGCACTGGAAAGTGTGAAAAAATTCCAAAATACTTCGCTACGATGTGGGAGTACTTTGATTAGGGGCTATGATGTTTAGAGTATGGCCCCTCCCCTGCCAGCTATCTCATAGGTTGCTGTGCAGCACGGTGGAACGCAACCCGGATATGACATTTGCATTCCACTGCCGGACCGTGTGTTCCACGCACTGGACATGAATCCTCTGCGCTGGAAGTGACATCGCGAGTGTCACAGCGTGACGGTTTAAGAGGTAGGACAACGCCAAACATTTCAGTGCCGCTTGATGGTCCAAGTGCAGTGACCTGCGGCGATAGGGTGCGATAATGGTGGGTTGAGTTGCCACCATATGAGTGAGACTCCCCTGATGAATCTATTATAAGAGAGGAAACGCGTTGGGAGCAGCGCACCTCATATTTTTCAACCTACTGTATGGAATGGCCGGGACAGACTGGGCTTTACTGAATCCGGAGGCATAAATTGGGTGAGAGAGTTCCTATTATTATTCAGCTTATGTATGCTGGTTTCTCTACTTCCACCCTTATACAGGTTATGGTTGTTGTATTTTGTTAGGTTACACTGTGATTTGACACGTTAGGTAGTGTGGTAAAGCGACTTGCTCGGCTCTCCGGAGGCAGACACAGGACACACGGTTTGGGTAAACTTCCTGTGGGTTTATTGTGCGGCATAAACTTCAGCAGCGTCCCATAAAAATAAACAGTCCCTCTTGGGGTTAACAGGAAAACAAAAGATGAAATATACCAGTCCTATAGCCAGCAAGGCCTTTGCCGGCTGCAGATAGTCCAGTGAAGTTTCAGCAATACCAGTCCTGTGTTGCTCTCTGGCATCAGCCACACACAGCCTGGAGACTTCAATCTCCAAACCACACACTCCACCCAGGAAAACAAACTGACTGAACATTTCAACCCTGTTCAGCCACACCCTGAGGGGAGGTATGGAGAATGACTTCCCTCCCATCTCTACATCATTCCCATAAAACCACACCCTTTAAAAGAGGTAGCCCCCAGCATATAACATGTTGGCAGAAATTCTGTAGGTCTTAGTTCACACGGGAGAGCATCCTGAGTGACACATACCTCCCTTCGCATATAAAACCAGTGACTCTGTCACATATTCCCCCTCTCTGCCCAAAGCTCGGGGTTTGGGCACCTTCCGATACCAGAAAGGGAATTCTAGAAAGGGCATCAGCGTTCCCGTGTAACTTCCCGGGCCTATGCTCTATGTGAAAGTTGAAGTCCTGAAGAGCTAGGAACCATCTAGTTACCCTGGCATTTTTACCCCTCTTTTTCCTCAACCATCTCAATGGAGCATGGTCTGACACCAACTTAAACTTCCGGCCTAGTAGGTAATATCTAAGAGTATCTACTGCACACTTTATGCTAGACACTCTTTCTCTACTATTGCGCAGTTCTTCTCGCATGACGAAAGTTTCCGGCTCAGATAGAGAATGGGATGCTCTTCCCCATTTATCTCTTGAGAGAGTACGGCTCCTAGACCAACCTCTGAAGCGTCTGTCTGGACCACGAACTCTTTCTTAAAGTCTGGTGCAACCAGGACCGTCTGTTCACACAGTGCTGACTTCAACAGTTGAAACGCGGTCTCTGTCTCCTCCGTCCACTTCACCATGGTTGACCTGGTGCCTTTTATGAGATCAGTCAGTGGCGCAGCCATCATAGCAAATTTTGGGATAAACCGCCGGTAATATCTTACCATTCCAAGGAACGATCTTACTTGTTTCTTGGAGAGCGGTTGCGGCCAGTTCTGGACTGCATCCACTTTATTGGCCTGCGGTTTTATTTCACCTCTCCTGACAACATAGCCCAAGTATTTGGCCTCCTCTTTTCCAACGGCACATTTTCTCGGATTTATGCTAAATCCCGCCATGTTCACTACAAATGGCTGGATTTTAACCGCAGTTATATGTGATACGTGTGACGGACAACCACGGTTTTAAATAACAGGCCTGTAGGATACTATTCTTCACAGCCACCTTCGTGTGAATAGCTTCACTGATACACTGCAACAAAATGGAAATTGAGGCCAGAAACGGCTGAATTTGGAACGCAGTTATATGTGATACGTCTGATGGAGAACCATGGACCTCATGTGAATAGCTTCACTGACACACTGCAACAAAATGTAAATGGAAGCCAGAAATGGCTGATTTTGGAACGCAATTATATGTGATACATCTGACGAAGAACCACGGTTTTAAATAGCGGGCCTGTAGTTTACTAATACTATTCTTCACAGCGACTTCATGTGAATAGCTTCACCGACACACTGCAACAAAATGTAAATTGAAGCCAGAAATGGCTGAATTTGGAACGCAGTTATATGTGATACGTCTGACGGAGAACCACGGTTTTAAAAAGCGGGCCTGTAGTTTACTAATACTATTCTTCACAGCGACCTCGTGTGAATAGCTTCACTGACACGCTGCAACAAAATGGAAATGGAGGTCAATATTTTCCATGTTCACTTCAAATTGCTATAATAAGGAAAAGGTCTGGCTGTATTCTGCAGCGCTAACAAGCAAATGGAGCAGAAAAAATGTGTACTCTGGATTGCTTTTAAAGCAAATAATCAGGTTTAAGATAAAAAAAATTAGCCCTGGCCCCTGATACCTGGGGCTATGTCTACAAATATCTGTAACAGCAGCAGTCAGAACATGTAATGGACCCTCTTCTGCAGTCTGCCACATACCCTGCCTGCCTTGCTTTTTAAGCAAATAACCAGGATTAAGATAAAAAAAAATAGAACTGCCCCTGATATCTGGGGCTATGTCTAGAAATATCTGTAACAACAGCAGCAGCAGACAGAACGTGCAATGGACCCTCTTGTGCTATATGCACTGCAGTCTGCCACAAACCCTGCCTGCCTAACTCCTGCTATCACCACTGAATATATGCAGCTGGATTAGTGCTAAGCATCTCTGAGAACTCCTTCAAGATTGTTGGAAGACCATTTCCGGTGACTACCTCTTGAAGCTCATCAAGAGAATGCCAAGAGTGTGCAAAGCAGTCATCAAAGCAAAAGGTGGCTACTTTGAAGAACCTAGAATATAAGACATATTTTCAGTTGTTTCACACTTTTTTCTTAAAAATATAATTCCGCATATGTTAATTCATAGTTTTGATGCCTTCAGTGTGAATGTAAAATTTTCAAAGTCATGAAAGTACAGAAAAATCTTTAAATGAGAAGGTGTGTCCAAACTTTTGGTCTGTACTGTATATGTTGTGGAATACCTATACTAACTATAAACAAGCAAATCTGTCCCTGACATAGCAGCAGCTCTCCCTAGTGATATACTGATCACGCTTTTGACTTACTTGAAATGTCTGAAATTCCTCCAGACAAACTTCAGATGTTAGCACTACTCCAGGGGATTCTTACCATCTATGACCCTGACTTTGAGCTGCCACTACCCGATGGCGTCCTCAGCTTCACTTACCGGCTGGTTATGAAGCTATTGAGAGACTGCCTGACCAAATACCAACAAGGGCGTATAAGCTCAGAATATCTTGAGCATTTACAGCAGAACATATGGACATTAGTACAACAGGTAAGATGCAGACAATCTGCACAAATCATATAGAAATATTAATAGATAATAATAATGGAATACAAGGTTATTTAAATTGTTCTTTAGTCCGACACAAATATAATTGTAAGCCCACTAGCATATAGTCGCAGGGACTGCATAACATTAAAAAGGGGAGGTGACATTGGTTTAGTTGAGTTGTGGGTTGTAAATGAAATTACTTAGATAGTATGGGTAAGGGTTCATGGTTTTTCAAGGGTAGATGACCTTTACGACTTTCCCGGGCTTTGAACGGGGAGAGCTTGAAATCCGAAAGGCATTTGCTTAAAGGGAACCTGTCACCAGATTTTCCCAATGTAAAGTACGGCCACAAACTTTAAGGCCTGTTTTGTACCATTCTAGTAACCTGTACATAAGCCCCCAATCCCCTCTGCATAGTACAAAAAAATTACTTTTATTATAGCCCCATACGGCACGGACAAGTTCCATGGGCATCACTGGTTTAGCTTCATTGCCTTCTCTCTTCCTACAATCACTGCCCTCCTTCCCAGCTTCGAGTTTCAGCCATGGGGGTGGCGCCGGTGCAGCTTCAGTCATCGTTCTGTGTATAGAGAGTGGCGGCTGTAACCATGCCCCCGACACTGACTGACAGCACATCGGCATTAGCATTTTTTCACATGGCAGGTTCCCTTTAAAGTTGGTGGCTGTAGTTTATATTGGGAAAATCTTGTGACAGGTTCCCTTTCTTTCTGGTCTTTATGCGGTCTATATAATTTATACCAAATCCCCAGCTATGTAGTAATTGTAGCTTCAGATAGAGAGTAAAATGGTGACATTCTTCAATCTCATCCTTTTCTTTCCTGTTTATTTCCTCTTTATAGGTTGAAGAAAAATCCCAAAGTGGAGAATTGGCCTTTTTTAAACAACTGGTCCAAAATGTCCTGCTTGTACTGGAATATTCAACCTACTCACTGAATCTCCAGATTACCAGTCTTATAGCAGAAGGTCAGATGTGTCATGTTGGAGGCCTCCCTGTCCGCCCCAGGCAGGCACAGGATATTTTATATCAGCCTGTCTCTGCGGCTCCATCCTCTATGATGACAGTCTGTACTCAGCGGTGTAGAATTTGTATTTCCGCCTCTGTCCTGCTCCATCATCACAATCTTCCTTCTTGTAATTGCTGCAGTTCTGATAATAGAAGTTATCAGAGAACAGTTGTATATATAAGTCCCTTATACATATAATGTGGATTTACTGGAGGGAGCCGTCATGTATAGTCCATCCAATACTGAAATTAATCCAGAAAATCCAGGTTTAGTCCTGCCTGCCTTATGTATACATTAATTTAGTATTTATGAAATATTATATTTACAAATATTATATTTACATATATACATATTATATCCATCAGGAAACATCAGAAGGCAACTCCGAAGAGGTGCAAGACCGAAAAATTGCTGACCCAGATATCAGTCAGTCGGGGCTAAACCCTGATCTGACAGAAGGTAAGCCAATAATCTAATATTCTAACACATATAAAGCCAGAGAATTTGTTTATCCTCTGTATGAGGCCAGTGACGGCTCCTGAACCCATGTAATTCTGAAATCCTCTTTGTTTCCCTCCTCTGGGCTCTTCTTAGCTCCAAAATGTACAAAGAGGCTCATAGCGCCCCCATTCATGTAAATGTTGATGATTATATCAGATCCTAAACAATCACACATTTATGGTACAGTATACGAATCTATGGATATGTGATAAATACATACAGTATGTGCAAAATATCCATATAGCCAGTATTATACCATTTACAGAGGTCTTGTCCTTCTGTCATTATACGGATGTAATATAACAAGTGCTGGTGTGACGCCTCTACTCAGAGAAGCCCGTATTTTACTCTGGGTGTTGGGGGACTCGGTGTCGGGCCCTGTTGGAGAGATGGGATGCAGCCGTGGCCCGGGCCCGACCCGTGCTCAGGGCCGTCACATTAGAAAGAGATGGTGTGGGCTTGTCCGGGTTGAGTGGCTGATTAATGACTACGCCACCTGTGGTGCCTGGTGAAGGGTCACCAGCGCCGCTACAGTCCGCTGAGGCCAGGTGTCATGGCGGCCAAAGTTCTCACTGCTCCCCACAGGCGGAGCAAGGCCTCAGGGCAGGCAAACAGCAAAGAGAGGGGGTAGTAGTGCGGGAAGTACGGGCACCGCGTCGCATGGTATGGCGAGTAATGAACAGTCCGGAGGCCATAGGGGTGAACTTCCAAGGCTTTACTCACTTATAGGTGACAGAGGGAAGGCGACTCCCTGAACCCCGCGATGTCCTGCTGCCACCAGGGACGGGGGTCCGACTACCTCCGACAAAGTCCAGTGTTCGGTAGCGACCCTACACCAGAGTTTTCCTGCACTACAGACTTCACCCTTTCCCGTCTGTGCGTGTGTGGATAGGCCGGGTCTCCCTCTGAGCTCCTCTCAGGACTAGGGCACGGGTGGCAATTCCTCTCCATCCGATGCCTGGTGGGATCCTCAGGGCCTAACCGGGCTTTCCCGTCCAGGACATAGAGTACAAGGTCGGGTGTCTTGGGCCGGTACCCCTCTTGCAGCCGGAATCCCTCTGAATAGATCAGGTAGGCGAGGACAGGTGGCGAGCTCCGCTCCGTCTGTATCCTCCCCGGGACCCATTTGCTAGGGAGCCACACTCTAAAGCTCCCGGGACCTTCTTGATCCTGGTCCTTGGCCGGGTTGAGACATTCCTTGTCTACAACCTACCTCTCGTCCCAAGGCCAGTGTCCCTTACCGGTGCAGGCCCACACAGGATCTGCACTCCCGGAGGGAGGTCACATTACACACAGTAGTTGACAGTACAGAGAACAGCCGATGAAGAACCAAGATCAAAGATGGCTTTCTATTAAATATGAAATCTAAAGTGTAACTTACTGGTAAGTCCTCCACCCTCACCCACTAACTGGTTCCTACCACTTTGTGTTCCCCAGTCTCCCTGTAACCAGGGGAGCAGCACCTAGGGCTTACTAGCTCCCTCTGGTGGAGAAGTGTGGTGTTGGATGCAAAAGGTTAGGTCACAACCATCGCACTGGGCTTACCTCAGAGGAGGAACACCACACTCCATTAGAGAAATGCAGCATTCCTGTGGCGGTCGAACCCTCAGGGGCGCCACATTCCCCCCTGGTAAAACACAGCACGTCCGCGGGCTGCAAAAGAAGTAACACCTAGGAAATTTTCTTTTTATAATAACACAACTATCTTCCCTTTATGGGAGGCACATTTCTTAAACGTTGCATAACAAGGTGCATAGTATAAAAGTACAAAAGTATAAAATTATAAAATTATAAAAGTGCTAGCATTTTTCCAGAGACATTAGTGCAAACAGACAAGTTAAGGTGCAAAGACTCAGAGTCAGTTGAGGTAGAAATATTCGCGGTTTTGTATAAAACCAATATGGAGCACCTAAAGAGATGCAGACTATATACATAGGGAAGGAGTCTGTCTGCTGCCAGTCCGCAGGTACATGTGTCTCTAGGAAAACTGGGTTAGAAATCAGGCATAATAGAAAAAAGTCAACTTTTAAACTTGTAAACAAAACTGCAGCAACAGCCGGGGGCTGCTTTAAACTTCGGGCTGCCTTCCTGGAAAGGGCTCATTCCTCCTGACGGAGGCTAGCCGGTCCCCTGAGGCTGAGCGCGGTGTGGCGTCGCTCCCGGACACCTTGTGTACGTCCAGGGCGTACCACCCACGCTCCCCCTGGTGGCGAGTGAAAGTCACTGTGTCGCCCGGGAAGAGGTTCCAACCGGGGTGTCCCTTCTAGAGGCGCTGCTTGACGTCCCGCCGGCTGACGAACACATCGTCCTGGAACTGGGACACCGGATGAACCCCCACCCCGCCTCATGATGAAAACGGACGACTTGGCCTTCGTACCGGGGACTGGGACGGGTGGCCTCCTCCTGACGCGCCCGAGTCTTTGCAGCAATGGTCCGGGCCTCGAGGCGCTTGCAGCGTTGCTCCCGCTGGCGCTGCTCCCATGCAAGCTGGAATATCTGGTCGCTGCACCACTGGCTCCTCCTCCGCGCTTCAGCCCGGGTCTCCCGGGGGAACCCCATTAGGTCGCCCCCCTGGTTTTCCCAGGCCCACTCCTCAGCCTCGGGCCAGGTTACTGCCGGTGCAGGTAGCGGGGTTAGAACGGGTTGCTGCGAGTCCTCTGTAGACGCGGACCAATCCGGGTTGGAGCCGGTAGTTTCCTCCGCAGCTTCAGGCACCTCCGTATCAGGGTTTGGGCGGCATCGCAGGTCCCCACCCACGGCTGCCGATTGCAGCTCTGGAGCCAATGCTTGCTCCCAGGTGACCGCGTGGGGAATTAGGTACTCTGTCATGAGGTCCAGGATAGTAACGGTAGGCTCTGCAGCCGGGGCAGGGGTTGCACACTCACCCGCCTCTGGGCCTCTCTCGACCTCTGTCACCGAGTCGACTTGTCCTGGGCCTTCAACTCCTTGGCGGCGGTCCCGGATACGCAGCAGCATCTCCTCCCGCCACGCAGCCGTCGCCGCCTCCTGGGCCTCTTTCTGCCTTCTTAGGAGTTCCAGAGCTTCCTGCTGGAGAAATGCAATTTCTCCCGGGGTTAATACGCTGCCACCTTTCCCTCAACCGGGTTCAGTAGACGCATGGTCTTGTTCCCCAGAGGCATCCATGTCTGCCTCCGTTGACTGCCAAGCTCCGACTGCAATGGCCGCACCTTGTTGCTTTGCTTCTTCCTCCTCTTTCGGGGCGGTTCCTGGGCGGAATGCTGACAGGCCCGCCTTCGTTCAGCCCATCCAGTTTGACGGGCATTACCCCGCGGACAGTCTCTGATGGAAGGGGCAGTCTACATTTTTTGCGCCAAACGGGAGCCCCGCCCACGATGGGAGGCGTTCAAAGACAGTCTTTTTACAGCGTTATGGCGTCTGTTCTTCTTGGGCGGGCGCCATTTTAAGTGTAAAACAACAGTTCAAGGTGTAAGGCACACAGAACCCGATAGCAATGGGCACTTCTTCCTTTGCTGCGGGCACGCGGATCCTGCCGACTACGCCAGGTTGCGGGCACGCGGATCCTGCCGACTACGCCAGGTTGTGACGCCTCTACTCAGAGAAGCCCGTGTTTTACTCTGGGTGTTGGGGGACTCGGTGTCGGGCCCTGTTGGAGAGATGGGATGCAGCCGTGGCCCGGGCCCGACCCGTGCTCAGGGCCGTCACATTAGAAAGAGATGGTGTGGGCTTGTCCGGGTTGAGTGGCTGATTAACGACTACGCCACCTGTGGTGCCTGGTGAAGGGTCACCAGCGCCGCTACAGTCCGCTGAGGCCAGGTGTCATGGCGGCCAAAGTTCTCACTGCTCCCCACAGGCGGAGCAAGGCCTCAGGGCAGGCAAGCAGCAAAGAGAGGGGGTAGTAGTGCGGGAAGTACGGGCACCGTGTCGCATGGTATGGCGCGTAATGAACAGTCCGGAGGCCATAGGGGTGAACTTCCAAGGCTTTACTCACTTATAGGTGACAGCGGGAAGGCGACTCCCTGCTCCCCGCGGAGTCCTGCGGCCACCAGGGACGGGGTCCGACTACCTCCGAGAAAGTCCAGTGTTCCGTAGCGACCCTACACCAGAGTGTTCCTGCACTACAGACTTCACCCTTTCCCGTCTGTGCGTGTGTGGATAGGCTGGGTCTCCCTCTGAGCTCTTCTCAGGACTAGGGCACGGGTGGCAATTCCTCTCCATCCAATGCCTGGTGGGATCCTCAGTGCCTAACCGGGCTTTCCCGTCCAGGACATAGAGTACAAGGTCGGGTGTCGGGGCCGGTACCCCTCTTGCAGCCGGAATCCCTCTGAATAGATCAGGTAGGCGAGGACAGGTGGCGAGCTCCGCTCCGTCTGCATCCTCCCCGGGACCCATTTGCTAGGGAGCCACACTCTAAAGCTCCCGGGGCCTTCTTGATCCTGGTCCTTGGCCGGGTTGAGACATTCCTTGTCTACAACCTACCTCTCGTCCCAAGGCCACGGTACGAGGGCTGTGTCCCTTACCGGTGCAGGCCCACACAGGATCTGCACTCCCGGAGGGAGGTCACATTACACACAGTAGTTGACAGTACAGAGAACAGCCGATGAAGAACCAAGATCAAAGATGGCTTTCTATTAAATATGAAATCTAAAGTGTAACTTACTGGTAAGTCCTCCACCCTCACCCACTAACTGGTTCCTACCACTTTGTGTTCCCCAGTCTCCCTGTAACCAGGGGAGCAGCACCTAGGGCTTACTAGCTCCCTCTGGTGGAGAAGTGTGGTGTTGGATGCAAAAGGTTAGGTCACAACCATCGCACTGGGCTTACCTCAGAGGAGGAACACCACACTCCATTAGAGAAGTGCAGCATTCCTGTGGCGGTGGAACCCTCAGGGGCGCCACACTGGTATAGTCCAATATATGACTTCTCTTCATTATTTTATCATTATGTTAGAGGCAACTGTGCCGACAAATACTGATCATAGAGTATGTGAGACACCAGAGATCCACAAATCTGCCAGTGTAAGTACCAGAGGAGACATCTGTATATCATCGGAAAACTGGGTACGAATTACACATCCAAGTGTAGTTTCTACTTCTGGAGCTTTTATTTTCCTGCAGCTACTATGTCTTCATGTCATTTCTTATTCTTTTCTAGGCCGCGATCGGATCAATTACCCCATGGAAAATGCCGTGTAAGAGCGACTTTACAACATCCAAACTGATCAGCAGTGGAGTTTTTGGGTGAGTTTTATGCTGGTTTAATACATATCTCTCAGGGTTAGAGAGAATACATGAGTCCACATTACTGTACACATCTAGTTGTCACTATTCAGGTCAGTTAGGATGTGACTTGGATGAGGACCACCCCATAGGTGATCATTTACGTATTTTATGTATTTCCAGACTTGGATTTCTAGAAGACTTGGATTAGTATAGAAGACCATTTGATGAGGTCTATAGGCAGACTGTTAGTAAGAATTAATTATAAACAATGGAATTTTCCTCCTCTCCAGGGCCGTCCACTTAGTGTGCCATAAGGACACCAACCAGTTATTCGCTATGAAGAAAATAGAGAAGCGAAGCCTGAAAAGGTCAAATAAACCTGAATGGGCCTTTCTAGAGAGGGACATCCTAACATTCAGCGATTGTCCCTTTGTGGTCTCCATGTTCTGCTCCTTTCCAACGAAACTTCATCCATGTATGGTCATGGAGTATGTACCAGGTAGGACATATCCATTGTATCTGTATATGGCCACGTCTGCTTAGCCCTAGTGCTTTATATATCATCAGAATGTGTCCACATGGACAAGTTGTATGTCCACACTGCATTTACTTACTGGGTTTGTAGCTGAAGCCCCACTCTGTCTTTTTATATAGGACCACTCAGCAGTATACAGTATATACTCAATATTATCCAGTGTATCTCTAGCTATGACGCCCTGACCAATGTCTCAGTTTATTTCTCATTCATTCTCATTGTAACAAACCCTCACCTGTCATATTTGCTTTCTGCTGTAGGAAGAGATTGCCGCACTCTTATGAAGTATAAGGGTGCTCTTCCTGTCCCCTTGGCCCGTTTGTACATTGCGGAAAAGGTTCTTGCCGTGGAATATCTGCATAGCTATGGTGTGGTGCATAGAGACTTGACGCTTGAGAAGTAAGTGACCCTTATAGTAGAGTAAAGGGGTGGAAAGTTATAGTTTGTTACACAGTCTTTGGGTTGTTACTTGGGGCTGACACCATATTTTCTTTCAGTCTTCTGATAACATCAACTGGCCACATTAAAGTCACTGATTTTGGGCTTTCTAAACTCGGCATTATGAGACCAACATCAGACATCTACGAGGCCCCAACTGTGGACATCACCAGAGTTCCATGATGGCAAGGTCAGCTTTACTTACAGGATCTTGTTCTTTACAAATCTCATCTATTTCTCCTTCTCTGTTATTTTCTCATCTAGAAAATGTTGTCACAATTATTTTCATTGATCATCATCTCTTCTGTTGGTTTCCAGATATTTGGCTCCGCTTATTACATAGCCCCAGAAGTCATCTCAAGGAAAGGCTATGAAAGCCCTGTTGACTGGTGGTCAGTAGGCGCCATTCTATATAAATTTCTTGTAGAATCTGTGCCATTCGGTGGGATTCATAAATATGAGATTTACTACAGTATCGTCATGGGTAAGTAAAATAATCCGAATGATATGTGATTTCATTGTTATTTGGTTTAGTTGCTTAGATTCGTTTTTTTGTTTAGTCACTTGTGTTATAGAAAAGTTTTTTTTTATTATTAAAGCTAATGAAAAGATTATATTTTCTCTAATATTTTGTTTTTCATTTAACAGATGACTTAACTTTGAAATTTTACTCTCCTTCAGCCGATGTTCAGGACATCATCACTAAACTGCTCAGAAAAAATCCAGCAGAAAGACTTGGGACAGGTAATGTATATGTAGCACCCCGAGGGCTCGGCTGCTACAGGGGTATTGCACCTTAGTCCAGAGGTGTGATATTCCACTCCCGGGTAAGGATGGAGTGTGGACCGGGGCTCAGTAGGCTGCATGCACCACACACACCCCATTTCCGAGGAACAGACCAACGGTGCTCCCACTAGACAGAGTGCAGGCATGACAGCTTCTGTTCCTGGCTGGAGTGGGGAGGGGGAGGAAAACCCAGTGGTGTAGGAGCAGATAGGGGTGGGTTTCTGGGCATAGGTAGGAGCCCATTGGTTGCTAGTCACCTGGGCTCACACATAGAGGGAGGTATAAAAGGTGGGCACCATCTTAGATCAGGGGTCAGTTTAGAGAGGAACTCAGCCAGAGAGGGCTGACAGGGAGCTGTGGCTCAGTCTGGGCCCAGCCCCAGAGCCAGGCCTGGAGTAGAGGCCTGAGACAGCAGAGAGGGAGAGAAAAGAAGGAACAGCAAGGAGAGTAAGAAAGGAACTGAAACAGAGGAGAAAGGAGGCGAGGAACACAGAGAAAGGCCCAGAGACACGAAGGCAGAAGGAACCCCATATTCCCAGAGGAGATACTGGGTGAAGGGTTGGCAGAATAGGGTACCGGAACCCAAATTGGTGGAGGCGACTAATCCTCAGCCAAAACCGGAGGTTGTCACCACATCTTGGTGCGACCCCTCACTACATCCACCAGAAAGGCATACCGCATAGGGTCAGGGAAACCGGGGAGAGGTTTCACCAACAGAAGGCCCGAGGAAGCTGGACAAAGGTGGGTCACTGGTGAGGACGGCCAGTAGAAAGGAAGAGAGGGGAGCTCTGAACCGCACTCTGGAATTGCCTGGGAGTTGACCGAGTCCCTCACCTGGTGGACGCAGCACGGCTCGGGCGGTCACTGCTGGCCGAAGTGATCTGAACAACAACAGTGAGTAAAGCTTTGGAAACTGCACCACAAGTCTCTGTGTTTCATCGCCGCACCAGCACCATCAGTACTGGGACACTCGCACCATCACTCCCATCATTATCCACACTAGCTGCCCTGAGGCAATACTCCTCCCGTGGGGAGTCATCCCATACTCAGCTGCACAAACAACATCAGCCTCAGCGGTCTGCAGTGCAGCGGCGGTCCCCACTGACCGCAATCCACAGGTGGCATAGTCGGACACTTATTACAATACAAATAGACTGCCACTGGTTTGACCACCCTGGGCACGGACCGGGTCACCGCCACGGAGAACTACAACCCCCAGCGATCCGGCTCCGGGTATTCCCCCTGCACAGCAGCAGCAGCTCACAGGCCCAGGGGGCGCGTCGACTTTGGCGTAGTCGGCAGGATCATTACCAACCCGCCACAAGCGGGTATTGCGTGCCTGAAGAAAACTGCACATGTACCTTAAAAAGAAGTCTCCCGCCATTTCCAGAAGTTTCCCGCCGTCCGGAGTCGTTTCCCGCCATCCGGAGCCGATTCCCGCCATCAGACGCCATTTTGGACCGTTTCCCGCCATCTTCATCCGTTTTTCCCGCCCTGGCAGAGCGGACGCCATTATGTGCGCACCAAAAGACAGCAGGAAGCCACCTCCCATCGTGGGCCAGGTCCCAGAATGGCACCAAAGGAGGAGCCCGCCCCCACCAGCAATGAATGCAGCAGTGGGGATGTCCATCAACGTGGGGGGGCTGCCCCTGAAGGTGATTGTCAGCAGATTCCCCCAAGACCAACCCCCATGGGGGCGGATAGGAAAGAAAACTGTGGGGCAGGGCGCGCTCTGGATCAGTTTGGACCTGCTGCACCCGGAGATGGAGGGAGCAGCGAACCCCACCAGCACCCTGGCCCGCAGCCTGCTGCAAGCTGAACCACCCTGCAGCCTGACGGAACTGCTGGCCCAGCTGCCTAGAGACCCGGACCGTGCGCGCGCAGCGCTGGAAGATCTGAACAGGAGAATGGTCCGGGCGCAGCGGGATGTGTTTGCCGGGTGGAGAGAGGAGATGGCCCAGCAGCACGGAGGTGACCAGCAGAGGACTCCGCCGGGACCGGGCAACGCGCTGACTGCTGGGCGCGGAGAAGAGGGACCGGCAGCTGCAGATGACGCCGCGGAGGAGGCCACGGAGACTGAGGCAAGTAATGGGGACGCCACCACCCCAAGCCCGGGGAACACCAGCCTGCCCTAACTCTCCGTTGCGGGACCCGAAGCCCCGGGGACCGTACCTGACACCACGCCTCCACCGCCACCAGCTAGGCCTCAGGCAGTAAGCACCGTCGTCACGCCCCGCCCCGCGCTGTGCCCTCTGAACCCTGGCGCCGTACAGCGTGAAACGTCACAGGCCCGGACGCAAGGCCCAGCACACCCGGGCGCCGTGGCCTCACCAGCGCCCCCTACCTTGGCGGTGCCACCCCCGGGCACGACCGACAAGCGATCGCCGGCCTGGTCGCAAGGCCGAGTGCCCCCGGGCGCTGCCACCCATCCGAAGCCCACAGTGCCACCCTTGGGCGCGGACCTGTATGCCCAATATACCAGCCCGGACGGCCTACCCTTTGAATGGCCGCCGGAGTTCGCCAACCCCCGTCTCCGGAAAGAGCGACCCCTGAGTGAGCCTTTGATCCCGGCCCCGGAGACCGCCAACATCGCTCCACCCCTGCCGGAGGATACCCAGTTTGCATGGGACCCCACTGGCGAGAACCTCATGGGCTTCACCCAGGAGACCCGGGCTGAAGAAGCCCAGCGCCTGGAGTGCTGCCATCAGCAGCTAGCCACCTATGACGGAGAGCGGCGGCAGAGGCGCATCAGGGAGCAGCGACTCCAGGCCAGGAGCGCGGAGCAAAAGAGGAGGGCCCGACAAGACACCCACGCCATCCGCGGACCCAGAGCCACCGGGACCGTAGTCAAGTTCCAGCTGGAGCACGGCTGGGGCTTCATCAGAGACCCGGAGGCTGACACCGACGTCTTCGTCACGAGAAGGGACGTCGAAAGCCACCTGCCAGAGGGACATCACGGACGTGACCTGTACCCCGGCGACGTGGTCACCTACACCCGGCACAAGGGCGCAAAGGGACTGTATGCTCTCCATGTCCACCGTCTAACTGAGGAGGAGCTGCGGTACCGCCCAGACATGGACTACCCTGAGGATCCGGACGGGTCTGAAGAGTACAAGGAGGACGCATCAGGAGGACACCGTTACCAGTAAACGGTAAAATGGAACTATATATAGTTACCCGTCAGGGTACAAGAACTGTTACTTGTGTGCCCCTTCCTAAATTACCAGGCTGTGGACTGTGAGCAGCCACTCCCTTATCCCCACTGGCCGAGGACTGAGAGCGGCCAATCCCTTGTAAATAGTTGCGCTTCTTAAAGCGCCCCCTACTGGTTTTATACAAAAACCGCAACGTCTACCTCAGGATTAAATGGACTGTTGCACTTTTACCTGGTCGCAAGTTGCACAGCGGCCAGAACTCAAGAATGTTCTACTTGAGAAAGTTTTATATTGAAAAGTTCTATATGCTGCTAGAATAATAATACAAATGTTTTATGTGATGTTTTATATGCTAAAAGAGTTCCAGTGGCATTAGCAAGATGTTTTATGAAAAGGAGTACCAAGTAACGTTAAAAAGAGAAGAATACCTCCCATAAAGGGATGAGTGAAAAGTTAATGTCTTATATACGAATGCATTCTAAAATTTTGTATGTTTAAATTGTCTTTGCTCTTTTCCAGCCCGAGGACGTGCTGTGATTTACCAGGGGGGAATGTAGCACCCCGAGGGCTCGGCTGCTACAGGGGTATTGCACCTCAGTCCAGAGGTGTGATATTCCACTCCCGGGTAAGGATGGAGTGTGGACCGGGGCTCAGTAGGCTGCATGCACCACACACACCCCATTTCCGAGGAACAGACCAACGGTGCTCCCACTAGACAGAGTGCAGGCATGACAGCTTCTGTTCCTGGCTGGAGTGGGGAGGGGGAGGAAAACCCAGTGGTGTAGGAGCAGATAGGGGTGGGTTTCTGGGCATAGGTAGGAGCCCATTGGTTGCTAGTCACCTGGGCTCACACATAGAGGGAGGTATAAAAGGTGGGCACCATCTTAGATCAGGGGTCAGTTTAGAGAGGAACTCAGCCAGAGAGGGCTGACAGGGAGCTGTGGCTCAGTCTGGGCCCAGCCCCAGAGCCAGGCCTGGAGTAGAGGCCTGAGACAGCAGAGAGGGAGAGAAAAGAAGGAACAGCAAGGAGAGTAAGAAAGGAACTGAAACAGAGGAGAAAGGAGGCGAGGAACACAGAGAAAGGCCCAGAGACATGAAGGCAGAAGGAACCCCATATTCCCAGAGGAGATACTGGGTGAAGGGTTGGCAGAATAGGGTACCGGAACCCAAATTGGTGGAGGCGACTAATCCTCAGCCAAAACCGGAGGTTGTCACCACATCTTGGTGCGACCCCTCACTACATCCACCAGAAAGGCATACCGCATAGGGTCAGGGAAACCGGGGAGAGGTTTCACCAACAGAAGGCCCGAGGAAGCTGGACAAAGGTGGGTCACTGGTGAGGACGGCCAGTAGAAAGGAAGAGAGGGGAGCTCTGAACCGCACTCTGGAATTGCCTGGGAGTTGACCGAGTCCCTCACCTGGTGGACGCAGCACGGCTCGGGCGGTCACTGCTGGCCGAAGTGATCTGAACAACAACAGTGAGTAAAGCTTTGGAAACTGCACCACAAGTCTCTGTGTTTCATCGCCGCACCAGCACCATCAGTACTGGTACACTCGCACCATCACTCCCATCATTATCCACACTAGCTGCCCTGAGGCAATACTCCTCGCGTGGGGAGTCATCCCATACTCAGCTGCACAAACAACATCAGCCTCAGCGGTCTGCAGTGCAGCGGCGGTCCCCACTGACCGCAATCCACGGGTGGCGTAGTCGGACACTTATTACAATACAAATAGACTGCCACTGGTTTGACCACCCTGGGCACAGACCGGGTCACCGCCACGGAGAACTACAACCCCCAGCGATCCGGCTCCGGGTATTCCCCCTGCACAGCAGCAGCAGCTCACAGGCCCAGGGGGCGCGTCATATACAATAGTATTAATAATGACTTATTATACCTCTGTGACCAGACAGATGATCATGTCCATGAGGATCAGCACTGAGGCTCTCTGCTTCACCTATTTGTCCATTCCCCATGCTTCATGCTGTGACTTTCAGTATATTTCCTTCATGTCAGCTCTGTTATGTCTTCAGTTCAGATTAACATACAGTAAACTGTACAGATATGGAGCCGTCTCTCTTCTGATGTCTGTATAATTAATTTTTTCTGTCTTTCCAGGAGGTGCAAATTAAATTAAGATTCATCCATTCTTTAGTGACTTAGATTTTGACAACCTTCTAAGTGAGAAGCCGATATATATTCCTAAACAGGGGCGTACATAGGAATCATGGGGCCCCATAGCAGAAGTTCTAATTGCCGCCCCCCCCCCCAAAAAAAAATGTAAAAATGTAAATAATTGTCGGGGTCACAGAAGAGCAGATCTCACAACTTTCCAGCCTTTACATAGTAATTTTCCTCCTGCTGAAGTCCTAGATCCCATTTTCATTGCCCATAAAGTGTGATACCAACAAAAGTGTCCCCCAAACACGGTATGATACCCCCATGGTGAATTCCTCCACATGCGCAGTATAATGTCCCTACTGTACCCCACCTCAACTCCCAGAGTAAAGTATGGTGACCACAACACAGTATGATCTCCCAACTGCCCCACACTCCATAGAGTACAATGCACTCCCCTGTGGTCCTCCACACAGTACAATGCACTCCCCCGTGGTCCTCCACACAGTACAAAGCACTCCCCCCGTGATCCTATCACACAGTACAATGCACTCCCCCCGTGGTCCTCCACACAGTACAATGCACTCCACCCATGGTCCTCCACACAGTAGAATGCACTCCCCCCGTGGTCCTCCACACAGTACAATGCACTCCCCCCATGGTCCTCCACACAGTACAATGCACTCCCCCCGTGGTCCTCCACACAGTACAATGCACTCCCCACGTGGTCCTCCACACAGTACAATGCACCCCCCCCCGTGGTCCTCCACACAGTACAATGCACTCCCCCCGTGGTCCTCCACACAGTACAATGAACTCCCCCCGTGGTCCTCCACACAATACAATGCACTCCCCCCGTGGTCCTCCACACAGTACAATGCACTCCGCCGTGGTCCTCCACACAGTAGAAGACACTCCGCCGTTGTCCTCCACACAGTAGAAGACACTCAGCTGTGGTCCTCCACACAGTAGAAGACACTCCGCCGTGGTCCTCCACACAGTAGAAGACACTCCGCCGTGGTCCTCCACACAGTAGAAGACACTCCGCCGTGGTCCTCCACACAGTAGAAGACACTCCGCCGTGGTCCTCCACACAGTAGAAGACACTCTGCCGTGGTCCTCCACACAGTAGAAGACACTCCGCCGTGGTCCTCCACACAGTAGAAGACACTCCGCCGTGGTCCTCCACACAGTAGAAGACACTCCGCCGTGGTCCTCCACACAGTAGAAGACACTCCGCCATGGTCCTCCACACAGTAGAAGACACTCCGCCATGGTCCTCCACACAGTAGAAGACACTCCGCCATGGTCCTCCACACAGTAGAAGACACTCCGCCATGGTCTTCCACACAGTAGAAGACACTCCGCCATGGTCCACCACACAGTAGAAGACAATCCGCCATGGTCCTCCACACAGTAGAAGACACTCCGCCATGGTCCTCCACACAGTAGAAGACACTCCGCCATGGTCCTCCACACAGTAGAAGACACTCCGCCATGGTCCTCCACACAGTAGAAGACACTCCGCCATGGTCCTCCACACAGTAGAAGACACTCCGCCTTGGTCCTCCACACAGTAGAAGACACTCCGCCATGGTCCTCCACACAGTAGAAGACACTCCGTCATGGTCCTCCACACAGTAGAAGACACTCCGCCATGGTCCTCCACACAGTAGAAGACACTCCGCCATGGTCCTCCACACAGTAGAAGACACTCCGCCATGGTCCTCCACACAGTAGAAGACACTCCGCCATGGTCCTCCACACAGTAAAAGACACTCCGCCATGGTCCTCCACACAGTAGAAGACACTCGCCATGGTCCTCCACACAGTATAATGCATTCCCCCATGGTCCTGTACGCAGTATAATGCAGCCCCCCATAGGGTAAAATGCAGCCCCAGTCCTCCAGTATTATCAGTACACACTGATTTAAAAATAAATACACACTTACCGCTCCTCGTTCCCCGCTGCTTCAGTCTCTGCAGCGCGTCTCTGTCATCACCTCAGCAGCTGCCAGCTCCACTGTCTGACACAGCGTGGCGCGTCATCATGCTGCTGCGTCAGACGCAGAGGAGAAATGATGGGAGAGGGAGTGTCACATGATGCTCCCTCCTCCATCATAGCTATCAACCAGGGCCGGCTCCAGGTTTTCATGGGCCCCGGACGAAAGAGTCTCAGTGGCCCCTTTAACACATCCAACAATTCATGATGCACAGATACCGCAGAGAAATTATAGATATAGATATAGTACAATGCCAAAAATTTCACTGACTTCTTACATGTCATGAGTGATATCTATTGTAAATTCTACAATAGCTCAGAAACCGGCGAATCCTCACAGCGCACAGTGCAGACCGGATAGTATAGTCCTCCATACAGTGTTATGGCACCACTAAGTCCTCCATACAATATTATGGGCACCACATAGTCCTCCATACAGTATTATGAGCCCCATATAATGCTCCATACAAAATACTGGATCCCATAAAATGCACCTTAGAGAATACTGCCTGGTCCCCATGTTATGTCCCATGTAATGCCATACGCAGGCTGGACCCCATGTAATGCCTCATGCCTCCTGGGCCCCACACAGAGCTCCTACAAGCCCACAGCATCCCCCCCAGAGCACCCACAAGCCCGCAGCATCCCCCCCAGAGCACCCACAAGCCCGCAGCATCCCCCCCAGAGCACCCACAAGCCCGCAGCATCCCCCACAGAGCAACCCCCCAGGGCCCACAAGCCCGCAGCATCCCCCCCAGGGCCCCACAAGCCCGCAGCATCCCCCCCAGGGCCCCACAAGCCCGCAGCATCCCCCCCAGGGCCCCACAAGCTTGCAGCATCCCCTCCAGGGCCCCACAAGCTTGCAGCATCCCCCTCTCAGAGCCCCCACAATCCCCCTTAGGGCCCCCACAAGCCCGCAGCATCCCCCCCAGAGCCCTATTTACTTCCCTCCCCCACCCTCCACATTGTGTGCAGGACTCCCCCTCCCCCCTCCACATTGTGTGCAGCCAGGGGTCCCCACCTCCACCCACCCTCCACATTGTGTGCAGCCAGGGGCCCCCACCTCCACCCACCCTCCACATTGTGTACAGCCAGGGGCCCCCACCTCCACATTGTGTGCAGCCAGGGGCCCCCACCTCCACATTGTGTGCAGCCAGGGGCCCCCCACCTCCACCCACCCTCCACATTGTGTGCAGCCAGGGGCCCCCACCTCCACCCACCCTTCACATTGTCTGCAGCCAGGGGCCCCCCACCTCCACCCACCCTCCACATTGTGTGCAGCCAGGGGCCCCCACCTCCATCCACCCTCCACATTGTGTGCAGCCAGGGGCCCCCCACCTCCACCCACCCTCCACATTGTGTGCAGCCAGGGGCCCCCACCTCCACCCACCCTTCACATTGTCTGCAGCCAGGGGCCCCCACCTCCATCCACCCTCCACATTGTGTGCAGCCAGGGGCCCCCACCTCCATCCACCCTCCACATTGTGTGCAGCCAGGGGCCCCCCACCTCCACCCACCCTCCACATTGTGTGCAGCCAGGGGCCCCCACCTCCACCCACCCTTCACATTGTCTGCAGCCAGGGGCCCCCACCTCCATCCACCCTCCACATTGTGTGCAGCCAGGGCCCCCCACCTCCACCCACCCTCCACATTGTGTGCAACCAGGGGCCCCCCACCTCCACCCACCCTCCACATTGTGTGCAGCCAGGGGCCCCCACCTCCATCCACCCTCCACATTGTGTGAAGCCAGGGCCAGGAGCCCCCACCTCCATCCACCCTCCACATTGTGTGCAGCCAGGGCCAGGGGCCTCCACCTTCACCCTCAGGAGTCAGCAAAGTGCAGCGCCAGCACAGTAAGGGGACACATTAAAAAAGAAAAAAATACAAACTGCCGACCCTGCTCACCGTCTCTCTCTCTCTCTGTCCACACAGAATGGATGTGCACACCCTCATGTGCTGAGTTCCTGCTTCCGACCCGGGCCCTGCACACTGCTGCTCTCTAGCTGGAAAGCTACGTCAGCCAGGAGGCGTGCCGTTCTTATGCAAATCCAGCCGGAGCATTCAGCCAGCAGCAGACCAGGAACCAGAGAGAAAGAAGATTAGAGGAAGGTATATGGCGGCCGGTGGGCGTCGCTTACATTTAATTAAAGGCATACAGCACTGTCAGCACAGCACAGCCGCCGGACCGCAGCGGCCGTTGCGGGCCCCCTCACCCGCCGGGCCCCATAGCAGTCGCGTGGTCTGCCGCCATTGGCGGTACGCCACTGTTCCTAAACATAAATCAAACGAGGACACCAGACACTTTGACAGTAAGTAGAATGAGACGTGATCTGGAGCAGGCTACTGTGTGTCTTGTCTTTCATTATTTGTGACTATCAGTTCCCATCATTATTAGTGATAACACAGTGACTGCGATTAGACTAATAATCTCTTAATAATACTTGTACTTTGCAGCTCGCTCAAAGAGACACAAACATGTAGATTCAGACGAAGGGGACACAAGTGAGGACAATGACTGGCCAGACAGCCAAAACTTTGTGTCATCTTCTCACAGGCTTTTTAAAGTAAGTATGTGACCTATAAAGTCCATCAAATCTATCATTAAAAAGTTGAAAAGTACACATATTTTAAATCTTATTTTTCTCTGTGTGTTTTAGCTATGTTCCACCTACACCAGGGCGATGAACAATGAGGAGCCCAAGTCACCTCCAGAGTGTTCCCCCGAGAACAGCACAAAACTCCCTGAAATGTAAGTAGATTATTATGGGGTTTTGTTCTGATATATGTTCCAAACACCAAATACAAGACGTGTAACACAAGACTAAAAGTAGGCCTACAGCACACAATGATTGCTGATCACTGTGGGTCTGAGTTGGGATAACGTTGGCCATATTAGTATTCTCCATCCCTGCTGATAGAAGGGTGTATTGGGCAGGATATCCCCTCCATTTTGTCCTAATTGGCCTTATAGACAGGTATTCTTCTACTTTGTATTGTTTATATTTGTAACTTACGTGTTTTTCTTCTACCAAACAGGCAGAAAGAATCTTCCCCTTCTGAAACTGATGGTGACAATCAGTGTTTCACTGCTGGAGAAAGCAAGTCATCATCCACATCATCAGGTATGTTCAGGTGTATCACACATCTAGTTATTGTTAGAACCCCCTGTTAGTTTTTTTTCTATTTTGTGGTCACGTGACCTGCTGCCTATTTATTCTAGCTCCGCCCTTCTGGCTTTGCTGGACTTCAGTGTTACTTTGACTCTTAATCTAGCCAGGTGCTTTGTACCTATCTCTATAGTTTGCTTGGTCCTTGGACCTCTAAGTATTTTTGTCTGTTGGTCTTTTTGCTCTGCTACAACTTCTGCTAGGAGGTGTCCAATTTTGTCCCAGTCCTTAGTACTTTTAGGGACCCTTTCCTTATATCTATAGGTCTGCGTTCAGACTAGCTGAGGATGAAGGCGGGTCTGTTCACAAGGAACAGGTTGCCCGCTGCATCGTAGGGAATCAGTTTAGTCCTATTGTAGGGACAGTTTTCCTATCTTTCCTTAGTTCTTGTAGCAGATCATAACAGTTATAACCTATAATCAAAAAGTGTAATGTGAATGTGTACATAAAGAGTTAGAAAATTTGGATTTTTTTTTAATGTACCCTTAAAATGATGAACAGTCCAACACTTCAATTCTCACCCTTCTTGGTGTACATTAAAAGTTCAAAGTTCATTAAAAGTACAGTCTTGTTCCAAAGTAACCCTAAATATTGTGCCCACAGCATGATATTGGCCCATACTGAACCTTTTTATGCCCTTAATTTTACATCTATTATAATGCAATGTCAGATTACCAGCACTATAGGGGGCACATATAAATTAATTCTTCTATATAAGATACAAAGCTAGTCCTATAGGACTTTATAATCAACGTGATTTTTTTTACTTTCTGTTAAGAATTACCAGCTCAGAATAAAGAAGAATCTGCATTATACCAAGGGAGAAGTAGAACAGGTAAGTGTGACAATAAGCTCCATGTTGTATGATGTCAGTGAGAATAATTCATGTGTAGAAGATGTAATCTGCCACTGGTGTATGGATAAGATACCTCTGCCATCCTGTCACAGTGACACCACAGTAGTATCCTGTAATATGGCATCCCATTACATTAATTTTACATCTCTTCTCATAGGTTCCATCTTCCGCCGGTTGATATCATCCTGCCAGCGAGGATTATCCAGAGCTGCTTGCGCCATTAGAAGCAGCTGCATCTGTGGAGGCAGCTTCTAAGGCACCTAAACCTCTCAAAGACATGAAACCTTAACATCTAGTGCCTTGGAGAAAGTACAGCAAGTCCACCATCTAAGCTGTACCTGTGTGGGAGGATTTGTAACATCTACCTGTGGCCTTCTGATCATAAAGAAACATCTGCAGAAGATGAAGGCCCCTCCAAGAACACCTCTTAATCCTTCCATACAATTCTTAATTAAAAAAAATATATATATATATTTAAATCAATTACATTTTCCTTACATTTCATAGAATACTCCTCACATTTATGGCATGTCACCATTTGTATCTCAATTTAATATGGGAGAGAATTTAGAAGTGAAAATGACGGGTTTGAGACGTTGCAGGAGGCTTCCAACATTTGGTGTTATCGTCACTGCATTCTGGGTCTTCTATCCTTGGATTACGATATCGGAGAGAATGAGACACAGGACAGGATGTATGTGTCAACAAGCTCTAAACTTTATTACAAACACAGGGTTAATATACACCCTGAAGGCAGGAAACAGATTTACCATATATGGTTCGATTATACAATTTAGCTGCGCAAGCAAAAAACTAGTTTCTGTATGCTTTGAAACATTTAATTAGACGTATCTGGCTAGCAAGGCCACGTTATCTTCTAGCAAGGACACATTATTGACACAAGGAAGGAACATTCAGCTGCTGTTATTTTGACCTAAAGTAACTGTCAGGCTTATATAGCATAGATGGGGTCTTTGAACTTGAGGGGCCTCATCTTCTGCTATAACATTCCATCCTTTTGTTCCTTCATTTATCAATATGATTCTCTATATTTTCTTTTAGTACAACGCTGAATACACATTAGAAAAAGCTCAAAAATCAAATAAACCGCAAGGCTCATTAGCAAAACCTGAAAAATAGCTTGCACTATACCAGCCAACCACCCACCGATACCTTTAAACCAATTTGCGGGATTTAGAAAGGAAAAGGTGTTTGCCCACCAGGAATCCTGATTCTTGAGGTTGGCCTCATCATAAAGCTTCCTTAATTTTACAACGTCTTCTAACTTATGTTTCAGCGTCAATACACTAGAATTGTCTATGTAATGGCAGCATGCGGGCCCTATTATCTGGCACATCCCTCCTTGTGCTGCTGTTAAATAATCTAGTACAAGGGTATGTTGGTTTGTGACAATAATCAATTGATTATGTACTGCAAGAGATCCATTAACTACTTCTAAAATACCCCAAATCTGGTCATCAAGATAGTCCGTAGCTTCTACTAATTTATCCCACATTTATGTCAACATAAGGTATATAAACAATGCACTGAAAAATTTGTTTACCCCTCCCATTTGAACTATATGGGGTCTCCCACTTGGTCTTCTTTATTGTCTGCTGATCGCTTATGCAGTGTATGTTTTGGGATAGACAAAGGATTTAGCTGGTCTGGAGTAACAATATAAGTTGCGGGTGTCAATCTGGCTAAAGTACAAGTTCTTGTTACTCCTACTGGGAGCCACTTGAAAGCCTTGTCTCCACATACCCAATACATGGATGAGGGGAGATTCCATAATGCTGAATGTTGCTGTATTAGATGGTGAACTAAATCAACAAACTTAGAAACATTTGACATCATACACCACCCAGGCTGCTGACCTAAGGGAGAACAATAGCCAGCGTTGGGCGCACCACAAGTAGGGGCACCCTGCTCATAACTTGAACTGTCATCACATTGTAGATTGCCAGGTATGTCGGCTCAGGTTTCACTTGTCCCGTTTTTAAAATAAATATTGTTCACCCAATCAGGGGTGTGTAGATATCTTTCCAACAGGGAAGGTTTAAATGCATCACTACTGTCTGAGGTGGGCTTGAAACTTACTTTTAACCCTTGTTGTGGTATCTTACCAAAATCAGTAATTTTTGTTTTGTTACGAGGTACCCACTCCCCTCCTTTAAATGCTAAATACAACCTGGGAATTATTTGACCCGTCAGGTTCCCTTGCCACCACGGAAATTTTGTCCATCCTACTACGGGAATCCCAACAGTGGTATTCCACAGTCTCTGTGTGCCATTATTGGCCCAAGTATCTGAACAGTTCACCCAAAAGTGTATCTCTTCCCATGAGACTGAGACAGCGAGAAAGGGTATGCTAGTGGACGTCACAGGGGCATGTGTACATATCCAACAATTAGCAATGGTCTGGTTTTGCTCCTTTAGTCCATCGATTAGAGCAAGATGGTGTTTAATGAATCTATTGTCGTCTCCATCTGTGGTGCTCAACCTAGTCCATGCACCTATGGTTGTAAGTATGCAGGTAAGTGTAAACAATGTCATCATTCTTTGTCCGCTGGTTCTCCTAGTATCTTTTTGCAATGGGACGCGTGGATCCAGGTCTCTTTTCCCTCTAGCTTAACGGCTGTACTTGTGGTCAGCAGAACTTGAAAGGGTCCGTCAAACCGTGGATCTAGGCCTTTCCTCACATGTCTTTTTATAACCACCCAGTCTCCAGGTTGCAGCGTATGGCTGCTAGAGTCTTGATCTGGATCTGGAAGAGAACTGAAGACATTATCATGTACTTGCTTAATCTTTTTGTGTAAAACCCTCACGTAGGAACTTAGCGCATGGTTGTTCATTTCTAATGCTTGCGGATAGAAACACCCTAGGCTGGGTACGTTGCCAAACAATATCTCATATGGAGAGAGTCCAGTCTTTTTATTAGGCGTGTATCTTACTGAAAACAGAGCAAGCGGTAAACAGTCCGGCCATGGTTTTCCTGTCTCAGCCATGGCTTTCTGAATTTTTAATTTCAATGTCCCATTCAGTCTTTCCACTTTACCACTACTTTGCGGGTGATATGGGGTGTGGAATGCATGTTGAATTCCTAGAGCTGACATGACTTCATTCATTATTTCACCTGTGAAGTGTGTACCTCTGTCACTCTCAATTACCTCTGGTACCCCATACCTGCAGACCACCTCCGCAAGCAGTTTCTTTGCGGTTGCTGCAGCCGTGGCTTTGGCAATCGGGAAAGCCTCTGGCCATCCTGAGAACAAATCAATACAGACCAACACATATTCCCATGATCCTGACTTTGGCAGCTGAATATAATCAATTTGCAGTCTCTGGAATGGATAGAGGGGCCGGGGGGGGTGTTTGAGTGGTGTTTTAACTACTCTACCCTGATTATGTGTAGCACATATCATGCACCCTTGTATCAGGCTTTCTATACAGGTGGAGAATCCTGGTGCCACCCAATGTTTCTGCATCACACTCATCACAGCCATTTTAGATTGGTGTGTCGGCCCATGTAGTATCTGGGCAGCTGCTGGGTACAGTGCCCTTGGAAGGCATCGTCGTGTCCCTTTCCCCCATACCCCATTTGCTTCATTCAGGCATGCACCTTCCTTTAACCACTTATCAACCTCCTCCTTTTGAGCCTGAGCCTGCATTTGGGATAAGATGTCCTCCGACACAAAGGGGTTTTTAGGGGCACTTAACTGACGTACTGTTGGCCCTTGTTGCGGCTTACAGGCTGCTGTTTTTGCCGCTGCATCTGCCATCGCGTTTCCTCTACTCACCTGCTCGGTGCGTCTGGTATGTGCTCTTACCTTTATGACGGCTACTTTTTTGGGTAGTTGTAGTGCATCAATTAACTGCTGGACCGCATCAGCATTCTTAATGGGGTGTCCTGCTGCCGTCAGGAAACCTCTTGACTTCCTTATGGGACCAAAATCATGGGCTATACCGAATGCGTACCTAGAATCTGTGTAAATGTTAACAATACTACCTTCTGCTAGTTTACAGGCCTCGGTTAGGGCCCTAAGTTCAGCCTCTTGAGCCGATTGATGTGGGAGCATTGGTTCTGCCTTGATTACTGCATTGAGGGAGACAACTGCATATCCAGTATGGAAAGTACCTGAATCGTCCTGATGACGGGATCCATCTACAAAAAATTCAAAATCTGCATTTTCTAATTCATGTTCAAATACAATAGGTAAACCTGCCGTTTCTTGTGCCATCATTTGTACACAGTCATGAGGAACTTCCTCTCTTGGATCTTCCTTAAAAAGCACAGTACCTGACCCCTCCTTTAGATCCGAGAGAGGTAACAAAGTTGCTGGATTCAGGGTAGTACACCTCTGTAAAGAAACATTGGGAGGCATTAACAGTGCACATTGTATCCTGATATGACGTGCTGCTGAGAGGTGAGTGGGTTGCACTTGATTCAATATAGTGTAGACATCATGAGGTGTTAGAATGGTGAGCGGGTGGTCAAGAACAATGTCTGCGGATTTATGGAGTAATAGTCCAACAGCATGCAGAGCACGTATGCAGGATGGTGCACCTCTGGCTACCGAGTCTAATCTGCCACTAAAGTAGGCTACAGGTCTCTGATTATCACCATGTGTTTGAGTTAAAACTCCTGCTGCATGTCCAGCTTGTTCATGAAGGTACAGAGTAAATGGGAGCTCATAGTTAGGGGTACCCAAAGCTGGAGCGGCCAAAATACGTTTTTTGAGTGAATAAAAACAGTCTATTGCCTCTGGTGTTAGTACAAAAGGTGTTGGAGTAAGACAGTCATAGAGGGGCTGCATCAAAATAGAGACGGCATGAATCCACTGTCTGCAATAGGAGACCAGTCCAAGAAAAGTTCTGAGGGCTGCAACATTAATGGGGACGGTGAATGCCTGTACTGCTTGTTTGCGTGCATTTGTTAAATGACGAGCTCCTGGTGTAATGCAATGTCCCAAAAAGGTGACTGAAGATTTACAAAACTGAAGCTTATCTTTCGATGCCTTGCAGCCAGCGTGATAGAGAAACAACATAAGCGATATAGTTGCACTATGACATTGTTTCCTGGAGGGGGCACAAATGAGCAGGTCATCGACATATTGCATAACAACGATATGTGGTTCAGACCATCCCTCCAATATTTCCTGCAGACTTGCAGTGTACATTGTGGGTGAATTCTGGGCACCCTGTGGCAACACTGTCCATGTATATTGACTACCCTGGAATGTGAAAGCAAACAAGTACTGGCAGTCAGGATGTAATGGTACACTGAAAAATGCATTTGCCAAATCGACCACTGAAAAACAAAGAGAGTTAGAAGGTATCTGTGACAGAAGAGTATGCGGGTTGGGCACAACTGGTGTTAGAAGTTCTGTGGCTTTGTTAACCAACCGGAGGTCATGGACCATTCTATATGCGGCTGGTTGTCCTGGCACACTCTTTTTCTTTACTGGGAACAGGGGAGTGTTGCAAGGGGACTGGGTTTTGACTAGGACTCCCCTGTGCAGTAATATTTGGACTTGCTGGGCTATGGCATTCTCCTGAGCCGAGCTAAGGGGATACTGCCTCTGATGAGGCAAGATTGCTCCTGGTTTTAATTTTACCATTACTGGTTGAACTCTTAACCTACCAACATCTGTTTTGTCTGAGGCCCAAAAGTCATGTGGCTGGCAATATGCTGGCAATATCTAGTGACATAATTTTGCAAAGGGTACTTGGTTTTAAACCTGGGGTCATGGTGACAGTGCCATCGGGATGATATTCAATATGTGCTTGTAATTGAGACAACACATCATTTCCCAAAAGATTACATTGGCCTCGGGGCGATACCATGAGCTGGCTATGTACAGTAGCTCCTTGAATTTGCAGGAGAATTCTCTTAGTGACAGGGAGCAGGATAGACGGGGAATTGAAGGGGGTGGCAATGACATGATGTGAAAAATCAGTGTCAGTGTATGGCCAATCACCTTGCATAATTACTGAATTGTCGGCCCCCGTATCTACTTGGAAATCGATTTCATGTCCCCCTGGTAGGTTCACCTGCACTATACAACTGGGAGTTGGGGGTAAGGAGATGAGGGGGTTCATGTGCAAGCTACCCTCATCCTATGGGGGCGTTGTTTGGTCAGCTCAAGGACCCGTACTCTGAGCATTTGGATACGGGTTGGTCCTACAGTCCTTTCTAAAATGTCCTGGCTTTTTACATCCGTAACACAGTTTCTGTCCTCCTCCTTCATTCCGTCCCCGGCCTCTGTTATTCCTAAAACCAGTCCCCATTTTGTGTACTTTTACGGCTCTTTTTGCCTGTGCTATATCATGCTGTGCCCCTTGAGCTATTCTAGCTAAATCTTCTGCCTTCACTGATCTCCAGTCTGGTCTACTTGCTTTTACCTTCTCAGCTACTTCCTTTTTCAATCCATTCATAAAAGCACTTGCTAGGACCCTCTCACTAGTCTTATTTCCTTCATTAAAACCCATCTCACTCCATGCTTTCTTCAGAGCCCAAAAATAGTCCTTGGGGTCCTCCTCTTTTCCCTGGGTTCTGTCCTCTTACGTGACCGCTTTGTCACCCTGTCTCTCTTTGCATGCCTTAATCAAGGCAGCAGCAAATGAAACACCGGCCGCTGCATTATTATCTTCCGCATCTTCCGGCCCTGTTCTATTTGGGTATTGCTTGTACGTTTCGTCAGTCAGTCTGTCATATTGTGCCTCATCTGCCAATTTTCCTTTTATTACTCCCTGTAAATCCAACCTAGTTGCATTATACGTATCCTGTATGGTTCTTATCATTCTGGCAAAACCCATAGGGGACTAGGACGGATCTGGCAGCTGGGAGATCAGTGCCAATTGCTCTGAGGGACTCCACGGTCTATATATTAACACCGTGCGGGGTTCTTGTCCTGGGACTTGCTGGACCGCTCCCGGTGCACCTGGGGCTCCCGGTATTACTATGGTTCTCATTGGAAAAAGACTAGCTGGGTGGGGTCTCGGTCCTCCACATGCCACACAGATGTCTACTGTCAAGGGGTTCTGCTGTCCACATCTGGGGCAAACCCAACAATTGGGTTCCTGAGAATTCTGGTACCGGGGTGGGGGTGACGTCGGGGGCGGACAGGGAGGAAAATCTGTCATTCCGGTTTTTGTCAGTCTGTAACATCCGTCTCCTAGTTCTTCAATCTTTCCTTCAAAATAAGCGCATGCATTCATCCATACATCCACTGTCTTCAACAGACCCTTATCTTTCAGCCATCCATGATAGGAGTTAAAGAAGGATTTCCATTTCTCTCCGTTCATCTCTCCATTCTCATTCATTCCCGCTTTACACAATATTTTGTCAATTCCAATCAGTGCCTGTTTCCCTTCTCTGCGTACTACTAAGTCTTTGTCTGTAATGCCTTCTTTGGCATTTTGGTTCCCCATTCTTTTGGTTCTCCTCACTTAGAGTAGACTCCTCAGTCACTTAGACAATGGTCACTTAGACAATGGGCCACAAAGGTTTCTGAACCACACCACTACTAGCCTTCCAGGACTTATACGCCAACCAGAGAAACAGACCAAAAACACCGATCCCAAGACACACCCACAACACAATCATCGTATCCATACTGTCATTCTTACGTTTTTCCAAAGGATAGAATGGCAGGACTGTCAATTTATCTGAGGGAATTCTACTGGCTCAAAGGGAGCTGAGCCAGACAACAATCTGTGAATTACCTGGGAGCCGACCGCTCGGGGGTGAGGGAGTCTCTTCTATGTAGTGATATAATTAGGTAGAATATAACAGTTATTCTTACCTCAGCGCTGTATATATCACCAACAGAGAGCTTCACTCGTCCCACGTCTCGGACCGGTCGAGCACCCCTGGGTAGATTAACTCAAGGTCCCTGTTCGGGTGCCAGCTGTCATCACTGCATTCTGGGTCTTCTATCCTTGGATTACGATATCGGAGAGAATGAGACACAGGACAGGATGTATGTGTCGACAAGCTCTAAACTTTATTACAAACACAGGGTTAATATACACCCTGAAGGCAGGAAACGGATTTACCATATATGGTTCGATTATACAATTTAGCTGCGCAAGCAAAAAACTAGTTTCTGTATGCTTTGAAACATTTAATTAGACGTATCTGGCTAGCAAGGCCACGTTATCTTCTAGCAAGGACACATTATTGACACAAGGAAGGAACATTCAGCTGCTGTTATTTTGGCCTAAAGTAACTGTCAGGCTTATATAGCATAGATGGGGTCTTTGAACTTGAGGGGCCTCATCTTTTGCTATAACAGTGTCATGCAATTGTTGTGGATTAGGCTGAAGGTGAAAATGGGGAGTGACAAAGTTTTATGGGTAGAGACACCTATCTGTGGGAATCTGGAACTAGAAAATTATTTTTTTTAAAGAACACGTATTTTGGATGAATGATGGGGTGTATAAATTTAGTCAGATCATTTGTGTAAATATATTTAAAAGTTTTGATAAAATGATAGATTTTGGGTTGCCGAGATGTACAGTAATTGTTTTAAATACGCACAACTATAGAAGGTCAACCCACAAAGTGGGGACTAATAGTGTAATGAACTTTTGGGAGAGACAGAGAAATAAAAGGGGTGTTATGTCTAGAATGTACAGTATACGAAAATTTGGATTAAAAAAGATGGTGATCATCTTAGGGAAATACTTATCCCTCATACAATACCATCAGGGAGATTGACTTTAAATGCATTCTGCAGCAGGACAACATACAATCAATGTTATTAATTACTATATTCAGCGTAAAGAAGAACATGGAGTCATGGAAGTGATGATATGGCCCCCACAGAGGCCTGATGGCAACATCATCAAGTCTTTCTGAGATTGTGTCACGATTCACTTGCCCACTCATTGCACACGTGACTTGGATGCGGCTGTAAAGGGTAATCTGCTTCTCACACTCACTCGTCCACTCACTTATTGTAGTAGGGTAACAATGAGCTAGACGTACCCCAAAGACAGTCCATTAATTCACACCTCACTTCTTGCTGACACCACTCACTGCTTTTATAGGTCAGTGAGATGTCTACCCTGGTTAGTACACAAGCAACAATCAGGTACTCTTCTAGTACTTTGGCATACACAGGGTAACACAGCCCTGCTATACTTTTCCTCATTGAGGTTGTGGGTACATTTAAATCAGCAAGGAAAAAAGGAATTCAATTTTAGATTTAATTATACAAAAGTTTCAGTGCTTACATAATACAAAAAGATGAAATAACAAGGATATGCATGAAGGCAGAACAGTAAAAAAAAAAACATAAAGGGATCAAAAAATAATCCTGTCACTGATTGGATCAATGAGTTTTCCTGCAGAGGAGAACTGCTGAAATTTGCAGATCTACAATCCTGTGTAACATACCTGGTGGCGTCCTTGCATAGTGGTCCATCTCCCACTGTGCAAGAGCGCGCACTTGATTTCCAGTCGAGACTATCACTCTGGCTTTCCTCCATGCTGTCTGCTTGCCTCTGTTTCTTCTGCTTAAGGGCGGCGCCCGATCACTTCCTGCTTCTTGTAGCTGCTGCGGGCACACCCCTTGTGCGTCCTATTGCTGTCTGTCACCTGGTATTTAACCCAGCTCTTTCCTGGAATCCTTGCCTGAGCATCTTGTTTTGTCAGTTGGCCTTTGGTCGCTGACGTTCCAGGTCCTTCCCTGTTCCCTGCCTTACGGTATCAGTTCCCGTGTCTGAACTGTGTCCTGTCTGTGCACTCTAGCCAGCTACCTGTCTGAACACGCTCTTAGCCTGTTCATCCTGCCTTCTAGGGGCTGCATACCTAGATCTGTTTCTGTGTTTGTTTGCCTGTCTGTCCGCCTTCCTGAGGCTGTATTTCTAGGCCAGTCTGAACTCGCTCCTTGCCTGTTCGTCCCGCCTCTCTGGGGGCCGCATACCCAGACTAGCTCCTGTCTCTCGCTGCAGTGTCGGTTTCCGTCCGAACACTTAGTTCCTGTCTGAACACTCCCCTACCTTTTTCCTGTTTTGTTTATATGCCCGTCCCTTCCCTTTTTCTGCAGAGTCTGTACCTGCTCCTTACTCCTACTCGTAGTCGCTGTACTTTCGTTTGTGAGTTTAGTGTCCACTTGCTACTTCATTGCAAGTATCTAGTGTGTATCTGGTTCTGCCTTTCCCTTCCTGTCTGTTCCGTGTGAACAGAGCCCTGTTCCCTCTGCTCCGCCTTGCTCACCGCTCCTGCGGTTTCCGCTCTGCTCCGCCTTGCTCACCGCTCCTGCGGTTTCCGCTCTGCTCTGCCTTGCTCGCCTCTCCTGCGGTTTCCGCTCTGCTCTGACCCTTTGCTCGCTGCTCCGGCAGTCTCGCTCTGCTCTGACCCTTTGCTCGCTGCTCCGGCAGTCTCGCTCTGCTCTGACCCTTTGCTCGCTGCTCCGGCAGTCTCGCTCTGCTCTGACCCTTTGCTCGCTGCTCCGGCAGTCTCGCTCTGCTCTGACCCTTTGCTCGCTGCTCCGGCAGTCTCGCTCTGCTCTGACCCTTTGCTCGCTGCTCCGGCAGTCTCGCTCTGCTCTGACCCTTTGCTTGCTGCTCCGGCAGTCTCGCTCTGCTCTGACCCTTTGCTCGCTGCTCCGGCAGTCTCGCTCTGCTCTGACCCTTTGCTCGCTGCTCCGGCAGTCTCGCTCTGCTCTGACCCTTTGCTCGTTGCTCCGGCAGTCTCGCTCTGCTCTGACCCTTTGCTCGCTGCTCTGGCAGTCTCGCTCTGCTCTGACGCTTTGCTCGCTGCTCCGGCAGTCTCACTCTGCTCTGACCCTTTGCTCGCTGCTCCGGCAGTCTCGCTCTGCACTGACGCTTTTCTCGCTGCTCCGGCAGTCTCGCTCTGCTCTGACGCTTTGCTCGCTGCTCCGGCAGTCTCGCTCTGCTCTGACGCTTTGCTCGCTGCTCCGGCAGTCTCGCTCTGCTCTGACGCTTTGCTCGCTGCTCCGGCAGTCTCGCTCTGCTCTGACGCTTTGCTCGCTGCTCCGGCAGTCTCGCTCTGCTCTGACGCTTTGCTCGCTGCTCCGGCAGTCTCGCTCTGCTCTGACGCTTTGCTCGCTGCTCCGGCAGTCTCGCTCTGCTCTGACGCTTTGCTCGCTGCTCCAGCAGTCTCGCTCTGCTCTGACGCTTTGCTCACTGCTCCAGGCGGTCTCGTCTTGCTCTGCTCTTGCTCGCCGCTCCGGGCGGCCTCACTCTGCTGTGTTTGTCCACCGCATCTGCGGTTCTGTTCCTGAGTCCCAGTCTGTACTGGGTCCTATCCACTCTGTGCTCCAACCTGTCGTACTTGCCAGTACCCCCCTGCCTGTATACCAGTCATGCTTACCAACATCCACCTGCCTGCATACTGGCCGTACCTGCCAGTACTTCCCTGTTTGCATACCAGTCGTGCTTGCCAGCATCCACCCGTCTGCATACCTGCCGTGTCTGCCTGTACCCACCAGTCTATGTGCCAGCCTAACCTGCCTGTTCCTGTATTCCCCAGTGTGGGTCAACAGCCGTGTCCGGGGTCTGACCTGGAGTAGCACCTGGTCCCTCTGCTCGGTCCCTCTTTGGGGCACTGGCGTCGTATGCCGTCGTGCGACCTTGGTCGGATCGGGTGGATACTTAGTTACGCCCCTCCAGGCCTTCACTCTCCGGTACGGTCCAGTGGAGTCACTACATATACAAGCACACGCCAGTCAGTCCGGGCGTGTGCATTACATCCTGGTTGTATCTCCTGGGTCTGACAATGGGTGTCTTTGGATGAGAGATTTTAAAGGGTCCAAACCAGACCCAACCACCCCTCCTCCTGGCCAGGTGAGTGGAGAATGGCAAATAATATACAAAGAAAGATGATTGCAGGACATAATTTTAATTTATGTCATGTTTTCCCACAAGACCCTCCTAGTGAAAGGATATGACTGCCATGTTTCCAAGCTTACCATCCTGGACATACCAACGATGACTATTATATTTCCATAATTCAGGTTGATCATTTTAATCTGATGGACACTACTTCCGACTGATCCTCCTGGATCTCTCTGCAGCATTGGACACTGTGTATCACCGGCTCCTCCTCACTATGCTCTGCTCTATTGGCCTCAATGATTCCGCTCTCTTTTGTTTATCCTCCTACCTCTCATTGATTCTTCAGAGTATCATTTGCTGGCTGGTCATCTCCTCCTTTTCCCCTTACTGCGTTGGTTTCTCAAGGATCAGTCTTAGGTCCCCTCCTCTTCTCCTTGTATACTGCCCCTGTAGAACAAACAATCAGTAGATTTGGTTTTCAGTACCATCTCTATGCTGATGACACCCAATCAAACACATCTCCTGGCATCACCCCTGCATTACTACAAAATACCAGTGATTGTCTGTCCACTGTCTCTAAAACCATGTCTTCCCTCAATCTAAAACTGAATCCTCCAAAAACTAAACTTGTGTTTCCTCACTCTACTAATCAACTTAAACCCAATATTGCCATTTTCATGTGTGGTTCTAGTATACCTCCAAAGCAGTGCACTCACTGCCTTGGGGTTATATTTGACTTAGCTCTTCTGTTTGCTTCCTATATCCAATCACTTGCTCCGCTTGCTCGCATATGTCAGTTGCACCTCAAAAACATATCTAGGCTTTGTCCTTTTCTTACCATTGACCTTGTAAAAACTCTTACTGTTGCTCTGATTCATTCTTGTCTGGACTATTGAAACTTTCAGTTTCCTTCTTACTAAACCATCTTCTCTTCAATCTATCCAATCTCTCCTGACTGCAGCAGCCAGTATCATATTTCTCTCCAACCACTACACCGATGCCTCCACCCTGCGGCAGTCATTGCATTTGTTGCCCCTCGCTACAGAGTAAAACATAAACTTATCACTCTCACACACAATGCTCTCCACAGTTCTGCACCATTCTACTTCTCTTGTCAACTCTGTCTATCACCCTACCTGCGTTCCGCTAATGACCTAAGACTAACATCTTTTATAATCTGAAACTCCAGCTCCCAGCTACAAGACTTTACTTGTGTTGCACCAGTTCTCTGGAACAAACTACCCCAGACAATTGCACAACAAATTGTGGGGTTCATTTTCTCCTGTTACCCTTGTGAAAATGAAAAATTTGGGGCTAAAGCAGCATTTTCATGTAAAAAAAAGTGTAATATTTCATTTTCTTAGCCCAATACAATAAAATTCTGTGAAGCACCATTGGGTTCAAGATGCTCATCACATCCCTAGATTAATTCTTTGAGGGGGTGTACTTTCCACAATGGGGTCACTTTTGGAGAAGTTTCAACTGTTTTGACACCACAGGGGCTCTCCAAATGCAACATGGTGTCTGAAGTGTATTAAAGCCAAATTTACAAAAATCAAATAGTTCTCCTTCCCTTCCAAACCTGATGTGTACCTAAACAGGCTTTTAACCCTTTCATCATCTTAATAAAAAACAAAAAAAGTTATTTAAAAAATGATACTGATGTTAACTAGACATGTGGTAAATGTTATTTATTAACTATTTTGTGTTTTAAGGGTATAAAAATTCAAAGTTAAAAAATTGCTAATTTTTCTACATTTCTGCCAAATTTTCGATATTTACATAATGAAAAAATCATATTGACCTAAATTTACTTCTATCATGAAGTGCAATGTGTCATGAAAAACAATCTCAGAATCATTGGGAATTGTTGAAGCGTTACAAAGTTATTACTAGTGTTGAGCGAACATGCTCGACACTGCTCAGTACTCGCCCGAGCATCACGCTACTCGGGATGTTCGGCGAGCACCGAGCATTTCCGGGTTACTCGGGCGGGAGCACGGATCTCCGCCCTGCATGTTTGGCGCTCTTTACAGAGCCAATGAACATGCAGGGATTGCCAGCCAGTCACTGTAATGCCGCAGCCATGTTGGTTGTGGGCATTACAGTGATTGGCTGGCCGCACAGCGTCACCTCGAGTATTTAAAACCGGGCGCCGCCATCTTGGACATAGTCGCTCCGGATCAGACAGTGTAGGGACAGCGCTGCCGATTTAGGGAGAGATATATCCTGCAAAATAGTTAGTGTAGGGTCTGTAAAGGCTGCTAGATCAAACAAACAGTCCTTCTCAGGATTAATATCCATCCCAGGTATATCAGGCAGGCAGGCTGTATAGGACACGCAGTGGTTATACCAGCAAACGCTGCATTACAGTCCTGTGTGCTGCTCCTGTTGCTGAAATTGCAGGACTTAGCTCCAGGTCCCGGGGGCCAGGAAAAATCCTTTTTTTTATCTAAATCCTCTTTTTTTTTCCTCCTTCACAATGTACAAATACCCATCTTATTAACCTTTTGGTGCCCCCCCCCCCCCCCAAAAAAAAGTGTGCCTCTGATTTTTCAGACACAAATATATCTGTTGAAAATAGTCTGGTGTAGGCCAGAGAAATAGAAGTGTGGTTTTGCAGTTGTATGGGCCATTTGTATCTAAAAAAACAGTGAGTGTGTCGCTCACTGTTCAGCCGCAAATATATATATATTTTAAAAAGCCTGGTATACACCAGTAAATTATTACTGTGGTTTTGATGTTCCACGGTAAAACATCTCTATTATCCTGTTTTTGGCATTTTTTGCTGTATAAAAATAATAATAGTGTCTCCCTGATTTTTCAGACACAAATATATCTGTTGAAAATAGTCTGGTGTAGGCCAGAGAGACAGAAGTGTGCTTTTGCTGTTCCACGGTAAAAAATCTCTATTATCCTGCTTTTTGCATTTTTTGCTGTAAAAAAAAAAAAAATAGTGTCTCCCTGATTTTTCAGACACAAATATATCTGTTGAAAATAGTCTGGTGTAGGCCCGAGAAATACAAGTGTGGTTTTGCAGTTCTATGGGCCATTTGTATCTAAAAAAAACAGTGAGTGTGTCGCTCACTGTTCAGCCGCAAATATATATATATTTTAAGAAGCCTGGTATACACCAGTAAATTATTACTGTGGTTTTGATGTTCCACAGTAAAACATCTCTATTATCCTGTTTTTGGCATTTTTTGCTGTATAAAAATAATAATAGTGTCTCCCTGATTTTTCAGACACAAATATATCTGTTGAAAATAGTCTGGTGTAGGCCCGAGAAATACAAGTGTGGTTTTGCAGTTCCACGGTACAAACCTCTGTATTATCCACTTTTGGGCCATTTGTATCTAAAAAAAACAGTTTGAGTGTGTCGCTCACTGTTCAGCCGCAAATACAGTTATATGAAAAAGTTTGGGCACCCCTATTAATCTTAAGCTTAATGTTTTATAAAAATTGGTGTTTTTGCAACAGCTATTTCAGTTTGATATATGTAATAACTGTTGGACACAGTAATGTTTCTGCCTTGAAATGAGGTTTTTTGTACTAACATAAAATGTGCAATCTGCATTCAAACAAAATTTGACAGGTGCATAAGTATGGGCACCTCACCAGAAAAGTGACATTAATAATTAGTAGATCCTCCTTTTGCAGAAATAACAGCCTCTAGTCGCTTCCGGTAGCTTTTAATGATTTCCTGCATCCTGGATGAAGGTATTTTTGACCATTCCTCTTTACAAAACAATTCCAGTTCAGTTAAGTTTGATGGTCGCTGAGCATGGACAGCCCTCTTCAAATGATCCCACAGATGTTCAATGATATTCAGGTCTGGGGACTGGGATGGCCATTCCAGAACATTGTAATTGTTCCTCTGCATGAATGCCTGAGTAGATTTGGAGCGGTGTTTTGGATTATTGTCTTGCTGAAAGATCCATTCCCTGCGTAACTTCAACTTTATCACTGATTCTTGAACATTATTGTCAAGAATCTGCTGATACTGAGTGGAATCCATGCGTCCCTCAACTTTAACAAGATTCCCAGTGCCGGCATTGGCCACACAGCCCCAAAGCATGATGGAACCTCCATCAAATTTTACTGTGGGTAGCAAGTGTTTTTCTTGGAATGCTGTGTGTTTTTGCTGCCATGCATAACGCCTTTTTGCATGACCAAACAACTCAATCTTGGTTTCATCAGTCCACAGGACCTTCTTCCAAAAAGAAATTGGCTTCTCCAAATGTGCTTTTGCATACCTCAGCCGACTCTGTTTGTGGCGTGCTTGCAGAAACGGCTTCTTTCGCATCACTCTCCCATACAGCTTCTCCTTGTGCAAAGTGCGTTGTATAGTTGACCGATGCACAGTGACACCATCTGCAGCAAGTTGATGCTGCAGCTCTCTGGAGGTGGTCTGAGGATTGTCCTTGACTGATCTCACCATTCTTCTTCTCTGCCTCTCTGATGTTTTTCTTGGCCTGCCACTTCTAGCCTTAACAAGAACTGTCCCTGTGTTCTTCCATTTCCTTACTATGTTCCTCACAGTGGAAACTGACAGGTTAAATCTCTGAGACAGCTTTTTGTATCCTTCCCCTGAACAACTATGTTGAATAATCTTTGTTTTCAGATCAGTTGACAGTTGTTTTGAGGAGCCCATGATTCCACTCTTCAGAGGAGATTCAAACAGGAGAACAACTTGCAAGCGGCCACTTTAAGTAGCTTTTCTCATGATTGCATACACCTGGCTATGAAGTTCAAAGCTCATTGAGGTTACAAAACAAAAAAAAGTGCGTTAGTAAGTCAGTAAAAAGTAGGTAGGAGTATTTAAAACAAGAAAATGATAAGGGTACCCATACTTATGCACCTGTCAAATTTTGTTTGAATGCAGATTGCACATTTTCTGTTAGTACAATAAACCTCATTTCAAGGCAGAAACATTACTGTGTCCAACAGTTATTACATATATCAAACTGAAATAGCTGTTGCAAAAACACTAATTTTAATAAAACATTAAGCTTAAGATTAATAGGGGTGCCCAAACTTTTTCATATGACTGTATATATATATATTTTAAAAAGCCTGGTATACACCAGTAAATTATTACTGTGGTTTTGATGTTCCACAGTAAAACATCTCTATTATCCTGTTTTTGCCATTTTTTGCTGTATAAAAATAATAATAGTGTCTCCCTGATTTTTCAGACTCAAATATATCTGTTGAAAATAGTCTGGTGTAGGCCAGAGAGACAGAAGTGTGCTTTTGCTGTTCCACGGTAAAAAATCTCTATTATCCTGCTTTTTGCATTTTTTGCTGTAAAAAAAAAAAAAAATAGTGTCTCCCTGATTTTTCAGACACAAATATATCTGTTGAAAATAGTCTGGTGTAGGCCAGAGAGACAGAAGTGTGCTTTTGCTGTTCCACGGTAAAAAATCTCTATTATCCTGCTTTTTGCATTTTTTGCTGTAAAAAAAAAAAAAAAATAGTGTCTCCCTGATTTTTCAGACACAAATATATCTGTTGAAAATAGTCTGGTGTAGGCCCGAGAAATACAAGTGTGGTTTTGCAGTTCCACGGTACAAACCTCTGTATTATCCACTTTTGGGCCATTTGTATATAAAAAAAACAGTTTGAGTGTGTCGCTCACTGTTCAGCCGCAAATATATATATATTTTAAAAAGCCTGGTATACACCAGTAAATTATAACTGTGGTTTTGCTGTTCCACGGTAAAAAATCTCTATTATTCAGGTTTTGGTAGTTTTTTCCGTAAAGAAAAACAGTAGTGTCTCCTGACTGTTGTGACACAAAAATATATCTGTTGAAAATAGTCTTGTGTAGGTCCGACATCCCAGTGTGGTTTCGCAGTTCCACGGGTCAAATCGCTGTACTATCCAGTTTTGGGCCTTTGGTATCTAAAAAATAAAGCAGTTTGAGTGTGTCGCTCACTGTTCAGCCGCAAATATCTCTATTTAAAAAAGTGTGGTATACCCCAGTAAACAATAACTGTGGTTTTCCTCTTCCACGGTTCTAATGTACTCTTTATTACCCTTTTTCCATTGATAGTGCAAGTGTAAGCTATTTTACTTCATTTACAATGGGCAAGGCGCCTGGCAAGGGACGTGGAAGTGGACGTTCTGGTGATGGTTCGTGCAGAGGACGGGGCCGTGGCCAAGGTGAAAATGTGCCACAACCAACAGCCACATCTTCTCGCTCCCACTTCTTGACCGAATTACTAGGGAAGCACAGAACAACACCAGTATTGAGAACTGATCAGTGTGAACAGGTTATTAATTGGATAGCAGACAATACTTCCAGTTACCTGGGCACCACCACCTCCGGTCTGTCTTCCACACGGTCAACTCTTAGTAGCCGTGAGTCTCGACCGCATACTCCTCCTCACCCTGATGTTCCTTCCTCCTACCATGCCGAGTGTCGTCAGACAGCAAGTGATCCCACACTTGGACACTCTGAAGAGCTGTTCACTGGTCCATTTCCATATTTGGGCCCCTCGCCTGATACACTTGAAGTGGTGGAAGAGGAGATCCCATGTTGCGATGCCCAAATATTTGAACAGCCACGGCCACAGGAAGTCGACGTTGGCAATCTGTCACAAGAGGTGGACGATGACGAGACACAATTGCCAGGAAGTGAGGAGGAGGATCGTGGTGCGCAAGTGGAAGAGGAGGAGGTGGTGGATGATCTAGTAACTGACCCAACGTGGAAGGAGGACATGCAGAGTGAGGCCAGCAGCACACAGGGGGAGGGAGGCAGAGTACCCCAACAGGCAGGAAGAAGCAGTGTGGTGGCCGCAGACAGAAGGCAGGCAACCGTTCCCCGTAACACCAACACGAGGGACGTTGCCAGTACAAGCGGTAGGTCTTCCAGAGTCTGGAATTTTTTTAAAGACTCTGCTGATAACCCCAAAAAGGCCATATGTTCCACCTGCCATGCCAGCATCAGCAGGGGTGACAAAACTACCAGCCTGACCACCACCAGCATGATCAGGCACATGGCAGCAAAGCACCCGACTTTGTGGGGCGAAACCCAGGGTCCACGACCAGTGTCAGCGGGTGTCACCACTGCTTCTTCCACTGTTGTGCGTGCAATAGAACCCCCTGTTGTGTGTGCAAGGCAATCCCCTGTCCATACTGCATGTAAAGATGCCCCCTCCTCTCAGTCTTCACTTGTTATGGCAGTTTCTCAAGAAACAGCATCAACGTCCACGTCCACGTCCCACCGCAGCGTTCAATTGTCCATATCCCAGACCTTTGAACGAAAGTGGAAATTCGCAGCTAACGCCCCACAGGCCACAGTCCTAAATTCGCACATTTCACGACTGCTTGCATTGGAAATGCTGCCTTTTAGGCTGGTGGAGATGGAATCCTTCCGCAATCTTATGGCAGTGGCCGTCCCTCGGTACTCGGTCCCCAGCCGACACTATTTTGCCCGGTGTGCCATCCCCGCACTACACAAGCACGTGTCCCAAAGCATCTGCCGTGCCCTCAACAACGCAGTTACTGGGAGAGTCCACCTGACAACGGACACGTGGACAAGTGCTTGTGGCCAGGTACGGTACATCTCTCTGACGGCACACTGGGTAAACATAGTGGAGGCCGGGACCCAGTCGGACCTTGGGACGGAACACATCCTCCCCACATTGAGGATTGCGGGCCCTATGTCAGTCAGAGTTGCCCCCACAGTGTACAGCTCCTGCGCATCCTCCTCCTCCTCCTCATGTTCAGCCTCCATCTCAGATATCACCACATCAGTTACAAGCTGGAAGCATTGCAGTACTGCCTCCACCAAGCGACAACAGGCTGTGCTGAAACTCATAAGCTTAGGTGATAAACCTCACACTGCTTGTGAGTTGTGGACAGCTGTGAAAGAGCAGGCAGATCTGTGGCTGAGACCGCTGAACCTACATCCCGGCATGGTCGTGTGTGACAATGGCCGTAACCTGGTGGCGGCTCTGAGGCGAGGTGAGATCACACACGTACCATGCCTGGCTCATGTGCTTAACCTCGTGGTTCAGCGGTTTCTTAAATCGTACCCCGAGTTGCCAGATCTGCTCGTGAAAGTACGCCGCCTGTCAGCTCATTTTCGCAAGTCGGCTACAGCTTCCGCCACCCTTGCTGTGTTGCAGCAGCGTTTTCAGCTTCCGGCACACCGACTGGTGTGTGATGTCCTCACAGGTTGGAACTCTACCCTCCACATGTTGCAAAGGATTTGTGAGCAGAAGAGAGCAGTTGTGGAGTACCAGCTGCAACAAGGCCATCGATATTCAGGTCAGACTCCACACATAAGACCTCAGGAGTGGACCTGGATGTCTGACATATGTACCATCCTGACAAACTTTGAGGAGGCCACCAAGATGGTGAGTGGCGATGACGCCATCATTAGTGTCAGCATCCCACCACTTGTCTGTCTTTTGCAACGCTCTCTGCAGAGAATTAAAGAGGAGGCATTGCAGCCAGAGTATGATGAGATGGATCAAGAAGCCGTAGCGGGCGATTACACACAGCACAGCCTCATCTCATCCCAACGTGCATTGGGGGACAATGAGGGAGAGGAGGAGGAGGAGGAAGAACAGAAGCTGCTATCATGCGTTGTAGACGGTAGTACCTGTACAAGTGTCATACCGTCGGTTCAGCGTGGGTGGCCAGAGGACAGGGGGGAGGAGGAAGAGGAGGAGGAGGAGGAGAGCATGGTCAGTCGTCATCTTGGTGAGGACACGGAAATCTTGCCCGTTACCAGTCTGGCACGCATGGCTGACTTTATGTTACGCTGCCTTAACCGTGACCCTCGCGTTGTAAAAATGTTGGGTGACAGTCATTACTGGTTGGTGACACTTGTAGACCCCCGCTACAAGGAGAACTTTCACTCTCTTATTCCTGAGGTGGACAGGTCTATACCAGAAGGCCCTTGCTGCAGAACTCTTAAAAAAATTCCCATCTAAACACGCTAGCGGCAGAGGTCACAGTTCGTTGCCCAACCAAGGCGTACAGGTGAGAGAGATGCAACTCCAATCCAGCAGAGGCAGGGGAACACTGTCAACATTCTGGGACAGTTTTCTGACACCCGCCTAGCTTACAGGCCCTGAGGCGCGGGGTACTCTCACAAGGAGTGGAAAGTTTCAAAAGATGGTGAGGGAGTACCTTGCCGATCGTACCAGCGTCCTCCGTGATTCCTCTGTGCCTTTTAATTATTGGGTATCCAAGCTGGACACTTGGAATGAACTCGCTCTGTACGCCTTGGAGGTCCTGGCCTGCCCTGCCGCTAGCGTGTTATCGGAGCGTGTTTTTAGTGCCGCTGGGGGAATTATAACTGATAAGCGCACTCGCCTGTCAACTGACAATGCTGACAAGCTGACCCTTATCAAAATGAACAAGGGCTGGATTGGGCCAGACTTCTCATCACCACCAAATGACAGCAGAGTAGCATAAAGTCAAATCCACTGTGTTATTTCGGGAGGTGTATTCACATGCACCGCTTCACACCCACACATGGGTATACGCTTCCTCGTTTCGGTTGTTTAATCTTCTTCTCCTTATCCTCAGCCTCCACCACCACTATACCACCAGGGTGCCAGCATTGCAAGTTCCTCCGTCCAAATTTTTGGCAGCTTTTGCTGGGAAAGCATAAGCAAATACCATGGGACACCCACTCCCCAATAATGGGACTTATGTTTGTAATATGCTGTACTGCATGGCTCTTGTAAGGGGCATTGCAAGTTGCTCCATCCTAATTTTTGGCAGCTTTTGCTGGGAAAGCATAAGCAAATACTATGGGAGACCCACTCCCCAATAATGGGACTTATGTTTGTAATATGCTGTACTGCATGGCTCTTGTAAGGGGCATTGCAAGTTGCTCCGTCCTAATTTTTGGCAGCTTTTGCTTGCAAGGCATAAGCAAATACTATGGGACACCCACTCCCCAATAATGGGACTTATGTTTGTAATATGCTGTACTGCATGTGACGCGCCCCCTGGGCCGTGTGTACACGTGTGTGGGATACCCGGTGCCGCGTCTCTGGGGTCTATAGTCTCCGTGGTGGTGACCCAGTCCCGTGGCTCAGACTGGTCAAACCAGTGGCAGTCTTTCTTAGGTTTTGAGGTTAATTGTCCGACTGCGCCACCCGTGGATTGCGGTCAGGGAGTACCACCGCTGCGAGGCAGACCGCTGAGGCTGGTGTTGTGTGCGCAGCATAGAATGGGATAACTCCCCTCGGGAGGAGTATAGCCTCAGGGCAGTGAGTGTGGATGATGGGGGTGATGGTGCACGAGCGCAGCAGGAACGACTCAGAGTCTTTGCAGTGCAGTTCAGGGTCTTTACTGATAATTATAAGGTAGACCCTCCCGGGAGTACTGGCTAGCATAAGAGGCCTGGTCAGTCTGTGAGCAAGCAGGAGTTCCCCTGGCCAGGTGGAGTTGTAGGCCTCCCCGTCTGTCTGCACTCTTCCTGGCTACCTTGCTGTAAGCGGGTAGAAGTAGCCCACGTCCCTGAGTGTACCGTGTAGTGCTCACCCGTATGGCTGGTGACTTGGGGCCTTCTGTTAGCCTCCGCTCCACGACGGCGGTGCTGGTCCCTTGCTTGTGACTGAGCCTCCGGGCTTCTATGGCCAGAGGACCTGAAATCCCCTGCCGGCTGGTTTCTGCTGCTGGATATATAAGTCCTCACAGCTTCGGACTCCTGTGTCCGGTTCCTATTGTCTTCTGCCAGGGCGAGCTCTGCTCAGCTTCCAGCCCCTGGTCTTTAGCTCCTAGCTCCTACAGAGCTCCTTGCTGTTACTTTCCCTTGCTCTCACTCTGACTCTGACTGTTCTCTGACTCACTCAACCCCGCCCCAGATCCAGTTTATAAGGGCAGAATACTCCCCTAACAGGACTGGGGCAGGAGGATGTTGCATGTTTAAGGGATCCTGACCAGGAAACCTCCCACTTGCTCTCCGACGTAATATCTCTATTACTGTGGTGACCAGACCCCTGGGGTGCCACACATGGCTCTTGTAAGGGGCATTGCAGTTCCTCATAATTTTTGGAAAGCCTTCAATTCACTGCTTAGGCCAACAGTGCACAGGAGACCCAGTTGCTATAAATCGAAAAAAAGGTTTAGTTAACGCCCTCTGACCTCCATGTCATTTCCAAGGGGCATTGGAGTGGCTCAAAATTTTTGGTAGGCATTGCACTCACTGTATGCCCTATAACTGTGTAGCCGAACCGCTCCTTTTGTTACAGAAACATATCCTACAAGACATATCTGGTTGACTGGCCTGATATTGATGTGAATGGTCCCTGTTCCTCCTGCTCTTTCTCCTTTGCCACCACCTCATCCATCATTTATCACCTGAAGCTTTGTTTTAACTGGAGTCATAGAACTGGGAAAGTAGCAGGAAAACATCCAGCAATCCTCGGAGGAGGTAAGATATGCGCCAAAACGCGGACCACCTCAGGCCTAGCCGCTACTACATACATGCGCTTGCATTCCAAGAAAACAAAGCAGATGCTAACTTCTATCATCATCATCATGCTCCTCACCTAGGCACTCTCAACTCCCCTGATGGAGAAGCCAGGGCCCACCGGAGGAGTCTGGTTCTCTGGTGGGCTCGTCCAATGCTGCCCTAAAGCAGGCCAGGCTAAGAAAAGTGTGGGGGAAGGTGACAGGAGAAATCAGGGTGGCTGGGGACCGAGTATGGACACCTGGCCGCCACCTGGCGGCTAGGGACCGAGCGTGGACACCCGGCCGCCGGGCGGCTGGGGACAGAGTATGGATACCTCGCTGCCGAAGCGGCCATGAGGTAGTGGCCAGCTTCGGCCTCCTCCAAACTAAAAGGCCCCATTTCAAGTGAAAGCTAGCAGTATGGTATTGCAGCCTGCGGGTGGGTGGGTGGTTGGCTGCATATTTTCGCTTGCATTGCAAGGAATGGGGGAGGTACAATTGAACACTGCCCTGGGACAAGGACTTGCATGGGGATAGTTGCAAGTCTGCATCTTCTGATGTGGCAAGGATCACTTCTGATGGGCACACTTTTAGACAGTGACCTGGGGGTCAGAGATGCTTCCAGGGGTCTTCCCCATGCTGATCCCTTGTCTTTTCAGCACTGTATGCATGTGTCACACAGCACATGGCCAGATAAGGTTGTAAAATGTTAAAATGACGTTTCCCGGTGAACGCATTTGTCACGGTTGAAAGCAATACAAAAGTGCAAAAACGCATGAAAAATGCTACTTGTGAACATAGCCCAAGGTGTGGAGGAGTATTTTTGTTTTTGGTTATTTATTTTACCTTATACACAAGTTTTTACCCTGGAAAGGAAATTCCTTAACATATTTCACAGGAAAACCGTTTCAGTTTCGTTTTTGAACGTTTTATTGTGAGCCCGCAAAAGTGGCTTAATACCTCTGACCACGTTGTTGACAGCAGTGACCTGGGGGTCAGAAATGCTTCCAGGGGCGATCCCCATGCTGCCCCCATGTCTTTTGAGCACTGTCACTATCGTTTTGGGCACTTTTTAGGCTTTCTACAGACTGCCGGGGGTGCTGCCGCAAAAATGCTCGGGTCTCTCATAGACTAACATTGGCTCGTTGCTCGGGTCAAGCACCCGAGTATCACGGTAAGCTCGGCCTGAGCTTCTAGCACCCGAGCATTTTAGTGATCGCTCAACACTATCAGTCGTCATCTTGGTGAGGACACGGAAGTCTTGCCCGTTACCAGTCTGGCACCCATGGCTGACTTTATGTTACGCTGCCTTAACCGTGACCCTCGCATTGTCAAAATGTTGGGTGACAGTCATTACCGGTTGATGACACTTTTAGACCCCCTCTACAAGGAGAACTTTCACTCTCTTATTCTTGAGTTGGAGAGGTCTACAAAAATGGGGCAGTACCAGAAGGCCCTTGCTGCAGAACTATTAAAAAAATTCCCATCTGAGCACGGTAGCGGCAGAGGTCACAGTTCGCTGCCCAACTAAGGCATACAGGCGAGAGAGACGCAACTCCAATCCAGCAGAGGCAGGGGAACACTGTCAATGTTCTAGGACAGTTTTCTGAGACCTGCCCAGCTTACAGGCCCTGAGGCGCAGGGTACTCTCACAAGGAGTAGAAAGTTTCAAAAGATGGTGAGGGAGTACCAGCGTCCTCCGTGATTCCTCTGTGCCTTTTAATTATTGGGTATCCAAGCTGGACACTTGGAATGAACTCACTCTGTATGCCTTGGAGGTCCTGGCCTGCCCTGCCGCTAGCGTGTTATCGGAGCGTGTTTTTAGTGCCGCTGGGGGAATTATAACTGATAAGCGCACTCGCCTGTCAACTGACAATGCTGACAAGCTGACCCTTATCAAAATGAACAAGGGCTGGATTGGGCCAGACTTCTCATCACCACCAAATGACAGCAGAGTAACATAAAGTCAAATCCACTGTGTTATTTCGGGAGGTGTATTCCCATGCATCGCTTCACACCCACACATGGGTATACGCTTCCTCATTTCGGCTGTTTTTTGCTCTTCTCCTTATCCTCAGCCTCCACGACCACTATACCACCAGGGTGACCGTGGTCCATGTTGCCAGCATTGCAAGTTCCTCTGTCCTAATTTTTGGCAGCTTTTGCTTGGAAGGCATAGGCGAAGACTATGGGAGACCCACTCCCCAATAATGGGAATAATGTTTTTAATATACTGTACTGCATGGCTCTTGTAAGGGACATTGCAAGTTCCCCCTTCCTTATTTTTGGCAGCTTTTGCTTGGAAGGCATAGGCAAAGACTATGGGAGACCCATTCCCCAATAATGGGAATAATGTTTTTAATATGCTGTACTGCATGGCTCATGTAAGGGGCATTAAAATCGTCTTGTTAAGCTACTGTGACCTCCACATCTCTTCCAAGGGTCGTTAATATTGTCTTTTTATTCCACTGCGACCTCCACCACTCTTCCAAGGGGCATTAAAAGCGTCTTGTTAAGCTACTGTGACCTCCACGTCTCTTCCACAGGGAGTTGATATTGTCTTTTTGTTCCACTGTAACCTCCACCACTCTTCCAAGGGGCATTGATATTGTCTTTTTATTCCACTGTAACCTCCACCACTCTTCCAAGGGGCATTAAAACTGTCTTGTTAAACCACTCTGAACTCCACGTCTCTTCCAAGGGGCATTAAAACCATCTTTTAAGCTACTGTGACCTCCACATTTCTTCCAAGGGGCATTAAAACTGTCTTGTTAAACCACTCTGAACTCCACAGCTCTTCCAAGGGCATTGACATGTTGTTTTTAATTACCTCTAACCTCCACGACTCTTGCAACGGGCATTGCATTTCCTCCTAATTTTTGTCAGCTTTTGCTTTTCAATGCATAGGCGAACACTAAGGGAGACCCACTCCCCAATAATGGGTAGAAGGTTTTTAACCGGTTCCCGACCGCCCACTGTAGATAAACGTCGGCGCTTGCCGGGCTCTGTGCAGCGCCGACGTTTAAAAACGGTGGGTGGTCTCGCAGTGCTCAGGACCCCCAGGGTCCTGCAAGCACTGCGATTCCGGTGCAGAGCGTTAGCTCTGACAGGGTACATCATTGGGACCTGATTAGATCAGGTCCCAGTGATGTTAACCCTTTGCTGTCTTCTATATGCTGCGATCTATAGTGATCGCGGCATATAGGAGACAGCAGGAGGAGAGGGGGTCGTCTTACTTACCTCCGAAGACCTCCGTTTCGTTTGAGGACCTGGGGTTGCTATGGCAGCTGGAGGTCACATGACCGCCTCCAGCTCTGCCATATATGGTGTCCTTCCTGTCTGGCTTCAGCCTGTATGTAGCTGATGCCAGACAGGAGACTGACTGAAACATAGAATCATAGAATCATAGAATCATAGAATGGTAGAGTTGGAAGGGACCTCCTGGGTCATCTGGTCCAACCCCCTGCTCAAAGCAGGATTCACTAGATCATCTCAGACAGATGTCTGTCCAGCCTCTGTTTGAAGACGTCCATTGAAGGGGAAATCACCACCTCTCGTGGCAGCCTGTTCCACTCATTAATCACCCTAACTGTCAAAAAGTTTTTTCTAATATCTAATCTGTGTCTCCTCCCATTTAGTTTCATCCCATTGCTTCTAGTCTTTCCTTGTGCAAATGAAACAGTCAGTGAAGATCGCATGTAATGTAATATATGTCTATTACATTACATGAGATCAGTGATCAGAAAAATAAAAATTAATGTCCCATACAGGGACTAAGTAAAAATGTAAAAAAAAGTAAAAAAAAAGTTTTTAAACTATTAAAAAAAAAATAATCACAAAATAAATAAAAATAAATAAATAAAATATTAAACCAATAAATCCGTATATTATTACAAAACCAAAAAAAGTACACATATTTGGTATCGCCGCGTCCGAAATAACCCGAGCTATAAAACTGTCACACTAATTAACTCCTTCTTTGCACACCGTAATAAAAATAAATAAAAAACGGAGCAAAAAAATATGCTTTTTCATCATATCGCCAAACAAAAAGTGGAAAAAAATGCGATCAAAAATCAGAATAGAAATAAAAATGGTACCACTGAAAACTTCATCTTGTTCCGCAAAAAAAAGCCACCATACAGCTCCATCAGCCGAAAAATAAAAAAGTTATAGCGCTCAGAATAAAGCAATGCAAAAAAAATATTTTTTTTTCTATAAAATTGTTTTATTGTGTAAAAGCGCCAAAACATAAAAAAAATACAGTAAGTGTAGTATCGCTGTAAACGTACTGACCCGAAGAATAACGCTGCCTGATCACTTTTACCACACGCAGAACGGCATAAAAAAAAACTCAAAAAACAATTCCTGAAGTGTTTGTTTTTGTTAACTTTACCTCCCAAAAAACGGAATAGAAAGCGATCAAAAAATGTCACGTACCCAAAAATGGTTCCAATAAAAATGTCAACTCGTCCCGCAAAAAACAAGCCATCACATGACTCTATCGGCCGAAATATGGAAAAATTATAGCTCTCAAAATATGGTGATGCAAAAACTAGATTTTGCAAAAAAAGCCTATTTTAGTGTGTGACAGCTGCCAAACATAAAAACCCGATATATATCTGGTATCTCTGTAATCGCACCGACCCGAAGAATAAAGTAATCTAATCAGTTATATCACACTAGGAACGGCATAAAAAATATATAAAACAAATATTATTCACCTGCTACTGATTTGTTTATTATGTCTCCCAAAGATCCCAGTAAGGCTCTGCTCACATTTATCCTGTGCTCTGCGCTGAGCACTTACACCAGAGTTTCCGTATAAATCTCTGAAATACGTGATTCAGCCAGAACCCATGATGGAAGATTCCCTGTAATGAGGTAGATATAGGCCACTGTGGACGCCGTTTAGCCTGGGATCCCACGGTGTCATTTGTTTTAGGCGTGCATAAAAGTGCGGTTGGCCACAGTTTTGTGCACTTCTGAAAAAAAGGACACCACTAAACAGAGTAACTCTGCTGCCTCATTATAGTGAATGGATCCTGCAGGGGTTTCATCTGAATTACATCACTTGGAAATTTAGATGGAAACCCCGATGTAAGTGCTCAGCCTAGAGCGCCGGATAAATGTTACGTAAAATGTTCCCAATAAAAGCTTCAACTCAGTCCTCAAAAAAAGCTAGTCCCCACTCAGGTCCATCATCTGTTAAAAATATAAGGGACTTCCAAGTTACTGGTAGCAGAAAGGCTCTGGAAAAGCAAAATGACCCTTGCCCCCCAAAAGAAATTCAGAAAATGTTGTGCTCCCAAATCCAAATGCCTATTCTACAATAATTTGTTCTCCAATTGTCAAATAGCACTCCGTCCCCCCCAGATCTCGCCGTATGGCTGAGTGTTACGATACAGCCACATATGGGGTATTGCCACTTTTAGAAGAAATTGTGTGACACATTTCGGCACCATTTTTACCCATTGCCCTGTGTGAAAATGTAAAATCTGAGGGTAAAACATTTTTTTGTGGTAAAAATATAATTATGCTTTTTTCACTGCCCAATGGTATAAATTAAAAAATTAAAAAATGCTCACTACTTCCCTAGATGAATTCCTTGAGAGGTGTAGTTTACAAAATGGGGTCACTTGTGGGGTTTTTTGCTGTTTTGGCATGTCAGCGACTCTTCAAATGTGACATGGTGTCTGCTGCCTATCCCAGCCAACATAGCGCTTCTTTCTCTTCCGAACCCTGCCGTACACCAAAGCAGTGGTTTTCCCCCACATATGGGGTATCGGCGTACTCAGGAGAAATTGTACAACAAATTTCATGGTGCAATTTATCCTGTTACCCTTATGATAATGCAAAATTAGGGAATGAAAAACATTTTTTATGGGAAAAATGTGAAAATTTTATTTTTACGGCTCAATATTATAAACTTCTGTGAAGCAGCTGGGGGTGCAAGGTGCTCACCACACATCTAGATAAGTTCCCTAAGGGGTATAGTTTCCAAAATGGTGGCACTTGTGGGGGTTACCACTGTTTAGGCACATTAGGGGCTCCCCAAATGTGACATGGCGTCCGCTAATTATTCAAACAAATTTTACATTCAAAAAGTCAAATGGCGCTCCTTCCCTTTCAAACCCTGCCATGTGCCCAAACAGTAATTTTCCTCCACATATGGGGTATCGGCGTGTTCAGGAGAAATTGCACAACAAATTTCATGGTGCAATTTATCCTGTTACCCTTATGATAATACAAAATTAGGGAATGAAAAACATTTTTTGAGGGAAAAATGTGAAAATTTTATTTTTACGGCTCAATATTATAAACTTCTGTGAAGCAGCTGGGGGTGCAAGGTGCTCACCACACATCTAGATAAGTTCCCTAAGGGGTCTAGTTTCCAAAATGGTGGCACTTGTGGGGGGTTTCCACTGTTTAGGCACATTAGGGGCTCCCCAAATGTGACATGGCGTCCGCTAATTATTCAAACAAATTTTACATTCAAAAAGTCAAATGGCGCTCCTTCCCTTTCAAACCCTGCCAAGTGCCCAAACAGTAATTTGCCTCCACATATGGGGTATCGGCGTGTTCAGGAGAAATTGCACAACAAATTTCATGGTGCAATTTATCCTGTTACCCTTATGATAATACAAAATTAGGGAATGAAAAACATTTTTTGAGGGAAAAATGTGAAAATTTTATTTTTACGGCTCAATATTATAAACTTCTGTGAAGCAGCTGGGGGTGCAAGGTGCTCACCACACATCTAGATAAGTTCCCTAAGGGGTATAGTTTCCAAAATGGTGGCACTTGTGGGGGGTTTCCACTGTTTAGGCACATTAGGGGCTCCCCAAATGTGACATGGCGTCCGCTAATTATTCAAACAAATTTTACATTCAAAAAGTCAAATGGCGCTCCTTCCCTTTCAAACCCTGCCATGTGCCCAAACAGTAATTTGACTCCACATATGGGGTATCGGCGTGTTCAGGAGAAATTGCTCAACAAATTTCATGGTGCAATTTATCCTGTTACCCTTATGATAATACAAAATTAGGGAATGAAAAACATTTTTTGAGGGAAAAATGTGAAAATTTTATTTTTACGGCTCAATATTATAAACTTCTGTGAAGCACCTTGGGGTTCAAGGTGCTCACCACACATCTAGATAAGTTCCCTAAGGGGTCTAGTTTCCAAAATGGTGTCACTTGTGGGGGGTTTCCACTGTTTAGGCACATCAGGAGCTCTCCAAACGCAACATAGCGTCTGCTAATTATTCAGACAAATTTTACATTCAAAAAGTCTAATGGCGCTCCTTCCCTTCCGAACCCTGCCGTGCGCCCAAACAGTGGTTTTCCCTCACATATGGGGTATCAGCACGCTCAAGAGAAATTGCACAAAAAAATTTGGGGTCCATTTTTTCATGTTACCCCTGTGAAAATAAAAAAAATTGGGTCTAAAGTAACATTTTTGTGAAAAAAGTTAAATGTTAATTTTTTTCTTCCACATTCCAAAAATTCCTGTGAAGCACCTGAAGGGTTAATAAAGTTCTTGAATGTGGTTTTGAGCACCTTGAGGGGTGCAGTTTTTAGAATGGTGTCACTTTTGGGTATTTTCTGTCATAAAGACCCCTCAAAGTGACTTCAAATATGATGTGGTCCCTAAAAAAATGTTTTGTAAATTTTGTTGGAAAAATGAGAAATCGCTGGTCAACTTTTAACCCTTATAGCTCCCTAACAAAAAAAAATTTTGGTTCCAAAATTGTGCTGATGTAAAGTAGACATGTGGGAAATGTTATTTATTAACTATTTTGTGTGACATATCTCTCTGATTTAAGGGCATGAAAATTCAAAGTTTGAAAATTGCTAAATTTTCAAAATTTTTGCCAAATTTCCAATTTTTTCACAAATAAACACAAGTTATATCGAAGAAATTTTACCACTATCATGAAGTACAATATGTCACGAAAAAACACTCTCAGAATCAGGGGAATACGATGAAGCGTTCCAGAGTAATTACTTCATAAACTGGCAGTGGTCAGAATTGAAAAAATTGGCCCGGTCACGAAGGCAAAAACAGGCTCTGGCGCGAAGTGGTTAATACGCTGTAATCCACGTCTGTTTCAAGGGGCATTGCAGTGCCTAATAATTTTTGGAAAGCATTCCATTCCCTGCTTAGGCCAACAGTGTACAGGAGACCCAGTTGCTATAAATGGAAAAAACGGTTTAGTTAAGGCCCTCTGACCTCCATGTCACTTCCAAGGGGCATTGGAGTGCCTCGAAATTTTTGGTAGGCATTGCATTCACTGTATGCCTTATAACTGTGTAGCTGAACAGAAACATATCCTACAAGACATGTGTGGTTGACTGGCCTGATATTGATGTGAATGGTCCCTGTTCCTCCTGCTCTTTCTCCTTTGCCACCACCTCATCCATCATTCATCACCTGAAGCTTTGTTTTAACGGGAGTCATAGAACTGGGATAGTAGCAGGAAAACATCCAGCAATCCTCGGAGGAGGTAGGATATGCGCCAAAACGCTGACCACCTCAGGCCTAGCCGCTACTACATACATGCTCTTGAATTCCAAGGAACAGAAAGCTAAGGAGGTGGATGGCCTCATGATCATGAATAATTTACTCGTTGTGTAGGAGGCCGACCACTGCTGCTGTCTACCTTCTGAACTTTGTGTTGAAGCCTGATTGACCCAGGACCCGCAATCCTCTATGTCTGGAGGACGTGTTGCATCCCAGTGTCCAACTGTGTCCCGGCTTCCACAATATTAACCCACTGTGAAGGCGTCAGTGAGATGGACCATTCCTGGCCACATTCACTTGTCCACGTGTTTGTGGTTAGGCTGTCCTTCCCACTAAATGCACTGGGGAGGGCACAGGCAATGTTTTGGTATGCGCGCTTGTGTATAAGGCGCACCGGGACAAATAGGGGCGGCTGGGAACCGTTTATGGACACCCGGCCACCCCCACGCGGCTGGGGACTGTGTGTGGGCACCCGGCCGCGGGGCGGCTGGGGACTGAGTATGGACACCCGGCCGCCCCCACGCGGCTGGGGACTGTGTGTAGGCACCCGGCCGCGGGGCGGCTGGGGACTGAGTATGGACACCCGGCCGCCCCCTGGCGGCTGGGGACCAAGCGTGGACACCCGGCCGCCGGGCGGCTGGGGACTGAGTATGAATACCAGGCTACCGACGCAGCCATGACGTGGTGGCCAGATTCCACCTCCACATGCCTAAAAGGCCCAATTTCAAGTGCAAGCAAGCTAGCAGTATGGTATTGCAGCCTGGGGGTGGGTGGGTGGCAGGCTGCATACTTGCGCTTGTATTGCAAGTTATGGGGAGGTACAATTGAACACTGCCCTGGGACAAGGACTTGCACGGGGATAGTTGCAAGTCTGCATCTTCTGATGCGGCAAGGATCACTTCTGATGGGCACACTTTTAGGCAGTGACCTGGGTGTCAGAGATGCTTCCAGGGGTCTTCCCCATGCTGTTCCCATGTCTTTTTAGCACTGTATGCATGTGTCACACAGCACATGGCCAGATAAGGTTGTAAAATGTTAAAATGACATTTCCCGGTGAATGCATTTGTCATGGTTGAAAGCAATACAAACGTGCAAAAACGTATAAAAAATGCTACTTGTGAACATAGCCCAAGGTGTGGAGGAGTATTTTTGTTTTTGGTTATTTATTTTACCTTATACACAAGTCTTTACCCTGGAAAGGATGTTCCTTAACCCCTTTCCGACCTGGTCAGTAATAGTACGCACCAGGTCGGGAAGGCCGGTTCAGCGGGTGCTCCGGCGGTGAGCCCGCACTGAAGCGAGCACATGTCAGCTGATTATTGGAATCGCAATCCACCCGCGGCTGTTAACATGTTAAATCTCTGACAGTGTAAAGAGAGGAGAGAACAAGGCGCAATGGGTGACTCAGTATTGCAATTTGTAGAGGGGTGTGGGGATGGCTACTAACCTTATGAAGTTGTGCACCTCTGCACAACCCCAGTGTAAAGCTCCACAAGCTCCGCTCTGTTGGTGGCTGTCATCTATTTCCAGCGGCGTTCACAGATCCTGATCTCTTGGTGGTATATCACGTGGTCAGGTTAGTAGCATGTAATGCCGAGATAGACGCCCAGCTTCACCAACACCCCCGGCAGCGTTCCGGAGAGGTTAAGGCAGCGCAGCTTGGAAAACCAGGTTGTAATTTTAATTAAATTGCTCCCAGAGGTGAAAAAACAATAGATTAAAGGCAGCTCTACCGCACCCCAACAGGGGGAAAAGGACAATCAGTGAATATGAATAGCGGTACCAGAGCGCCAATAACAGGGCAAAAATATTAAAAGGACTGATTTATTAATACACACACAACGCGTTTCGGTGGACACAGCCACCTTCATCAGGTGTGACAAGCAGCAAACAATTGATCCTTATATACATTTGACTAGGTATACAATTACTTAAAAGGGGCGGGGCCAGATACAGAGTAATACCTCTATATTAACCCCTTGAGTTCATATATGCTCAATAGAGTAAAAAGGATTGTTATAAAATAATGCCTAATGAAGCATATAGGGTTCTTATAAAAAGGATTCGCTGTAAAAAAAAAAACAAAAACTTGTGAATCCTATAATCTTAATACTTCATAGGATATATTGTCATCTACCACCCTATATTTTAGATTATATAAAAAAATAATAATAATAATTTTTACATACAACATAAAACAATGCATAAATATAAAGTATAAAATTACAATCAGTTCCTATCATTGTAATTAGGAAAAGTAGACGAAGAAAGGAAAGAGAAAAAAAAGAGAAAAAAAAAAAAAAAAAAAATAAAAAAAAATTTCCAAAAAAAATCCCCCCCCAAAAAAAAAAAAAAAAATCCCCCCCCAAAAAAAATAAAAAAAATCCCCCCCCAAAAAAAAATAAAAAAAATAAAAAATTTTTCTTTAAATTTTTTCTCCTTTCTCTCTCTCCTCCCTCCTCCCCTCCCTCTCTCCTTTCCCCTCTTCCCTCCTTCTCTCTCTCCTCCCCCCTCCTCCTCCATATAAAAGAAGGATGTTCCTTAACCCCTTTCCGACCTGGTCAGTAATAGTACGCACCAGGTCGGGAAGGCCGGTTCAGCGGGGGCTCCGGCGGTGAGCCCGCACTGAAGCGAGCACATGTCAGCTGATTATTGGAATCGCAATCCACCCGCGGCTGTTAACATGTTAAATCTCTGACAGTGGCATTTAACTCGCGCTTCCGGGAGTCCTAAGCCCCGCCCATCAGTGACCCCGTCACGTGATCGCGGGTCACCAATGGTTGGGCATGACAACTCAGGGTCTGCAGCAGACGCCTGTGGTTGTCATGTCTCAATTGCTATGAGCGCCACCTAGTGGTCAGCGCTCATAGCAAGTGAGCATTTCTCCTGCATACAAGCGATCTGCTCATCGCTTGTATGCAGTAGAAGCAATCAGACAACTGCTGCTTCTAGTCTCCTCTGGAGACTATAGAAGCAAGCAGAAAGTGCAAAAAAAAAGTTTTTAAAAAAATTAAAAATATAAAAAATATATAAAAGTTTAAGTCACCCCCCTTTCGCCCCATTAAAAATAAAATATATATATATAAAAAAAAAAACACATACACATATTTGGTATCGCCGCGTTCAGAATCGCCCGATCTATCAATATAAAAGAAGAATTAATGCAATCAGTAAACGGCGTAACGAGAAAAAAATTTTAAACGCCAGAATTGAGTTTTTTTGGTCGCTACAACTTTGCAATAAAATGCAATAACGGGCGATCAAAACATCGGATCTACCCCAAAATGGTATCAATTAAAACGTCAGCCCGGCACGCAAAAAATAAGCCCTCACCTGGCCCCAGATCCCGAAAAATGGAGAAGCTAAGGGTCTCGGAAAATGGCGTCATTTTTTTTGGCTTTTTTAGCAAGCTTTGGATTTTTTTTTCACCACTTAAATAAAAAAGAACCTATACATGTTTGGTGTCTATGAACTCGTAACGACCTGGAAAATAATGATGGCAGGTCAGTTTTAGCAATCTGTGAACGTGGTAAAAAAAGGACCCAAAAAACAACTGTGGAATTGCATTTTTTTTGCAGTTTCACTGCACTTGGAATTTTTTTCCCATTTTCCAGCACACGATATGGTAAAACCAGTGACGCTGTTTAAAAGTACAACTCGTCCCGCAAAAAATAAGCCCTCACATGGCCATATTGAACGAAAATTAAAAAAGTTCTGGCTCTGGGAAGAAGGGGAGCAAAAAAGGAAAACACAAAAACAGAAAGACCCATGGTCGTCAAGGGGTTAACATATTTCACAGGAAAGCACTTTCACTTTCGTTTTTGAATGTTTTATTGTGAGCCTGTAACAGTGGCTTAATACCTCTGACCACGTTGTTGACAGCAGTGACCTGGGGGTCAGAAATGCTTCCTGGGGCGATGCCCATGCTGTCCCCATGTCATTTGAGCACTGTCACTATCGTTTTGGGCACTTTTTAGGCTTTCTACAGACTGCCGGGGGAGCCGCCGCAAAAATGTTCGGGTCTCCCTTAGACTAACATTGGGCTCGTTGCTCGGGTCGAGCACCCGAGTATCACAGTGAGCTCGGCCCGAGCTTCGAGCACCCGAGCATTTTAGTGCTCGCTCAACACTAGTTATTACCACTGTGGCAAGACGACTCGCTCGGCTCTCCTGGAGGCAGACTCAGGACACACGTTCCCAGGTTTCCTTTCTGCTGGTTTATTATCAGCCATAAACTCATGCAGGTGTAGCACCCTGAGGATTCGGCTGCTACAGGGGTATTGCACCTCAACCCAGAGGTGTGATATTCCACTCCCGGGTAAGGATGAAGTGTGAAACTGAGCCCAGAAAGCTGCATGCACTACACACATCCCATTTCCGAGGAACAGACCAACGGTACTCCCACTTAGAAATGTGCAGGTACGACCGAGTCTGTTCCTGGCTGGAGTGGGAGGGGGGTGGTACATCCCAGTAGTGTAGGGGCAGATAGGGGGAGCAGCCTGGGTAAGGTTAGGAGCTCATTGGGTGCTGGTCACCTGAGCTCACACATAGAGGGAGTATATAAGGTGGGCACCATCTAAGATCAGGGTCAGTCTGTCAGCCTTTTGTCAGAGCAGAGTAGAGGAAGAGGAGCAGAGCAGTTCAAGGCCCAGAGAGAGAGAGAGAGAGGAGAAAGGAAGAAAGACCCAGAGGGGGTGAAAGAAAAGGACTCTGAGAACCCAAAGTCCATCATCGGGTGAAGAGTTGGCAAAAGGGTACCGGATCCCAAACTGGTGGGGGCTAAAGCACACCCTAGCCAGAGACCGGAGGCCGTGGGCAGGATCTGCCACGGCCACCCACCACATCCACCCTGAAGGCAAACCACGTGTAGGGTCAGGGAACCCAAGGCCAAGGGTCTCCCAACAGAAGGCCCGAGGGAGCTGGACCTAGGTGGATCCCTGGTGGGGACGACCAGAAGAAAGGACAAGAAGGAGGGCTCAGGGACACGCTCCGGACTTGCTTGGGGGTTGGCTGAATCCAGGACCTGGTGGACGCAGCACGGCTCGGGTGGTCACTTGAAGCTGGAGTGACCGGAACATCAGCAGTAAGTAAATACCCTAAACTGCACAACCCGACTCTGTCTTTAATTACCATCTATGCTGCACCACCACAACCCCCATCCTCTGCACCTGACCCCCTGAGGCTATACCCCACCCGTTGGGGGTTATACTATCAAAAGCTGCACCAACACCATCAGCCTCAGCGGACCCTGCTGCAGCGGCGGCCGTAGTGACCGCAATACAACGGGTGGCGTAGTCGACATAAAGAACTTTATAACATCTGTAGGACTGCCACATACTCTGAGCTTGACACCCTGGGCACGGACCGGGTCACAGCCACTCGGAGACTACAACCCCCATCTGATCCGGCTCCGGGTATTCCCCTAAAGAATATGGCCCAGGGGGTGCGTCAACTTTGGCGTAGTCGGCAGGATTACGTGCCCACAACAACCGGGTACTGCGTGCCTGAAGAAAAGAACGAGTTTACCTCAAAAAGAAGTCTCCTGCCGGTTCCGGAGGGTCCCCGCCATCGGACTCCATCACAGATCGATTCCCGCCGGTTGTCCGCCATTAACAGCTTTTTCCCGCCATCTGCAGAGTTTCCCGCCACTGGGAGACGATTCCCGCCATTTCCAAAGGTTTCCCGCCTTGGAAGAGCGGACGCCATTATGGGCGTGCCAGAGGGTGGCAAGAGGCCACCTCCCATCGTGGGCCAGGACCGAAAATGGCGCCAAAAGTGGAAACCGCCCCCACCAACAGAGACTGTGATGCTAGAGGTGTCTGTCAGCGTGAAAGAACTGCCCCTGGAGCTGACAATCACCAAGTGGCCCCGGGACCGCCCTCGAAGTGGGAGGACTGAGAAGAAGAGAACAAAGATGGGTGTCGCCTGGAGCAGTCTGGAGAGAGCGCACCCGGAGACAAGAAGCCTAGAGCTGAGTCCAGAAGAAGCTTACCCGGAGATGGGAGAAGAGCAGAGCAGCACCGGCCCGCTGGCCAGGAGCCTGCTGGAAACAGCAGAAGGAGAGCAGAGCAGCACCGACCCGTTGGTCAGGAGCCTGCTAGAAGCAACGACCCCACTAGGCCTAGTGGAGGTCCTAGCACAGCTCCCCCGAGACCGGGAGTGTGCGCAGACTGCTCTGGAGGGCCTCGCAAGGAGGATGGCCCGGGTGCAGCGAGAGACGTTGGCGGAGTGGAGCCGTGAGATGGCCCAGCAGACCGAGACCCATCAGCGGAGCACGCCACCCGAGACGAGGAGACAGACCGCCTCTGAGGATGGCGCAGGAGGACTGAAGGCCGGAGACGGCGCCGAGAAGGGAGCCGAACGAAAGGAGGCAGGTAAAGGGGACGTCTCTACCCCAAACCGGGAAACCGCGTACCTGCCCCAGCTCCCCGTCGCAGAGCCCGAAGTACCCCCTGCTGTGCCCGTAACCGCAACGTCACCGCCACAGACTAGGCCTCAACCGGAAGCCGCAGCCGCGACCCCTGTGACGTCACACGCCTCGACCCCGAGCGTGACCAAGCAGGAAGTACCACCAGCCTGGTCGCAGGGCCTAGTACCCCCGGGCGCCGCAATACCAACAGCGCCCCCTACCTCCGCGGAGCCACCGGCCTGGTCGCAGGGCCAAGTAGCCCAGGGCGCCGCCGTCCTTACGGTGCCCTTCACTTTCCAGGTGCCCCAGGCCTGGCCGCAAGGCCTGGGCAACCCGGGCGCCACCACCACCGCGCCCATAAAACCAAGAGTGCCGCATCTGGGAGAAGATCTGTTTGCCCAACATACGTGCCCGGATGGGCAGCCCTTTATATGGCCACCGGAGTTTCACCATCCCCGACTCCGGAAAGAGAGGCCCCTAGATGAACCCCTGATTCCGGTTCCAAAGCCCGTAAAAAGGATCTCGCCCCCGCTAGCAGAAGCGCAGTTTGAGTGGGACCCCACCGGAGAAGACCTCATGGGGTTCACTCAGGAGACCCGGGCAGCTGCAGCGGAGCGTGCAGAGTGCTGCCGGCAGCAGCTCGAGGTCTTTGAGAGGGAGCGGAGAGAGAGGCGGGTCCGGGAACAACAAGCCCAAATAAGGAGCGCGGAGCAGAAGAGCCGGACCAGGAGGAATCCCCGTGCAGCACATGGTCCCCCTTCCACCGGGACTGTGCGGGTCTGAACCTGAAACTGAAACTGTCCACAAAGAAAGAGCAGGAGGACGTCGTCGTTGAATACAGCAGAGTACAAGCTGTATATAGTTGCCCGTCGGGGCACAGTGAACTGTTGCTAATATAGTCCCCGTTGGGACCAGCAAGTGTGAACTGTTTACCCGTTTATCCCTTAAATCCCACTGACCGAGGACTGAGAGCGGTCATTCCTCCCTAATACCTGGCCGAGGACTGAGAGCGGCCATATCCCTTGTAAATAGTTGCGCATCCTAAAGCGCCCCTACTGGTTTTATAGGAAAGCCACGAGTTCCAAAGACTGTCGCACTTTACCCGGTCACACGTTGCACAGTGACCGGAGGAGGAGCTAGAAGCGAGGAAAAGTCTACAAGAATGTTATTAATATGAAAAGTTTTATTGATATATATATATATAATGTTTTATATGATGTTTTATATGTTTATGAAAAAAAAATGTATGTTTTGGTGTATCATATCTTGCAGCCCGAGGACGTGCTGTGATTTACCAGGGGGGAATGTAGCACCCTGAGGATTCGGCTGCTACAGGGGTATTGCACCTCAACCCAGAGGTGTGATATTCCACTCCCGGGTAAGGATGAAGTGTGAAACTGAGCCCAGAAAGCTGCATGCACTACACACATCCCATTTCCGAGGAACAGACCAACGGTACTCCCACTTAGAAATGTGCAGGTACGACCGAGTCTGTTCCTGGCTGGAGTGGGAGGGGGGTGGTACATCCCAGTAGTGTAGGGGCAGATAGGGGGAGCAGCCTGGGTAAGGTTAGGAGCTCATTGGGTGCTGGTCACCTGAGCTCACACATAGAGGGAGTATATAAGGTGGGCACCATCTAAGATCAGGGTCAGTCTGTCAGCCTTTTGTCAGAGCAGAGTAGAGGAAGAGGAGCAGAGCAGTTCAAGGCCCAGAGAGAGAGGAGAAAGGAAGAAAGACCCAGAGGGGGTGAAAGAAAAGGACTCTGAGAACCCAAAGTCCATCATCGGGTGAAGAGTTGGCAAAAGGGTACCGGATCCCAAACTGGTGGGGGCTAAAGCACACCCTAGCCAGAGACCGGAGGCCGTGGGCAGGATCTGCCACGGCCACCCACCACATCCACCCTGAAGGCAAACCACGTGTAGGGTCAGGGAACCCAAGGCCAAGGGTCTCCCAACAGAAGGCCCGAGGGAGCTGGACCTAGGTGGATCCCTGGTGGGGACGGCCAGAAGAAAGGACAAGAAGGAGGGCTCAGGGACACGCTCCGGACTTGCTTGGGGGTTGGCTGAATCCAGGACCTGGTGGACGCAGCACGGCTCGGGTGGTCACTTGAAGCTGGAGTGACCGGAACATCAGCAGTAAGTAAATACCCTAAACTGCACAACCCGACTCTGTCTTTAATTACCATCTATGCTGCACCACCACAACCCCCATCCTCTGCACCTGACCCCCTGAGGCTATACCCCACCCGTTGGGGGTTATACTATCAAAAGCTGCACCAACACCATCAGCCTCAGCGGACCCTGCTGCAGCGGCGGCCGTAGTGACCGCAATACAACGGGTGGCGTAGTCGACATAAAGAACTTTATAACATCTGTAGGACTGCCACATACTCTGAGCTTGACACCCTGGGCACGGACCGGGTCACAGCCACTCCGAGACTACAACCCCCATCTGATCCGGCTCCGGGTATTCCCCTAAAGAATATGGCCCAGGGGGTGCGTCACAGGTTTCACAGGAAAAACAAACATGACCCCTCTGGGTTAAACGGAAGAAAAACAAAACAAAGTATAACTCAGTCCATAGATGAGCGCGTTCCGCCCGCTCTCGGTAGCATAAACTGCACTGCTAAAGTCCTTGTGAAAAGCTCTGCAGCTTCCACAATACTGTCTGGAGACTTCCCTCTCCTGACCACACTCCACAGGAAAAAAACAGGACTGAGCTTTTACACATTGCTCAGCCACACCCTGAGGGGCGGTAGGGGGAATGGCGTCCCGCCCTCTTTGCCATTCCCATAAAACCGCACACCCTTTAACAGAGTAAATCTACCAGCATATAACACGCTGGCAGAAAAATAAAGTAGGTCTTAGTTCACACAGGAGAGCATCCTGAGTGACACATACCTCCCCTCACATATAAAACCAGTGACACTGTCACATATTCCCCCCCTCTGCCCAAATCCGGGGGTTTGGGCACCTTCTGACACCAGGCAGGGAATCCTAGAGAGGGCATCTGCATTCCCATGTAACTTCCCGGGCCTATGCTCCACGTGAAAGTTAAACTCTTGAAGCCCTAGGAACCATCTAGTTACCCTGGCATTTTTACCCCTCTTCTCCCTCAACCATCTCAACGGGGCATGGTCTGATACTAATCTAAACTTCCGGCCTAGTAGGTAATATTTCAGTGTATCCACTGCCCATTTTATGGCTAAACACTCTTTCTCTACTATGGCGTAGTTCTTCTCGCAGGAGGACAGCTTTCGGCTTAGATAGAGAATGGGATGTTCTTCCCCATTTATCTCTTGGGAGAGTACAGCCCCTAGACCAACCTCTGAAGCGTCCGTCTGGACCACAAATTCTTTCTTGAAGTCTGGCGCGACCAGGACCGGCTGCTTGCACAGTTTTAGCTTCAACTGTTGAAATGCGGTCTCCTTTTCTTCCGTCCATTTCACCATGGTTGATTTGGTGCCTTTTAGAAGATCTGTTAGTGGCGCGGCAATCATGGCGAAATTCGGGATAAACCGCCGGTAATATCCCACCATTCCTAGGAATGCTCTCACCTGCTTCTTCGAGAGTGGTTGTGGCCAGGTTTGAATTGCCTCCACTTTCTTGATTTGCGGCTTTATTTTGCCTCTCCCAACAACATAGCCCAGGTACTTGGCCTCCTCCTTCCCGATGGCACACTTTTTCGGATTTACGGTAAATCCTGCCTTCCTTAGCGCGTCCAGAACGGCCTGTAGTTTAGGTAGGTGACTAGCCCAGTCTGGGCTAAAGACCACAATGTCGTCGAGGTAGGCTGCGGCATACTTCTTATGTGGGGCTAGGATCCGATCCATAGCCCTCTGGAAAGTGGCTGGGGCCCCCTGTAGTCCGAACAGCATCCGCGTGTATTGAAAACACCCATCAGGTGTTGAGAAAGCCGTCTTCTCCTTAGCCATCTGGGACATGGGGATCTGCCAGTAGCCCTTCGTCAGGTCGAGAGTGGTGATGTACCTCGCCGGTCCAAGCCTCTCGATGAGATCGTCGACGCGGGGCATCGGGTACGAGTCACACTTGGATACCTCATTCAGCCGGCGATAGTCATTACAAAACCTCCACTCTCCATTGGGTTTCGGCACGAGGACGATTGGGCTCGACCACCGACTCTTTGACTCCTCTATTACTCCGAGGTCTAACATCCTCTTCACCTCGGCCGAGATCACCTCCCGGCGTGCTTCCGGAATCCTATACGGCTTCAGATTCACTCGTACGTGCGGCTCTGTCAGCACATCATGCTCTACCACTTGAGTATGCCCCGGCAACTCTGAGAACAGCTCCCGATTCCGCTGTAGTAATTCTCGACACTGTTGCTTCTGGGCCGATGATAGAGTCTCTGCAATAGTGACCTCCTCCACCTTGCCTTCTGGTGCGGCTCCCAGGCCAGGAGTTTCCACAGGTTTACGGTCCCGCCACGGCTTGAGCAAATTTACATGATATATTTGATGCGGCTTTCTTCGGCCAGTCTGGTGGACTTTATAATTAACCTCGCTGACTTTCTCCACCACCTCGTATGGACCTTGCCATTTGGCGAGGAACTTGCTCTCGACGGTAGGGATCAGCACCAAAACACGGTCCCCGGGCTGGAACTGTCTTAGTCTCGCCGACCGGTTATAGACCCCCGCCTTGGCTTTCTGCGCCTGGAGGAGATGTTCCCTCACGATGGGCATCACCTTTGACATTCTCTCCTGTAACTGGGCGACATGTTCGATGATACTCCGGTGTGGCGTGACTTCAGCTTCCCAAGTTTCCTTGGCGATGTCTAGGAGACCTCTTGGATGCCGCCCATATAGGAGCTCAAATGGAGAGAAGCCAGTGGAGGCTTGAGGAACTTCTCTGACCGAGAAAAGCAGAAATGGGAGCAGGTAGTCCCAGTCTCGCCCATCCTTTTCAACGACCTTCTTGAGCATCGCCTTTAAGGTCTTTTTGAAGCGTTCCACTAGGCCGTCCGTCTGTGGATGATAAACCGAGGTCCGAAGCTGAGTTATCTGAAGGACTCTGCAAAGCTCCTTCATCACCTTGCTCATGAAGGGGGTTCCTTGGTCTGTCAGAATCTCTTTTGGTAGACCTGTCCGAGCAAAAATATGGACCAGCTCTTGGGCTATACTTTTACTGGACATGTTCCTTAGGGGAACCGCTTCCGGATACCGAGTCGCATAGTCCATGACGACCAGGATATATTGGTGGCCCCGAGCTGATTTAACTAAGGGGCCCACGAGGTCCATGGCAATCCTCTCAAAGGGAACCTCTATCACAGGTAGTGGGACTAAGGGGCTACGGAAGTGGGAGGAGGGAGCGGTTATTTGGCAGGTGGGGCAGCACCTACAATAGTTTTGAACTTTTCGATAACACTCTGGCCAATAAAACCTTCTCAATATCCTCTCCTGAGTTTTCTCGACCCCTAGGTGTCCCCCCAGAACATGTGAATGGGCCATATCTAGCACCCGCCGTCGGTATGGCCCCGGCACTAACTGCTGTTCCACTATCTCACCGCCCCTCAGTTTGGCCACCCGATATAGCAACTCCCCCTGCTCTGCAAAGTGGGGGAATCTGGTGTCGGCCCCCGGCTCTTGGGCAACCCCATTACATACAGTAACCTGGTCGAACGCCCCTTTTAAGGTCAGGTCTCGAACTTGAGCAGTCCCAAAGTTCCCTCTGGACATATCTAACGCAGGGAGGTCGGCCTCCTCGGTCACCGTCTCACCCTCATCACCGACAAGGACGCACAGTGGGAACTCCTCCATCTGAGACTTCGTCGGGGGTTCTTCTTCACGGACCTGGCTTTTCCCCATGCTACTTAGTCCAGTTCCCTTCCCCCACAAGTCCCAGAATAAGGAAAAATCACGGCCCAATATGACAGGATGTATCAGGTCCTTTACTACCCCGACTTCATGGGACTGGGCACCACAGTCTGTCCTCACTGTTACTGTAGCCACGGGATAGTCCTTGGCATCACCATGGATGCACCGAATGCCCAGGGTTTTGGAAGGGATCAACTGGTGGGGAAGGGATGCTCTGATCAAGGTCCCGGAGTCCAACAGCCCAAGCACTTTTATTCCATTAATGGACACTGCACACGCCTGCGGCCCCTCGCCGGGTAGACAGTCCACGCTACAGGCTGGATAGGCATAATAGGAGACCCGTCTGCCTAGGCTGCAGTCCATAGGCTCAGGGGATATTTGACACCTGGCAGCTACATGTCCAGGGTTGTGACACCGCCAGCAAACTATATCTTTACCAACTGTTCTAAAGGCACCTTCAGTAGGAGTGGGACGTCCCCCAGTGGTGGCTCTAGACCCCTTCCGTGGTGAACCCGCCCCCTTTTGGGTATCCCAGTAGGGAGAAGTGACTGCATCCGGTTTCCCAAGAGATCTCTCGACTACCTGGTACCTCTCTACCAGGCCGATGAAGTCATCTGCGTTCTGGGGATCACCCTGGGCAACCCAGGTCTGTACTGGCTTGGGAAGGGAATGCATGAACCTGTCAATCACCACCCGCTGAACCATCTGGGCCGGAGTGGAGGACTCCGGTTGTAGCCACTTCTGAACAAGATGCAGTAGGTCAAACATCTGCGAACGAGGGGGTTTGTTGCTAGCATACGCCCAGTGATGAACTCGCTGGGCTCTCACCGTCATATTTACTCCCAGACGTGCTAAGATCTCTGTCTTTAGTTTGGGATACTCCTTAGCATCTTGCAGCGCCAAGTCAAAATACGTCTTCTGGGGTTCACCCGATAAATATGGCGCCAGAACCTCTGCCCACTGTCCTGGTGGAAGTCTCTCACGATCAGCCACCCTCTCAAAAACAGTCAGAAATGCTTCTACATCATCCCCAGGGGTCATCTTCTGCATGGCCCGCCTTACCGCCTTCCTGACGTAAGAATCATCAGTCGTCCCTGAGGGTGGGGCGGTCGCCCTGCTCTGGATGGCGTCCGCTAAAAGCTGTATCTGCTGTTGCGCCTCCTGCTGGTGCTGCTGTTGCGACTTTTGCTGCAACTGGATCTGCTGAAGCAACAGTTTGGTCGTCTCCTGGTGCTCCTGCTGCATGCTCTGCTGGGCCTGCTGCATAATCTGCTGGGACTGCTGCATACTCTGCTGGGCCTGTAGGTGTTGCTGCTGCATGCTCTGCTGGGCCTGGACCAGGTGCTTAATGAGCTCCTCCATGCTGCCGGACTTCTCTGGCTGGCTGGCTGCCTTCACCCTGGACATCCACCGGTCTTTGTGGCAGGTACAAGTGTTCCTGGAATCCTGCACGCACTCTCACACCACCTGTGGCAAGACGACTCGCTCGGCTCTCCTGGAGGCAGACTCAGGACACACGTTCCCAGGTTTCCTTTCTGCTGGTTTATTATCAGCCATAAACTCATGCAGGTTTCGCAGGAAAAACAAACATGACCCCTCTGGGTTAAACGGAAAAAAACAAAAACAAAGTATAACTCAGTCCATAGATGAGCGGGTTCCGCCCGCTCTCGGTAGCATAAACTCCACTGCTAAAGTCCTTGTGAAAAGCTCTGCAGCTTCCACAATACTGTCTGGAGACTTCCCTCTCCAGACCACACTCCACAGGAAAAAAAACAGGACTGAGCTTTTACACATTGCTCAGCCACACCCTGAGGGGCGGTAGGGGTAATGGCGTCCCACCCTCTTTGCCATTCCCATAAAACCGCACACCCTTTAACAGAGTAAATCTACCAGCATATAACACGCTGGCAGAAAAATAAAGTAGGTCTTAGTTCACACAGGAGAGCATCCTGAGTGACACATACCTCCCCTCACATATAAAACCAGTGACACTGTCACACCACATAAAATGACACTGGTTGGATATGAAACAGGAAAGTGAAAACAGGGTTCGGGGGTAAAGGGTTGTCTACTACTTAGACAATCCCTTCTGAATCCCTATATTTCTCCTCAGTTAAAAAATAACACTTACACTCACTTCTGGTGCCGGCACTGTTCCAGCAGTGTCGGGACTGGCTCTCCCAGGGCTCCCGTGACATGGTTATGTCATGCAATCCCTGCGGCCAATCAGCCCTGGTTCACTCTAATCTTCTACGGATGTAACTGACATCAGAGGGAGTAAGAGCTGCTGTTGCTCTCCCACTTTCTCCGGATGTCTTGATTTGTCTGAAGGATAGGACAGTGAAGCCAGCACTGATAGGCTGCAAGGATTGCATGACATAACCATGTCACGGGAGCCCTGGGAGTGCCAGTGCCGACACCGCATGAATGGCGCTGGCATCAGAGATGAGGAAAAGTGTTATTATTTTACGAGAGAAAACATAGGGGTTCAGATGGGGCTGTCCGAGTAGTGGACAACACATTTAAGTCATTAAGTCATGAATCAAATTGGGGCGGATCTGCAGTACCCCGCAGCAGTCACTACACAGTTGACAGAGCTGTACTCTACTACTAACTGTAGCGCCGGCGTCCCTGCCCTCTGCTAGGCAGGGACGCTGTTCCCCTCACCTCTCTGCTCCGTGCCCGGCGTCCTCCTCCCGCTCTGCTGGCAGCGCGCGCTCCTTCCCGGCCACTGTGCTTAGGGCGCGCGCGCGCGCTCTCCCTCCTTCTTAAAGGGGCCGCGCGCGCCGTCCTAAGGAGTCCCCGGCCAATGGCCGGAGGACTTCACCATATATAAGGCACCTCCTCCAAAATGGAGGTGCCCGAGCAATGTTGTTGCACTGTTCACTACTCTGCTTCAGCCCTCAGGTCCCGTTGCCAGTTACCTGCCAGATACCTGCCAGATTCCTGCCAGCTTGCTGTCTTATTCCTGCCTGATATTCTGCTACCTGCCTGCTAGCCTGAGGTCCGACGGTCTGCCTTACAACTCCTGTCAGTCTGTCTAAGGACCAGCTTGCCCGCTCACCTGGGAGCGTTCATCTGCTGCCTGTCTGCTAGCCTACCTGGAGGCTCTGCCGTCACGTGCTGTGACCACCCGCCTGTCCAGTGACTTCTGCCCGCTCACCTGGGAGCGCCCATATGCCGCCTGTCTGTTGGTCTTCCTGGAGGCTCCGCCGTCACATGCTGTGACCACCCGTTTATCCAGAGACTCTCGCCTGCTCACCTGGGAGCTCACGTCTACCATCAGCCGCCACAGGTCGTACCAACCCTTTACCCAGAGACTGCCCCGGTCACTTGCCGTGACCTCCTGCCCGTTCATCCAGAGACTGCCCCGGTCACTTGCCGTGACCTCCTGCCCGTTCATCCAGAGACTGCCCCGGTCACTTGCCGTGACCTCCTGCCCGTTCATCCAGAGACTGCCCCGGTCACTTGCCGTGACCTCCTGCCCGATCATCCAGAGACTGCCCCGGTCACTTGCCGTGACCTCCTGCCCGTTCATCCAGAGACTGCCCCGGTCACTTGCCGTGACCTCCAGCCCGTTCACTCAGAGACTGTCCCGGTCACCTGCTGTGACTGCCTGCCCGTCTTCCCTGGTCGCCACCCGCTCCCTTACAAGGACCGCCCCCTTGTATAGTAGCTCAGAGGTTCCGCCTCCCAGACCCGTTACACTAACATACGACTGCCACCGTCACAGAACAGTGGACTGGTAGGGGTGCTGGACCCCAACCCACTGATAGGGATAGGTTATAAATGTAAAAGTAGTAGAACAACCCTTTAAATGGCCAGGCTTAGGGTTTACGCTGATCCCAGCTATTAGTGCTGGAGGGTGGCTGTAAATCACTGTCATTTTCCATCAGGTGATTGCAGAGGATAAACCTCTGTACCCCACAGAAATACTTTCTTGTAGTGTTAGAGACAGAGGTTGTAAAAATAGATCTTCCAAATTTTGTGATTCAGAGTTTCAAAGCTACTGAGCAGCGAATCTAGGACAGGTGAATGGCGGGTCAAGGATAGGTGAGGGGCGGGCATATGATATGTGGGGGGCGGGACAAGGACAAGTGAATTTCAGGTCTAGGACAGGTGAGGGGCAGGCTGAGGACAGGTGAGGGGTGGGTCTAAGACAGGTGAGGGGTGGGCCTAGGACAGGTGAGGGGCATTTCTAAGACAGGTTAGTGGTGGGCCTAGGACAGGTGAGGGGTGGGCCTAGGACAGGTGAGGGGCGGGCCTAGGACAGGTGAGGGGCGAATCTAGGACAGGTGAGGGGCGAACCTAGGACAAGTGAGGGGCTGGCCTTGGGCAGGTGAGGGGCTGGCATTGGACAGGTGAGGGGCAGGTCTAGGACAGGTGAGGGGTGGGCCTAGTACAGGTGAGGGGCGAGCCTTGGACAGGTGAGCGGCAGGTTGAAGACAGGTGAGCGGCAGCTCTAGGACAAGTGAGGGGGGCCTATAACACGTGAGGGGCGGATCTAGGACAGGTGATCGGCGGCTCTCAGACAGGGGAGGGTCGGACCCGTTGAAGTGCAGCTTTCAGCGCAAAACAGCCGTCATCCATTCCTTCACCTCCGCAGCACCTAGCCAACCTCTGTACTGAATGATTAAGTCGAATTAAAGGACTGTTACACTAGCAGCTCATGTTGAGTGATTATTTCCTTCATTTCTTCTGAACATTTGTATACAAAACTGACTGAAGCACCACAAAGCATAGACTGCCCGCAGCTATAGAATCCATTGAAAAGGACAGCAGGTATAAATGGTAGCCAAGGTCGCCATCAGGGCACTACTGCCCTTACTGTTGTATAGGGCACGGTGAGCAGAGGGGCCTGGACGGGGCTCTCACCTTTGCTCACCGGGCCCCAGCGAACTGAACTTGCATAGTTGGACTCAAATTGACTTGAAATGTATTGCCGTGCCGGAGTCTTCCCGCACGGCAATAGTTAACAGCCGCCAGCCAATCACAGGCCGGCAGCTAACATCAGTGCCAGCCAGTGACTGGCTGGCGTCTGCGCCTCGAATCGATGAAGGAGAGTCGCTGCTGGACCAGTGGCAAGGTAAGGAGAGACTTTTACTTTTTTATAATGCCGCACTGTGGGGGCAGAATTGAGACATGGGGGCAGAATGGGAGATGACATGGGGGTACAATAGGAGATGACATAGGGGCAGAGGGGGGGATGACATGGGGGCAGAATGGGAGATGAAATGGGGCAGAATGGGAGATGAAATGGGGGAGAGAATGAAGATGACACATGGGGGCAGAATGGGAGATGACACGGAGGCAGAATAGGAGAAGACATGGGGGTAGAATAGGAGATGACATGGGGGCAGAATGGGAGATGACATGGGGCAGAATTTAGAGATGACATGGGGCAGAATGGGAGATGACACGGGGGAAAGAATGGAGATGACACATGGGGGCAGAATGGGAGATGACACGGAAGCAGAATAGGAGATGACATGGGGCAGAATGGGAGATGACATGGGGCAGAATGGGAGATGACATGGGGGCAGAATGGGAGATGACACGGAGGCAGATTAGGAGATGACATGGGGGCAGAATGGGAGATGACATGGGGCAGAATGGGAGATGACACATGGGGGCAGAAAGGGAGATAACATGAGGCAGAAAGGGAGATGACATGGGGCAGAATGGGAGATGACATGGGGCAGAATGAGAGATGAACATGGGGGCAGAATGGGAGATGACACAGAGGCAGAATAGGAGATGACATGGGGGCAGAATAGGAGATGACACGGAGGCAGAATAGGAGATGACATAGGGGCAGAATGGGAGATGAAATGGGGGCAGAATGGAAGATGACATGGGGCAGAATGGGAGATGACATGGGGGCAGAATGGGAGATGACATGGGGGCAGAATGGGAGATGACATGGGGCAGAATGGGGGATGACATGGGGGCAGAATGGGGGATGACAAGGGGGCAGAATGGGAGATGAAATTGGGCAGAATGGAAGGTGACATGGGACAGAATGGGAGATGACACATGGGTGCAGAATGGGAGATGACACATGGGGGCAGAATGGGAGATGACATGGGGCAGAATGGGAGATGACACGGGGCAGAATGAGAGATGGCACATAGGGGCAGAATGGGAGATGACACGGAGGCAGAATGGGAGATGACACATGGGGGCAGAATGGAAGATGGCATGGGGGCAGAATGGGGGATGACATGGAGTCAGAATGGGAGATGACATGGGACAGAATGGGAGATGACATGGCGGCAGAATAGGAGATGAAATGGGGCAGAATGGGAAATGACATGGGGGGAGAATAGAGATGACACATGGGGGCAGAATGGGAGATGACACGGAGGCAATATAGGAGATGACATGGGGCAGAATGAAAGATGACATGGGGGCAGAATGGGAGATGACACGGAAATAGATTAGGAGATGACATAGGGGCAGAATGGGAGATGACATGTGGGCAGAATGGGAGATGACATGGGGCAGAATGGGAGATGACATGGGGCAGAATGGGAGATGACACATGGGGGCAGAAAGGGAGATGACATGGGGCAGAATGGGAAATGACACGGGGCAGAATGAGAGATGACACATGGGGGTAGAATGGGAGATGACACGGAGGCTGAATTGGAGAGGACATGGGGGCAGAATGGGAGTTGACATGGGGGCAGAATGGGAGATGACACATGGGGGCAGATTGGAAGATGGCATGGGGGCAGAATGGGGGATGACATGGAGTCAGAATGGGAGATGACATGGGGCAGAATGGGAGATGACATGGGGGCAGAATAGGAGATTAAATGAGGCAGAATGGGAAATGACATGGGGGGAGAATAGAGATGACACATGGGAGCAGAATGGGAGATGACACGGAGGCAATATAGGAGATGACATGGGGCAGAATGAAAGATGACATGGGGGCAGAATGGGAGATGACACAGAAATAGATTAGGAGATGACATAGGGGCAGAATGGGAGATGACATGTGGGCAGAATGGGAGATGACATGGGGCAGAATGGGAGATGACACATGGGGGCAGAAAGGGAGATGACATGGGGCAGAATGGGAAATGACACGGGGCAGAATGAGAGATGACACGGGGCAGAATGAGAGATGACACATGGGGGTAGAATGGGAGATGGCACGGAGTCAGAATTGAAGAGGACATGGGGGCAGAATGGGAGTTGACATGGGGGCAGAATGGGAGATGACATGGAGGCAGAATAGGAGATGACATGGTGCAGAATTTGGAGATGACATGGGGCAGAATGGGAGATGACATGGGGGAAAGAATGGGAGATGACATGGGGCAGAATGGGAGAAGACATGGAGGAAGATTAGGAGAAGACATGGGGTCAGAATGGGAGATGACATGGGGCAAAATGGGAGATGACACATGGGGGCAGAAAGGGAGATGACATGGGGCAGAATGGGAGATGACATGGGGCAGAATGAGAGATAAAACATGGGGCAGAATGGGAGATGACACGTAGGCAGAATAGGAGATGACATGGGGGTAGAATAGGAGATGACACGGAGGCAGAATAGGAGATGTCATGGGGTGGGCCTAGGACAGGTGAGGGGCGAACCTAGGACAGGTGAGGGGCTGGCCTTGGACAGGTGAGGGGCAGGTCTAGGACAGGTGAGGGGTTGGCCTAGTACAGATGAGTGGCGAACCTAGGACAGGTGAGCGGCAGGTTGAAGACAGGTGAGCGGCAGCTCTAGGACAAGTGAGGGGGGCCTAGAACACGTGAGGGGCGGATCTAGGACAGGTGAGCGGTGGCTCTAGGACAGGGGAGGGTCGGACCTGTAGAAGTGCGGCTTTCAGCGCAAACCAGCAGTCATCCATTCCTTCACCCCCGCAGCACCTAGCGAACCGCTGTACTGAATGATTAAGTCGAATTAAAGGACTGTTACACTAGCAGCTCATGTTGAGTGCTTATTTCCTTCATTTCTTCTGAACATTTGTATACAAGACTGACTGAAGCTCCACAAAGCATAGACTGCCCGAAGCTATAGAATCCATTGAAAAGGACAGCAGGTATAAATGGTAGCCAAGGTCGCCATCAGGGCATTACTGCCCTTACTGTTGTATAGGGCACGGTGAGCAGAGGGGCCCAAACGGGGCTCTCACCTTTGCTCACCGGGTCCCAGCGAACTGAACTTGCGTAGTTGGACGCAGATTCACTTGAAATGTATTGCCGTGCCAGAGTCTTCCTGCACGGCAATAGTTAACAGCCGCCAGACAATCACAGGCCGGCAGCTGACATCAGTGCCAGCCAGTGACTGGCTGGCGTCTGCGCCTCGAATCGATGAAGGAGAGTCGCTGCTGGACCAGTGGCAAGGTAAGGAGAGACTTTTACTTTTTTATAATGCTGCACTGTGGGGGCAGAATTGAGACATGGGGGCAGAATGGGAGATGACACATGGGGGCAGAATGGGAGATGACACGGAAGCAGAATAGGAGATGACATGGGGCAGAGTGGGAAAAGACATGGGGGCAGAAGGGGAGATGACACGGAGGCAGATTAGGAGATGACATGGGGGCAGAATGGGAGATGACATGGGGCAGAATGGGAGATGACACATGGGGCAGAAAGGGAGATGACATGGGGCAGAATGGGAGATGACATGGGGCAGAATGAGAGATGAACATGGGGGTAGAATGGGAGATGACACAGAGGCAGAATAGGAGATGACATGGGGGCAGAATAGGAATTGACACGGAGGCAGAATAGGAGATGACATAGGGGCAGAATGGGAGATGACATGGGGGCAGAATGGGAGATGACATGGGTCAGAATGGGAGATGACATGGGGGCAGAATGGACGACGACATGGAGTCAGAATGGGAGATGACATGGGGCAGAATGGGGGATGACATGGGGGCAGAATGGGGGATGACATGGGGGCAGAATGGGAGATGACACGGAGGCAGATTAGGAAATGACATAGGGAAAGAATGGCAGATGACCTGGGGGCAGAATGGGAGATGACATGGGGGCAGAATGGGAGATGACATGGCGCAGAATGGGATATGACATGGGGCAGAATGGGAAATGACACATGGGGGGAGAATGGAGATGACATGGGGCAGAATGAGAGATGGCACATGGGGGCAGAATGGGAGATGACACGGAGGCAGATTAGGAGATGACATGGGGGCAGAATGGGAGATGACATGAGGGCAGAATGGGAGATGACATGGAGGCAGAATGGAAGATAACATGGGCAGAATTTGGAGATGACATGGGGCAGAATGGGAGATGACATGGTGGAAAAATTGAGATGACATAGGGGCCGAGTGGGAGATGACATGAAGGCAGAATGGGAGATGACATAGTGGAAGAATGGAGATGACATGGGGGCAGAATGGGAGGTGACATGGGGGCAGAATGGGAGATGACATGGGCCAGAATGGAAGATGACATGGGGCAAAATAGGAGATGGCATAAAGGCAGAATGGGAGATGACATAGGGGCAGAATGGGAGATGACATGGGGCATTATGGAAGATGACACGGAGGCAGAATAGGATATGACATGGGGGCAGAATGGGAGATGACCTGGGGGGACAATGGGTGATGACATGGAGTCAGAATGGGAGATGCCTTGGGGCAGAATGGGAGATGTCATGGAGGCAGAATGGGGGATGACATGGGGGCAGTGTTAGAATCTATGTTATTTTACTATCGGCCATCTTGTGGTTTGCTGGCTTCTAGTCTTTTCTTCTGGTGCTGGGTTTCTTGGTCATGTGATCTCTGCACCCTTTATTACTCAGCACTTGGCTCCCATTCCCAACTGGACATCAATGTTGTAACGCTCATGCTCTGGCTAAGTAGCCTTGTTTAGTTCTTCTTGCTTTGGACTATTGTTATCCAGGGACTTCTTGTTCCACCAGTTTTGTTTCCTTTAATTTTCGTTTCTGCAACTAACTTTTCTGTTAGGAGGTCTCCTGCTTTTGTTCCCTGTCCTTAGATCTTTTAGGGACCCCTTTCCCCTTCCTACAGGTCTTCATTTGAGTTCAGTGCAGGAGTTTTGTTGGGGCTATTCATAAGGAATAGGGCACCCACCCCAGAGTAGGGTAAAGCTGAGTCTGAGTTGAGGGACAGCTTTTCCCTCCTATTCCTTAGTTCTAAGTTGCAGAACATAACAGGCAGAATGGGAGATGAAATGGGGCAGAATGGGAGATGACACATGGGGGCAAAATAGGAGATGACACATGGGGGCAGAATGGGAGATGACACGGAGGCAGAATAAGATATGACATGGGGCAGAATGGGAGACGACATGGGGGCAGAATGGGAGATGACAAGGAGGCAGATTACGAGATGACATGAGGGCAGAATGGGAGATGACATAGAGGCAGATTAGGAGATGACATGAGGGCAGAATGGGAGATGACATGGGGGCAGAATGGGAGATGACATGGGGCAGAATGGGAGATGACATGGAGCAAAATGGGAGATGACACATGGGGCAGAATGGGAGATGACATGGGGCAGAATGGGAGATGACACGAATGCTGAATGGGAGATGACATAGTGGACAAATTGAGATGGCATAGCGGCAGAATGGGAGATGACTTCGGGCAGAATGGGAGATGACATGCGAGCAGAATGGGAAATGACATGGGGGCAGAATGGGAGATGACATGAAGGCAGAATGGGAAATGACATGAAGGCAGAATGGGAGATGACATGGTGGAAGAATTTAGATGGCATAGGGGCAGAATGGGAGATGACTTCGGGCAGAAAGGGAGATGACATGGGGGCAGAATGGGAAATGACATGGGGGCAGAATGGGAGATGACATGGAGGCAGAATAGGAGATGACATGGGGCAGAATGGGAGATGCCATGAAGGCAGAATGGGAGATGACATGGTGGAAGAACGGAGATGACATGGGGGCAGAATGGGATATGACTTAAGGCACAATGGGAGATGATGACACATGGCGGAAGAATGGGAGATGACATGGAGGCAGAATGGGAGATGACATGAGGGCAGAATGGGAGATGACATGGGGGGAGAATGGAGATGACATGGGGGCAGAATGGGAGATGACATGGGGGAGAATGGAGATGACATGGGGGCAGAATGGGCGATGACATGGGGGGAGAATGGAGATGACATGGGGGCAGAATGGGTGATGACATGGGGGCCGAATGGAGACATAGGGGAAGAATGGGTGATGACATGGGGGCAGGATAGAATGAGAGATGACATGGGGGCACAATGGAGACATGGGGGCAGAATGGGAGATGACATGGGGGCACAATGGAGACATGGGGCAGAAAGGGAGATGACATGGGGCAGAATGGGAGACTACATGTGGCAGAATTGGAGATGACACATGGGAGCAGAAAGGGAGATAACATGGGGCAGAATGGGAGATGACATGGGGCAGAATGAGAGATGACACATGGGGGCAGAATGGGAGATGACACGGAGGCAGAATAGGAGATGACATGTGTGCAGAATGGGAGATGACACGGAGGCAGAATAGGAGATGACGTAGGGGCAGAATGGGAGATGACATGGGGGCAGAATGGAAGATGATATGGGGCAGAATTGGAGATGACATGGGGCAGAAAGGGAGATGACACATGGGGAAAGAATGGGAGATGACATGGGGCAGAATGGGAGATGACACATGGGGGCAGAATGGGAGATAACATGGGGCAGAATGGGAGATGACATGGGGGCAGAATGGGGGATGACAGGGGCAGAATGGGAGATGACATGAGGGCACAATGGAGACATGGGGCAGAATGGAAGATGACATGGGGGCACAATGGAGACATGGGGCAGAATGGGAGATGACATGGAGTCAGAATGGGAGATGACATGGGGCAGAATGGGAGATGACATGGGGGCAGAATGGGGGATGACATGGGGGCAGAATGGGAGATGACATGAGGGCACAATGGAGACATGGGGCAGAATGGAAGATGACATGGGGGCACAATGGAGACATGGGGCAGAATGGGAGATGACATGGGGCAGAATGGGAGACAACATGGGGCAGAATGGGAGATGACACATGGGAGCAGAAAATGAGATGACATGGGGCAGAATGGGAGATGACATGCGGGCAGAATAGGAGATGACATGCGGGCAGAATAGGAGATGACATGCGGGCAGAATGGGAGATGACACGGAGGCTGAATAGGAGATGACGTAAGGGCAGAATGGGAGATGACATGGGGGCAGAATGGGAGATGATATGGGGCAGAATGGGAGATGACATGGGGTAGAAACGAAGATGACACATGGGGACAGAATGGGAGTTGACATGGGGCAGAATGGGAGATGACACATGGGGCAGAATGGGAGATGTCACAGGGCAGAATGGGAGATGACATGGGAGCAGAATGGGCGATGACATGGAGTCAGAATGGGAGGTGATATGGGGCAGAATGGGAGATGACATGGGGGTAGAATTGGGGATGACATGGGGGTAGAATTGGGGATGAAATGGGGCAGAATAGGAGATGACATGGGGGGAGAATGGAGATGACACATGGGGCAGAATGGGAGATGACACGGAGGCAGAAGAGGAGATGACATGGGGCAAAATGGGAGCTGAAATGGGGGCATAATGGGGGATGACATGGGGGCAGAATGGGAGTTGAAATTGGGCAGAATGGGAGATGACATGGGGGGGAGAATGGAGATGACATATGGGGGCAAAATGGGAGATGACATGGGGTAGAAAGGGAGGTGACACATGGGGACAGAATGGGATGTGACATGGGGCAGAATGGGAGATGACACATGGGGGCAGAATGGGAGATGTCATAGGGCAGAATGGGAGATGACATGGGAGCAGAATGGGCTATGACATGGCGTCAGAAAGACAGATGACATGGGGCCGAATGGGAGATGACATGGGGGTAGAATTGGGGATGACATGGGGGCAGAAAGGGAGATGAAATGGGGCAGAATGGGAGATAACATGGGGGGAGAATGGAGATGACACATGGGGGCAGAATGGGAGATGACACGGAGGCAGAATAGGAGATGACATGGGGCAGAATGGGAGCTGAAATAGGGGCAGAATGGGGGATGACATGGGGCAGAATGGGAGATGAAATGGGGCAGAATGGGAGATGACATGGGGGGAGAATGGAGATGACATATGGGGCAGAATGGGAGATGACTTGGGGCACAATGGGAGATGATGACACATGGGGGCAGGATTGGAGATGACATGGAGGCAGAATGGGAGTTGACATGAGGGCAGAATGGGAGATGACATGGGGGGAGAATGGAGATGACATTGGGGCAGAATGGGAGATGACATTGGGGAGAATGGAGATGACATGGGGGCAGAATGAGAGATGACATGGGGGGGGAATGGAGATGACATGGGGGCCGAATGGGTGATGACATGGGGGCAGAATGGAGACATAGGGGAAGAATGGGAGATAACATGGGGGCAGAACAGAATGGGAGATGACATGGGGGCACAATGGAGACATGGGGGCAGAATGGGAGATAACATGGGGGCACAATGGAGACATGGGGCAGAAAGGGAGATGACATGGGGCAGAATGGGAGACGACATGGGGCAGAATGGGAGATGACACATCGGAGCAGTAAGGGAGATGACATGGGGCAGAATGCGAGATGACATGGGGCAGAATGAGAGATGACACATGGGGGCAGAATGGGAGATGACATGGAGGCAGAATAGGAGATGACATGTGGGCAGAATGGGAGATGACACGGAGGCAGAATAGGAGATGACGTAGGGGCAGGATGGGAGATGACATGGGGGCAGAATGGGAGATGATATGGGGCAGAATTGGAGATGACATGGGGCAGAAAGGGGGATGACACATGGGGACAGAATGGGAGATGACATGAGGCAGAATGGGAGATGACACATGGGGGCAGAATGGGAGATGACATGGGGCAGAATGGGAGATGACATGGGGCAGAATGGGAGATGACATGGGGGCTGAATGGGGGATAACATGGGGGCAGAATGGGAGATGACATGAGGGCATAATGGAGACATGGGGCAGAATGGAAGATGACATGGGGGCACAATGGAGACGTGGGGCAGAATGGGAGATGACATGGGGCAGAATGGGAGACGACATGGGGCAGAATGGGAGATGACATGGGGCAGAATGAGAGATGACACATGGGGGCAGAATGGGAGATGACATGCGCGCAGAATAGGAGATGACATGCAGGCAGAATGGGAGATGATACGGAGGCAGAACAGGAGATGACGTAAGGGCAGAATGGGAGATGACATGGGGGCAGAATGGGAGATGATATGGGGCAGAATGGGAGATGACATGGGGTAGAAAGGGAGATGACACATGGGGACAGAATGGAAGGTGACATGGGGTAGAATGGGAGTTGACACATGGGGGCAGAATGGGAGATGTCACAGGGCAGAATGGGAGATGACATGGGAGCAGAATGGGCGATGACATGTAGTCAGAATGGGAGATGACATGGGGGAGAATGGGAGATGACATGGGGCATAATGGGGGATGACATGGGGGCAGAATGGGAGATGAAATGGGGCAGAATGGGAGATGACATGGGGGGGGAATGGAGATGACATATGGGGCAGAATGGGAGTTGACATGGAGGCAGAATAGGAGATGACATGGTGCAGAATGGGAGATGACATGGAGGCAGAAGAGGAGATGACATGGGGCAAAATGGGAGCTGAAATGGGGGCATAATGGGGGATGACATGGGGGCAGAATGGGAGTTGAAATTGGGCAGAATGGGAGATGACATGGGGGGGAGAATGGAGATGACATATGGGGGCAAAATGGGAGATGACATGGGGTAGAAAGGGAGGTGACACATGGGGACAGAATGGGATGTGACATGGGGCAGAATGGGAGATGACACATGGGGGCAGAATGGGAGATGTCATAGGGCAGAATGGGAGATGACATGGGAGCAGAATGGGCTATGACATGGCGTCAGAAAGACAGATGACATGGGGCCGAATGGGAGATGACATGGGGGTAGAATTGGGGATGACATGGGGGCAGAAAGGGAGATGAAATGGGGCAGAATGGGAGATAACATGGGGGGAGAATGGAGATGACACATGGGGGCAGAATGGGAGATGACACGGAGGCAGAATAGGAGATGACATGGGGCAGAATGGGAGCTGAAATAGGGGCAGAATGGGGGATGACATGGGGCAGAATGGGAGATGAAATGGGGCAGAATGGGAGATGACATGGGGGGAGAATGGAGATGACATATGGGGCAGAATGGGAGATGACTTGGGGCACAATGGGAGATGATGACACATGGGGGCAGGATTGGAGATGACATGGAGGCAGAATGGGAGTTGACATGAGGGCAGAATGGGAGATGACATGGGGGGAGAATGGAGATGACATTGGGGCAGAATGGGAGATGACATTGGGGAGAATGGAGATGACATGGGGGCAGAATGAGAGATGACATGGGGGGGGAATGGAGATGACATGGGGGCCGAATGGGTGATGACATGGGGGCAGAATGGAGACATAGGGGAAGAATGGGAGATAACATGGGGGCAGAACAGAATGGGAGATGACATGGGGGCACAATGGAGACATGGGGGCAGAATGGGAGATAACATGGGGGCACAATGGAGACATGGGGCAGAAAGGGAGATGACATGGGGCAGAATGGGAGACGACATGGGGCAGAATGGGAGATGACACATCGGAGCAGTAAGGGAGATGACATGGGGCAGAATGCGAGATGACATGGGGCAGAATGAGAGATGACACATGGGGGCAGAATGGGAGATGACATGGAGGCAGAATAGGAGATGACATGTGGGCAGAATGGGAGATGACACGGAGGCAGAATAGGAGATGACGTAGGGGCAGGATGGGAGATGACATGGGGGCAGAATGGGAGATGATATGGGGCAGAATTGGAGATGACATGGGGCAGAAAGGGGGATGACACATGGGGACAGAATGGGAGATGACATGAGGCAGAATGGGAGATGACACATGGGGGCAGAATGGGAGATGACATGGGGCAGAATGGGAGATGACATGGGGCAGAATGGGAGATGACATGGGGGCTGAATGGGGGATAACATGGGGGCAGAATGGGAGATGACATGAGGGCATAATGGAGACATGGGGCAGAATGGAAGATGACATGGGGGCACAATGGAGACGTGGGGCAGAATGGGAGATGACATGGGGCAGAATGGGAGACGACATGGGGCAGAATGGGAGATGACATGGGGCAGAATGAGAGATGACACATGGGGGCAGAATGGGAGATGACATGCGCGCAGAATAGGAGATGACATGCAGGCAGAATGGGAGATGATACGGAGGCAGAACAGGAGATGACGTAAGGGCAGAATGGGAGATGACATGGGGGCAGAATGGGAGATGATATGGGGCAGAATGGGAGATGACATGGGGTAGAAAGGGAGATGACACATGGGGACAGAATGGAAGGTGACATGGGGTAGAATGGGAGTTGACACATGGGGGCAGAATGGGAGATGTCACAGGGCAGAATGGGAGATGACATGGGAGCAGAATGGGCGATGACATGTAGTCAGAATGGGAGATGACATGGGGGAGAATGGGAGATGACATGGGGCATAATGGGGGATGACATGGGGGCAGAATGGGAGATGAAATGGGGCAGAATGGGAGATGACATGGGGGGGGAATGGAGATGACATATGGGGCAGAATGGGAGTTGACATGGAGGCAGAATAGGAGATGACATGGTGCAGAATGGGAGATGACATGGAGGCAGATTAAGAGATGACATAGGGGCAGAATGGGAGATGACATGGGGGCAGAATGGGAGATGACATGGCGCAGAATGGGAGATGACATGGGGCAGAATGGGAGATGACACATGGGGGCAGAAAGGGAGATGACATGGGTCAGTATGGGAGATGACATGGGGCAGAATAAGAGATGACACATGGGGGCAGAATGGGAGATGACATGGGGGCAGAATGGGAGATGACATGAGGGCAGAATGGGAGATGACATGGGGCAGAATGGGAGATGACATGGGGGCTGAATGGGGGATAACATGGGGGCAGAATGGGAGATGACATGAGGGCATAATGGAGACATGGGGCAGAATGGAAGATGACATGGGGGCACAATGGAGACGTGGGGCAGAATGGGAGATGACATGGGGCAGAATGGGAGACGACATGGGGCAGAATGGGAGATGACATGGGGCAGAATGAGAGATGACACATGGGGGCAGAATGGGAGATGACATGCGGGCAGAATAGGAGATGACATGCAGGCAGAATGGGAGATGATACGGAGGCAGAACAGGAGATGACATAAGGGCAGAATGGGAGATGACATGGGGGCAGAATGGGAGATGATATGGGGCAGAATGGGAGATGACATGGGGTAGAAAGGGAGATGACACATGGGGACAGAATGGAAGGTGACATGGGGCAGAATGGGAGTTGACACATGGGGGCAGAATGGGAGATGTCACAGGGCAGAATGGGAGATGACATGGGAGCAGAATGGGCGATGACATGGAGTCAGAATGGGAGATGACATGGGGGAGAATGGGAGATGACATGGGGCATAATGGGGGATGACATGGGGGCAGAATGGGAGATGAAATGGGGCAGAATGGGAGATGACATGGGGGGGGAATGGAGATGACATATGGGGCAGAATGGGAGTTGACATGGAGGCAGAATAGGAGATGACATGGTGCAGAATGGGAGATGACATGGAGGCAGATTAAGAGATGACATAGGGGCAGAATGGGAGATGACATAGGGGCAGAATGGGAGATGACATGGGGCAGAATGGGAGATGACACATGAGGGCAGAAAGGGAGATGACATGGGGCAGAATAAGAGATGACACATGGGGGCAGAATGGGAGATGACATGGGGGCAGAATGGGAGATGACATGAGGGCAGAAAGGGACATGACATGGAGGCAGAATGGGAGATGACATGGGGCAGAATTTGGAGATGACATGGGGGCAGAATGGGAGATGACATGGTGGAAGAATGGAGATGACATAGGAGCAGAATGGGAGATGACATGAAGGCAGAATGGGAGATGACATGGTGGAAGAATGGAGGTGACATGGGGGCAGAAAGGGAGATGATATGGAGGCAGAATAGGAGATGACATAGGGGCAGAATGGGAGATGACATGGGGGCAGAATGGGAGATGACATGGGGCAGAATGGGAGATGACACATGGGGGCAGAATGGGAGATGACATGGGGCAGAATGGGGTTGACATGGGGGCAGTGTTAGAATCTATGTTGTTTTACTATCGGCCATCTTGTTGTGGTTTGCTGGCTTCTAGTCTTTTCCTCTGGTGCTCGGTTTCTTGGTCACGTGATCTCTTCACTCTTTATTACTCAGCACCTGGATATCATTCCCAGCTGGACAGCAGTGTTGTAACGCTCATGCTCTGGCTAAGTAGCCTTGTTTCGTTTTTCTTGCTTTGGACTATTGTTATCCTGGGACTTCTTGTTCCATCAGTTTTGTTTCCTTTAATTATCGTTTCTGCAACTAACTTTTCTGTTACGAGGTCTCCTGCATTTGCTCCTAGTCCTTAGATCTTTTAGGGACCCCTTTCCGCTTCCTACAAGTCTTCGTTTGAGTTCAGTGCAGGAGTTTCGTTGGGGCTATTCATAAGGAATAGGACACCCACTGCAGCGTAGGGTAAAGCTGAGTCTGAGTGCAGGGACAGCTTTTCCCTCCTATTCCTTAGTTCTAAGTTGCAGAACATAACAGGCAGAATGGGAGATGAAATGGGGCAGAATGGGAGATGACACATGGGGGCAAAATAGGAGATGACACATGGGGGCAGAATGGGAGATGACACGGAGGCAGAATAAGAAATGCAATGGGGCAAAATGGGAGATGACATGGGGGCAGAATGGGAGATGACACGGAGGAAGATTAGGAAATTACATAGGGCCAGAATGGGAGATGACCTGGGGGCAGAATGGGAGATGACATGGGGCAGAATGGGAGATGACATGGAGCAGAATGGGAGATGACACATGGGGGCAGAAAGGGAGATGACATGGGGCAGAATGGGAGATGACACGAGGCAGAATGAGAGATGACACATGGGGGCAGAATGGGAGATGACATGGGGGCAGAATGGGAGATGACATGGAGGCAGAATGGGAAATGACATGTTGGAAGAATGGAGAAGACATAAGGGCAGAATGGGAGATGACATGGGGTAAAATGGGAGATGACTTGGGGCAGAATGGGAGATGACAAGGGGGCAGAATGGAATATGACATGGAGGCAGAATAGAAGATGACATAGGGGCAGAATGGGAGATGACATGGGGGCAGAATGGGAGATGACATGGGGCAGAATAGGAGATGACATCAAGGCAGAATGGGAGATGACATGGTGGAAGAATGGAGATGACATAAGGGCAGAATGGGAGATGACATGGGGCAAAATGGGAGATGACTTGGGGCAGAATGGGAGATGACAAGGGGGCAGAATGGAAGATGGCATGGAGGCAGAATAGGAGATGACATAGGGGCCGAATGGGAGATGACATGGGGGCAGAATGGGAGATGACATGGGGCAGAATAGGAGATGACATAGGGGCATAATGGGAGATGACACGGGGCAGAATGGGAGATGACACGGGGAAGAATGGGAGATGACACATGGGGTAGAGTGAGAGATGACATTTGGCAGAATGGGAGATGACACGGGACAGAATGGGAGATGACACATGGGGTAGAATGGGAGATAACATGGGGCAGAATGGGAGAAGACACATGGGGATAGAATGGGAGATGACACGGAGGCAGAATAGGAGATGACATGGGGCAGAATGGGAGATGACATGGGGCAGAATGGGAGATGACATGGGGGCCGAATGGGCGATAACATGGAGTCAGAATGGGAGTTGACATGGGGCAGAATGGGAGATGACACGGAGGCAGAATAGGAGATGACATGGGGAAAAATGGGAGATTACATGGGGGCAGAATGGGAGATGAGACATGGGCGCAGAATGGGAGATGACACTGAGGTAGAATAGGAGATGAGATGGGGGCAGAATAGGAGATGACATGGGGGAAGAATGGGAGATGACATGGAGGCAGAATGGGAGATGACATGGGGCAGAATGGGAGATGACGTAGGGGCAGAATGGTGGATGACATGGGGCAAAATTTGGAGATGACATGGGGCAGAATGGGAGATGACATGAAGGCAGTGTAAAGTTACGGGGTCAGTGGGTGCTCTTGTCCGCTGGCCCAGCCGCCTTTAGACGTGGACCAGGGCTCATTCCCAACTGAACACCCGGACTACTCAACCGTGGGCGAAACACTACTCAGACAACACAGGGTGAGGGAATCATGATATTAAGGCTTTATCCCCAGCAACTAACAGCATATAACACATAACCAGCACAGCACAAATTTTAACAGGACAGAGTCTCACCCTTCCGCTGGCTCACCAGGGTTTTAGATTCTTCGTATCTCAGATCTTCCAGGACTATTTGCTCCAAACCAGTGGTCCCATTCTTTTGGCAGGCACCCACCCAGAATGAAATAATGCCGGAGTATGGAACTGAGACTGCACGGCAAAGTCTGTAACCAGGTGACCGAAATGTCCCAACCTGGGTTGCGTCCTATTCGATCGTTTTTCTCCCATTCGAATCCGAAGATCCTAAATTAGCTGCCTGTCTTCAAGCTAGTGCACCTGAAGTCGGGACCGACATCCCTAGGCAGAGGGCAGTACACAAAAAACTCCTGGTCAACTGAACAGTCCTCCTGATATACCCTCAGCCCTCTTTGCAAGATACTGGGGACTTCACGATTGGTGGAATAAGACTGTCTTTTCATTGGCTGGATCTCAAGTCCCATATAACCATTTTTGGTCGTATTGCAGTCCAGGCAAGGGAGAGCCACATACTGATTGATATAGTCCTAAAATGGAATGCTAGTAGGAAACATTCGGTTTGCAAGTTATGACATTAGAACAATGTTGGCTGAGGCTATTTACATAGAGTCAACAGTCCACATGATAATACAATGGCATTCTAACAGGATTAAATTCCTCTGACCCTACAGAGGAGAGATAATTGCATTACTCATGTTAACATCACCAACATCTACAAGACTCTAGAAACAATGGGTATACAAAACAGTGTCCAGCTAGATTGTAAGAACTTAACCCATGAGTGGCATATTACGAGTTTGCCACAAAATACCAAATTGTCCGGATAAATAAGAAATCATCCTATGTTGTATATAAAATGGGTCCATTTCGTCACAGGCAGAATGGGAGATGACATGGTGGAAGAACGGAGATGACATAGGGGCAGAATGGGAGATGACTTGGGGTAGAAAGGGAGATGACATGGGGGCAGAATAGGAGATGACTTGGGGCAGAATGGGAGATGACATGGGGGCAGAAAGGGAAATGACATGGGGGCAGAATGGGAGATGACATGGAGGCAGAATAGGAGATGACATGGGGGCAGAATGGGAGATGACATGGGGGCAGAATGGGCGATAACATGGAGTCAGAATGGGAGTTGACATGGGGCAGAATGGGAGATGACATGGTGGAGAATGGTGATGACACATGAGGGCAGAATGGGAGATGACACAGAGGCAGAATAGGAGATGACATGGGGCAGAATGGGAGATTACATGGGGGCAGAATGGGAGATGAAACATGGGCGCAGAATGGGAGATGACACTGAGGTAGAATAGGAGATGAGATGGGGCAGATTAGGAGTTGACATAGGGGCAGAATGGGAGATGACATGGGGGCAGAATGGGAGATGACGTAGGGGCAGAATGGGAGATGACATGGGGCAGAATGGGAGATGACACGGGGCAGAATGAGAGATGACACATGGGGCAGAATGGGAGATGACAAGGAGGCAGTATAATAGATGACATGGGGGCAGAATGGGAGATGACATGGAGGCAGAATGGGAGATGACAGGGGGCAGAATTTGAAGATGACATGGGACAGAATGGGAGATGACATGGTGGAAGAATGGAGATGACATAGGAGCTGAATGGGAGATGATATGAAGGCAGAATGGGAGATGACATAGTGGAAGAATGGAGATGACATGGGGGCAGAATGGGAGATGACATGGTGGAAGAATGGAGATGACATAGGAGTTGAATGGGAGATGACATGAAGGCAGAATTGGAGATGACATGGGGCAGAATTGGAGATGACATGGGGCAGAATGGGCGATGACATGGAGTCAGAATAGGAGATGACATGGGGCAGAATGGGAGATGATATGGGGGCAGAATGCGGGATGGCATCAGGGCAGAATGGGAGATGAAATGGGGCAGAATGGGAGATGAAATGGAGGGAGAATGGAGATGACACATGGGAGCAGAATGGGAGATGACACGGAGGAAGAATAGGAGATGACATGGTGGCAGAATGGGAGATGACACGGAGGCAGATTAAGTGTTGACATATAGGCAGAATGGGAGATGACATGGGGGCAGAATGGGAGATGACATGGCGCAGAATGGGAGATGACATGGCGCAGAATGGGAGATGACACAAGGGTTCAGAAAGGGAGATGACATGGGGCAGAATGGGAGATGACACGGGGCAGAATGAGAAATGACACATGGGGCAGAATGGGAGATGACAAGGAGGCAGTATAGGAGATGACATGGGGGCAGAATGGGAGATGACATGGGGCAGAATGGGAGATGACATGGAGGCAGAATGGGAGATGACATGGGGCAGAATTTGAACATGACATGGGGCAGAATGGGTGATGACATGGTGGAAGAATGGAGATGACATAGGAGCAGAATGGGAGATGACATGAAGGCAGAATGGGAGATGACATGGTGGAAGAATGGAGATGACATGGGGGCAGAATGGGAGATGACTTGGGGCAGAATGGGAGATGATAAGGGGGCAGAATCGGAGATGACATGGAGGCAGAATAGGAGATGACCTAGGGGCAGAATGGGAGATGACATGGGGGCAGAATGGGAGATGATATGGGGCAGAATGGGATATGACACATGGGGCAGAATGGGAGATAACATGGGGCAGAATGGGAGATGACACGGGGCAGAATGGGAGATGACACACGGGGATAGAATGGGAGATAACACGGAGGCAGAATAGGAGATGATATGGGGGCAGAATGGGAGATGACATGGGGGCAGAATGGGCGATAACATGGAGTCAGAATGGGAGTTGACATGGGGCAGAATGGGAGATGACATGGTGGAGAATGGTGATGACACATGGGGGCAGAATGGGAGATGACACAGAGGCAGAATAGGAGATGACATGGGGCAGAATAGGAGATTACATGGGGGCAGAATGGGAGATGAAACATGGGCGCAGAATGGGAGATGACACTGAGGTAGAATAGGAGATGAGATGGGGGCAGATTAGGAGTTGATATAGGGGCAGAATGGGAGATGACATGGGGGCAGAATGGGAGATGACGTAGGGGCAGAATGGGAGATGACATGGGGCAGAATGGGAGATGACACAAGGGGGCAGAAAGGGAGATGACATGGGGCAGAATGGGAGAGGAAACGGGGCAGAATGAGAGATGACACATGGGGCAGAATGGGAGATGACAAGTAGGCAGCATAGGAGATGACATGGGGGCAGAATGGGAGATGACATGGAGGCAGAATGGGAGATGACAGGGGGCAGAATTTGAAGATGACATGAAGGCAGAATGGGAGATGACATGGTGGAAGAATGGAGATGACATGGGGGCAGAATGGGAGATGACTTGGGGCAGAATGGGAGATGATAAGGGGGCAGAATCGGAGATGACATGGAGGCAGAATAGGAGATAACGTAGGGGCAGAATGGGAGATGACATGGGGGCAGAATGGGAGATGATATGGGGCAGAATGGGATATGACACATGGGGCAGAATGGGAGATAACATGGGGCAGAATGGGAGATGACACGGGGCAGAATGGTAGATGACACATGGGGATAGAATGGGAGATGACACGGAGGCAGAATAGGAGATGGCATGGGGGCAGAATGGGAGAAGACATGGGGGCAGAATGGGCGATAACATGGAGTCAGAATGGGAGTTGACATGGGGCTGAATGGAAGATGACATGGTGGAGAATAGTGATGACGCATGGGGGCAGAATGGGAGATGACACGGAGGCAGAATAGGAGATGACATGGGGCAGAATGGGAGATTACATGGGGGCAGAATGGGAGATGAGACATGGGCGCAGAATGGGAGATGACACTGAGGTAGAATAGGAGATGAGATGGGGGCAGAATAAGAGATGACATGGGGGAAGAATGGGAGATGACATGGGGCAGAATGGGAGATGACATGGGGCAGAATGAGAGATGACGTAGGGGCAGAATGGGAGATGACATGGGGGCAGAATGGGAGATGACACAAGGGGGCAGAAAGGGAGATGACATGGGGCAGAATGGGAGATGACACGGGGCAGATTGAGAGATGACACATGGGGCAGAATGGGAGATGACAAGGAGGCAGTATAGGAGATGACAAGGAGGCAGTATAGGAGATGACATGGGGGCAGAATGGGAGATGACATGGGGGCAGAATGGGAGATGACATGGAGGCAGAATGGGAGATGACATGGGGCAGAATTTGAAGATGACATGGGACAGAATGGGAGATGACATGGTGGAAGAATGGAGATGACATAGGAGCAGAATGGGAGATGACATGAAGGCAGAATGGGAGATGACATGGTGGAAGAATGGAGATGACATGGGGGCAGAATGGGAGATGACTTGGGGCAGAATGGGAGATGATAAGGGGGCAGAATCGGAGATGACATGGAAGCAGAATAGGAGATGACATAGGGGCAGAATGGGAGATGACATGGGGGCAGAATGGGAGATGACATGGGGCAAAATGGGAGATGACACATGGGGCAGAATGGGAAATAACATGGGGCAGAATGGGAGAAGACACGGGGCAGAATGGGAAATGACACATGGGGATAGAATGGGAGATGACACGGAGGCAGAATAGGAGATGACATGGGACAGAATGGGAGATGACATGGGGGCAGAATGGGCGATAACATGGAGTCAGAATGGGAGTTGACATGGGGTAGAATGGGAGATGACATGGTGGAGAATGGTGATGACACATGGGGGCAGAATGGGAGATGACACGGAGGCAGAATAGGAGATGACATGGGGCAGAAAGGGAGATTACATGGGGGCAGAATGGGAGATGAGACATGGGCGCAGAATGGGAGATGACACTGAGGTAGAATAGGAGATGAGATGGGGGAAGAATAGGAGATGACATTGGGGAAGAATGGGAGATGACATGGAGGCAGAATGGGAGATGACATGGGGCAGAATGGGAGATGACGTAGGGGCAGAATGGGAGATGACAAGGGGGCAAAATTTGGAGATGACATGGGGCAGAATGGGAGATGACATGAAGGCTGTGTAAAGTTACGGGGTCAGTGGGTGCTCTTGTCCGCTGGCCCAGCCGCCTTTAGAAAGACAACGTGGACCAGGGCTCATCCCCAACTGAACGCCCGGACTACTCAACCGTGGGCGAAACACTACTCAGACAACACAGGGTGAGGGAATCATGATATTAAGGCTTTATTAGATCCCCAACAACTAACAGCATATAACACATAACCAGCACAGCACAAATTGTAACAGGCAACAGAGTCTCACCCTTCCGCTGGCTCACCAGGGTTTTAGATTCTTCGCATCTCAGATCTTCCAGGACTATTTGCTCCAAACCAGTGGTCCCCTTCTTTTGGCAGGCACCCGCCCAGAAAGAAATAATGCCGGAGTTTGGAACTGAGACTGCACGGCAAAGTCTGTAACCAGGTGACCGAAATGTCCCAACATGGGTTGCGTCCTATGCGAACGTTGTTCTCCCATTCGAATCCGAAGATCCTAAATTAGCTGCCTGTCTTCAAGCTAGTGCACCTGCAGTCGGGACTGACATCCCTAGGCTGAGGGCAGTAGACAAAAAACTTCTGGTCAACTGAACAGTCCTCCTGATATACCCTCAGCCCTCATTGCAGGATACCGGGGACTTCACGATTGGTGGAATAAGACTGTCTTTTCATTGGCTGTATCTCAAGTCCCATATAACCATCTTTGGTCGTATTGCAGTCCAGGCGAGGGAGAGCCACATACTGATTGATATAGTCCTACAATGGAATGCTAGTAGGAGACATTCGGTTTGCAAGTTATGACATTAGAACAATGGTGGCTAAGGCAATTTACATAGAGTCAACAATCCACATGGTAATACAATGGCATTCTAACAGGATTAAATTCCTCTGACCCTACAGAGGAGAGATAATTGCATTACTCATGTTAACATCACCAACATCTACAAGACTCTAGAAACAATGGGTATACAAAACAGTGTCCAGCTAGATTGTAAGAACTTAACCCATGAGTGGCATATTACGAGTTTGCCACAAAATACCAAATTGTCCAGATAAATAAGAAATCATCCTATGTTGTATATAAAAGGGGTCCATTTAGTCACAGGCAGAATGGGAGATGACATGGTGGAAGAACGGAGATGACATAGGGGCAGAATGGGAGATGACTTAGGGCAAAAAGGGAGATGACATGGGGGCAGAATGGGAGATGACATGGGGCAGAATGGGAAATGACATGGGGGCAGAATGGGAAATGACATGGGGCAGAATGGGAGATGACATGGAGGCAGAACAGGAGATGACATGGGGCAGAATGGGAGATGACAAGGTGGAAGAATGGAGTTGACATGGGGGCAGAATGGGAGATGACATGGGGCAGAATGGGAGATGACATGGGGGGAATGGAGGTGACATGGGGCAGAATGGGAGATGACATGGGGGAGAATGGAGATGACATGGGGCAGAATGCAGACATAGGGGAAGAATGCGAGATGACATGGGGGCAGAAGGGGAGATGACATGGGGCACAATGGTGACATGAGGCAGAATAGGAGATGACATGGGGCACAATGGAGATGACATGGAGCAGAATGGGTGATGACACGGAGGCAGAATAGGAGATGACATGGGAGCAGAATTGGGGATGACACGGAGGCAGAATAGGAGATGACATAGGGGCAGAATGGGAGATGACATGGGGCAGAATGGGAGATGCCATGGGGCAGAATGGGAGATGACGAGGCAGAAAGGGAGATGACACATGGGGTAGAATGGGAGATGACATGGGGCAGAATGGAAGATGACACATGGGGGCAGAATGGGAGATGACATAGGGCAGAATGGGAGATGACATGGGGGCAGAATGGGGGATGACATCGGGGCAGAATGGGAGATGAAATGGGGCAGAACGGGAGATGACATGGGGGGAGAATGGAGATGACACATGGGAGCAGAATGTGAGATGACACGGAGGGAGATTAGGAGATGACATAGGGGGGAGAATGGGAGATGACATGGGGCAGAATGGGAGATAACATGGCGCAGAATGGGAGATGACATGGGGTAGAATGGGAGATGACACAAGGGGGCAGAAAGGGAGATGACATGGGGCAGAATGGGAGATGACACGGGGCAGAATGAGAGATGACACATGGGGCAGAATGGGAGATGACATGGAGGCAGTATAGGAGATGACTTGGGGGCAGAATGGGAGATGACATGGAGGCAGAATAGGAGATGACATGGGGCACAATGGAGATGACATGGGGCAGAATGGGTGATGACACGGAGGCAGAATAGGAGATGACATGGGAGCAGAATGGAGGGTAACACGGAGGCAGAATAGGAGATGACATACGGGCAGAATGGGAGATGACATGGGGGCAGAATGGGAGATAACATGGGGCTGAATGGGAGAAGACGAGGCAGAAAGGGAGATGACACATGGGGATAGAATGGGAGATGACATGGGGCAGAATGGGAGATGACACATGGGGGCAGAATGGGAGATGACATAGGGCAGAATGGGAGATGACATGGGGGCAGAATGGGGGATGACATCGGGGCAGAATGGGAGATGAAATGGGGCAGAATTGGAGATGACATGGGGGGAGAATGGAGATGACACATGGGAGCAGAATGGGAGATGACACGGAGGAAGATTAGGAGATGACATAGGGGGAGAATGGGAGATGACATGGGGCAGAATGGGAGATGACATGGCGCAGAATGGGAGATGACATGGGGTAGAATGGGAGATGACACAAGGGGGCAGAAAGGGAGATGACATGGGGCAGAATGGGAGATGACACGGGGCAGAATGAGAGATGACACATGGGGCAGAATGGGAGATGACATGGAGGCAGTATAGGAGATGACTTGGGGGCAGAATGGGAGATGACATGGAGGCAGAATGGGAGATGAGATGGTGGAAGAATGGAGATGACATAGGAGCAGAATGGGAGATGAAATTGGGCAGAATGGGAGATGACATGGGGGCAGAATGGGAGATGACATGGAGTCAGATTAGGAGATGACATAGGGGCAGAATGGGAGATGACATGGGGGCAGTATAGGAGATGACTTGGGGGCAGAATGGGAGATGACATGGAGGCAGAATAGGAGATGACATGGGGCACAATGGAGATGACATGGGGCAGAATGGGTGATGACACGGAGGCAGAATAGGAGATGACATGGGAGCAGAATGGGGGGTGACACGGAGGCAGAATAGGAGATGACATAGGGGCAGAATGGGAGATGACATGGGGGCAGAATGGGAGATGACATAGGGCAGAATGGGAGATGACACACGGAGGCAGAATAGGAGATGACATGGGGGCAGAATGGGAGATGACACGGGGCAGAATGAGAGATGACACATGGGGCAGAATGGGAGATGACATGGAGGCAGTATAGGAGATGACTTGGGGGCAGAATGGGAGATGACATGGAGGCAGAATAGGAGATGACATGGGGCACAATGGAGATGACATGGGGCAGAATGGGTGATGACACGGAGGCAGAATAGGAGATGATATGGGAGCAGAATGGGGGGTGACACGGAGGCAGAATAGGAGATGACATAGGGGCAGAATGGGAGATGACATGGGGGCAGAATGGGAGATGACATGGTGGAAGAATGGAGATGACATAGGAGCAGAATGGGATATGATATGAAGGCAGAATGGGAGATGACATGGTGGAAGAATGGAGATGACATGGGGCAGAATGGGAGATGACTTGGGGCAGAATGGGAGATGATAAGGGGGCAGAATGGGAGATGACATGGAGGCAGAATAGGAGATGACATAGGGGCAGAATGGGAGATGACATGGGGGCAGAATGGGAGATGACATGGGGCAGAATGGGAGATGACACATGGGGGCAGAATGGGAGATAACATGGGGCAGAATGGGAGATGACACGGGGCAGAATGGGAGATGACACATGGGGGCAGAATGGGAGATGACATGGGGCAGAATGGGAGGTGACACGGGACAGAATGGGAGATGACACCTGGGGTAAGAAGAGGAGATGACACGGAGGCAGAATAGGATATGATATGAGGGCAGAATGGGAGATGACATGGGGGCAGAATTGGCGATAACATGGAGTCAGAATGGGAGATGACATGGGGGCAGAATGGGGGATGACATGGGGCAGAATGGGGGATGACATGGGGGCAGTGTTAGAATCTATGTTGTTTTACTATCGGCCATCTTGTTGTGGTTTGCTGGCTTCTAGTCTTTTCCTCTGGTGCTCGGTTTCTTGGTCACGTGATCTCTGCACCCTTTATTACTCAGCACCTGGCTCTCATTCCCAGCTGGACATCAGTGTTGTAACGCTCATGCTCTGCTAAGTAGCCTTGTTTAGTTCTTCTTGCTTTTGACTATTGTTATCCTGGGACTTCTTGATCCACCAGTTTTGTTTCCTTTAATTTTTGTTTCTGCAGCTAACTTTTCTGTTAGGAGGTCTCCTGCTTTTGCTCCCAGTCCTTAGATCTTTTAGGGACCCCTTTCCCCTTCCTACAGGTCTTCGTTTGAGTTCAGTGCAGGAGTTTCGTTGGGGCTATTCATAAGGAATAGGGCACCCACCCCAGCGTAGGGTAAAGCTGAGTCCAAGTGCAGGGACAGCTTTTCCCTCCTATTCCTTAGTTCTAAGTTGCAGAACATAACAGGCAGAATGGGAGATGAAATGGGGCAGAATGGGAGACGACACATGGGGGCAAAATAGGAGATGACACGGAGGCAGAATAGGAGATGACATGGGGGCAGAATGGGAGATGACAAGGAGGCAGATTAAGAGGTGACATAGGGGCAGAATGGGAGATGACATGGGGGCACAATGGGAGATGACATGGGGCAGAATGGGAGATGACATGGAGCAGAATGGGAGATGACACATGGGGGCAGAAAGGGAGATGACATGGAGCAGAATGGGAGATGACACACGGAGGCAGAATAGGAGATGACATGGGGGCAGAATGGGAGATGACATGGGGGCAGAATGGGATATGACATGGAGGCAGAATGGGAGATGACATGGGGCAGAATTTGCAGATGACATGGGGCAGAATGGAAGATGACATGAAGGCAGAATGGTAGATGACCTTGTGGAAGAATGGAGATGACATAGGGGCAGAATGGGAGATGACAAGGGGCAAAATGGGAGATGACATGGAGCCAGAATAGGAGATGACATAGGGGCAGAATGGGAGATGACATGGGGGCAGAATGAGAGATGACATGGGGCAGAATAGGAGATGACATAGGGGCAGAATGGGAGATGACATGGGGGCAGAATGGGAGATGACATGGGGCAGAATGGGAGATGACACGGGGAAGAATGTGAGATGACACATGGGGCAGATTGGGAGATGTCATGGGGCAGAATGGGAGATGACACGAGGCAGAATGGGAGATGACACATGGGGCAGAATGGGAGATGACATGGGGGAGAATGGAGATGACACATGCGGGCAGAATGGAAGATGACACGGAGGCGGAATAGGAGATGAAATGGGGCAGAATGGGAGATGACATGGGGGCAGAATGGGAGATGAAATGGGGCAGAATGGGAGATGACATGGGGGCAGAATGGGAGATGACATGGAGTCCGATTAGGAGATGACATAGGGGCAGAATGGGAGATGACATGGGGGCAGTATAGGAGATGACTTGGGGGCAGAATGGGAGATGACATGGAGGCAGAATAGGAGATGACATGGGGCACAATGGAGATGACATGGGGCAGAATGGGTGATGACACGGAGGCAGAATAGGAGATGACATGGGAGCAGAGTGGGGGGTGACACGGAGGCAGAATAGGAGATGACATAGGGGCAGAATGGGAGATGACATGGGGGCAGAATGGGAGATGACATAGGGCAGAATGGGAGATGACACACGGAGGCAGAATAGGAGATGACATGGGGGCAGAATGGGAGATGACACGGGGCAGAATGAGAGATGACACATGGGGCAGAATGGGAGATGACATGGAGGCAGTATAGGAGATGACTTGGGGGCAGAATGGGAGATGACATGGAGGCAGAATAGGAGATGACATGGGGCACAATGGAGATGACATGGGGCAGAATGGGTGATGACACGGAGGCAGAATAGGAGATGACATGGGAGCAGAATGGGGGGTGACACGGAGGCAGAATAGGAGATGACATAGGGGCAGAATGGGAGATGACATGGGGGCAGAATGGGAGATGACATGGTGGAAGAATGGAGATGACATAGGAGCAGAATGGGAGATGACATGAAGGCAGAATGGGAGATGACATGGTGGAAGAATGGAGATGACATGGGGCAGAATGGGAGATGACTTGGGGCAGAATGGGAGATGATAAGGGGGCAGAATGGGAGATGACATGGAGGCAGAATAGGAGATGACATAAGGGCAGAATGGGAGATGACATGGGGGCAGAATGGGAGATGACATGGGGCAGAATGGGAGATGACACATGGGGGCAGAATGGGAGATAACATGGGGCAGAATGGGAGATGACACGGGGCAGAATGGGAGATGACACATGGGGGCAGAATGGGAGATGACATGGGGCAGAATGGGAGGTGACACGGGACAGAATGGGAGATGACACCTGGGGTAAGAAGAGGAGATGACACGGAGGCAGAATAGGATATGACATGAGGGCAGAATGGGAGATGACTTGGGGGCAGAATTGGCGATGACATGGAGTCAGAATGGGAGATGACATGGGGGCAGAATGGGGGATGACATGGGGCAGAATGGGGGATGACATGGGGGCAGTGTTAGAATCTATGTTGTTTTACTATCGGCCATCTTGTTGTGGTTTGCTGGCTTCTAGTCTTTTCCTCTGGTGCTCGGTTTCTTGGTCACGTGATCTCTGCACCCTTTATTACTCAGCACCTGGCTCTCATTCCCAGCTGGACATCAGTGTTGTAACGCTCATGCTCTGCTAAGTAGCCTTGTTTAGTTCGTCTTGCTTTTGACTATTGTTATCCTGGGACTTCTTGATCCACCAGTTTTGTTTCCTTTAATTTTTGTTTCTGCAGCTAACTTTTCTGTTAGGAGGTCTCCTGCTTTTGCTCCCAGTCCTTAGAACTTTTAGGGACCCCTTTCCCCTTCCTACAGGTCTTCGTTTGAGTTCAGTGCAGGAGTTTCGTTGGGGCTATTCATAAGGAATAGGGCACCCACCCCAGCGTAGGGTAAAGCTGAGTCCGAGTGCAGGGACAGCTTTTCCCTCCTATTCCTTAGTTCTAAGTTGCAGAACATAACAGGCAGAATGGGAGATGAAATGGGGCAGAATGGGAGACGACACATGGGGGCAAAATAGGAGATGACACGGAGGCAGAATAGGAGATGACATGGGGGCAGAATGGGAGATGACAAGGAGGCAGATTAAGAGGTGACATAGGGGCAGAATGGGAGATGACATGGGGGCACAATGGGAGATGATATGGGGCAGAATGGGAGATGACATGGAGCAGAATGGGAGATGACACATGGGGGCAGAAAGGGAGATGACATGGAGCAGAATGGGAGATGACACACGGAGGCAGAATAGGAGATGACATGGGGGCAGAATGGGAGATGACATGGGGGCAGAATGGGATATGACATGGAGGCAGAATGGGAGATGACATGGGGCAGAATTTGCAGATGACATGGGGCAGAATGGAAGATGACATGAAGGCAGAATGGGAGATGACCTTGTGGAAGAATGGAGATGACATAGGGGCAGAATGGGAGATGACAAGGGGCAAAATGGGAGATGACATGGAGCCAGAATAGGAGATGACATAGGGGCAGAATGGGAGATGACATGGGGGCAGAATGGGAGATGACATGGGGCAGAATAGGAGATGACATAGGGGCAGAATGGGAGATGACATGGGGGCAGAATGGGAGATGACATGGGGCAGAATGGGAGATGACACGGGGAAGAATGGGAGATGACACATGGGGCAGATTGGGAGATGTCATGGGGCAGAATGGGAGATGACACGAGGCAGAATGGGAGATGACACATGGGGCAGAATGGGAGATGACATTGGGGAGAATGGAGATGACACATGCGGGCAGAATGGAAGATGACACGGAGGCGGAATAGGAGATGAAATGGGGAAGAATGGGAGATGACATGGGGGCAGAATGGGAGATGAAATGGGGCAGAATGGGAGATGACATGGGGGCAGAATGGGAGATGACATGGAGTCAGATTAGGAGATGACATAGGGGCAGAATGGGAGATGACATGGGGGCAGTATAGGAGATGACTTGGGGGCAGAATGGGAGATGACATGGAGGCAGAATAGGAGATGACATGGGGCACGATGGAGATGACATGGGGCAGAATGGGTGATGACACGGAGGCAGAATAGGAGATGACATGGGAGCAGAATGGGGGGTGACACGGAGGCAGAATAGGAGATGACATAGGGGCAGAATGGGAGATGACATGGGGGCAGAATGGGAGATGACATAGGGCAGAATGGGAGATGACACACGGAGGCAGAATAGGAGATGACATGGGGGCAGAATGGGAGATGACACGGGGCAGAATGAGAGATGACACATGGGGCAGAATGGGAGATGACATGGAGGCAGTATAGGAGATGACTTGGGGGCAGAATGGGAGATGACATGGAGGCAGAATAGGAGATGACATGGGGCACAATGGAGATGACATGGGGCAGAATGGGTGATGACACGGAGGCAGAATAGGAGATGACATGGGAGCAGAATGGGGGGTGACACGGAGCCAGAATAGGAGATGACATAGGGGCAGAATGGGAGATGACATGGGGGCAGAATGGGAGATGACATGGGGCAGAATGGGAGATGACGAGGCAGAAAGGGAGATGACACATGGGGATAGAATGGGAGATGACATGGGGCAGAATGGGAGATGACACATGGGGGCAGAATGGGAGATGACATAGGGCAGAATGGGAGATGACATGGGGGCAGAATGGGGGATGACATCGGGGCAGAATGGGAGATGAAATGGGGCAGAATTGGAGATGACATGGGGGGAGAATGGAGATGACACATGGGAGCAGAATGGGAGATGACACGGAGGGAGATTAGGAGATGACATAGGGGGAGAATGGGAGATGACATGGGGCAGAATGGGAGATGACATGACGCAGAATGGGAGATGACATGGGGTAGAATGGGAGATGACACAAGGGGGCAGAAAGGGAGTTGACATGGGGCAGAATGGGAGATGACACGGGGCAGAATGAGAGATGACACATGGGGCAGAATGGGAGATGACATGGAGGCAGTATAGGAGATGACTTGGGGGTAGAATGGGAGATGACATGGAGGCAGAACGGGAGATGACATGGTGGAAGAATGGAGATGACATAGGAGCAGAATGGGAGATGACATGAAGGCAGAATGGGAGATGACATGGTGGAAGAATTGAGATGACATGGGGCAGAATGGGAGATGACTTGGGGCAGAATGGGAGATGATAAGGGGGCAGAATGGGAGATGACATGGAGGCAGAATAGGAGATGACATAGGGGCAGAATGGGAGATGACATGGGGGCAGAATGGGAGATGACATGGGGCAGAATGGGAGATGACACATGGGGGCAGAATGGGAGATAACATGGGGCAGAATGGGAGATGACACGGGGCAGAATGGGAGATGATACATGGGCGCGGAATGGGAGATGACATGGGGCAGAATGGGAGGTGACACGGGACAGAATGGGAGATGACACATGGGGTAAGAAGAGGAGATGACACGGAGGCAGAATAGGATGTGACATGAGGGCAGAATGGGAGATGACATGGGGGCAGAATTGGCGATGACATGGAGTCAGAATGGGAGATGACATGGGGGCAGAATGGGGGATGACATGGGGCAGAATGGGGGATGACATGGGGGCAGTGTTAGAATCTATGTTGTTTTACTATCGGCCATCTTGTTTGGTTTGCTGGCTTCTAGTCTTTTCCTCTGGTGCTCGGTTTCTTGGTCACGTGATCTCTGCACCCTTTATTACTCAGCACCTGGCTCTCATTCCCAGCTGGACATCAGTGTTGTAACGCTCATGCTCTGGTAAGTAGCCTTGTTTAGTTCTTCTTGCTTTGGACTATTGTTATCCTGGGACTTCTTGATCCACCAGTTTTGTTTCCTTTAATTTTTGTTTCTGCAGCTAACTTTTCTGTTAGGAGGTCTCCTGCTTTTGCTCCCAGTCCTTAGATCTTTTAGGGACCCCTTCCTACAAGTCTTCGTTTGAGTTCAGTGCAGGAGTTTCGTTGGGGCTATTCATAAGGAATAGGGCACCCACCCCAGCGTAGGGTAAAGCTGAGTCCGAGTGCAGGGACAGCTTTTCCCTCCTATTCCTTAGTTATAAGTTGCAGAACATAAAAGGCAGAATGGGAGATGAAATGGGGCAGAATGGGAGATGACACATGGGGGCAAAATAGGAGATGACACGGAGGCAGAATAGGAGATGACATGGGGGCAGAATGGGAGATGACACGGAGGCAGATTAAGAGGTGACATAGGGGCAGAATGGGAGATGACATGGGGGCACAATGGGAGATGACATGGGGCAGAATGGGAGATGACACATGGGGGCAGAAAGGGAGATGACATGGAGCAGAATGGGAGATGACACATGGAGGCAGAATAGGAGATGACATGGGGGCAGAATGGGAGATGACATGGGGGCAGAATGGGATATGACATGGAGGCAGAATGGGAGATGACATGGGGCAGAATTTGCAGATGACATGGGGCAGAATGGAAGATGACCTGAAGGCAGAATGGGAGATGACCTTGTGGAAGAATGGAGATGACATAGGGGCAGAATGGGAGATGACAAGGGGCAAAATGGGAGATGACATGGAGCCAGAATAGGAGATGACATAGGGGCAGAATGGGAGATGACATGAGGGCAGAATGGGAGATGACATGGGGCAGAATAGGAGATGACATAGGGGCAGAATGGGAGATGACATGGGGGCAGAATGGGAGATGACATGGGGCAGAATGGGAGATGACACACGGAGGCAGAATAGGAGATGACATGGGGGCAGAATGGGAGATGACACGGGGCAGAATGAGAGATGACACATGGGGCAGAATGGGAGATGACATGGAGGCAGTATAGGAGATGACTTGGGGGCAGAATGGGAGATGACATGGAGGCAGAATAGGAGATGACATGGGGCACAATGGAGATGACATGGGGCAGAATGGGAGATGAGACATGGGCGCAGAATGGGAGATGACACTGAGGCATAATAGGAGATGAGATGGGGCAGAATGGAAGATGACATGGGGGCAGAATGGGAGATGACATAGGGGCAGAATGGGAGATGACATGGGGCAGAATTTGGAGTTGACATGGGGCAGAATGGGAGATGTCATGAAGGCAGAAGGAGAGATGACTTGGTGGAAGAATGCAGATGACATAGGGGCAGAACGGGAGATGATTTGGGGCAGAATGGGAGATGACATGGGGGCAGAATGGGAGATGACTTGGTGCAGAATGGGAGATGACACGGAGGCAGAATAGGAGATGAAATGGGGCAGAATGGGAGATGACATGGGGGCAGAATGGGAGATGACATGGAGGCAGATTAGGAGATGACATAAGGGCAGAATGGGAGATGACATGGGGGCAGAATGGGAGATGACATGGGGCAGAATGGGAGATGAGACATGGGCGCAGAATGGGAGATGACACTGAGGCAGAATAGAAGATGACATGGGGGCAGAATGGGAGATGACATAGGGGCAGAATGGGAGATGACATGGGGGCAGAATTTGGAGATGACATGGGGCAGAATGGGAGATGACATGGTGGAAGAATAGAGATGACATAGGGGTAGAATGGGAGATGACTTGGGGCAGAATGGCAGATGACATGGGGGCAGAATGGGAGATGACTTGGTGCAGAATGGGAGATGACATGGAGGCAGAATGGGAAATGACATGGGGGCAGAATAGGAGATGACATGGTGCAGAATAGGAGATGACACATGGGGGCGGAATGAGAGATGATACCGAGGCAGAATAGGAGATGACATGGGGGCAGAGTGGGAGATGACATGAGGCAGAATGGGAGATCGCATGAAGGCAGAATGGGAGATGACATGGTGGAAGAATGGAGATGGCATAGGGGCAGAATGGGAGATGACTTCGGGCAGAATGGGAGATGACATGGGGGCAGAATGGGAAATGACATGGAGGCAGAATAGGAGATGACATGGGGCAGAATGGGAGATGACATGAAGGCAGAATGGGAGATGACATGGTGGAAGAATGGAGATGACATGGGGGCAGAATAGGAGATGACTTGGGGCACAATGGGAGATGACACATGGTGGCAGAATGGGAGATGACATGGAGGCAGAATGGGAGATGACATGGGGGCAGAATGGGAGATTACTTGGGGGGGGAATGGAGATGACATGGGGGCAGAATGGGAGATGACATAGGGGGGAGAATGGAGATGACATGGGGCAGAATGGGAGATGACATGGGGGAGAATGGATATGACATGGGGGCAGAATGGGAGATGACATGGGGGCAGAATTGAGACATATGGGAAGAATGGGAGATGACATGGGGGCAGAATGGGAGATGACATGGGGGCACAATGGAGACATAGGGGCAGAATGGGAGATGACATGGGGGCACAATGGAGACATGGGGCAGAATGGGAGATGACATGGGGGCAGAATCGGAGATGACATGGAGCAGAATGGAGATGACATGGGGCAGAATGGAGAGCCAAATGGGGGCAGAATGGAGATGACATGGGGGCACAATGGAGACAAACTGGGGCAGAATGGAGTAATGGGGGCAGAATGGAGAGACATGAGGGCAGAATACGGGCAGGATGGAGACATTTGGGGGCAGGATGGTTTCAAAGGAGGCAGGATAGAGATATGGGGGCAGGATGAAGTCACATGGGGCTAGGATGGGGGAACATATGAGGGCATGATGAAGACATATGAGGTCCAGAATGGAGTACATATGGGAGCAGGATGTGGGTGATTATTACTGTAGGGGCTATTTAAGGGATATTATTACTGCTGTGATGTATTTTATTTTTGAGGATACTGTTTTCAGTGAGGGGGTGGTCCTGTTACTGTGCAGGGCGACACTATGTCGCTTTTTTTCTTCATATGGTGTAGTGTAGAAGTTGGGGAAAAATTGGAGAATCTGCTCTGGAAATGTGCTTTAGATAACTGTGTTATTTTCTGCAGAGACAAGTCCTGACTGGATGAAGTGATGGTGGTCTGTGCTGGATGAACAAGCAAAGCGAAGATGAAGGACTTCAACTAGAGACGTCACCAGTGAGTCAGTGTGTTACATGTACACTGACACTATACACTACATACTATACACAGGGTTCCTGTGTATAATAATGTCACTGGTGATCCCTGTATTACCTGTACACTGACACCTCATACAGAGCTCCAGTGTATAATGTCACCAGTGATCCCTGTATTACCTGTACACTATATACAGAGCTCCTGTGTATAATGTCACTGGTGATCCCTGTATTACCTGTACACTGACACTATACACTACATACTATACACAGGGCTCCTGTGTATAATAATGTCACTGGTGATCCCTGTATTACCTGTACACTGACACTATATACAGAGCTCCTGTGTATAATGTCATTGGTGATCCCTGTATTACCTGTACACTGACACTATATACAGAGCTCCTGTGTATAATGTCACTGGTGATCCCTGTACTACCTGTACACTGACACTATATACAGAGCTACTGTGTATAATGTCACCGGCAATCACTGTATTATCTGTACACTGATACTATACACTGTATAATATATATAGAGCTCCTGTGTATAATAATGTCACTGGTGATCCCTGTATTACCTGTACACTATACGCTATATACAGAGCTCCTGTGTATAATGTCACCGGTGATCCCTGTATTACCTGTACACTATATAAAGAGCTCCCGTGTATAATGTCACTGATCCCTGTATTACATTTGCACTGACACTATATGCAGAGCTCCTGTGTATAATGTCACTGGTGATCCCTGTATTACCTGTACACTATATAAAGAGCTCCCGTGTATAATGTCACTGATGATCCCTGTATTACATGTGCACTGACACTATATACAGAGCTCCTGTGTATAATGTCACTGCTGATCCCTATATTACCTGTACACTGACATTACATACAGAGCTCCTGTGTACAATGTCACTGGTGGTCCCTGTATTATCTGTACACTGACACTATACACTGTACATTGTGTACAAAGCTCCTGTGTACAGGGTGGGCAATTTATATGGATACACCTAAATTAAATGGGAATGGTTGGTGATATCAACTTCCTGTTTGTGGCACATTAGTATATGGGAGGGGGAAAACTTTTCCAGATGGGTGGTGACCATGGCGGTCATTTTGAAATCGGCCATTTTGGATCCAACTTTATTTTTTTCAATGGGAAGAGGGTCACGTGACACATCAAACTCATTGAGAATTTCATAAGAAAACAATGGTGTGCTTGGTTTTAACGTAACTTTATTCTTTCTTGAGTTTTTTACAAGTTTATGACCACTTATAAAATGTGTTAAAAGTGCTCCCCATTGTGTTGGATTGTCAATGCAACCCTCTTCTCCTGGGATCGGTGAGTCTATTGGGTCTCCAGCTGGGTCGGTTGGCTGTAAATTCGTCAGCCAATCGGGCTGCTTGCTTGGGGGTGTCGGGCTTCCGGTCCGCCACCAATTCTCGTGTTTCCGGGTCCATCTTTTCCATAAGCTGGTTGAGTACTATCATGTCCCGGTGGGCAGCAGCAGAGTGGGTAGCCCGACCATCGAGCCAGCGGTTACAATGTCGTCGGAGCTGACTGCCATATTCGACGTAGGAAACACCCTGGCGAGGCATAGTCCGGAACTTAATGCGATATCTCTCAGGGGTTATGGCAAAAAGGGTCAACAGATTGTCCTTAATAATTCCATAGTCCAAGCAATCCTGAGGCCCAAGTGATCGGACAGCCTCTTGGGCCCGACCAGGCAAACTTGTCCACAGGTATCTGGGCTACTCAGCTGTGGGCACCCTGTGCATACTCATCATCACCTCGAAGTTTTGCAAGTGTTCATCAATCTCCGTGCTGGATTCATTCATCACTGGTACGTCACTGTAGCGAAGATGAATTCCTTGGTGGCGATCTATTGTGGAGGTGAGCGCTGGTGGTAAGGAAATTGGAGCTCCAAGCACTACTTGTAAAATACCAGCCCTTTCTTCTCTTGAAGTTTCAGGCCCCAAGGCAGCCAACCATTCCTTGGCTTGTTCTGCTGGGGATTGGGTGGTTTCCAGATTGTCACGGGACCCAGGATGAGATACATGGTGGACATCCTCGGGTACAACGTCGACGGGGTCCTCATCGACCTCCACCTCATTCTGGATCTCCCAATGGACCAATTTCTGGATCAAAGCCCCCCGAGTGTCAGTGTGGCACCCCAGGGGGTCTGGTTGCCACAGTGGTAGCAATACCATGTCTGAGAGCAGGCAGGAGTTTCCTGGTCAGGAGTGCTTTACATGCATCACCTCCTGCCCCAGGCCAGGAAGGGGAGGATCCTGCCCTTTATAAACTGGATCTGGGGCGGGGTTAGGTAGTAGTTCCAGAGACAGGGGCAGAGCAGCAAAGCAAGGAGCCCTGTAGGCAAGACAGGAGCAGAGAGCCAGGGACAGGAGCGATTAGAGCTCGTCCTGGCTGGAGACACCACGAACCGGACACCGGAGTCCGAGGCTGTGAGGACTATACGCCCAGCAGCAGAAACCACACGGCAGGGGATTTCAGGTCCTCTGGCCATAGGAAGCCCGGAGGCTCAGCCACACGAAGGGGACCGGTACCGCCACAGAGGAGCGAGGAATCCCAAGGGTCCAAGTCGCCAGCCATACGGGTGAGCACCACACGGTACACTCAGGGACGTGGGCTACCACACTATACTACAGTAGGGTAGCCAGAAAGAGTACAGTCAGAACGGCAGGCCTACAACTTCACCTGGCCAGCGGAACTCTTAGTTTGCTCTCAGACCGGCCAGGCCTCCACTGCTAGCCAGTACTCCCAGCGGGACCTTAATAATTGCCATCAGTAAAGGCCCTGAACTGCACTGCCAAGACTCTGAGTCGTTACTACTGCTCCCGTGCACAACCACCACCATCATTCATCTGCGCTGCCCTGAAGCTACACTCTTCCTGTGGGGAGTTATACTACACCTGCTGCACATATCACCAGCTTCAGTGGACTGCTCCGCAGCAGCGGTTCTCCATAACCGCAATCCACAGGTGGCGTAGTCGGGCTATATAAACCTATACACATAGACTGCCACTGGTTTGACCGCCCTGGGTCACGGACCGGGTCACCGCCATGGTGACTACGACCCCCAGCATCTACAAGGCCCGGCTCCGGGTATTCCCCACGGCCCAGGGGGCGCGTCAACTTTGGCGTAGTCGGCAGGATTACGTGCCCGCTACCACCGGGTACTGCGTGCCTTCACAGACTGTCGCATACCGTGGTGAGATTTCCCGCCATCTGCTGCCGTTTTCCCGCCATCTTCCGCCATTTTCGGGTCGCCGCACGGGAAGAAGAGGGGCGGAACCGCTGAAAAAGCGCGAAGTCCAAAGCCCCGCCCCATGCACTGACGCAGCGGCAGGTCCTGGAAGGAGCCACAGCGCGCGCTGACGTCAGACGCGTGCGACGCCAGGTCCTACAAGGAGACCATCGCCTGCGGAACTGCGGCCTACGGAGGAAAGGAGAAGGAAGATAGGCCACGGTTCACAAGGGGGGAGGAAGACGCCGGATATGGAGGGAACTTCCACCGCCAGCACGGCCGCTGCCGCAGTGATGCCATTAACAATGCCCTATATCCCAGGAGCGGCATGGCTGCCCCAGTACTCAGGGGAGTCGCACACCCTGAGTGACTTCAAAGAGAGACTAAATAGCCTGTTCAAAGTATACCCCCTGTCCGAGGAGCAGAAAGTGAGCATCCTGATAGGCCAGTTGATCGGTGCAGCCCAAAGAGAAGTGAAATCCTGGTCAGTCAGAGAGAAGGGGACTGTAAAGGAGATACTGGCCCGTCTAAAGGACACTTTCGATACCCGCACCACCACAGAGATCAAAATGAAATTTTATGGGTGCAAACAACGGGCACAGGACAGTATACGGGACTATGCTTTGAACTTACAGGAGGCGCTGAGAGCCATTAGGCAGGTGGACCCTGACAGTGTACGTGATGAAAATAGACTGTTAACAGAGCAGTTTATTGAAGGTCTACTGTCCAGCGCCCACCGAACCCAGTTGCGCATAATGGCCCTGCAGAACCCTGACTTAGACTTTGCCCAATTTAAGGACAGAGCCATCAGGGTGCTCCGAGAACCAGCACCAGGTGGCGCCACAGCTCACTGGTGCCCAGCTATCACTTACCACCAGGAGGTGGCCCCCTCGTCTGCAGAGCCTGTAGGAGCTGAGGCACAGGCTCTGGACAATGCCCAGTCTGCAGACCTACACCATCAGATCCAAGAACTAACTAAAAGTGTAGCCGCGCTAACCAGAACTGTACAGTCTTTGCAGATTTCTCCCCAAGGAAAGATCCAGCTGGCTTCCAGCCCGGAGGACGTCCTGTGGCGCCGACAGAAGATGATTCCACCATCGAGAGGGAGGAACAGCGACCGCTACGACCAGGACGGACAACCCATCTGCCGCCGCTGCAACCAGCCAGGACATTATGCAAGGTACTGTCATTTAAACGGGCAAAACCTGGGGCAGAGGGCCAACCCCCAGGCATAAGACCACCAGGCCCACCAAGCTGGCGAGACAAATATGTGGGAGGACGACCGCTCCTACCTGTCGTGCTGGACGGCTTTCCAATGAGCGCGTTGCTGGACACTGGATCCCAGGTGACCACCATCCCCTACATTCTTTTTAAGGGTTACTGGAATGACTCTGATATTACCCGCCGTCCAGACGAACATTTGAGCATTTATGCCAGCAATGGTCAACCCGTGCTTCAGGTGGGGTTCAAGGAAGTGACCATAAAAGTTGGTAAAGTCGAGCTGCCAGCACAAGGACTGATAATTGTTGACATCGACCGCTGTGAAAGTCATCCCATGATAACTTTGGGCACTAATGTTATTGAAAATTGTCTTGCAGAGATAATTGTCTTATTGCAGCAGGTTGCGGAAACCGCCAGTTCCAGCCAGCAACGGGTTCTACAAAGGGAGATCAGAGCCCTGATGAAAAGGCAACAGGTAGAACTATCTGGTGGTGAAATTGGTAATGTGAGGATGAGTGACCCATTCCCTATCGCCATGCACCCAAAAAGTGAAATGATGATTTGGTGCCGGGCAGCTATAGGCCTAAGGGGTAGAGATTACCTAGCCATGGTGGAACCCGTCTACTCAGACAGTAGGCCCAACATTTTGACAGCCCGGGGGGTGGTTGATGTCCGCCATGGGAGGGTACCCGTCCACATCCTGAACATTGGGGAAAGAGAGGTACATTTACCCCGCTATGCCACCCTAGCCAAACTGTTCACCGTCAACCAAGACTCTGTAAAAGCAGTGGAACCCTTGCCTCCATCTCAACCAGAGGAGGATAACGGCTCCAAGAAACAAATGGAGGACTGGTGTCAGAGGCTGAATGTAGGTACTGACTCCACTCCCCCACACCAAAAACAGGGAGTCTACCAGGTGGTTCAGGAGTACGAAAGAGTCTTTAGTAAACACCCACTTGACTTTGGGCGAGTAAAGGGGGTAGAACACCATATCCCCACGGGAGACCATCCACCCATAAAGGAAAGGTACCGGCCTGTTCCCCCTGCACACTACCAAAATGCCAAGGGAATGTTGCGAGAAATGAAGGAGGCTGGGGTAATAAGAGACAGCTGTAGCCCCTGGGCGGCTCCACTAGTTCTTATAAAGAAGAAAGATGGCACCATGAGAATGTGTGTAGATTACAGGAAGGTCAACCGCATAACACACAAAGATGCGTACCCGTTACCTAGAATAAAAGAGTCCTTAGCTGTATTAAAAACTGCTAACTTCTTTTCCACTTTGGACCTTACTAGCGGGTACTGGCAGGTTCCTGTAGCAGAGGCAGACAAGGAGAAGACTGCATTCACCACCCCGATGGGCCTCAGCGAATTTAACTGTATGCCGTTCGGACTCTGCAACGCCCCAGGGACCTTCCAGCGGCTGATGGAGTGATGTTTGGGACATCGGAATTTTGAGACGGTCCTGCTATACCTGGACGATGTCATCGTGTATTCCAAAACGTACGAGGATCATCTGAAGCACCAGGCAGAAGTGTTTGACGCCCTGGCAGGCTTTGGTCTAAAGGTGAAGCCTTCAAAATGCCATCTACTGAAACAAAATGTACAGTACCTGGGACATGTGGTGAGTGCTGACGGAGTGGCTCCCGACCTCGATAAAATTACAGTGATTAAGGACTGGCCGAGACCCTCCAGCATAAAGGAAGTGCGGCAGTTCCTAGGGTTGGTAGGCTACTACCGAAGATTCATCCCCGGTTTCACCAAAATGGCAGCTCCTATGCAGGACCTCCTGATAGGCCAATCCAGGAAGGCCAAAAACCAGAAGCCGCCCTTCAAATGGGACAAGCTGGAGGATGAGTCTTTCCGTCAGCTGAAGATGGCTCCCACGGGGGATGAAATCCTGGCATACCCTGATTACGGCCAGCCTTTTATTCTCCACACGGACGCGAGCAACATCGGGCTAGGGGCGATGCTGTCCCAGATCCAGCAGGGCAGAGAACGGGTAATCGCTTATGCCAGCAGGAAGCTCCGGCCCACAGAAAGGAACCCTGAAAATTACAGCTCCTTCAAGCTAGAGTTCCTCGCAGTGGTATGGGCAGTTACAGAATGCTTTAAACATTACCTTGCCTCTTCCAAGTTCACCCTGTACACGGACAACAAGCCGTTGACACACCTGGACACTGCAAAACTTGGTGCCCTGGAGCAGAGATGGATGGCCCGCCTATCCAACTATGAATTCACCATCAAGTACCGGGCTGGGCACAAGAATGCCAACGCACACGCGCTGTCCAGAATGCCCCACTTGCCAGACGGGGGGGGGGGATTCGGAAGAGCTGGAAGAAATAGAGATCCCCGCCTTCCACCGTCATGGGATCACTCAGTGCTCCCACTGCGTGAAGGACAAACACTCTGCCGCCAAAGAAGCCACGTTTAATCCCTTGCCCCATCACGGCTGGGCAGAGACGCAAGACAGTGACCCGGCCATCCGCCTGGTGAAGGAGTTACTGACACAGGCTGTTGCCCGCCTTGATCCCGATGCTCCGGAGGAAGCCAAACAGCTGTGGAAGGAAAAGAGCAAGTTGTTCGTCTATGGAGGGAAGCTGTGTCGGAGACATGTCAATTCCCGGACACACGAGCTGGTCTGGCATGTGGTGGTCCCAAGACGGGACGCGGCTATGGTCTTGAAAGCGTACCACGATGGAGCAGGACACTTCGGATGGAAAAAGCTGGAGGTCCTGCTGCGTGAACGGTTCTATTGGGTTGGCATGAAAGGAGCCATTGAGAGGTGGTGTCGGGACTGCGGCCCATGCAACCTAAGGAGAAAAGACCATACCAGCCAGAGGGCTCCTCTGCAGCCCATTATCACCAAGCAGCCACTTGAACTGGTAGCCCTGGACCATGTGAAGCTATCTCCAAGCAGGTCAGGCTACGTCTACGCCCTCACCATCGTAGACCACTACTCCAGGTTCCTGGTGGTAGTGCCGGTCAAGGACTAAATGGCTCAAACAGCGGCCAGAGCGTTCCAGCAGCATTTCTGCCGTTCACACGGGTACCCGGAACGTGTGCTGACTGATCAAGGTCCAGCCTTCGAAGCGGAGGTCTTCCAGGAATTCTGCAACCTGTATGGCTGCAAGAAAATAAGGACAACGCCCTATCACCCCCAAACCAACGGGCTGTGTGAAAAGATGAACCAGGTAGTGATAGACCTGCTGAAGACGTTGCCCCTGGAAGAACGCAGTCTGTGGCCTGAAAAGTTGCTGGACCTAGTGGACCTGTACAACCACATCCCGGTGAATTCCACCAACGGCACGCCTGCTTACCTGATGAGAGCAAGGCCTGGTAAGCTGCCCATTGACCTGGATATGGGAATCCTGACACCAGAGGACGCTTCACCAGATGCAGACTGGGATACTGAACGACAACAGCAGTACCGCAAAGTACAGGAAAGTGTTGAGAGGAGTCTGTCTCAAGCAAGACAAAGGCAAGAGAGGGCCTACAATCAACATGCACCTGCTGTTCCCCTGGCACCAGGAGAGCAAGTCCTAAAGAGAAAAAGGCGGCTCCATAAGTTGGATGACCAGTGGGAGAAAGAACCGTACACTGTACTACCATCAAGTCACGAAAACCCTAAGGTGTACCTTATGAGTAAGATACGAGTGGAGACGACAGCAACAGTCTCCAGAGACCACCTGAAGAAATGTCCCGAGCAGCTGCAAAGTGCTGAAGAAGACCAAGATAGCCCTCAACCCGCAGAGGAAAGGGAAGAGATTGTCAGTACAGTACTCGGAGAATTTCCCAGGTCCTGGACACAAGTAAATAATGCCATTGTTGTGCCCGTCCTTACATTTCTCCAGCCAACCCCTCAAGAGCCTACAGAGGATTCAGTAGAGTTGGAAGAGCAATTGGCCCCGGAGGCAGAAGATTCCTCGACAGCAGACCAGGAGAATCAACCCTCTGCTAGTAGCGAACCTGTCGGGCCCATGGTAAGTCAAAGGACACGTAGGAAGCTGCCCAACCTACCAGTAACACCTCAAAATACCTGTAGTGCAGACATTAGTGAGCCCACTACACAAGGGGTAGAAACGAGGGACCCAGAAAGGACACAGACAGACAGTGTGTTAAGCAGGTCCACCAGAATCACCAGAGGTCAAATTCCTGCTCGTTGGAGAATTTAAGTGTAATGTATAACTGTAATGTTAAAATGTTTTATGTGTGCATTTAACCTGTTTTCCAGTTACCTGACAGGTTTCAGAGACTTTTTAGGTTATGGACAATGAATAACCAAAAACTTTGCCTGTAAATAGTTGCACCTGTAAAGTGCCCCTTTTCACCAGACCACAGAACAAAAACCCGTGGGGGTGGCTGAAGACGTGGTCCAACTCCGGATCATCAATGCCCTGTAGCCACCCCAGGGCCTACGTTGAGGGTTTGGGACAGGTCCCTCAAACGACATCTTCGGAGGAATGGACACCTGGGTACGGATTATACCGTGACCTAAAAAGACAATAATGCCTGTAAATATGTTCATGTATTGTATATTGTTACCTGTTGTATTTTTGCAAAATGTGTTTAGTCCCGGAGTACTAAAATTTACTAGGGGGGGAGTGTGGCACCCCAGGGGGTCTGGTTGCCACAGTGGTAGCAATACCATGTCTGAGAGCAGGCAGGAGTTTCCTGGTCAGGAGTGCTTTACATGCATCACCTCCTGCCCCAGGCCAGGAAGGGGAGGATCCTGCCCTTTATAAACTGGATCTGGGGCGGGGTTAGGTAGTAGTTCCAGAGACAGGGGCAGAGCAGCAAAGCAAGGAGCCCTGTAGGTAAGACAGGAGCAGAGAGCCAGGGACGGGAGCGATTAGAGCTCGTCCTGGCTGGAGACACCATGAACCGGACACCGGAGTCCGAGGCTGTGGGGACTATACGCCCAGCAGCAGAAACCACACGGCAGGGGATTTCAGGTCCTCTGGCCATAGGAAGCCCGGAGGCTCAGCCACACGAAGGGGACCGGTACCGCCACAGAGGAGCGAGGAATACCAAGGGTCAAAGTCGCCAGCCATACGGGTGAGCACCACACGGTACACTCAGGGACGTGGGCTACCACACGACTACAGCAGGGTAGCCAGAAAGAGTACAGTCAGAACGGCAGGCCTACAACTTCACCTGGCCAGCGGAACTCTTAGTTTGCTCTCAGACCGGTCAGGCCTCCACTGCTAGCCAGTACTCCCAGCGGGACCTTAATAATTGCCATCAGTAAAGGCCCTGAACTGCACTGCCAAGACTGAGTCGTTACTACTGCTCCCGTGCACAACCACCACCATCATTCACCGGCGCTGCCCTGAAGCTACACTCTTCCTGTGGGGAGTTATACTACACCTGCTGCGCATATCACCAGCTTCAGTGGACTGCTCCGCAGCAGCGGTTCTCCATAACCGCAATCCACAGGTGGCGTAGTCGGACTATATAAACCTATACACATAGACTGCCACTGGTTTGACCGCCCTGGGTCACAGACTGGGTCACCGCCACGGTGACTACGACCCCCAGCATCTACAAGGCCCGGCTCCGGGTATTCCCCACGGCTCAGGGGGCGCGTCATCAGCGCTCCTGTATTCAACATTTCGTCTCTGGCACATGTCCTGTAGCATCCATTTACTGCTGCGGTCGTATCTCCTCTCCGGCCCTTGTCCCATGTCTGAGCTGGTGGGGTTGGACATGGCAGTGTCCGAAACCTGAATGCCTCACCTATGGCTTGCTGGGTATGCTTATATGCCTCCCTGGTTGTTGAGCCCCTGGACGGTGTCCACGAACACCAGTCCCCTGGAGCTCTCCTGGATAAACCAGGCTGAGTAGTATCCCACCGCTGCCACCAATTGTAAAGACACAGGGTCAGTGGGTGCTCTCGTCCGCTGGCCCAGCCGCCTTTAGAAAGACAACGTGGACCAGGGCTCATCCCCAACTGAACGCCCGGACTCCTCAACCATGGGCAGAACACTACTCAGACAACACAGGGTGAGGGAATCACAATATTAAGGCTTTATTGGATCCCCAACAACTAACAGCATATAACACATAACTAGCACAGCACAAATTGTAACAGGCAACAGAGTCTCACCCTTCCGCTGGCTCACCAGGGTTTTAGATTCTTCGTATCTCTGATCTTCCAGGACTATTTATTCCAAACCAGTGGTCCCCTTCTTTTGGCAGGCACCCGCCCAGAAAGAAATAATGCCGGAGTTTAGAACTGAGACAGCACGGCAAAGTCTGTAACCAGGTGACCGAAATGTTCCAACCTAGGTTGCGTCCTATGCGGTCGTTGTTCTCCCATTCGAATCCGAAGATCCTAAATTAGCTGCCTGTCTTCAAGCTAGTGCACCTGCAGTCGGGACTGACATCCCTAGGCTGAGGGCAGTAGAGAAAAATCTCCGGGTCAACTGAACAGTCCTCCTGATATACCCTCAGCCCTCATTGCAGGATACCGGGGACTTCACGATTGGTGGAATAAGACTGTCTTTTCATTGGCTGAATCTCAAGTCCCATATAACCATTTTTGGTCGTATTGCAGTCCAGGCAAGGCAGAGCCACATACTGATTGATATAGTCCTACAATGGAATGCTAGTAGGAGACATTTGATCTGCAAGTTATGACATTAGAACAATGGTGGCTGAGGCAATTTACATAGAGTCAACAATCCACATGGTAATACAATGGCGTTCTAACAGGATTAAATTCCTCTGACCTTACAGAAGAGAGATAATTGCATTACCTAGGTTAACATCACCAACATCTACAAGACTCTAGAAACAATAGTTATACAAAATAGTGTCCAGCTAGATTGTAAGAACTTAACCCATGACTGGTATATTACGAGTTCACCAAAAAATACCAAATTGTCCGGATAAATAAGAAATCATCCTATGTTGTATATAAAAGGGGTCCATTTCGTCACACACAGGCTTCCAGTATCCGTTGTTTCAGATGCTGCACATCTCGTATCTTGATGGTATGGTGTGGTATATGGGGTACAAAGATAGTGAGGCCATTTTTCGTCAATGGAAACCTCAATACCACTGGATATCTGAAATTGCTACATGATGATGTGTTGGCCTTTTTATGCACTGAAGATGGCACGTTCCCTAAGTTTTTCCAACAAGATGGTGCACCACCACATTATGGGTGTCAGGTCCGAGCATTCCTATATGAACAGTTTCCTGGAAAGTGGATTGGTCGTTGTGGGCCAGTTGAATGGCCACCAAAGTCTCCTGATCTGACCCCCTTAGACTTTTATCTTTGGGGTCATCTGAAGGCAATTGTCTATGCTGTGAAGATGCGAGATGTGCAGCATCTGAAACAATGGATACTGGAAGCCTATGCTAGCATTTCTTCTGCAGTGTTGCTATCAGTGTGTCAAGAGTGGGAGAAGAGGGTTGCATTGACAATCCAACACAATGGGCAGAACTTTGAACACATTTTATAAGTGGTCATAAACTTGTAAATAACTCATGAAAGAATATACGTTAAAACCAAGCACACCATTGTTTTTCTTATGAAATTCTCAATAAGTTTGATGTGTAACATGACCCTCTTCCCATTGAAAAAAATAAAGTTGGATCCAAAATGGCCGACTTCAAATTGGCCGCCATGGTCACCACTCATCTGGAAAAGTTTTCCCCCTCCCATATACTAATGTGCCACAAACAGGAAGTTGATATCACCAACCATTCCCATTTAATTTAGGTGTATCCATATAAATGGCCCACCCTGTATAAGGGCACTTATGGTAATATTTGTATTGTTGTTTTTTATTAATGATCAGTATTGTAGTAGTCAGTCACTATGTCATGGTAACATGTGGTCCGGCCATGGTGTGGCAGTATTTGTCCCTTGTATGTGGTATTATTCGGTCACCACGTGGTGGTAATATGTGGTCCGGCCATGGTGTGGCGGTATTTGTCCCTTGTATGTGGTATTATTCGGTCACTATGTGATGGTAATATGTAATCTGGTCATGGTGTGATGGTATTTGTCCCTTGTATGTGGTATTATTGGTCATTTTTAAAAAATGTATGTGACACATTCCCTTAAAGAAAAATATACCTAAAAAGAGTATTGGGTATTATAAGAAATGTTAATAGGTTAGGGTAGAGTAGGGCCCGACCTTGTTGTGGTGGCAGCTTAAAAAATCTTTTGGCCAAAACAAAAACTGCTGGCTCTATATGTGACTAGCTATTGAACCACCCGTTCTACGCCCGGGTGGCGAGCATTTTTATTGGCATATGGTCTTTCATGCTGGTATGTGCTGCCCCCCTCCTGATATTTGTGCTGCCCCCCTCCTGGTATTTGTGCTGCCCCCATCCTGTCCCCACCATCCTATACTGGTATGCGTGGTACCCCTCACCCCAATCCTGGTATGTGTGGTACCCCTCACCCCAATCCTGGTATGCGTGGTACCCCTCACCCAAATCCTGGTATGTGTGGTCCCCTCACCCCACAATCCTGGTATGTGTGGTACCCCTCACCCCAATCCTGGTATGTGTGGTACCCCTCACCCCAATCCTGGTATGCGTGGTACCCCTCACCCAAATCCTGGTATGCGTGGTACCCCTCACCCCAATCCTGGTATGCGTGGTACCCCATACCTCATCCCTATCCTGGTATGCATGGTATTCCTCATCCTGGTGTGCGTGGCACCCCTCATCCCCCCAATCCCGGTATGCGTGGCACCCCTCATCCCCCCAATCCCGGTATGCGTGGCACCCCTCATCCCCCCAATCCCGGTATGCGTAGCAGCCCTCACCCCCCCCCCAATCCCGGTATGCGTGGCAGCACTCATCCCCCCCAATTCCGGTATGCGTGGCACCTCTCATCCCCCCCAATCCCGGTATGCGTGGCACCCCTCATCCCCCCAATCCCGGTATGCGTGGCACCCCTCACCCCCAATCCTTATAGGCGTGGCACCCCTCCCCCCATTCCCGGTAAGCGTGGCACCCCTCAGCCCCAATCCCGGTAAGCGTGGCACCCCTCACCCCCAATTCCGGTATGCGTGGCACCCCTCACCCCCAATCTCATTATGTGTGGCACCCCTCACCCCCAATCCCGGTATGCGTGGCACCCCTCATCCCTATCCTGGTATGTGTGGTACCCCTCACCCCCCAATCCTGGTATGCGTGGTACCCCTCACCCCCAATCCTGGTATGTATGGTACCCCTCACTCCTAATCCTGGTATGTGTGGTACCCCTCACCCCCAATCCTGGTATGTGTGGTACCCCTCACCCCACAATCCTGTTATGTGTGGCCCCCTCATCCCTATCCTGGTGTGTATGGTATCCCTCATCCTGGTATGCATGGTACCCCATCCCTCATCCCAGTATGCATTGCACTCCATCCCTCATCCCCAATCCCGGTATGTGTGGCACCCCTCATCCCCAATCCCGGCATGTGTGGCACCGCTCATCCCCAATCCTTGTATGCGTGGCACCCCTCATCCCTAATCCCGGTATGCGTGGCACCCCTCATCCCCAATCCCGGTATGCGTGGCACCCCTCATCCCCAATCCCGGTATGCATGGCACCCCTCATCCCCAATCCCGGTATGCGTGGCACCCCTCATCCCCAATCCCGGTATGCGTGGCACCCCTCACCCCCAATCCCGGTATGCGTGGTACCCCTCACCCCCAATCCTGGTATGCGTGGTATCCCTCACCCCCAATCCTGGTATGTATGGTACCCCTCACTCCTAATCCTGGTATGTGTGGTACCCCTCACCCCCAATCCTGGTATGTGTGGTACCCCTCACCCCACAATCCTGTTATGTGTGGTACCCCTCACCCCCAATCCCGGTATGCGTGGTACCCCTCACCCCCAATCCTGGTATGCGTGGTACCCCTCACCCCATCCCAGTATGCATTGCACTCCATCCCTCATCCCCAATCCCGGTATGTGTGGCACCCCTCATCCCCAATCCCGGCATGTGTGGCACCGCTCATCCCCAATCCTTGTATGCGTGGCACCCTTCATCCCGGTATGCGTGGCACCCCTCATCCCCAATCCCGGTATGCGTGGCACCCCTCATCCCCAATCCCGGTATGTGTGGCACCCCTCATCCCTAATCCCGGTATGCGTGGCACCCCTCATCCCCAATCCCGGTATGCGTGGCACCCCTCATCCCCAATCCCGGTATGCGTGGCACCCCTCATCCCCAATCCCGGTATGCGTGGCACCCCTCATCCCCAATCCCGGTATGCGTGGTACCCCTCACCCCCAATCCCGGTATGCGTGGTACCCCTCACCCCCAATCCTGGTATGCGTGGTACCCCTCACCCCACAATCCTGTTATGTGTGGTACCCCTCACCCCCAATCCTGGTATGTGTGGCCCCCTCATCCCTTTCACACTGTACACACATACAAAAAAAATAAACAGTTATACTCACCTTTCTTCTCTGTGCTCCAGCGCTGCTGCGTCCTGTTATGCCGGAGGCCGGGGGAGGAGTGCGGCGCCGGAGCACCGCGCTGTCCGGCGCCATTTTGCTGAAGACACACTGTAAATGTGTCTTCAGGAACATGGCGCCGGATAGCGCAATGCGCACGCGCCGGTCCGACGCTTTCACTCCGCCCCCCGGTCTCCAGCAAAGAGAGGCGCCGCGGGAACGCTCCTACCGGTCAGGTAAGTATGTAAGTATGGCGCCGGAGATCCGCGGTAAGCGTTCAGTGTCTACGTATACTGCGCAATCTCCGGCGCCATACACCTCCTCTTACCTGTAACGGCTGGATGCCTGCTTCTGTCTGGAGCCAGACTGCGCGTCACGCATGCGCAGTCTATCGAGGCTTTGGACAGAGACACGCTTCTACAATTATATTATAGATATGGTGTTCACTGGGAACTGGTAATGTGTGATTGGTGAAGACGTGGTGCAGAAGTGAAGTTTTTCCAAGAGTAGGCGGTGGGACTGTGGAAGGTTCAAGGGATGGAGGCGGAGCTGGAGTGAAGGCTGGGTGGAGTCTCAAGGGGGCCAGAAAATTTTGCCAGTATGGGGGCCCGAAATTCCTGGTGGCAGCCCAGATGGTAGCAACATGCCGATATAGCTTCACTTTTTTCTATCTTTGCATTTTTTATCTATATACCTCAGCAGCAATTTCTATCTTTATACCTCGGCAGCACTATCTAGCTTTATACCTCGGCAGCACTATCTAGCTTTATACCTCGGCAGCACTATCTAGCTTTATACCTCGGCTGCATCTTTATACCTCGGCAGCACTATCTTTAAGCCTCGGCAGCACTATCTCTGTATCTCGGCAGCACTGTTTTTATACATCGCAGCACTATCTTTGTAGCTCGGCAGCACTATCTATCTTTATACCTCGGCAGCACTATCTCTGTATCTCGGCAGCACTGTCTTTATACCTCGCAGCACTATCTTTGCAGCTCGGCAGCACGGTCTTTATACCTCGCAGCACTAGCTTTATACCTCGGCAGCACTATCTATCTTTATATCTCGGCAGCATTGTCTTTATACCTCGCAACACTATCTCTGTATCTCGGCCGCACTGTCTTTATACCTCGCAGCGCTATCTTTATACCTCGGCAGCACTATCTTTATACCTCGCAGCACTATATACTTCGGCAGCACTATCTATGTATCTCGGCAGCACTATCTTTATACCTCGGCAGCACTGTCTTTATACCTCGCAGCGCTATCTTTATACCTCGGCAGCACTGTCTTTATACCTCGCAGCGCTATCTTTATATCTCGGCAGCACTGTCTTTATACCTCGCAGCACTGTCTTTATACCTCGCAGCGCTATCTTTATACCTCGGCAGCACTGTCTTTATACCTCGCAGCGCTATGTTTATATCTCGGCAGCACTGTCTTTATACCTCGCAGCACTGTCTTTATACCTCGCAGCACTATCTATCTTTATATCTCGGCAGCACTGTCTTTATACTTCGGCAGCACTATCTTTATACTTCGGCAGCACTATCTATGTATCTCGGCAGCACGAGCTCTGTATCTCTGGAAGCACAGTACGCGCAGTGCCCGCTTCCACTACTACAGCCGCAGATTCAGTCGCACAGACGCGCATGCGCAGGATCCAGATTCCTTCTCCATGGGCGCTGGGAGCAGGGGCGTGGCTCGCGATGGTGCCGCCCACATTCGGCAGGAAGGGTGGTGCTGGACGGCGGCTGCCAGGCAGGCGTGTCATCGCGTTAACCTGCGGGGCATGGGATGTGTATGAGGGTCCCCCCTCCATAACAACAGCCCCCCGCCCGCCTATCGGCCCTGAAAAGCCGCAGCGCCGCTTCTCCGTCCGTGCGAGGCCTGGGACAGCTCCGGTGCTAGGAGGACAGAGGCAGCATGTCGCGATCTGTGCTGCAGCCCAGTCAGCAGAAGCTGGCCGAGAAGCTGACCATCCTCAATGACCGGGGCATCGGCATGCTCACCCGGCTCTACAACATCAAGAAGGTAAAAGGAGGAGGCGGAGTGCGGGCGGTATGTGCGGCCTGCGGATCCCACACACCGGGCCCGGGCTGTGCCGGAGACCGGGGGTCTGGGACAGAGCAGGGTGCGATGGTCGGTGCGGGAGGATGGGGGCAGTCTGTGCTGCTGTGTGGGGGTGATGAGGAGGACAGGGCGGCGCAGGATGAGGGATCCCAGCTGCAGGGAGGAGGAGGAGGAAATCCTCCATGATTGCAGGAAGAAATCTGTGCCGACATTCCCAAGTAATGTGTGAGCACACTCCTGTGTCACCGGGCGAGAGAGCAGGGGATCAGCATCACATCAGCAGTGATCTGTGTGATAGAGAGAGATCCCTGCTGATGTGCGATCTGTACGGAGGGATCCCTGCTGATGTGCGATCTGTACGGAGGGATCCCTGCTGGCGTGCGATCTGTACGGAGGGATCCCTGCTGGCGTGCGATCTGTACGGAGGGATCCCTGCTGGCGTGCGATCTGTACCGAGGGATCCCTGCTGGCGTGCGATCTGTACCGAGGGATCCCTGCCGGCGTGCGATCTGTACCGCGGGATCCCTGCCGGCGTGCGATCTGTACCGCGGGATCCCTGCCGGCGTGCGATCTGTACCGCGGGATCCCTGCCGGCGTGCGATCTGTACGGAGGGATCCCTGCCGGCGTGCGATCTGTACGGAGGGATCCCTGCCGGCGTGCGATCTGTACCGAGGGATCCCCGGCAACAGGCATTGTGTGTTCTACCTGGCACTATAGTGAGAGATCACTGGAAATCTGTAAAGGTTTTTTTTTTTAATAAAAAGCTTTTCCTGACCGTTATATCACAAATAATGTATGTCTGGGGGGTGACTGCGAGCCCCATTATTCCGGTCTTTAACGTTTACGTTGCTAGCTGTGCCTGGTGTAGACACTAATGGGGACAAGTAGTGACCTGAGCAGGGACTGGTTATTTCTTTATTGTTCATACTCTACATCACAGCTCTGATTTCTGATTTAATGCCCCCTACACATGTAAAGTCGTCCAATCCTTCTGATTGTGCTGGGATTGGACGACTGTCTGCATATGTGGGGGTCTTCTGACAATTCCCTGAAGTATGATATCAGGGGAGTATATATTATTTACTTATTTTCTCTGTATTGCCGCCTGTGTTCAACTTTATATTTTACTCAGAAAACACTCTCTAGTTTATTTGTATTTTTTCTTAAAGGGGACATCAGTCCACATGTCATTTATACATGTCTGGTTTCTGTCATCTTTTAGCACCTCTGATTTCTAGGATATCGGGGCTCGGACCCCTTTGGCACTGCACAGAGATTTCCGTTATGGTAAATCCGGCACCTTCTCAGCAGACACTTGATTGGACTCACGCTGGGAATGTTCTTGAAGGTTTAGCAACAGAAATCTCAGTGGTAAAGTCCCCGTTCTTTCTGGTGCTGGACAGGACTGGCGCCATCGTCTCGCTTGTATCTGTTATATATCAGACAATTATTTTGATTAATTTCACCTTAAAGGAATCGTTTTACATGGCCAAGATGAGGGGCCGGACGTGTTCAGTTGTCCAAGCATACTTTATTATTCAATCTCAACCTTGGGGTTTCCTTAAACCTTAAAATCTGTCCGTCTGCACATCTGCGTTGGAGCCTATGTCATAGATCCTGTCACATTTGGCAGAAAGGTATGGAGGGGTAACATGCAGTTCTTTCTTCCCTGTCAAAATGACTGACCCCCACTATGAAATCAGACAGACCCCATCATAACTCTGTGGGGTCCTCTCTGATCAAATAGCATCTTTCATGGGATGATCCAGCTCGCCGCCATGTTCAGTTTTTTCCATGGAACAGTAAATTGGACTTAACCAAACTGGAAACATTGCTGGTGCATGGGAAAATTCAACATAGGTGGAAGAAGTTTTCTTTTTTTACTTTGAGAAAATTGGTTTAAAGAGAACCTGTCATCACAATTTTACCTGTTAATGAAAAGGAATGGCCATAATGCCTGTTTTACTGATTTAATGAATATTTGTAGTGAAAATATCCGTAGCCTTGTTTAATTCACGTTAGAAGTTTTGGTGCAATAGCCTCTTCATGCATCGCGTGGCACTGTAAGTAGGGTCTTCAGCTCTGCCCCAGCCCCTCCATATTTGTATGAGCCTCCTTTTTTAATTTTCGCGCTAGCACCTCCCTCACCGCGGTCGGCGCTTGCACACGTTCATGTCCCAGCATTCTCCAGCAAATAGCGGCGGAGGCGGCGCATGCTCAGATTAACCTCTGGCGGTCTCCAGCAAAATGGTGCCCATGGCTGCGCTTGAGCAGATGGGGACCTTGGCTCAATGACGAGCGGAGTTCACGATCTGAACATGTGGCACCATTTTGCTGGAGACCGTAGAGATAATCTGAGCATGCACCATTTTACTGACGACCATTGGAGGTTAATCTGAGCATGCGTCGCCTCTGGCGCCATATTGCTGCAGAACACTGGGAATGTGCACAAGCGCCGCCAGTGTCAAGGGTGGCACTAGCGCGAAATTTAAAAAACAAGGCTCATACAAGTACGCAGGGGCCGCGGCAGAGCCGAAGACCAAGAGTGCGATCCCGCCCCAATGCACGAAGAGACTATTGCACCAAAACCTCTAAGGTGAATTAAACAAGAACCAGGCTACGGATAGTTCCACTGCAGGTATCCATTAAATCAGTATAACGGGGGCATTACAGCCATACCTTTACTTAATCAGGTTAAATTGTGATGACAAGTTCTCTTTAAAAGCGGAAAAAAAATATGGGCTTAATAGAAGTGAAATATATCTCTCATGGTTCTTGTAAAGCTCGAACCAGATATTTAGGTGTGAATGGAGCCTACAATCTCATGCACAGGTGACTTTACCATTTGTCATGCTCCGGGTTGTACGAAGCCATCGCATGGCAGCCATATTAGATTTTATGTGGGATTCATACCGGATAGGAGAGAATATATTGTATCCTGGTCCATGACATTTCTCATTACAGTGGTGCTGGGGAAACACCGCTGAGGAGATCTGTAACCCATAAGGAGAAGATCTCCCAGAACAGAGGCGCCACCGAAACATCCACAAAGAAACCTCATCATGGCTGATGCCGGCCATTCCTCTACATGTCTGTGTGTACAGACTTACACATCATGGCTGCCACTGTGTGTGTCAGTGAGGCCGTTTAATGAGTTATGAGGCGTTTTGTGCCTGGCAACCAGTTGAAAGCTAGTTGTCATTTACTAGTAAAGATTAGAAAATGGAAGCCATGCTCTGCCGCATTGCTGTGGTAACGAGGCCTAGAAAAATACAGGTAGTCAGTGAGGCAGTTATAAGCTGGGATGTTTTCTGTCATGAATGCACCAAATTAATGGACCACCCCTCATAGTAACTTTCTTTCGTCATTATACCTAATGGCCTTTTGTTTTGTATCTGCGATCGACGCCTTATTCTCCTCATGTCCAAAATGGCTGCTGCAGAGGCGTGGAAAGTCTGACCCTCGCCTCCCTGCATTTCCTTTAGTGCAGGATGGAGCAGTGGCTATGACAGTAATCCTGTGTCCACATCGGGGCCTGGGTCAGACTTTGCGCAGCGGCCATATTGGACATGAGGAGAATGGGGCACCAATTGCAGATGCTTGTTAGCTGAGGGGGAGACCATTATGTATGATGGCTATGGCAGTAGAGGGTCACATTAACACATCATACATGCCACTTTTTCCAAATTTTGTGAACTAGACAGTGTTGCTGATCTCCTCCCGGCTCACCCCAGCATTGCTCAATTTCGGAGCTTTATTTAAATGCATGAAATTTGTTGCTTTTATATCTATTTCAACAGCTTAAAGGGAACCTGTCACACTCAGAAATGCGATTTACCTGAGATATGTGGGTAACCTGCAGTTAAATGGCATTTAAATCCTGTGTAGCCGGCTAACTGGAGTTGCGGCTACAGGTAGAAAATTACATTTTATCCTCCCTGTAGCCGCGCTCTTCCAGTCATGGGAGCTATCACTATCACCATTCACTATACAGTGAGCGAATTGTAATCGCTCCTCGATACATTGACTGTCTGCTCCTGTGTATGTGTGTGTGAGAGAGCGTCTGCAGGTAGAATGAAACATAATTTTCTCCCTTCAGCTGCTCCAGTAAGCTACACAGCTACACACCTGGACATTCCGTAAAAATAGGGCATTTTCTCCCCTGTCCATAAACAACAATTTTATATGTCTGTGATTTTGTTTTTTGATGTTTGAGAAACATCTACAGATTGTTGTGACTGTAGTTATCATCATTTTACAGTTCCCAGTGAATGTAGCTAATGTCTTTAAATCAAAATGATGGACTGTAGACATACATAATTTACCATGGTTTTAAAATGTGTCTGTAAAAAATATTGACTATCATTTTTTGATAAGCCGTCCAGAAATGGTAAAAAATCAAGTCTGCATACCATCTACACTGGACTTAAACACTATTTTCCTGCAGATTATACCTATATCTGCAGATAAAGAACATTTCTTGATGTTACTGGTCCCCTTTAACTTTCTCCTCTTAGGCTATGTGCCCACGATGCAGAAATGCTCCGGATTTTTCCTGCCCGTTTCTGCATCTCCCAGGCAGAAAAAATGCATGTGGATTGCACATGCGTTCTTCACTTGCATTTCTGCATGCGGGTTGACAAGCGCTTTCCAAGCGATTATAGCATCACTTGGAAAGTGCTTGACAACTTGGTCACACTAAATAAATCCATGCAACCGGCATGGATTTATATAATGTGACCGAAAGAATGGTAAAAAATAAATCTATACTTACCTTCTGATGGCCCCCGGAGTCTTGCTTCGCTCCGTCCTGGCTTGCCGGCAGCTCGTGGTACACTACACTGAAGGACCTGCCGTCACATGACTATGACGTCACCGCAGGCCCTTTTAGTCTACCGCGAGCTGCCAGCAAGCCAGGACGGATCGGATAAGGACACCGGGGGCCATCAGAAGGTAAGTATGATATTTATTTTTTACCATTCTTTTACAGTCACACTATATAAATCCATGCCGGTTGCATGGATTTATATAATGTGACCAAGTTGTCAAGCACTTTCCAAGTGATGCTAAAATCGCTTGGAAAGCGCTTGTCAACCCGCATGCGGAAATGCAAGTGAAGAACGCTTCACATCTGCTTGTCACTGGCAGGAAAAACGCATGTACAATCCGCATGTACAATCCGCATGTACAATCCGCATGTACAATCCGCATGCGTTTTTTTCTGCCAGGGAGATGCAGAAACGCTCAGGAAAATCCAGAGCATTTCTGCATCGTGGGCACATAGCCTAAGATTGATTTTCGGGCAGTACAGTGGCTCAGTAGTTAGCACTAGTGATGAGCAAGCTTTCTCATTTAACCCTTTATCCGAGAATATGTAGCGAAAAGGTGGTACCCAATATTTGAATATAATTAGCAAAAGATAAAATAATGTCTCTCTATTATAACCTTATTTTAAACCCGCTTGATGCTGGACAGTACTGGACACAAAGCATGTAAAAGACACACAGTGTACTGATTGAAGAGATGACCACAAATGTTAGGTCAGCCTGATAGAGACTTGACCCAACTAACCCAATTGGTATAATGTGGTGAACCCTTAACAATATAAGGCCCTCCAGGCAAATTGTGTCTCACCAATGGTCATAAGGACCCATACAATGTGAAATCATGTGACACATACACTACCACAAATTAAAGAAGACAGTACACGTAGACCGACGCACTAAATGCGTGATAATACCAGATAATTATCAGAGTAGGATAATAGATATTGGTTAGGCAATGTCCTATACCACTCGAACCATACAGATCTACCATCTCTAATTGTACCAAAAAATAAACCAGTGCACATTGAAGGCTACCTGGTCATATAGTCACAGCAATATATCTGAGTGCTCCAATATTAAAGGGAGCCTGTCTTTAATATTGGACCACTGCTAATAATACTGGAAAGCTAAGTAGTGGTTTCTTTCTATTGAGCTATGAGTGTCTCCTATTTTTCCGCAAATCTAGTTATTATGTGGATGTGCAGCAGTTTATGAGAGGTAGCTGTACCCACTGACTCAGATATATTGCTGTGACTATATGACCAGGTAGCCTTCAATGTGCACTGGTTTATTTTTTGGTACAATTAAAGATGGTAGATCTGTATGGTTCGAGTGGTATATGACATTGCCTAACCAATATCTATTATCCTACTCTGATAATTATCTGGTATTATCACGCATTTAGTGCGTCGGTCTACGTGTACTGTCTTCTTTAATTTGTGGTAGTGTATGTGTCACATGATTTCACATTGTATGGGTCCTTATGACCATTGGTGAGACACAATTTGCCTGGAGGGCCTTATATTGTTAAGGGTTCACCACATTATACCAATTGGGTTAGTTGGGTCAAGTCTCTATCAGGCTGACCTAACATTTGTGGTCATCTCTTCAATCAGTACACTGTGTGTCTTTTACATGCTTTGTGTCCAGTACTGTCCAGCATCAAGCTGTTTCAAAATAAGGTTATAATAGAGAGACATTATTTTATCTTTTGCTAATTATAAACCCTTTAACCGAGTATCTTCGACGTGCTCGTATATTATGTTCGAGTCCCTGCGTCTAAATGATTTACAGCTGTAAGACAGCCTGAACACATGTGAGGATTTCCTAACAACCAGGCAATCCCTGCATGTGTTCAGGCTGTCTTACAGCTGTAAATCATTTAGACGCAGGGACTCGAACATAATATACGAGCACACCGAAGATACTCGGCAAGCACCCGAGCATGCTCGGTTAAAGGGTTAAACGAGCATGCTCGCTCATCACTAGTTAGCACTGTTGCTTTGCAGCACTGGGGTCCTTGGTTCAAATCCCACCAAGGACAACATCTGCCGGGAGTTTGTATGTTCTCCCCGTGTTTGCGTGGGTTTCCTCCAACACTCCAAAGACAAACTGATAGAATGTAGATTGTGAGCCTCAATGGGGACAGTGATCATAATGTCTGTAAATTGTCTGAATGGTAAAGCGCTGCGGAATATAAATAGATTATTTCCCAATGTCCACCATATTAGTCCATGACCCGTTAGACCTGATGGATGCCAAATACATGTATACATCTGTATACCGCTTCTGCTTTTCCTTCTACATTACCCTACTGCACAAAATACAGTATATACCATGCAGTATACAGTTTTTTACATTGGGGCCCATAATATGTCTTTCAGAATCTTCAGGAGGCGCTGTATTACGCTGTGGTGCACAGGATTGCTATATTGCTACAACCACAAATCCTATCCGGAACCTGTAAACAATATGATCGTTACTCACATTCTCATATTTGTTATAGGTTCTATGATGGAATTTGTGGCTCGTGCAATATAGAAATCCTGTGCACCGCCGCGTCCTTACCGCACCTACTGGAGAGGATTCGGGCTTGCTCTGGTGGTTTCTTGGAAACAACATATAAAATCCTCTTTTTTTTTTATAGATGTTCTGGGTCCTGGGAATAGACGGCACAGATGCACGGGTGCAGGTTTTTTTTTTCTTTTTGAAGCCAATTGTTTGATGTTGTTCCACAAAGTGAACAATGACTTCTATGCTTCTAGGAATCACGGTCAGAGTATTACACCAGGAAGCACTATATATTCTTATTTTAGTAGCACACTAGGGCACGCAGTGGCATAAATTAGGGCTTTTTGTTTTCCTCCATGTATGTGCAAATCATCGCCCCCACCATGATGTGATCAGAGGCGTATTTTAAAATGAAATCAGAGAGAAGTGGCTGCCAAACACATCTTGTATTAGGGGATAGGAGAATCAGACGGTGAAATCCAGTGTAATAATCCAGCTTTGTGATCCCCTGACAGTATGATTTGTGTGCCTGATGTAGTGATGTAGTTCCATGTGTACTCTATAGAGTCTTTATTCTTCTTTTTATGGCTTCTAGATGTATGGACAGTAATGATTAACATTGGTGCTACAACTATGATGTTCCTCATTTGTATTTTAGGGCTTATAGTATGTGTGTGTGTATGTGTATATATATATATATATATATATATTTTCATACTCCTACTCTTCGGTGAAATGGCCCATGATCCAACTGTCTCATTTGCAGTATTTTGTAGTTTTTTTTTTAGAAATACATGTAATGATGCTTTAAGGGCTTGTTCACATGTTGCTTCTTTTCTGCGGAAAATACGCATAGATTGTTTTACAGTACCAGCAAAGTGAATGAGATTTCTGAAATGTCATGCCCATGCATCTGATTTTTTTTCCCTAACATATTTGAACCATGAAAGCATTTTTTTTAAGCCTGCAGCATATGTCACCTATTTAAATGAATGGGGTAAAAATGTATATAAAAAACGCACAAAAAGGTGAAGTATAGAAATATATGTAATGCGTACAGGGTTTGTGTATTTCATATTGAACCCATTAGTACTGTTGTGTAATCCCGACATATTCCATGCAGCTTTTTATAGTTTGTCACTACATTGATTTTAAGGAATTGATGGGAATAATGGGCTTAGGCGCAACAGCTTAATCTAGCAATATGTGCAATAAAAATGATATCCACCTGATATGATATGAATGTCACAATGCATTTCTGCTCCACAAAGCCTTTGTCAGGTTCCTGATACCTGATGAAGCCTTTATGAAGGTGAAACGCTTTGTATTGTCATTCATTTTATTAAAGTGCATCTCTAGTGTTTCCATCCAGTGGATATCATTTTTATTGCTCAAACTGTTGCGCCTAAGCCAATTGTTTCTTGTGATCGAGCTACCAGTATCAATTGTTATTTTAAAGTGTTGTGTCCTGTCCTCAGCACAACCTGAGAAAGTGAGACACCTACGTACACACGTGGTCAAAATTGTTGGTACCCCTCGTTTAATGAAAGAAAAACCCACAACGGTCACAGAAATAACTTGAATCTGACAAAAGTAATAACAAATTAAAAATCGATGAAAATGAACAAATGAAAGTCAGACATTGCTTTTCAACCCTGCTTCCACAGAATTAAAAAAAAAATGTAACATGCCCCTTTTGTCACATTATTTTCAGGGGAACCATCATTTCTGTCCAGGCCGATTTCATGAGTTAAATTTTTTTTTCAATTCTGTGGAAGCAGGGTGGAAAAGCAATGTCTGACTTTCATTTGTTCATTTTCATCGATTTTGAATTTGTTATTACTTTTGTCAGATTCAAGTTATTTCTGTGACCGTTGTAGGTTTTTCTTTCATTAAACAAGGCGTATCAACAATTTTGACCACGTGTGTATATAACCCTACATTATATATCATATTATCGTTACAAATGGCCATTAATACACTCAGATATTGCTGTCTATTGTTCTCCTTTTTATCTCCCGTAAATGATATTTATCCAATTTTATTTAGTACATTGATTTCATAATTATTCGTCCATAATGATGTTTTTTTTTAAATTTTAGTTGGACAATTAAGACGGTTATTTTACCGTTAATTTGTTTCCTATAGACTGAAAGAAAAACAGGGAGGTTTTTTGGTTACGTGTGTTAACATATGTAACGAATTAACACTTGAAATAAGGAACCCACATCTGGCCATAGACATTACAAGACCCAATAAAGGGGTTCTCCAAGGGTGGAGCGTCTGCAATCACTCTGTGACCTCAGACTTGTGAATCTTAATACGGTTGCCAGAAGCGGGTGGTCAGTGCAAATTGCATACTTCCGGCCGCAGTCTGACTAGACTTATATTGAGCGAGGCCGCACACGTCTAGTTGGCATGTGACAGCATATATATGCAAATCGCATTCTTGCGGTCACTCGCCGACATTCGAGATACACTGTTCGTGGTGAGGATTCCCAAGTCTGCAATCACATAAAGTTACATATTAGATAGTGAGAAGTTCTTACAATCTCCATGGATTCAGATGACGCTCATCGAATGGATATAGCCACCTTCAGATGCTAGTCACAAAATTATAGAGATTTAGAAAAACAATGGCATGCCAAGTCACACAGGGGTTGACTGCTAAGGACGATGGCTTCAGTTTTCTTTTGTTGTAGTTTTTACACATGTGACATCAAGATCTGCAGTGGGACTCTCTGGTTAAACATTAGGTCCTCCACCAAATGCCAGTGCCAATAACAAGATGGACTTTCTGGGTCTTCTGGCACCTTTCAAATTGTGTGATTTTCCTGGCATTCACTTTGATTTACCGCCTAGGCATGAACTATATGTTAGATGATGTATCCCAATGGCTGACCACCACTATTTCTCCATGTCTGCGTTATTCTGAGACCTGCACAGTGACACATGTGGTTCTCGATGGCCGCCGCAGGGATTCTGTAAATGACCCGAAGGTGCTTTCCCTGACTGGGGCACATTATACCATGTAACACTTGGCTTACTAATACCGTCCTCGTGTTGTATCAGGGTCAGAGACCCCATGACTTGTTACCACGAGCGTTTATTTATGTGTGATCGTTAGTCACCATGTAGATGACGGACTTATCAGATGTCTGTTTTCTTGGTCTACCAGCAATCAGATGCTAACTTCCTCTACTGGAAGCAATGCAAAACTACTCGTCTGAACCAGTGTGGTTTTGTGGTCGGCACCCTTTTTGCACTTTGGTTAAAGCAATGGGAAATGGATATATACAGTGACATAATACAAATTTCACCCACGAGTGTGCATTCCCGCTACTTGTTTAGACATTAATATTAAGGCTGAAGATTGACGATCTACGTTCACTTTACATGCTGTGAATGTGCAAGCTATATCGTGATGAACAATTATTACTTCCTTTTTTCTTACACATTTCAGATTTTCATTATCGTCATATATACATCCCTGTTTACACATGGGGGGGTTGTAGCTGAGGTCCTGTAAGCTGCTATAAGTATAGTTTCCCACATAACGTTTTAGCGTCTTCATAAACCGGTAACGATGCCTGTCGACACTGGCTGGGCGCGTAATTTTACATTTATTTTGTACTAACTGCTGTGATTTAAATGAGCTGGTGTTTGTCGGCAGTACACTCCTCTGCTCTGAGCCCTGTGTCCCCTGCTGGTCTGACGTGAACAGTCACATGACCGCTGCAGCCAGTCAGTGGCCTCTGTTCATCTATAGCTTTCATATTTCCATACTATTGGAAGACACGTTGTTCGCTACCAGTAACTTTCTGCACTCAACCCAGCAAGAAAGGATACACTTTTAGGATATTTTCCCACTTAGCGAATACATTTTCTATTACCGCTACAGATTATCTCCTCTTTAGGCTATGTTAACACACGTTTTTTTTTCAGCTTTTTTTGATGCAGTTTTTTATGCAAATTTTCAGCTGCTTTTTTCAGCACCAGCAAAGTCTATGAGAAACCAGAATTCTCTGTTCACACATCATGGTTTTTTTTCTTGTTCAGGATTTTGTTCCTTGCATGGGTTTTTTGGAAAATAGAGCATGTCACTTCATTCAGCGTTTTTTTTCAGCCATAGGAAGTAATGGGTGGGGAAAAAAACGCTGAAAAAAAGGCATCAAAACGCACCAAAATTAGTTTCAGCTTTTTTGATGCCAAAATAGAATAGGGATCTTATTTTTTAACAGAACTTTATGTACATGCAAAAAAATGCTGAAAAAACGCAAGAAAAATCCTTTACAAAATGCCCTTAAAGATCAGGTTTTGCTGCAGAAAATTGATGCAAAAAAAAACCATGATGTGTGAACATAGCCTATGGGATTTTGTGGCCGTTTTGTTGCAGAGTTCATCCTGTGCATTGCAAGGAATGAAATTCTTGGTGAACATTCCATATAAAGAATTGACCTGCCGTGGATTTAAAGGGAACCTGTCAGGCAATTCATACTCTGGCGTTTCAGAGAAAAATATACTTTGAAGTTGGCCTCTTCCCATCCACTACTTGTGAATAGTCAAACCCGCGTTCACAATTCTGAAGGAATCGGGAGGATAAATCTAGCATCCTCTGCTGGCTCATTATCTTTACATTTACACCGTGCTGTCTAAAGAGGCTGCTGATCACCTGATAAATGAGCAAAATGCTCGCTCGTCAGGTGAAATGATCTTTTAGCTTGTATAATGGCAGAGTCAGACGGCTGTATAAATCAGACTGAAATCGGAGTGCAGTTCAATACATGCAGCTGTCAGGCTAAGGTCGGAAGACTTAGTTCCAATCTCACGTCTGACTGCGCTCTAAAAGATCATCATTCTCGGCAGCACGATGTCCTGTGTAAACATAATCTGCGCTGCCGCGAGCAATGGCAGCCTATGCACACAGAGCAATCTATTACAGATCGTGCAGTGTAAAATAACCCTAACGCTATGTTCACACTAGGTGTTTTTTCAGCGTGTTTTTTTTTTTTTTTTTTTTTTTTTTTATGCAGCAAAACCTGATCTCTTGGCAAGAAAGAAGCTGCGTCAAAAATGCAGGTTTTGGTGTGTTTTTCAGGATCCCAAAGTTCAGCTTTGCTTCCACCACAGAAGCATGAACACAGGTCACCAATGCAAGACATGTGAAACCATATTAACCAGAATTTCAAATGTAACAGTGGGGGGAGGTGAATTGTTCAATAGTTTACCTAAGACACTGGCAGTGCATTGAGTTTGTAGGACACTAGTTACTTTCACACTATGGGGTCTACCATTCAGTTGCTCAGGCATGGTTTAATTTCATAAATAAAATAATTCGCGCTGAGCTGTCGGATAAAAAGAAGGGGGAGTAGATTTGTCAATAAAATAATTTTATTCGAAGCAAGTTAAAATGCATAAATAACGCTATTTAAAAAGTCATTGTGAATGTGACCCAAGAGGTAGATAGATTAAAATCCAAATTGATAGTAGCCAGTCAGTGTTATCAGAGGGACCATAGATTAGCAATTGCTATTTTACAAGAAATTAAAAAATATTTTTAATAGAGTTATATTTATAAAATAATATCTTATGATTGTTATGATGTTTAATCCAACAGGATACCTGATGTAGAAGTTCTGTATTTGATCCTGGGATATTACTTATAGATAAAAAAGGATCTTATTGAAGGTAGAGCAGAGCACTTAGTTTTCCTAGAGGGAAGTAAAAAATGGTGACTAAACTAAAATAAATGCAGTTCTATATAGGTCTCCCCAATGGGTGCTAGTACCAAAATCGTTCTTACTGATGAATATGTAGGAGGACCCAATATGCTGTCAGCAACTAAGAGTGTCAGACAGATTATATACCCAAAGATAATGTATGTCCAATAAGTGCGCTTATGGGTAGGATGTGTTCCCAATGTACCTGATAGCTATGTTCACACTAGGCTTTTTTTTCGCCACCCATTACTTCCAATGGGTGAAAAACGCTGAAAGAAGTGACATGCTCCATTCTGGAAAAAAAACACGCAAAGCGCAAAATACTGATCAAACAAAAGCCAAGGTGTGTGCATGAGATTTCTGGAATCTCAGACTTTGCTGGTAATGTAAAATGCAGCTGAAAATTTGCAGAAAAAAACGCTGAAAAAACGCTATGTGTGCACATAGCCTTACGCTGGTGATTTGTAGATTGACGGCCTCTGAAAACCTATTAACATTCATGGTCAGAAATCAGAGTTCTGAAAACATGGAGGCATTAATAAACGATATATTACATAAGACTTCTCTGCCCTTTAAAAGTCTTCCCACCCCCTCGCTCCCCCCCCCAATTTATGTCCGTTTTTGTTCTTTACCCTTTACCCCAGTGAGCTCCGAATAGTCAGATTTTTAGAATTAAACTGAATAGTGGATTGCGTTTCTTGACATATCAATTAAAACTCTGCTGAGACGCCTCTGAGCAATCCAGGGCTGTGTGTAGGAGGGAAACAGTGCGGCTGACATTCATCACGGCTGGTGAACATTACAGAATAGCTATGTCGTATATACTGATTATTTTTCCAGCAAGTCGTGAATTTGCAGAAAATCTTAAAAATGAAATGGTGACTTTGAGCACAATTAACTGTAAGGCTAGATTCAGATGTTCCCAAAAAAAGTCAGCCATGTTTACCAACACCAGGTCACAATATTCATGCCCTGCAGGATGCAGCAGCCCCCATGATAAAGGCCGGGGCAGCACAGGAGCAAAATACTGATGAGACAACCTCTCGCACATCTACCATTCATGGAGGGGGCGGCTGCCTAGTATTATACGTGCACACGGATAAGGCTTGTATAGGGCACAGTGTCTGGCTCACAGCCTGTTAATGATGCCCATATTATTAGATCAGTCAAGATGCCCCCTCACAGTGACAGGTGTCCCCGAAGCTGGCCTGGCTACACCCTGAAATTTGGTTGTCCATTAAAGACTTATTTTCAAAAGAGATTTCCATCTTAGACTGTTATGGCATCTCTAAGACTTCCTGTAGAAAAGATCTGCAATGCTTAAGCCGTACCTGTCCTTTCACATAACATTTTTTAAATGGTCTTGCTGTCTTTATGTCCAACAACAAATTTAAAATTGCTTTTAGTGAACATACCAGTCTGATTTGTCCCAATTCTCATGCTATGTATCTCACCTTTCACTCTTTTGTAGTAGGTAGGTTTTCAGCAGTATTCTGCTAGTACTATAGGAGCTGGAACTTCCATTGACCTCACTTCTGAGCATTCATTGCTTCTGGCTCCGATCTAAAAGTCTGCCTCTCAAAGGCAGGGTCAGAGACCTACAGACCTGCTCCACCTACTGTAATGTGTCTCTGATGCTAGAAACTGAGCATACTTGATAGCAGGCACCGGGCAGAGGGTTCACTGCTCCACAGTCTGGGGTCTTTGACAGATTTTTAGTTTCATAATGCGCCAAATGTTTTCTTTTAGCGACTGGTCTGGACAACAGGCGGCTGGTTCATCCCCCAAACTTTTCTTTTTTGATGCCATGCTTCTGTGATGGATGCAGTATGTGGTTTAGCATTGCCTTGCTGAAATATGCAAGACCTTTCCTGAAATAGACATTGTCTGGATGGGAGCATATTTTGTCCTAAAATCTCTATAATGCTCAGCAGTGAGGCTGCGTGCCCACGATGCGGGATTTAATGCGTTTCCACGGCAGCATTTCCGCCACAGAAAGGCATTAAAATCGCTTGTTAAGAGTTCTGGGATGTATCCCAATGACAATCATCATGTGCTGTGCACATGCTGCGGAAATTTCCGCTGCGGATTATCATTGCGGAAATATTTGCAGCCCATTGACTTGCATTGAATCACATAACCGTGAATGTTATGCGGTTCAATGTGCGAATGGTACCCAGGTCTGAAGAAGAGGAGACTCATCCGATACGGATCGTACCTGCAAGTAAAAAGAGAATTATAATGTAAAAAATAAAAAAAATTATTCATCCTCACCTCTCCGGCGGTCCCCGGTCTCCTCCCGGCAGCGTCCTCTCTCCTCGGCGGCCCATCATGTACTGGCAGGACCTGCGGTGACTTCATTTAGTCAGCTGATGGTAACGCGACCATTATCTGACCGCCGATGTCAGCGGTTGCGTTACCATCAGCTGACAAAATGACGTCACCGAAGGTCCTGCCAGTACATGATGGGCCGCCGAGGAGAGAGGACGTGGTCGGGAGGAGACCGGGGACTGCCGGAGAGGTGACTATAAGGTTTTTTTATTTCTTTTCTTTTACTTTAGATGCAGCATTTGATAGTAGAATTTTCCTCTAAGTTGGTCACACAATATAAATCCATGCCAGTTGCATGGATTTATATTGTGTGACCATCTTGTCAAGCCCTTTTCCAAGTGATGCTCAAAATCGCTTGGAAAAATGATTGAAAAAAACGCATGTACAAACGCTTGATAAACGCTGAAAAAATGCATGTAAAATCCGCATGTGTGTTTTCTGCCAAGGAGATGCAGAAATGCTCCGGAAATTTCTGCTTCAAATCTGCATCCTATACTCCTGTGCTGGCGACATTCCAGCGGTGTCAGCACTCGTGGTCCTGGGACTCTCGTGCGGTGGTCGTGACACGTGACCCCGGCGCCCAATCAGTGCTGGCTTCACTGTCCCCACCTCCTGTCAAATTGAGCATGAAGAGGATGTTCGGGATCATCTGCAGCCAGGACTTCCTTGTCATGTTTGAGTTGTCCGAAGGTGGAGACAGTAACGGCAAGGCTGATTGGGCTCCGGCATTACACATGTTACAACAGCACGAGAGCCCCTGGACCGCGAGTGCCGACACTGCTGGAACAGCACCAGGACGGGAGGGGAGTATAGGCTTTTTTTATTTAATGGGGCAAACATTTAGTGCAAGAAGGGGTTGTCCAAGTAGTGGACAACCCCTTTAAGTAAAGATGCAATCAATTAAGGAAATTGATTCAGTATTTAAAAAAAAAAAAAAAAAAAAAAAAAAAGACTGCTACAATAAACCTAATCATTCCGTTCACTTATAGAAAAGATTATGGTTGTGCTATAAGATCAGTGTGATCGGCCATGACACGTAATGGGTCCAGCTCATGTATATCTGTATGGATTTATGTAATTACAGATCCTAAATATGACCACGTGCATGAGGCGTAAGGCTGCGTGCCCACTATGCGTTTTTGATGCGGAATTTCCGCAGCGTAAACGCTTGCAAAACGCTTGGTAATCCGTGCCCCATGATCCCCCAATGAAAATCTGCAAGTTTTGCCCCCATGCAGCGGATTTTCCTTGCGGAAAAATCCGCAGCGTGTCCATTATTTGTGCGTTTCTGCATGCTGGTTTGAGGTCCCAATGCACTTGAAAAACGCAAGTCAAATCCGCATGTAAAAACGCGTGTAAAATCCGCAAGCGTTTTTACTGCCAATGACATGCAGAAATGTTCTGCTTCATTTCTGCATCGTGGTCAGATAGCCTTAATAATACAGATGTTACACTTATCCCAATTTTACTGCAAATATTCACAAAGTGTTCTCTACCGGTCTTTGCTGGGACAGAATACGATGACGCCCAGTTCTGTTGGCTGATAAGCCAGTTCTGTCAGGTGATTAGAGCGGGACATCGTTATCCAGTGACTGTCTGCAGCGTTTAAGTGACTGGAACTTTCAATCACAGTTGAGTGACCAAAAAACAGTGCCCTGGTGGAGATCCATGGAGCAGCCTGCCCTGGAGCCTCAGGGGTTAGAGGGGGAACGTTACCCAGACAAATATTTTAAGCAGTATCTTGGATGCCACATTTGTAATTTAGTTATATGTTTATCATCTCGGAGGAACATGCCAGTTTTACCGGGTGTTGTGTGGGCCGATGTCAGTCTCAGGGGAAGGGAGTGTCTGTACTTCTAGAGGAGAAGCAGTTCTACGGCTTTGATGGGTGTTACATGACATATGTGATGCATGGAATATTAGATGTAAGCAGAGCAGGAAATGTTGTCATCGGCACAGCTGCACGTGTGGGTCAGTACAGGGACATGTTTCCTAACCTCTCTAGTTGGGTAAAGGTCACTTGTCGCTGCCGATGATAACATTGATGGCTGCACGATATACATTAACCATGCACTGCGCTAAGGAATTCTCCATAGGTCATTGTTCTACATGAAGCTATTCTTTCTTGCTATGGTCAATATCTCCACTGTCCCAGATATATTGGGCCTCATTTTATTAGCCACACAGACAAACAGCTGTGCCACTATCATAGCAGCCAGTCACATAGCTGGTTTATTTTTTGGACTCTCATCGTAAAATGACCACTGGATTCTGATTCTCAGCCAAAAGCAGCGTTCCCGATAAATAGCTTTGGGCAAACTGTGCATTCCTAGTGAGAGAAGGGTTCCTATTCTTTGGACAATCCCTACTCTTTAGAAGGGTCCATTGAGAATGAGCTAATCACAAGCGGTCTCCATTCTGCCAACTGTAATCATCAGCCGTAATCTGTGGGAAAAGGCTTCAGTTTTTCCTTTAGAAATGACGCATTGCGCAAAGCCCACTTATCCATGGGATGACGGTAATCCCGGAGAGGACAGGACCTCCAGAATGGGAGACGCTCTTTGTAAACACTCCCTTCACTCTGATGAATAGATGAGAATCCCAAATAGCGGAATCTCTATCAGGCCATGGTCAGTATTTTACATCAGTAATTGTAAGCCAAAATTAGGAGAGGAACAATCAAAGAAAAAGTGTATTAGAAACATATGTACCATTTTTGACCCACTCCTGGTTTTGGCTTACAAATATTGATGTGAGATACTGAGAAAATACTGCTGTGTGAACATAGCCTTTTTTGTTTTATAAAGTTGGGTTTTCAAAAGTGAACAACCACTTTAGTTTAATTAAAAAAAAAAAAAAAAATCCCTGCCACAAATTTCCCTCCAAGTTATGGGGGAAGACTTATGGCCTTATGGTGGCCATACACATTAGATGGCTGTTCATCTGAATGCCTTGTCAGCTGTCTCTCCTATACTCAAGAGGTCTTGTTCAACTGAGCACTCATGTACTCTATGAAAAAACCTGCCGACAGTCAAGTCAGCTGGTGGCTTGTCTCAGAGAGGACAATACGACATTGGACATGCCCGATCGACACAACTCCCGACCATCATTTACTCAGCACCCCCATACACATTGGGCCATCGGCTAACATAAGCGTAATGTGTATGGCCAGCTTTACAACTAAGCTTCCCGGACCCTTGTGGGTATGACGTTGAGTTGGGGGTGGTTGTCGGCGATAGTTGTTGTCAGCACTGAGATTTTAGGGTTTGTTTTTAGGCTGTGTGTATTTTGGTATTCCAGTGAGAATTTAGTTGGGTAGCGGGTAGGGATGATATATGTTCTTCTGTTCTGCATGTAAGGCTATAACTTTATTAACTATTTGATAAAGCTGCCGTAGATATCGTATATGTATTATGTGATTTCTAATACCCCTCGTATTTTCAGGAGATACTGATACACAAGGTACAGGAGATAATAAGACTTCTAGGACTCATGATGTCTGCTTGTATGTTTATCGTGCAGTTTTGACTAACTTGATTGTATTATTTTTGTGGTGTGGGAGGGAATTGTATTAAACTGTTTTTTGTTCCTATTTATGCTGTAAGTGTATCCACGTTAAAGGCACTCTAACCCAGGTATGTTTGGCTTAGCCTGAATGAAGTAATCATCCTTATATAGTTGATGTATTTTGTAACTGGTGATTTATAACCTCACTTTCTGCACAGTCTCTACTTCTTTTTGTCCTTTCTGTCATCATCACATCTACATTGTGGCCTCCAAACCTAGGACTCGGCTAATACAATGCCCCAGAATATTCTGCTGGCATTGACCCAGGTCGGCACTGATGGGCTTTGTGCCTTGTGACCACACAGTGGGGACACTATTCCCGAGTACATTGAATACAATCAGATGGGGCAATGAAAAAATGGATGTTACGTCTCCAGCAGGCTGGAAGGAGTAGAGATTCCATCGGAGCAGGATTTTTTATTTCCAGGGCTTCCGACATGTTAATCACTGCCTATATCGAATGCCTGCATGTTTACTGGGGGATCCGCAGCAGAAATCCAAGGCTGACCCTCCGAGCTGTGCTGCGGCTGTGCCGTGGATCTGCATGCAGATTAGACATATTGTCATTCAATGCGACTAATACACAGCTTTTTCATGCAGAATCTGTGAAAGCAATCATCCTCATAGGGGTAAGGTCCTGCATAGCAGCTCACATGTGGCCGTAAAATGTCACCATGCTGTATTGTGCCGTTTTCAAATGTGATATTGATTGGTGGTTTTGAGAGTAAGACTGTGTCCACACATCCTAGTGCCGTCCATTTTTATATATTTTTTTTTCCTCTGTAACAATGACCTTAGAGCTTCATTGATTCATATACACATCTGTGTCACGAGACTCAGAGCAAGTCTTGTCCTCTAGAGATGAGTGGATCAATTTGTGGGACTCCAGTTTAACGTCCAGTAAAGTGGTCCCTGGCGGATCGGCGGGAGTCCTGTGAATCTCCTACATTCTGGCGTCTCCATCATGGATTTTGATTAGCTGGGGCTAGTGCAACGTTGCACAGATGACGTTACGCCACTCCTAACAAATCATATTCCTCCCCGGGGATGCCAGAAGGTAAGAGATTAGCAGGACTCCTGTCTAGGTATCAGGTACCAATGACCTGGATGCTGGACCGGAGTCATGCCTATTGATCCGCTCATCTATACTGTTTTCATCTGTTTTGTGGATCAGACTCTGCCATTGAAGAGGTTGTCCACTACTTTAGCATTGATGACCGATCCTTGGGCACCCCTGCTGATCAACCTCTATCAGTGGCGGCAGCCACTGGCCGGAAGTAGTCACTTGTGGAGGTGCTCCGCCTTCTGATAGTGGCCGCGGCAGGGTACTGCACATCCGCCTCCTATTGATTTGACTTGAGAAAGTAGTGGACAACCTCTTTAATCACATAAAAGCGTGAATTTCCAGCTTCCATATGTGCACTATACATCTGCCTCCTATTCAAATCAGATGTGTGCTGTCCGACTTGATCGTATAGCACGCGGACAGCACACTGACCCATGTTATTCAATAGGGCTGTACAGGTGAACGATTTTTCTCTCGGTCCGACTGTCCATGAGAAAAAAAAAAAAATCACAGCATGCACTAGTTTCTTCCGAGTATCGGGTGAGACCCACACATTCAAGCCTATGGGTGCGTAAAAAAAATCTGTTCCCGCAGAGAATATCCGCGTGGCATCTGATTTTTATGGATACATTTCTGTTATTAATTTAAGAAACTGTATTTGATCATGTGCACTTTTTATGTAGATCTCTGAAAACGCATCGCACATGGAGATCACACTGACCTAAGAAATGGACACAGATGGCACACGGATGAAAATCATCATGAGTTTTGTGGATGAAACTTGGATGATTTTTCATACTCTCGTCTGCAGCCCGTCTACAACAAATGAAATGGAAGACCTACTTTATATTTCAGGGCTTGCCCCATTCATCTGTGTTTCACTTGTTCTTAAATTGTCTCTTCAGAGAGGAAGAGGACTAGAACTCTAGCGCCACCTACAGGAAGTACCAATCATAAAAGTCAATATCAACTCTCTAACGAGCCTGGTCACATGATTTAGGGTTAAAGCCAGAACCAAAATCTCAATTTGTAGACAGTGTTTCGGGGTATTACCCCTCTTTAGTGCAAAGTGTGAGATCTGGTTTGGCTGGGTGAGAGGTGTCTGATCGGGATGGAAGGGGTAACTTTTCTCCCTGCGGAGAGTGACATATCAAGCCTGACCTGCCAAGGTGAGGAGATTTTTAAGCTGCAATGCTGCTCTGGGAAATATGCAAATTATGACTAGACCTTTAATGGCCGATCCCCACCTGTAACAGCTTGAAATCTGCACCATACAGCACGTCAGTGTGGATTGTATCCGTGTCTTTGCCGCATCTGCTATCTGGGGTTATACCCTCTCTTGGACAGATTTTTTTTTTCAGCTTGTTAATTGGGTTGATTACACCCCTCCAATTGCATGGGAGCCTGATCTTATGGATTGCAATGGAAATCAATGTGAAAACCTGAAGTTGTAAGCTCAGTGTTTCATCTCTGGTTGTGCCGAGGCACTATTCTCTGTAGATAGTTGCATTGTGCAGGGTTAGAGTGCCTTTACGTGATGTTTTATATGTGTGCTCCTCGTTGTTCAGATATTGCATGTTTCGCTTGCTATACAATGTCTCTATGTAATTCTCTCTCTCTTTATTTAAATGCTTTCCCAGCAAGGACAAGTTTGGAAGGTTTGCATTGCTTTTCACCTTCCCTTTGCCCCTTCTAGAACCAGTTTCTTACACCTTGACTTTTCTCTTTCTATAATTTTTACAGCATGGCCCAAACTATCAATAAGAAAAATAGTAATTAGCATTTCTTCTTCTGACGGCTGCGCTGCGCCTCGGAGCATGCAGACACCGGCGGCATATACTGTAGTGCTGCTTTATAGTGATTTATTAGTAATGCCTGTAGACTAGATATTTTGCAACCCTTATTCCTCACTTTTCAGATATACATGATGAACTTTCCCAGCATGCCTAAACACAATTGTACCGTTTTAGTGCATATGAATACTGTTCTATGCGCTAATCTGCACCGTCTTCCTGTTACCTCCCACACTTCCTTGCTTGCCCTTCTCCCAATGATGGAAGTGCCTTTTTGGAAGACTGTTCCCCATGCTGTTAAGACCTCCAGATACGGAGACCCTAGTTATAAGTGGTGATTTAGACCATTCATATCATGCGCTTGTGTCAGGCCACTCATGGTGAGTTTCAGCGGTGCTAGGACCGTGGTATTGGTGGCCTGCAGCTGTAGCTAAACTCGCAAAATCCAGGTAAGGGAATAAGAAAAAAACTGGGAAGATGATCCATTTCTGAAATGACAATGTTACCTATAGGATGTACGGCCTGACTTCTAAAAAACATCATCAATAAAACCTATCCCCAGGTTATGAGATGACCATTTCTGCTGCCTTATGGGAAATGAAAGCCATAAAAGTGGCAGTTCAACAATGTGAATTCTTCATCACAAAGCCTTCCAGTAGCATACAGCTTTAAAGGGAGTCTGTCGCCCACCCAAAACTCAAATAGAGCTATTTAGACGTTCATATTAGGGACCTGGGCCTTTAAAAAAATCATACTTGTAGATTTTAGTAATTTTGTAATATATAAAAGCAGTTTTATTAAGTATGGAAAATAAAGGGGATTCAGTTCACCTTTGTCGTAGCCATGTGCACCATTCCGCCCCCTCAGTTATCACTTTCTGCGCCTCTCCTTAATGGCACTCACATTTCAGCACTGCCTGATCTAAAAACCCAGCCCTGCGCACACTGACACCGCGGGGATCGAGAGCACACACTGTCAGTGAGTTCTGATGCATGCTAATCTCTCTTCTGTAGGTAGTGGCCGCTTGCTGCACACAGGATCACAAGGCAGTAGGCGGCCAACACTGATAGGAGAGGGTGATGCTGAATTGCAGGGAGTGAGCACTTGCACACACAATATCATTGTGTGTGTGTGTACTTCTCATCTCCCTTTCCTATCCGCATCAGCCGTCCGCTGCTTTGTGATCATGTGGGCAGCGATTGGCCTGAACACACGATAGGGATGAGAACGCACCTGCACACACGGACACTGTGTGCACTCTCGCCCCCTGCTGAGTCAGTGTGTGCAGGGCTCCAGTGCGAGCGCAGCCAATCACCATGAAGGGAGATGCAGAGGATCGTAATTGAGAGGCTGAAATGATGCACTGACCTCTTGGCTACAACAACGGTGCACCAAAGCCCCCTCATTTACACATCTAATAAAACTGTATTTATATAAAACAAAGTTACTAAAATCTACAGAACAAGTATTTATATGGGAGCCAAACCCTGATATGAATGTCTGAATAGTTCAGTCTGAGTTTTGGGGGGTGACAGACTCCCTTTAAACAATTCTGAAGTCACCCGCCATAGCATATAGCATATATTTGTGTCACTGGTGTAAACCGTTGCCATGTTTTATTTGGTTTGTTTTTGCTGTTTTCTTTAAAAAAAAATAATTAATGAGCTATTCCCATTTCTAAGAACATATCCCAATATCTAGTAGGTGTAATAATAATAATAGAAATATATATAGTATAGTTTTACTGATTCAGTATGTTGCTTACCCCTTGCAAGAGGGAGATAAGCAAGTGATCAACCTGTCTTAAAAGGCTTAAAGGGAACATCTCCTAAAATACACTGTGCGAAGAGTGTCTGGAGCTATCCTATTCTCCCCCGCATTAGTGCAATTCTTTTTATTTTTCTCTTTTTACTCTGAAACACACAAATTTTAGAAAGTCCTGTAGTTTTATAAAAAAAATAACAATAATAATCTGGTGCCAGGAGCAGCATTTGATGCCATACTTGACAGAGTAGACCACTTCCATACAAAGCCCTATTATGGCCGTCTTAATGTGACCTTAAACTGCTTGGAACCTTCCAAATGAATACATGAGAAGCAATACGAAGACCAGATCTCTAACTGTAATATGACTGAGAGCAGATCTCTATGGGGACCCTGATTGTCTGTTGTGTTTTGTAGCTGTGCGTTTGGTTTTCTAGGGATTTGATGTGCCCACGTTGCATAAATGAAGCATTTCTGCAAGTCCTCTCCCGGAAAAACGCATGCGGAATTCCGCACGCGTTTATCGCGCGTTTTTCGCGCGTTTATCACGCGTTTTCCACATGCGGAATTGCCTTGCGTTTTTTATGCATTGGACAAAGGCAATTCTGCTTGCGGAAACGCAAAATTAATTGACATGCTGCGGATTTTTGAACGCAGCATAAATGCTGCGGAAAAATCCGCAGCATGTGCATAGAACATGCGGAATCCCCTTGGGGACCATGGGGTGCGGGTTACCAAGCGTTTCCGCTGCGGAAATTCCGCATCAAAAACGCTTGAAAAACGCTACGTGGGCACACAGCCTTACACCGTCTGTCAGCACAAAATGCCTGTTCACATCAAGCACAGGCGCATAGTGCACCCTTTGTGTGGCCAAACAGTTTAACGCACATTCCCATATACTTGTTTGTTTTGCTTGTACTTCCGCACCCTTTTCCTTGATTGACAGCTCTGTGTTTAGAGGAGGGCTAAATTAGATGGGAAGGTGCTGTGAACTGTTTGGCCAAGTACCTGTGCTAGTTTGAACACCCATTTTAGGCAGACAGAATCCCTTTAAAGGAATTTGTCCCCAGGATTTTGCTACCTCATCAGAGAGAAGCATGATGTAGGGGCAGAGAAGGCCCTGATTCCAGCGATGTGTCACTTAGTTTACTAGGTGCAGCAGTTGTGATAGAATCAGTTATCTCTGCAGAGCTCGGAATGCTGAGCTCTGTATAACCCCGCCCCCACCACTTATTGGCTGCCTTCTGTCAATCAGTGGTGGGGGCGGAGTCGTGAATAGTTGACTAGAAGGCACTAGGCAGCTAGTCCTATAGTGATAATTTCATGATGATATAACACTGACTTTATTGAAATAACAGCACACAGCCCAGTAAGTGACACATCTCTGTAATCAGGGTCTCTGCCCCTACATCATGCTGCTCTCAGATTAAATAACAAAAACCTGCTGACAGATTCTCTTTAAAAATCCTGCTATAAGTAGTAGGAGGTCTGCTTGTACGCTGCTTGTATCCTTGCTTCAAGTCTGCATGTAACAAGAAAAAAACAAATTGGAAAGTCTGCAGATCTGTCTTAACTGCTTGTCTTTGCCAGTATGCATGGGGCAAAAGGTGGCAGAAGATCTGCATGGAACAGCTGCGTATTTGGCTGTAATACAGTTTTCTCAAGGTACAGCCCCGCTTAACATTAAATGATTCGATTTGATTTCATTTAGTTTTATCAATTTAGTTTTTACAGGAGAAGGCAATAAATAAAACCCTGGGGGGGATAAGATACAATTAGTCTCACCAGGGGGAAAAAATTCACTCCAAAATGATCATTTATCAATAACGAGGAAATCTAAAAGTAGAAGAAAGGAAAACATCCAAATCCCGTCTCATGTAAAATAACCAATATCTCTGAACTTTCTGGCTAAAAAGAAACAAAAACTTCTAAGCTGAAAGGATGTCCTTATTATTGTGGTTATATCTTAAGACTGATCTTCATACTGATAATTATCCAGTATATTTATATAAATAATCGCCCCAAAACAACTTCTTTTTTTCTAAAACTCCTCTAAACTTTTCTTCATGATCTAAGCCATCTAGCTAATTTGTTTTGTAGTTGGGTAGGATAATATAGATTTTGAGACTCCAATTTAGGAGCCAAATTGATTTTTTTTTTTTTTTTTTTTTTAAGGAGCTAGCTATGAGAATCTTCTCTATTATTAGGAATCGCCCCAAAAAGTTAGTCATCAGTAACCATTATTGGCCCACATGGATTTTAGGTCTTGATATCTAAGGAAGTTCTTAGTGAGGTCTACAGAACTTATCCACCATTGATGATGTTTCATAATCCTTTGGAAATCCAAGCTATCTTTTCATCAATAAGGAAACTTTTCTTTTCTATAGTTCTTCTTATTGAAACTTTTGAGGGCTGAATATTTGGTATCTCTGTATTCATAATGCTTGGAGGAACTTTTTTCTTCACTTAAATGTCAAAAAGAGAAGAGTTGAGGCCGGATGAGTATCTTGGCCAAGTGGCTGGAGTTCTTCTTTAAGGCAGCAGAAATGGATATTAGCATTTCTTATTATAACCTAAGTGATAGGTGACAAATAACTTGGCATCTTCATGTCTTGTGCGTCATGCAATCGTCCATATTTGTTTTGTTTTTTTCCTTTATTGTATACTGTTGATAAAAACTTTTTATTAGTCTTTATTAACACAATCATTGCCAGAGAAGTTTAGTTAATTTCCAGCAAATCATTCTTTTTTTCTTTTGTCACCATCGACCAGTTATGTTATTGCTGTTGACATCTCTACCTCAATTTTTTATTTTGTAGAAATATATTTTAATTTTCTCTTTAGGTTTGAGCTTTCCACGCTGCTTTAAACATCCCCATACATTTATGCCTTATTCTTTTCTTTAGGAGATCTTCTTCTTCTTTTTTTTTTTTTCTTTTGCTCATTCTCGTTTCCAGCTCTGACAAATTTTTATTTGTTTTTCTTCATTTCATTCGGAAACAAAAAAACTTTCAGAAAGCTATATAGTTTAATGAAAAAGAAAAAGGAAAATTTTTCTAATTTGTTTTAATCCATTTTTCGCTAGGCATGTGGGGATCCCAAAGCAAAGCCTTCTTACCTGATCGACAAAAACTTAGAATCTGCTGTCAAGTTTATTGTTCGGAAGTTTCCTGCGGTTGAAACCCGCAATAACAATGTAAGTAAATTTTGCTCTAATACTATTTGCAATGTGTTCATGAAGGCTATTGCCCAAGCCATTCTGTCTGAAAATATTATTGGTGGGGGTTCAAGAACTCGGCTCGCAGGATTCCCGGGGGGGGGGGGGGGGCTCACAGGATTCCGGGGGGGGGGAGGGGGGCTCACAGGATTCCCTGGGGGGGGGGGGGTGTTGCGGTGATTACAGGATTCCCGGGGGGGGGGTGCTCACAGGATTCCCTGGGGGTGGGGGGGCGGTGCATAATTTAGCATAATTACTCTCAGACACGCCCTCTTGTTGCTTGGGATCTATTTTGCTGAAATGATCCTGTTGCATTAGATGAACTAGCGCCGAGTCCTTCACACACCATTCCTTGGATAGCCTGACAAGATCGTACAAGTCTTACCTAACAAAGGAAGGCAAATCTGCCAGCATGGATGACTCTTAACAGGTTAATGAAAGTTCGATGAATTGTATACCACCGGAGACTGTTCAGACTCTTCCATAGGTGCTTATTTGGACGATATAAGAAGCTGTAGAGAAACTGGAAAGACTTATTGCGTTCTTGTTTCATGCAACACTGCAGCGTTTTTACCCATACAAGCATGTGCGGCATGGTGGTAGCCATTCAGAACAGATTAATTGTCCAACATACAGGAATGAGTCACAGGCTGAGGATTATGTGAGACGCACAGCTGGTTAGACCTGTTATTTGGGACCATGAGTATGTGCCTGCCCCGGTACATTAATGTCAGACTGCTATCCAGGAAGTGGCCGGCTACTTGTTGGCGCAGTGCTCACTCGGGTGTGGTGTTTGCATTACTTATCAGAAGTATTCCCGAGAAGCAAACATCTGAAATATGCATTGTGTGCCTATGTTCTGTGCAGGCCTTGTCCTATGATGAGCATTACGTCTGGAGCTGGTTAGAAGAAGTGTATTTTATGGATAAAAGGTGGACTGCTGTGTTGTAATGGCAGAAATATTCCAAATATTCTTAGAATTTCACCTGTCAACTCTCTTGACCTTTCTGTTTTAATAAGTATTCCCAAAGAAATAAAAATTCTGAGCATCTTTTCTTATAGATCTGTGTTGTACCGCTCCTCTGTTGTTCCTCCTAGAATGTATGCAGAAATTGACAACTGGGTGTTACCTTCCTCCCCTTGTGTCCCTACAGTTTAATACCGTCAGCACTGATTGGACAATGTGAGACTGTGCAGGGACACACTCAAGACTGGTAACACCCACTTGTCAGTTTATTTATACATCTCTAGTGAGGAAAACAGAGGAATAGAAAAACCCAAAGTTCTAAGAAAAGATACCATTTTTCCAGTTGGGGCGCAGTCAGACGGCCGGCGAGGTTTGCATCACAATGCTCAGACTGGCCGTCGGCTCTTCTGACCTGAGCATGACAGCTACATAGAAATACATGCGGTCACTGTCAGGTCAGGGGAGCCGATGGCCAGTCCGAGGATTGTGGTGCTATCCTCGTTGGTTGTCTGACTGCAGCCTTGGCCGTTAAAAGGTATCAACAGCTGAGGTCTCTCAAATTTTAATATTTTTTTTTACATCCTCTTTAAGGCATTTTTTTTTCTTTTTAGGAACCCCAGTTCATATGTAGGATGTATTATTTGAATTGTTTAGATTTTCTGATACATTTCTTCTAGCATAATATATTTCTTTTCCCACCATTCTTTTTGGGGTTCATAAAAATGTAGATGATGGTGGTCCAAAAAATGGTGATAATCTAATATTATTGGTGCTGCGCTGAATTTCTCCTAATTGTAGTCTGTTACCATGCAGTATAGAGTTTAGCAAAAAGATTTGCAGGACCCGGGTCCAGTGGCCATTTCCGCTGAACGACACCATTGTGAGCGTCCTACTGTCGGTGACATCCCTGGAGGCTTTCCTGATTAGTAGGCTCCCGCGACATGAGGAGTGCGTCACCCGATGTCAGGACATCGTAGGGCAAATGAATCGGAAGATGCCACAAGTAGTAGGCGCTCTTCTCTGGCGGCCACGGACTACGCACCGGGCTCCTGCAGATGTTTTTGCCCAACTCTGGAGAAGCACCATCTGCATAGGACACAAATTGGTAGGAAATTTTTAATGAAACATTTTTGTGAAATTGCTTAATTTTTTTCAGCTTAGGTTCATTATCAAGGTGGACGGAAACTTTTAACACAACAGACAATTTAAGTCAAGCATTCAATTAATGTATATTTTCGATTATTCCATCAAAGCAAATGATCACCAATTTATGAGACATAATAACTTGTTGAGCTGATTACTTCGAATACACTAATTTATAATGCTGCCTTTTTTTTCTTATGCCTATGTGCCTTGAAACTAGATTTACAGATGGCCAAACTTGTATCTGAGGTCGGCATCTGAATGAGGAGATGACTATTGCACCATTCATTGCCGCACGTCCTCGCGGTCGGCCAGCGATCAGGAGCAGCTTCGGCCTTGCTTCACAATACTTCTGTGTTTTAGTTCAGTTACTGTCGAGCGCTGGGGGCTTTTGCCAATTGACACAACTCACTTAAGAAGCAGAATGCATACATGTTAATGTCTGGGTCTTTGGAATACACAAACCCAATTTCAAAAAATTAAAACGCAGTGTAAAATGTGAAGAACACGAAAATGCAATGATTGGGAAATCTGATGTAGGATTGAAGCTGCTGAACAGTCCTGGCTCGTCTTTGCTAGATTTTTCACATAATGTTGACAGCACATCATGTCTGCAGCTAATCAGTTTGTGCCATCTACCACATCAAAGCTGTTGATGCCAGCTGTCAATGTGACATCACTGCTGCAAACAAAACACCGACTTCGGCACAGTAGCTTTCAGCCAGCGCTAGACACTGAGAGGGTGAACACCTGCTCTGCTCTATATAGGCATTTGGCGTCCAGAAACTATTTTCTCTGCTGCAGATCTAGCAGTTCTCTGAATGTTGAGCTCTGTATAACCCCGCCCCCACCACTGATTGGCAGCTTTCTGTGTACACTGTGCAGAGGCAGAAAGAAGCCAATCAGTGGTGGGGGCGGGGTTATGCCGAGATCATTAATATGGAGGACTACATGGCAGCAGGTTTACTAGTCATCTAGTGATAAAATCACTGATTTTTCAGGAGATAATCAAAAGTACACTAAGCAGCCCAGTAAGTGCCACATTGCTGGAATAAAGAGCTCTGCCCCTACATCGTGATTAGTTGGTGGAAAACTGATGAGATTGCATTTACAGAAAGTGATAGTTTCCTACAGATTTATGTAAGTTTATACCTGTTGCGTTAGGTTTGTTTCCCGCTGGTGCTAACATTGCATACAATCCATTACTTTCATGAAGAAATCTTCTTGCTTTGCTTTAATGTCCATGGCCTCATTATGTGTTCACATTTCCTGTGTAGACGTATCTTAACTCTATAATATCTCTCTATGCCTTGCTCATTATTCTCTCGTGTCTAACAAGTGTTTTTGCTTTTTTTTTTCTTGATTTTTGTTGCTTTTGTCGTATTGTGATTATCTAGTTCTAGATCCTTTTACTGTATTTTATGTTTGTATCTGCATTTATTTTGCATGCGTGACGTGGCTTTGCCTGGATATTCTGTTTGGTAAGTTCAGAATTTTAAGTGTCCTTTGCTTCTACCTCTCAGGATGCTTTGCTCTATCTCTCTAGTGACTCAGCTTTGTCTCCTTTAAGACAGTTACTTTTTTTTGTTTGTTCCATTCTCTGCATTTAACATGCTACCTAACAGTCTTTAATTAGATATATAAGTCTTGTATATTGCTAGTTGGGTGGTAAGTATGATATCTGATTTCTAGGGCTTACTAAGAGTGGGAGGCTGTCTGATTAGGATGTCTCATTCTTATATCTGATCATTCTTATATGTCATGTTATGAATAGCAGAATAGACTGAATATTTGTATTCCGCATTTTACAGCAACAGCTTGCGCAACTCCAAAAAGAGAAGTCTGAGATTCTGAAAAATTTGGCACTTTACTACTTCACTTTTGTGGATGTTATGGAATTTAAGGTAAGTGTCGCGTTAGTCTCGTACATAATAGCAGTGGCTCTTGTTCCGGCAATGACAGAGGGAATGTGCCACCAGAAAGTGACGTGTTGTTTAACCCGAAAGCGACCATGAGACGTAAATGTTCGGCGCTTGGTGCTGGGCTTTAGTCCCACCCAATTGTAAACTTACAGCATAGTTTTTAAAGGAAATCTGTCAGCAGGTTTTTGCTATTTAATCTGAAGACAGCAGGAGAAAGAGGCTGACACAGAATTCAGGGATGTGTCACTTGTCAAAATGCGTGCTGTTGTTTGAGATTAACATTGCTGGACTACATTAGTCAGGCAACGCTTCCTCCTGTGACAAGCACCTCAATGTATATGGATATTTGTATATGGAGAGCCTGGTGTGGGCGGGGTTAGCTTTCTCAGCTCTGCTTCATTCTAAATGCAAAAGCTCTGATTGTGTCAGAACGGCTGCACCCAGTAATCTAAGTGATACATGGTTGGATTCCTGGTCTCTTTTCCTACATTATGCTGCTCTCAGATGAGGTAGCAAAAACCTGCTGACAGATTCCCTTTAAGCTCCTGCAGTGTAAAAGGAGAAGGTCCATACTCAGCTGGGTACCCCAAGGAGAAGATAGGAAGTAGTTTGTTACACCTTCTGTCTTCTCTTTTGTCGGCCACATAGCACTCTACAAGTGCTGGCGACAAACAGAAGCTTTGCATTGCTCATGCTTCTGAAATAATCTGGCGATCATATGATTGCCAGGTCTATGCTTGACATAAGAGTCCTGATGGGTCCCAGCAAACCCAGCAGTTCTGCCACTGGCTTCTCTCAACTAGACATATTAAATAAATAATATAAAAAAAAATCTTTTGAAGAGGGCATACAATACTGTGCAGAAGTTCTAGGCTGGTGTGGAAAAAATAGTGCAAAGTAAAAATGCTTACAACAATAGAAGTGTTAACTATTTATTTTTAGCAATTAGCAAAATACAAAGTGATTGAACAAAAGAAAAATCAAATCAACATTTGGTGTGACCGCCCTTTGCCTTAAAAAAAATAAATAAAATAAAATGACATAATTTCTTCTAGGTAACACTCGCACACAGATTTTGTAGGAACTCTGGAGGGAGATTGTTCCAAACATCTGGGAGAACTAACCACAGATCTTTGCATCTTGAAAACCCAGTTTGCTTTGAAACATTTGCCTGGGAGAGACCTTGCTAATGCAGTATAACTACCTTGTGTTTTGTTGCTGTGCACAGTCTTGCCATGATATATCACCTGTGACATGCAACAGTCTTCTACAACCTCACCTTTGTAGCAGAGTTTGGCTGTTACGCACCAAATTTTAAAGGGAGTCTGTCAGCACAGAATGCCAGTTCAAAGCAAGCACAGGCGTTCAGTGCACCCTTGGCTTGGCCAAACATTTAAGTGCAGCTTCCCACCTACTTGTTTTCCAGCTATCTCCCCTTCTTCGCCTTTCTCCCCCTTCTTCGCCTTTCTCCCCCTTCTTCGCCTTTCTCCCCCTTCTTCGCCTTTCTCCCCCTTCTTCGCCTTTCTCCCCCTTCTTCGCCTTTCTCCCCCTTCTTCGCCTTCTTGATTGACAGTTCTGGGATTATAAAGCCAGAGAAGGGTGGAGATAGATGGAAAAGAAGGCGGTGGGAAGGTGTACTTAAAGGGACTCTGTCAGCACAGGATGATTGTTCAAACAGACATCCCTCCTCTCGATGCTTCACAGCGTGGCCAATCATTTAGGTTCACCTTCCTACCTGCTTATTTTCCCTCTTATCTCCATCCCCCTCTTCTTTGACTGCTCTGGCTTCATAGAGCCAGAGAAGGTCTGAGATAGATGGAAAACAATCAGGTGGGATGGTGTGTATAAATGATTGGCCGTGCCGTTAAGCACTGAGCGCTTGTAATTGTTTTTAACAGTCATTCTTTGCTGACAGTCCCTTTAAAGCACCACTCCAGCCTTTTTTTTTATTATTATTATTGCACTGCTAGAGTGGTGCTTTAAAATGTAAGTCCCCTGCCCCTTGTCATATGCTCACCTTCTGCCACCTTCATCGGTTTCCCCGCCGCTCCGGTACGTCTCCTGTGAAAAGTGACCTGCCGGCGCTCTCCGGAGTCTGCTCTGGCTCTCTTAGACTTGTATTGAGAGCTTGTGAGCGGAGCTTCTGACTTCCTGCTGTCAGAAGTTGCGGCCACAAGATGGCATCGCTGGACCGGAGTGGTGCTGAAAACCGGTGAAGATGCCGGAGGGGGGAGTATGTGACCTTGGATAGGGGTCTTACAATTACACTTAAAACACCACTTCAGCGCTGAAAAAAACAAAAAACCCTGGAGTGGTGCTTTTAAATATTTTGAATGTTTTGCTTTTACTTGATTTGAACATTTTTCGGTGCTGTCAGACGCCCTTTTAGCCTTTTTTACAGCTGAATGTTTGTTATTGACCATTTCACCTTTATATATGAAATGCTGCTGATCGCCAGTTTGGTATAATTGGTTACTCATACATCTGACTGTAATCCTGCAAAATCCCTGACATTGTACAAGTGTACCTAGAAGAATTGACGCTGTTTTGAAGGCAAAGTGGGGTCACACCAAATATTGATTTGCTACTGGTAAGATGATCTGTTAGATGACCTTTTTTTGGAAGATGTGTTCTTAGTAGTAGCTAATCAACATACTTATTTTTTAATTTAGCGTTACAATTAATATTGAGCAGAATTACTTTCAGCCTATTGTTTCTGTCATCCACAACAGTGACATCCTCTCATGTGACCCTTGGGAAAACGAATTGTCCACCCCTGGTCTAATGCATCCAAATCTGAACTAAAAAAAAAAGAAATGAGTCTTAATTGGTCAAAAATCTGTGTGCAAACCTAGCAGTAAAGCACAGTATTTTATGGTTGCAGTATATTTCCTAGCATCCAGCTGCTGAATATGCCGCCTAGTTTACCTTTTAACCCTTATGTATACTTAAAGAAGCCCTCCTCCTCCTCCCATCAACGGTTTTATCCTCTTAATATATTGCAGTCATCATATTATATGTCACTATGTACTTACAATTGCTCATTTTGCCTTTCTACCCAGCTAATTCTTCTCTTTTCTCTGCTCTATGTAGAAACAGGAAGTCTCTTTTCCCTGCATTTATCATTCCCATCTCCAGTTCCTGACCCAGCTGCTTCCTCCTCTCCTCCTTTTGCAGTGACTGATGACTCATACAGGGATAATTGACCTCCTGCTTCTACATAGAGCTTAAAAGGATTCAGCTAGGCAGTTTTTAATCACGTGATGTCCTAGACCTAATGGAAAAGAGAAGAATTAGCTGGTAGAAAGGCAGAACGAGCAATTGGAAGTACACAGTGCTATATAATATGATGACTGCAATATATTAAGAGGGTAAACACTTTCATAGGAGGAGGAGGAGGAGGGTTTCTTTTAACATGTTTAGTCCCTTGTTGCTGTAATTTAGATGTGTATGGTTCTGTAGTAGTGATGATTTCTAGGATTTCTGCATTTACCGTGGATTGGACTGTAAATGTGTATTTATTAATTTTCAGGATCACGTGTGTGAGCTGCTTAACACTATTGACGTGTGTCAAGTTTTCTTTGATATTGTAAGTATAAATGTTTTTAGATGTTATTCTAAAAAAAAAATGATCGACTATGCGAACAAAAGTATTGTGACACCTACACATTACATCTACAGAAACCTTTGAGATCACATGTAAATCTGTGAGCTTTAATATGGAATCAGTCCCATATTTGCAGCTGTAAGAGCTTCCACTTTTCTGTTTCTACAATATCCTGGAGAGGGTCTGTGGGAATTTTGGCCCATTCATCCTGTAGAGCATTTGTGAGGTCAGACACTGACGTAGGACAAGAGGGCCCGACTCACAATCTACATTCTGGTTAATCCATAAGGTATTGGATAGGGTTGATGTCAGGGCTCGGTGCAACCATTCAAGTTCTTCCACTCCAATTTCCCCCAACCGTGCCTTTATGGACCATGCTTTGTGCACAGGAGCACTGTCATGTTCGAGCAGAAAAGGTCTTGCCCCAAACTGTTGGAAACTACAGTTGTCCAAAAATGGTCTTGTATGCTGAAGCTTTCCGATTTCACTTTACTGGAATAAAGGGGCCAAGGCCGACCACTGAAAAACAACCCCATAGATTTATCCCTTCCCCACCAAACTTTACAGCTGGCACAATGCAGTCAGGCAGGTAACATACTCCTGATATTCACCAAATCCAGACTCATCAATCAGGTGTCAGATAGAGGAGCGTGATCAGTCACCCCAGAGTCCAGTTTTGGCGGCTTTACGCCACTCCATCCGAAACTTGGTATTGTGCTTGGTGATATACGGCTTGCATGTAGCTGCTCGGTCAGAGAAACCCATGCCACGAAGTTCGCAGCACATAGTTTTTGTACTTATGTTAATACCGGTGGTGCTTTGGACTGTTCAGTTAGCAGAGCGTTGGTGACTTTTAAGCACTATTCACCTTGATATTTGGTGACCCCCGCTCTGTAACTTTGTGATCTCCTCTTTGTGACTCAGTTGCTGTTGTTCACTCAATTCTTTTAATAATACCACTCACAACTGTGGAATATTTAGGAGAGAAGTGTCCCGACCTGACTTCTTACAGCAGCGATGTCCTCTTACAGGACCACTCTGGTATCAGTGAGCAAAATATGCTAACTGGACCCCGTTAACTACTCAGTGGATCCATTACCTTTAGGTGCACGGATTTATCATTACAAACTAAGGCTATGTTCACATGTCGCTTTTTTGTTACATTTTTTACACTCAAATTTGCTGTGAAAAATGCAGCGTTTTGCTGTCTCAGCAAAATGATTCAGATTTCTGAAGTCTCATGCAAACATTGCTTATTTTTTCCTTGCAGATTTGAAGCAGTTTCATGTTAAGTCTTTCAGCATATTTGCAGCGTTTTTTTCACCCATTGTAATGAATGGGAAAAACGCAGCAAAAAATGCACGTGTTTTATGCAGTGTTTTTTCCTGTTTACACATAATGATTTGCTGCTGATTTTTCAGCAACAAATCCTGAACATGCTGACAAAGCCTAACATTTAGCCTATATTTTAATTATTAGGAATATATCTCGCACAGCCGCCCCCCCCATACCCCTCCCAGACCTCTTCTGTACAGGGAACATCGACACTTACGCATCTTAGAGCCCTTCTTTTAGTTTATCTTTGGGTTCATATACAATACTAACTGCTTATATTCAATTTTGCAGACTGTCAACTTTGATTTAACCAAGAACTACTTAGATTTGATCATAACCTACACTACACTAATGATAATGCTGTCTCGGATTGAAGAAAGGAAAGCAATTATAGGACTGTACAACTACTCTCATGAAATGACTCACGGAGCCAGGTAGGTGTGTCTAAAGCCGGCGTTTCTTAAGATGTTCTGGAGACTCTGCCCTGTATTTAGGGACAAAGTAGAGACTGTTCTATTTTAACATTTAATGGGAACTCTGGTTCTTGTTTTTAATGCAGCCCTTGCTTTCAGATTTGAGCTATCACGTTGTATAATTTTCTGTGTCCTCCCTTTTAGCGATCGAGAATATCCTCGACTTGGACAGATGATCGTAGACTATGAAAATCCTCTAAAAAAGATGATGGAAGAATTTGTACCACACAGTAAGGTCAGTATAATTTGGTAAAACCGGGAATCTTGGTTCGGTGCATTAAAACGTTCTCGTATCACTGTTAATACACGTTGCCCATAAATGAATGGCGCTTCATAAGGATCGGTGGTATCGCAGAACATAGTATGCACGGCTTTACAGGTCTGTGCAAGGTGGATGTTCAGAGCACAGTACTCTTCTGACTGCACCTGATGTGTATCGACAGTCTGAGAGCAGAGACTGCGCGACTGGGAGTGGAGACTGCGCGACTGGGAGCAGGAGAGTGGACATAAGCAGGAAGTCTGGAGCAGTACTGACACATGAGGATCATAACTGCAGGAACAGAGTGGTCTCTCCTTAAGGACCCCATACATATCAGAGTAATGTCAGCCAAACCTTGTGGTAGTCTGTGTGTAGGGATGCTGGCCGACTAATGGTCGGGGGAGATTTCGATCACACATGTCCGTTTTTGGACTGCCATTCACATTGTTCTCCCAGGGCCAAGCCACCAGCCAATGTGTCAATTGGCATCTATCTCTTAGAGTGTACAGAAGCGCACAGCCGAAAGAGCCCTCCTGTGCATGGGACAGTTGGCTGAGATGACTATCGGCTGAAGGATTGGCCGAAGTATCGTTCGGCCAACAGCCATCTAATGTTTATGGCCGGCCCCAGAACAAAACTGTGCATCTCTTTGGCAAACCGGGATTAAGATTGAGGTAAAATAAAGACTTTAAAAGGAATAATTTACCTGCAGGTATATTGTAGTCTGTAGGTAAACTGTGTTGAAATCCTATTTAGCCAGATTAATTGAGCAGCCCCTACAGGGAGAAAATGAAGTCTTCTGCTCGCTTCCAGACATCGGGGCGGTGCAGGGAGAGGTTACAGTCTCCGCTTAGTTCGCTGTCATCACTTCCCTTGCATTGATTGACAGCCCGCTTTTTACATACACTGCATACATTATACAGATCTGTCAAAGTGGTGGGGAGTAATTACAGTGCACTCACTGTATAGGGAGCAATGACTGTAACCGCTCGCTGCACCACCCCGATGACTGGATGCGAGCGGCTAAAGTTAAAACACAGCTTTATTTTCTCCTGGTAGCCGCTGCTTCAGTTTTCCAGCTAAAGAGGATTTAAACACAATGTAACATCAGATTACCACTATGTCTCCAGATATTTCTCAACATTACAGGTTCCCTTTAAACGCAAGTGAAAAGCAGTGTCGAGATCAAGGTCCGAGATTCAGCCAAGACTTTAAGAACACTATAATATTCCTATCTAAGGCAGCAAGGACTGAGTTTTGACTGATCCACAAGCTGGCATTGAAACTGGGTTCACTTTACATCTCCTTTATTTTGATTTGTACACAGCATGCTCAGTTGACGTGTTTATAGGCCACCATGCACCCAGTGTTCGATAAGTCTCTATTTTTGGCATCTAATGGGCCAGTATTCATGATATACCTTTATTTTAATGCATAGAAAAGCTTTGTTTACAACCCTTTCTTGTGCAGAGGAGCAAAATAAAGACGCATATACCGTATGCAGTGTACTTATTTATTAGTCTTTCCTCCCTTTTTGCCCTTCCTTTTTTCTTTTTGCCCTTCCTTTTTTCTTTTTGCCCTTCCTTTTTTCTTTTTGCCCTTCCTTTTTTCTTTTTGCCCTTCCCTTTTTCTTTTTGCCCTTCCCTTTTTCTTTTTGCCCTTCCTTTTTTCTTTTTGCCCTTCCTTTTTTCTTTTTGCCCTTCCTTTTTTCTTTTTGCCCTTCCTTTTTTCTTTTTGCCCTTCCTTTTTGCCCTTCCTTTCTTCTTTTTTTTTTTTTTTTTAAGTATACAAAAGGAGTCCATGGCTGGTTTATGCTGTACACGCATTATCTGCGCTGATGCTTCTCCATGCCCAGGGATCCTTTAAATATAGATCTCTGATTTAACAAAAAAAAAACAGATGTGAACAGAGCCTAATCCTTTATTTTAATTTTCTGGTTGATCATGTGATCTGAAGTTTATCACAATATTTCTGTTACCTATCCTATATAAGTAGAAAATAAATGGCCCTATCCACACTTGAGCTGAGGCCGATCGGTTTTACAGTTTGCACACTCCGTGACGTACTGTGTTGGAAATGTTTTATGTTTGTGCACAGATTGGTTCAGATTTTTCTAGATGCTCATTAAGCGAATGTCACAGGCTTGGGACTGCACTTTCTTCCTTGATCGGTACTTGCACTTTATGAAAACCCAGCAGAATGTATGGCGGTATTAAAATGCACTGATGCTAGATTTTCCCTAATGGGTTTTACTACACAGTTTTTGTTGCTGTTTTTTTTGCCCAAAAATGTCCTTGTTTCTTCCATTTTAGTTTTTGATAAATTTCCATCTCGAATATTCTTTTGCCTTCATGAAGAAATCCATAATGAAACTTCATTATACTCCTTGGATTCCACATCCTTTCTGAAAAGCCGTAATTTCTGCAGTTGATGAACTTCCTTCTCGCAGCTAGTGCAGATCATAATGTAACTGAGAAATAAAATGTATTTTCTCAGCAGATTGGCTTCTCATTAGCCTTGCAGCGTAGCAAACAATTTAACGCTTCCAAAATGACGATCTTGGCTCTGTCGGTCCGTTATTAGATGCCATTATTATAATGGAGCCTATTTATGAGCGGTTTTATTGCTGAATGATTATTTCAGTCATTGTTCTATAATGCAGAGATTTACATATTCTTGTTTTTTTTCCCCTTAGTCTTTGTCAGATGCTCTAATTTCACTTCAGATGGTTTACCCTCGAAGAAACCTTTCTGCAGAACAGTGGAGAAACGCTCAACTTCTCAGCCTCATCAGCGCCCCGAGTACAATGCTGAACCCTGCACAGTCAGATACGGTACAGAACTTTTATTCGAGGTCCAATCTTTTGAGCAGTTCCTGTTTCTTACATGTTGCCAACATGGCTGACTTGGACAATCTGACTGTTCGGGCATCCACATGGCAGAGAAGGTTCAATATGGAGAAATGTAAAGTTAGGCACCTGGGACGCAATATTATGTGGGCACCATATGTTCTAGGCAGATTAAAGCTAGGACAGTCACTTCAAGAGAAGGATCTGGGTGTACTTGTTTATGATGGACTAAATAACAGCGTACAGTGTCAATCTTGGGCTTGTAAGGCAATTTATTAAAAGAAGTATGAACTTGCAGGACAGGGACATAATACTACCACTTTACAAAGCGTTACTGCGACAACATCTAGAATATGCAGTTGAGTTCTGGGCGCCAGTTCATAGAAAAGAGGTCCTGGAGTTTGAAAAGGTACAAAGAAGAGCCGCAACACTGAGGACACATGGAGGATCTTAGTTATGAGCAAAGACTTAAATAATTAAGGACTAAAATAATTAAAGGGTGAATCACTGCGGTTTATTTCAATGCCGATCCAATTTGGACTTTTCCGCCTCTCACAGGCTTTTCTCAACAATGCCTGTGAGAGACTGAAACGTCCAAATTGGATCTGCAGTGAGTCATTCAACACCTGAGTGCCGGGACCTGTTTTGTTTTCGTATACTCTTTCCACGAGACTGTTCGTAGTGCCGACCCATTACTTTGCTATTTTTACAAAAATAATTAAAGCACCACTCCAGCGTTTTTTATTGTAGCACTGGAATGGTGCAACTAACCTAATTTCCCTAGTCTTATACTTACTAGCTGCCGTCTTCATCTTTTATCAGTGCAGCTCCGGTTGTCTTCTGCAGGTTGTGAGTTGCCGGATCGCTGCAGTGTTTGCCTGGCGAGTCGGAAGTCACAACTCAATGTAAGTTTATGAGGCCAGAGCGAGGTTCTCATAGACTTGCATAGAAAGCTTGTGACCATTGCCTCTGACTTCCAGTCAGTCAGAAGTTGATGTCACAATATGGCGCCGCGGGACCGGAGCGACGCTGGGAAGAGTTGAAAACGGCGGCTGCTAAGTATTAGACGTTGTAAGGAGGGGGGACATGATTAACTTGTACAAGTACATTAATGGCAAAAGCTGTTTCATGTAAAATCCCCTCAAAAGAGTAACCCCCCCTCTGTTTGGAGAAAAAAAAAGGTTTCATCTCCTGAGGAAGCAGGCCTTCTGTCGACTGTTTCAAAAAAAGGTTTGGATGCTTTTTTCTATTTTAGAAGAAAGCAAAATAAATGCTTATGTAATTGTGTAAAGTTGTTTTCTGAAAGTTTGATCCAGTAGATCAACAGCTGAGATCAGTAGGGAAAGACTAGCTCTTTAGGGCAGACTGGGTCGTGCATTATGGTTGTACCTATACCCCTTCCCAGCTCTCGGTTAAACTAGGACATGGCTTTTTTTCAACCGCGTTAACTATGTAACTATATTCAGCAGCACACTGGGGCTTTTTTTTACCAAAATAACGAATTAGCCACTGTCTGGGGACCCCCAGCTATCTTGCGAACAAACCAGTGAATGGGTCAGAGGTCGAGCATGTGCCCCTCTGCTCCGTTTAAGAAGGGGTCCGAGAGCTCCATTGTTGAGATTACTGGGAGTAATCTCTGAGAAGATTATTCCCAAAACAACAATTTAGCCATTCCCTAACTATGGGATAGGGAATAACTTGCTGATTGCTGGGGGTTAGATCACTGAAGGTCTAACCCCCAGTGCTCTATAAGTAATGCATAAAAAAATAACCTACATAGTCTATCTGACTATCTCCTTAACTTCTAATTTGCTATTATCACTATAATAATACTTTTGAAGTTACAATTGCTAGTCTCCTTCCTTAATTTGGAAAAACATTTTTGAATGGGGTTGCCAGAGAAGTGTATACATTTATATTTTTTATAGACCTATAAGAAAAATGGTACACCCCAGAAAATACGATGAGTGCAAACAGATAGATTAAAAGGTATATATTTTATTAGAATACATTAAAAAAACACTACAAAAGTATAAGATACAGGTAAATAGGTATGAAAGTGAGAAATACACTGCCCCCCGAGGAAGCCCACCACGCGAAACGCGCGTCGGGGCGCGATCACAGTGGACAGATATGGGTAAGCGTCACTTACATTTACTATTTTTTGAATAAACGCATAAATATACCCATATACTAGTGGCTTTAATTGACATTGGTAGTTATATGTAGCACAGTGGTACCATTATATGAGCCCATGCATGCTTGCACGTTTAATGATGTACACTATTTTTTTCTGTGCTAATTTACATAGAGGATCTCTTTTGCACTGTCTATTTAGCCCCTATGCCCTTCTGTGATCGTCTTTTTCATGTATTTCTCACTTTCATACCTATTTACCTGTATCTTATACTTTTGTAGTGTTTTTTTAATGTATTCTAATAAAATATATACCTTTTAATCTATCTGTTTGCACTCATCGTATTTTCTGGGGTGTACCATTTTTCTTATAGGTCTATATATATTGTTATATGGTTAAATCCCCACTGTTTCCATGAATGGGACATTATGTGAGTTTATTACCCGTTGCGTAGGTAGTATGCATTTATATTTTTTAGTTGGCTCTTGTATATTTAGATTATAATTTAGTTTTTTCTTCTTGCAGATGCCCTGTGAATATCTTTCGCTTGATGCAATGGAAAAATGGATCATTTGTAAGTAAAGAATTTTTCTTGCAGGTTCTTGAATTTAGGACTCTAATATATTTTGTATATAAACTGGCTTTCTACATCTCCACATCCTCCAGTCACATAGAAAAGCTTCATGCAAAGCAAATCTGTCTTCATATTCTTTTGCACTGTCTAAGAGCAGCATCGTATGAGGGCAGGTTGTTCCAGCTATATCACTTTCCCCATGTGCAGGGATTGCAGTAGCTTAGGTATCCATGGTTACAATTACTAACAACTAACTGTCACTATATGAGTGGTTGTAACCACGAATACCTTAGCTATTGCAATGCCCTGCACATGTGGTAAGCAACATAGTTAATCAGAAGAACTATACTACATATTTCTAATTGGAGTTTTTTGCTAATATTATCACACCTACTACATATGGGGAAAAACCTACGAAAGAAAGGTCTACCAGACAAAACTAGAATAAAGGTAAAAATAATTCTTTATTGACAAATTGGGCAATAAAACATGCAGCAGATAAAATGTGCCAAAACAAACACAGACAGGAAATGAAAAAACGCTGGGCAACAATGTGTCTGGGATATAAAGATAAAAACTGGAGCAAAAAACTCCAAACAATAAATAACACTGGGTCTTGATATACATACTAAACACTAAACAGAGTCTAAAGTAACGATGTCCCCAATATGCTTTATTGAGCAAATAGTAAAGATATTGGAGGTGTGTATCCAACCATAAGTACAGCATGCAGCATTTATCTAGATAGAGACAGTAAACATACCAGCGTGTCAGAGAGATCTCTAGGACATCATACATGAGGGAGACAAATAAGGTATATTGTAAATGAATGGTAATGAATTTCATGATAAATTGTGCCAAGTCTCCACCATACATATGACCATGAGATCTAGCAAACACATGCTTTCTGAATAGAACGAAAGTATTTCCCAACCGTCAGGTAAAAGCTGAACAAGTAGTGAGGCAAATATTGGTTATCGGAACAGATAATTAGTTATCCAGATCACAGAGTGCGGCGGCGTCACCCCTTGACGCGCGTTTCAGCAGATCTATTTCTGATGCCAGAAAGGCCTTATATACATGTAGAGAAGCCGTGATGTTTATATTCTCTGCAGGTCTGTGTATACAGATCACCAGTACACTGATTTAAAGGGAATCTGTCACCAGGAATTTACTTTCTCATCTGCAAGCAGCATTATGTAGAGGCAGAGACCCTGATTCCAGCGATGAATCACTTACTGGGCTGTTTGCTGCAGTTTTGAAAAAAAAAATCAATTTTATCTGCTGCAGATCTACGGCATCAGTTCTCTGAATGCTGAGCTGTTTATAACCCCTCCCACGCCACTGATTGGTAGCTTTTTGTGCCATTCAGTGTTGGAGGTGGGGTTATGCAGTGCTCATGAATATGGAGGACTACATGGCAGCAGGTTTACTAGTCCTCTAGTGATGATATCCTGCTGATTAAAACTGTGATTTTATTAAACATACAGCAAGCAGCATAGTAAGTGGCACATTGCTGGAATCGGAGTCTCTGCCAGTATGTAATGCTGCTCTCTGACTAGGTGGCAAAAATCTGGTAGCATTTCACTTTAATGCTGTTATATGCACATCACTGTTAATAGTGATGTAATGATGAGAACTGCATATTCAGACTCTTAGGCCTTAAAGGGGTAATCCGGCTCCGCTCACTTCCACATCGTGAAGTGAGCTGTGCTGGTGACGTCACATCTACTGATATGTTTGCTTGAAAGCCGCACTACCCCTTTAATACATTGCTGTCACGCAATGTACATTACCCCTGAAATAAAATAATTACCCCCGCCCATCAATTTTAGGATGCGCTACCCCATCCCTGTCTGCATTTGCTCCTTACCTAGAGTGTCCTGTTCCTGGATGATTTTCATGCATGTGCAAAGGCTGTGTCTAAACAGGGGGAAATCCTTCTAAAACTAAAATCGGTATTTGTTCTGTGTGGTATATTAACATCCTACATTCAAAAAAATGTACACATTTCACATTGATATGCACAAGAAAATTAGAGGATGAACTTCTGGGGTAAACAATATGAGTAAATGGAGCATGAAAGTGTCCCTTCTACAATTCAGCATTCCGGAAAGTGACAAAAGTGGTCAAAGAGGCTAAAATGCCCTCTGTCATGAAAGAGTTAAGTGGATTATACCGCAATAAGAACTGTAACAAGTTAGTTTTCATTGTGTGTTTTCATTTTTTTCTGCGCTCAGTTGGCTTCATACTGTGCCACGGAATACTAAATACAGATGCCACGGCACTGAATCTGTGGAAGCTCGCCCTGCAGAGCAGCTCTTGTCTGTCACTTTACCGAGATGAAGTTTTCCATATCCATAAGGCAGCCGAAGACCTTTTTGTCAATATCAGAGGGTACGTCCATGACTGGTTTTAAGAGATTTGCTTCACCCCAAACACACGTCACCAACATCATGTGGTGGCCAAATATTAGATCCTGATCTCCGAGTGCAGAGGAGTAGTAGATCATGATGTTGGATCACCATGCGCTGCTGCTCCTCACTGCAGTAAAGGAGGGAGAACACTCCCTCCTCGTGGGTCCTGTAACTTGTGGTAGTGAAAGCCGTGTCCTCTGTATGTAGACATGCCTGCTTTAGTGGTAGACCACATAACTATAAGTGTAGCCTCCATCAGTCTCGTCATTTTTGATCTTGATATTACACTACATGTTAACCCGTGCTGTGCTGGGGAAGGAGGAGAACTATATAGTTTGGGCTGAATCCAGGTGGTCTGCAGTACTGAGCAGCTGCTTCTCCGTGTACTGCGGACTTACTGATTTTCTTTGCTGTTTTTTCCCATAAATTATTTTATCTTTTTAGAAAATTTACAGGAAAATATTTTGTTGTCCTTAAAAGGAATCAGTCCGTAAGATCAACCCTTCCCCCGCCACCCCCATATCACCTATAATTGGAATGCTGGACTTTTTATACCTTCTATCTGTTGCTGCATCTAACAGTAAACAGCGTTTTTATTTAAAGGGGTTTTCCCACAAACAAAAGTTCATTTTAATCAATAGATCTTGGAATAGTAATAACTTCCACAATTGGATGTGATTAAATATAATGTTCCTGTGCTGAGATAATCTTATAAATGTGCCCCTGCTGTGTACTGTGTATTGGCTGTGTCTGACTGTGCAGGAACATGGTCTGATCATACCACAGCTCCTGGGCAGGGGAGGAAGCAAAAGAGAATATACAGACAGGACAGCAGGGGATTGCAAATGATTCTTTCTTTGAAGTAAAACATTGTTGAAAAACAGGCAGGGAAATGTTTTACGTCACAAAAAGAATCATCTGCGATCCCCTGCTGTCCTGTCTGTATACTCTTTTGCGTCCTCCCCTGCTCAGGAGGTGTGGTATGATCAGACCATGTTCCGATCAGTCAGACACAGCCATTACACTGGGGAACATTTATAAAATTATCTCAACACAGGAACGTTTTATACATTCAATTGTGGAAGTTATTATTATTCCAAGATCTATTGATTAAAATAAACTTTTGTTCGTGGGAAAACCCCTTTAAATACTAATTAGGTCTTAAGTGCTCTGGGCGTGTCCGAGCACTTCCTGAACCTCTGCCTCCTGAGCTTGTTTCCTCGCCCAGCGCCAATCTTCACTGATTTCCTAGCCTGACATCACACAGATGGTGAACGATCAATCAAGCTAAACAGGCTAGTGCTGGACTGGAAACAACCTGGGATGGCAGTGACTTGTTAAGTGCTCTGGGCATGACAAAGTGCAACTAACACCTCATTTGCATCAAATTTCTCGGGGACACAACAACATTGAAATTTTAGTTCTTGCTTTGCTTATATAGCGCCATTAATTCCACATCGCTTTACAGACATTAACATCACAGTCCCCATTGGGGCTCACAATCTAGATTCCCTATCAGTATGTCTTTGGGGTGTGGGAGGAAACCTGAGAACCCGGAGGAAACCCACACAAACACAGGGAGAAGATACAAACTCCTTGCAGATGTTGTCCTTGATGGGATTTGAACTCCGGACCCCAGCGCTGCAGTGCCAACCACTGAGCCACCATGCTGCCCTTCATAGCTTCTAAGACCTGCAACTCCATTTATGCTGGTTTGGAAGGGGGGGTCGACGTTACTTATTCCCTTTTAATTAGCGTTTACATTTTTTCAATGAGTTTCAAGAATTCTGTTAACATATTTGTGTTTCCGCTTCTTAGGTACAATAAGAGAATTAATGACATCAGAGAATGCAAGGAGGCTGCAATATCTCATGCGTAAGTATTGGTTAGTATGAGAAATTGACTCAGCTCCGTTATTCTATAAACCAGCACTCTTTTAAAGGGTATCTGTCAGGAGGTTTTTGCTACCCAAACTGAGAGCGGCATGATATACAGGCAGAGAGCCTGATTCCAGCGATGTCGCTTACCAGGCTGCTTGCTGTAGTTGTGATAAAATCACAGTGTTCTTTTCTGTAATTGTAGTAGTGGTCAGAATGCTGAGCTGTGTATAACCCCGCCTACACCCCTGATTGGCAGCTTCCTGTGTACACTGTCAGTAAGCTGCAAATCAGTGGTAGGGGGCGGGGTTACACAGATTAGCTGGGCTGTCTGGCTAATCCTGCAGTGATAATCTCCTGCTGATAAAACTCTGGTTATATTGAAACTACAGCCTAGTAAGTGACACATCCCTGCAATCAGGCTCTCTGCCCCTACCTGTTGACAAATTCACTTTAAATAAGACCTTCCACTACTGACGCATCTATTCTCATAACCAAGTGTTGTGCCCTTCCTCTGTTATTCCTCCTAAATGTTTCTAAATAAATTGAAAACTATTTATTACTATGTTCCCTGTCACAGGAGTGTATTCCTTCAGTCTGATACCGTCTGCATTGATTGGGTAATATCAGATTCTATAGCGATGCACCTTCAACTGGTAACACCAGTACATTTCTAGGAGGAATAACAGAGGAATGGCAGACCATAGTTTTTTTTTTTTTTTTTTTCCTTTCAAAAAAGATGACCAAGAATAGCATATTTTAGCAATGGCTGCTTGGTGATACCTGGCAGAGCATGGTTGGATTAATTCGTAATGGCTTTTTTTCATTAGTCAGAGCCATCTGGTTAAGTCCAACCATGTTCTAAAGTAATAATGTTTGTCATCGTAATAAGAAATGTATTTATTAAGTAAGAAAATGTTGGATGCATTACAAATCTTCATAAAACATACAAGTTGCCACAGATCAAATAAAAATAGTTCACTGTTTGGCCACTGTAATATATGAAAGCTCATAATGTACATTTATACCGGTATATGTTTATTATAGTGATTCTTTGCTTTTTATTTAGCGGTGCAACACACAGGGAAAGGCGCAAATTCTTAAGGTCTGCACTCAAGGAACTGGCCACTGTCCTTTCCGACCAGCCTGGTTTATTGGGGCCAAAGGTACGTGAAATAAGCCTGTAAACTGTATAGCTTATCTTATTCAATCCAACTAGGAAACATAGCTCCATTGGGACGTTTACAATAAAACTTGCCATGTTGCCCTAGCCTTAAAAGTTATGGACACCTTTTGCATTTTTTTTCTTAAGCAAATTGTATGTTTTATGTGGAATTAAACGTTTCTGCTATTGGTTTTAAATTACTGCGGTTTTTCTTCTGTAGCATGCATATATTATAATACACTGCAAGCTGCTCATTACCATTCAGACTCCTCTTAACAACTGGCTCCTTGTCGCCATCTTCTATTGTGAATGGGCATTTAAGTTTAAATATAACTTTATATATTTTCTATTAGGGTTTTGAGCATTTAGGAGAGGAAAGAGGACCTAGAAACTAACCTTTTAAGGAGCGGTCTACTGAGACTGAATGGTATCGAGCTGCTTGCAGTGTGTTGTAATACATGGAATCTGCAAAAGGAAAATTATAGAAAATGTTGAATTAAAACTCATTGCAGGAATGTTTTAGTCCAGATAGCACAAATTGTGCTAAAAACATGCTAAGGTGACCATATTTTTTTTAAGAGGGGACTAACACAGTACATACAGGTGTGCTAAAAAGTTTACATACCCCGGCAAGAATTTTTGCTTTCTTGGCCTTGTTTCAGAGAATATGAATGATAACAAAAAAAAAACTTTCTCCACTCATGGTAATTGGTTGGGTGAAGCCATTTATTCTCAAACTACTGTGTTTTCTCTTTTTAAATCTTAATGACGACCAAAAACATTCAAATGACCCTGATCAAAAGCTCACATACCCCAGTTCTTAATACCGTGTATTGCCCCCTCTAACTTCAATGACAGCTTGAAGTCTTTTGTGGTAGTTGTGGATGAGGTTCTTTATTTTCTCATATGGTAAATCTGCCCATTCTTCTTGGCAAAAAGCCTCCAGTTCCTGTAAATTCCTGCGCTGTCGAGCATGAACTGCGTGCTTGAGATCTCCCCCGAGTGGCTCAATGATATTGAGGTCAGGAGACTGAGATGGCCACTCCAGAACCTTCACTTTGTTCTGCTGTAGCCAATGACAGGTCGACTTGACCTTGTGTAATTCTTGTCATGTTGGAACGTCCAAGTACGTCCCATGCGCTGCTTCCGGGCTGATGAGTGCAAGTTTGCCTCCAGTATTTGCTGATGTCATGCTGCATTCATCTTTCCTTCAACTTTTACCGAGTTTCCTGTGCCTTTGTAGCTCACACATCCCCAAAACATCAGCGATCCACCGCCGTGCTTTACTGTAGGAATGGTGTTCCTTTCATCATAGGCCTTGTTGACCTCTCTCCAAATGTAACTCTTATGGTTGTGGCCAAAAAGTTCAATTGTCATCTCATCACACCAAATTACCTAGTTCCAGAAGCTTTGAGGCTTGTCTGTGTGCTGTTTGGTGTATTGTAGGTGAGATACTTTGTGGCATTTGTGCAGTAATGGCTTTCTTCTGGCGACTCGACCATGCAGTCCATTTTTCTTAAAGTGTCTCCTTATTGTGCATATTGAAACAGCCACACCGCTAGTTTTCAGAGAGTCCTGAATTTCAGCTGATGTTAATTGTGGGTTTTTCTTTGCATCCCGAACAATATTCCTGGCAGTTGTGGCCGAAACCCTGTTTGTCTACCTGACCGTGGTTTGGTTTTTACAGAGACCCTGATTTTCCATTTGTTAATCACAGTTTGAACGCTGCTGACAGGCATTATTAATTCCTTGGATATCTTTTTGTATCCCTTTCCTGTGTTGTACAGTTCAACTACCTTTTCCCATAGATCCATTGACAATTATTTTGCTTTTCTCATGACTCACAATCCAGAAAAGTCAGTGGCTGGATGAAAGATGCAAGAGTCTGTCTGGATCCCAGAAACTCACTCAGCTTTTATGCACACACACTGATTACAAGCAAACAGGTCACAGGTGAGGATGTTACCTTCAGTAGCCATTCAAACCCATTTGTGTCAAATTCTGTTCATGTTATCAGGCCAAAATCACCAGGGTATGTGAACTTTTGTTCAGAGTCATTTGGATGTTTTTGGTTGTCATTAAGATTTAAAAAGAGAAAACACAGTAGTTTGACAATAAATGGCTTCACCCAACCAATAACCATGAATGGAGAAAAAGTTTTTTTTTATTATCATTCATATTCTTTGAAACAAGGCCAAGAAAGGAAAAATTCTGCCGGGGTATGTAAACTTTTGAGCACAACTGTATGTCTTGTCCTGATGACCAGTTGCTTGTATGTACAATTGGAGGAATGTAATAAATGAAACTGTAGAATCAGAAGCAGAGCGGAGCAACAAGAGCAGAAAGTCTGAAGACCGCAGAGCTGAGCCTAGAAGTATCTGTTACCAGGTCAGGTTGCAAATAAGCTAGCCTCGTTTAGGATGTGAAGTCACATTTAAAGCATTAAAGGGAAACTGTTAGCAAGTTTTTGCTACCTAATCTCAGAACGGCATAATGTAGGGGCAGAGACCCTGATTCCCGCGATGCATCACTTACTTAGCCGCCTGCTGTAGTTGCTGAAATACATTTCAGAAGGTTTGTAAATGATACATGTAATGCTTATAATTGTGTTTTTATTTCAAGAGAAAATATTTTATAAATGGTAAAAAGAAATCCTTGTTCCTGCCTATATTTCTTCATGTCTCAGCACATCTGCAGTAAGTGCTCCGGTGATGACAAAGTAATCCCGCTACCTGCAAAGTAATCTAATACATGGTCTTTCTTTTTCTAAAGGCTCTTTTTGTGTTTATGGCTTTGTCATTTGCTCGAGATGAAATCATTTGGCTGCTTCGACATGCAGATAATATTCCAAAGAAGGTGGCAGATGACTTTATGGATAAGTGAGTCCCTTTAATGTTTTCCAGTCCGCTTGTGAGGTCGCATACACCATAAAATGTAATGGGGGATTGTCGCAGACTGGTGTGGAAACCCATTGTGGGAGAAATCAATCACATATTAACTGGCTGAAAGAAAAGTGAAATTGCTTCACTGATAATGAAATGGACAACGTCTCTTCCACGTGAGAAGAAGAAAACTATTCTTTAGATCTGGGTATGATAGGAGGCAAGGAGAGAGGTTTGTGGACTCGCAGAGTCCTCATTACAGTAAACTTTTATGAGTGTTTTATCACTAAAGATAGAGATGTTATACCCACATGATTTGACGTCCATGTCTGATTGATAGGGGAGATCCACACAGCCACAAGGATGGGAGTAGTGCTGCTTCAGGGTAAAGACACTGGGACTGGGGCAGTGATTGAAAACTTTTACCCCTTCATGCTAGCATATTAGTAGGAGTTTGTCATCAGGCCATAAATCCAATCCGAATGTTGTGATGTTTCTCATAGCAAAATCCATTTTAGTAAAATCTCGTGTTGACGCTTATCAAACGGAGGAGGAGTAGATGAGCCAATCTATCCTCAGGACCACATAGAAGCCCTGTGAACCTCTTCAAACCTGCTGGCAACCCCGAAGCCTCTTCTGATTGTTACTGTCAGCACGATGTATTATTTGACCGGGCCTAAAAATAATATCTCATTTCACCCGGCCTAAAAATCTAAAGAGGCGCCGAGGATTCTGACAAGTAGGAGACAATTTCCGGGGCTCCCATCCGGCGGCCACTGACTGATGGGGCCTGGGTATCAGGGTCTGGCAAAAATTGCTCATCTCAAGGCCAATTATATTAAGCAGCAAATTAAAAGTCAGTTCTTGAAGGTGATGTTTTAGGATATGTTCACACTGCATCTTCTTTTTTCTTGCAGCCAAAAACCTCTATTTTTCAAGCAAAAGGTACTTGAGGAATCGCTCCTTTTCTCTGAAGATTTATAAACCTGAAAAGTCTAGCACTCTGGTCACTTCACTTGTGCCTTTACATTTTTTCCACCACTTTTTCTTGGGCTTTTTTTTTTGTTTTTTTTTTTAAAGTAGTTTTCTGGCCTTTTTTTATTGTTGTTTTTTTAAAAGCAAAAACACTGATAAGGCAAAAGTATTTTCAGCCTTCCCGTTGACTTCTGTTGTAAAGTATTGAGCGTCTTCGTAGCAGAAAATGACAAGAATGGTCAGGTCACCTTTTTTCAATATTTATTGTCTTTTAAATTGTGAAGCTTTTAAAAGACGTTTAAAAGCCTGAACATGTGAACAACCGGCCGCTTTCCCATACACATTAATAGGACCATTCTTTTGATCGTTTTGTTTAGAGCTTTTTCTGACATTTTTTTTCGGCGGATCCATTCACCAAAACTACAGAAAAAGGCGTAGTGTGACTGTACATTTAGAGGCAAGAAAGTGTAAGGAACTGAACAGCTTGGACAAGGAACACATTTCCATAGCTAGATGACTTGATTAGAGCCTCCTAGGTTGATCTAGCATCACCCTGTCTCCCCTAACGTCCCTGTATTGGCTCTTCAGCAATCGCCGCACGCGTACCTCGCCCTGTCTTTCACTGGCGTTTGGCTCAGGCTAGGGAAGGGAAGAGATGAGCGCTAGTCGATCTCCACTAAACGCTACAGACAACAAGGAAGGACAGATGGGGAAGTAGACGAATCCATACAATTGCACAAACATATCCTCAAGCTCCAGAGAGGACGAAGTACTGCTCTGGCTAAAGCCTTCACAAGTAGTAATGAATATCTCCGGCACCTCCCTCTAGAACACACCAGGTTTTTATACACCCAGGCCAGGGAGTTAATTAGCAAGAGGAAGGTAGCCGCTGGGTCCTAGAGACAGCCTCTAAGGAGGTGTCTGTAATGCCAAACGTAGAGATGTCCTGCAACCAAATGCAGGGGCGACTGTCTGTCACTTCTGACACACCCGTGACATATAGCACAAATTGCTCAAAAATGTAAAACTAGCCATGATGGAAAGGAGTCAGAACCCACTGTACATCACTGCTTATTCTGTATGGGGCTGTGTAGCCTCAGACTGGTCAGAGAGCCCATGGCTGATTATTCCCAACCTACTTGACCCTCTGTGGATATGGCGGAAGACGTCAAATTCACGGGAGATCTCGCCTTACAGGACGTAAAAGATCTACTGCTAGGTATTGTGGAGCCCTTACTTTGATGGGTCAGGGCTGGTCAGTTATGGTGACTCTTGGGGCACCTACACAATTTTGTCTTAATGTTTTTGCTGTTAAGTGTATGTACTTCATGGGTGACATGTAGTTCACATTTTCCTATGGTCACATATAGTAAGAAAGTGAGTAGCTGATGTTTTCTTAATTTGTTTTCACTGGGGATTCCCTTTAGCACCAATCCACTGGATAGGTGATTACAGGTTGATTGTTTTCCAACGTACTGGGAACAGGGAACTTTAATTCTTGTTAGTATGGAGTGACATTCATAAGGGGCTGTTCAGCATTGCGCTCTGCTTTTTCCAGCAGCCCCATAGGGAATGAATGGAGCAGCGTTCTGGCATCCGGCATGCTACTCCATTTTGTAACCGGAATATTCCCTACTCTGCAAATTAGTGCTAGTCCCTGCAGTCTGATACCTTTCTGATCAGTGGGTATCACCTATTCAGGGTATAGGTGATAACTTATTTTACCTGGACAACCTTATTAAGTGAAATTGCAGGAACCTCTCAGTCATATAATCTTTTATGAATGGTATTGATCTATAAATAAGTGATTGATCACAAGTCACATTAACCTTTCCCAATCTCGATATTATTATTCATGCAGGCACATAGCTGAACTCATATTTTATATGGAAGAGCTGCGAGCACATGTCAGGAAGTACGGGCCGGTGATGCAGAGGTATTATGTGCAGTACCTGTCTGGATTTGATGCAGTGGTCCTGAATGAGCTGGTACAGGTAAGAGACCCTACATAATAGCTTCCCTTTCTTCTGCTACATGATGCACTGTGGTTGTAAGCCATGCTTGCCTCTATTTTTTATTTTTGCAGATCTAAATGGTCTCCCCTTAGTTTAAAGGCAATTTGTCGTCAGGGTGCACATCTCAAACCACTTATATGATCAAGTAGCTCTTGTAAAGATAAGTTATTCCAAGATTCAAGGCAGGGACTTGAGCTTGGAAGGCAGAGACTTGGGAAGTGCTCCATCACGCCCAGAGCACTTGGTGCCTATTATACATGTTGGTAAAAAGTGTTTTTTTTTTTATTTTTATTATGAAACCACATATTTTTTTTTAAAGGTCTAGATTGATTTATCTTTATAAGAGCTACCTGACCAGATAAGCAGTTTAATCTGATAACCTAAGATTCCCTTTAAGAAAATGTGAATTGTAAATCAATCTTGTGAGTCAGTTTTTCTTGTGGCCATGTCGTCTTTATTTTGAGCCAAATTTATCAAAGTCTTGAACGATGTTTAATAAAGTTTTGCGCATCTCTAGATGTAACACTTCCATCTGGAGCCATTTCTCCAATTTTCTCTCCATCCTTTCCTTGTGAGGGAGATTTTGACACTTTTTTTTTTGCAATTTTTGAAAGTGTCACAGCTTCTAAATCTGTTTAGCACATTTCAAAAGTGGTAAGAGTGGCGCAAAAGTAGCAGATGTTGCACCTTTTTTTGCACCTAAATCTGTAACAATTAGACACCAGAAAATTCAACAAAAAATAAATCCCCTTGTTTTTTTTTTTTTTTTTTTTTACTTGTCCATAGTTCATAATGAGACCTACCAGCTCACAGCCCATCTGCATCTTGACTGTTTCCTTTGCTAATTTTAATTTCATTATTTAACTGCTTTACAGAATTTAATAAAATACAAAGCAACTTTTGTAAATAGTCTCAATTAAAAAAATCTCCCACCGTTTTGTTTGTTCCACGTCTCCATATTTAGACTACAAGTAAATCAATCCACACAAAGTTTGCTTTGTGGTCTGTAAGGCTATGTTCCCATAATGAGTTTTTGGTGCAGCGTTTCTGAACCTATTATCTAAATTCTATGCATCTCATCCACTTTGCTGGAACTGTAATACGCTGTGTTTTTTTTTTTTTTTTTAAGCAGCGAAACTTGTCATGGGAACTTTGCCTACGGTTACGTGCACATGTCGTTATCGGGAGGATTCCACCCGAAGAAGCACCGCAGAATGCAGCATAAAATGAACATAATGCACTGCAATATCAAAACGACATTGCTGTGCACATGATCCATTTTATATCGCCTCTTTTAACTGCTTCGGGGTTCGGAAACCCTGAAGTGGTTAAAAGAAGGGACGTGCTCATTCTTCCCAGTATAGAGTAAAAGACGCAGGTGGGAGAGCAGCCGCAAAAAACACAGGAAAACCTCCAACGTAACTGCTTCCACAAGACGACCTCCAGTGTTTTCCTGAAGCAGCTTTGCATGGGAAAGCTTGGTGGGCTGTGCTGACATCAAAAAGTTACTGTGTGCACATAACCTTACTCTGCAAAGACTCAGCTACTATCAGTATTTGGTCAGTATTCGGTCAGTATTTTTTCGCAGGAGTGGGAGCCAAAACCAGGTGAGGAACAATCCGAGAAAAGGTAGAATAGAAACAAGTCACCAATTCTACATTTATCACCCACTCCTGGTTTTGGCTCCCACTCCTGAGAAAAAAATACTGACCGAATACTGATAGTGGGGCCGTGGCCTAATGGAGGAGCTCAATATGCAGAACAGTGGATTTTTTTTTTTTTGCAGTCTGCTTCAGATTTTGTTTTATGCATTTTAGGAAGTAAGAGAATCCGTTTTACTTTCTCCTAAAGTGATAACATCAGACTTCATCTCTTTTTGTTTTATACTTTTATTGACAATAGATTTTTTTTTTTACGCTTTAAAAATCTCTGAAGGTGTAATAATTATACATCTGGAACATGTGGTGCCATAAACTGTTTTAAGGCTTCTTTATGGCTTTGATTTACTTGATGGCTCCCTCCAGGTGGCAGTAACGAGTCGGCTGTGCACAGGTCTCTATGAAATAGAATGATTATTGCATTAGGCCACTGGATGGCGCTGTTCCACAAGCTAATCTCTACACACTGACTTGAACCCTTGTTTCTGTGAGCACGGGCTCCGTACCTAGTAATCTTCAGGTTGGAGACACTTTTTAGATGTTTGCGGTATAAAGTTTGTTGTTGTTGCTGCTGCGCTTAGTGACTTGTGTTCTTCTCGCTGTAGAATCTCTCTGTGTGTCCGGAGGATGAGTCCATCATCATGTCCTCTTTTGTAAACACGATGACATCCCTAAATGTGAAACAAGGTAAGTTATATTGAAGACATTGCCCCATAGCAGCAGATTTGGCCCCATCACTGGATGTTGTATTACATGGCTGACACCCCCCTATATTGGCCAGGATCAGAGAACTCCAATGTGTGGAGAGCAGACAGCGCACCGACCCTATATTAACCTATGTGCTAGTATCTTAGCCAGACGTCGGCATGTGCTAGTCTGTTCCAATTCCTAGACCGGACTAGTTTATGTAACTAGCAGGCCGCTCCATGTACCCATCTGGCTCCATGTACCCATCCACATAGCCGTTATATCTGCTATTTGCGGACTGGTCCTATAAATGAGATTCCCATGTGAATGTAGCCTAACAGCCCAGTCCTACTCTCCTTCCTCTTTCTACTTAAAAATCCCTCTGAAACTTCTTCTCTGCTAGATGAGGATTTTTTTGCAGATTTGGATCTTGATACTGTTCAAACAGAAAAAACCCAAGAACAATGGCAAAATTCTTCTGTTTTTTTAATAACCACCTTTGCTCACCCCACCACCCCCATTTATTTATTTTTTTAACTTCTACAGTTATATGCACCCAATATGATGTTAATAGATTGCATCTAATCCTCTAAAAATAAAACCCTTTTATTGCGATTATATTTCTATGAAAAAAAAAACCTTAGCACTAAGTACCAAACTAAACCACATACTAACTGGATACAGGGATCCCAGAAACATTAGATATCTCCCAAATCTGCCGATATTTAAATTTTTTGTTTTGCCTAAATCAAAAATACATGTGGAATTAAGAAACTTTTGTAATATATCTTATCAGAGAAATCTGCTTCTCTTTGTCCTCCAGGACTGATCATTCATTTTCACAATTTTATATCCACAGTCTCCAGTGGAGACAGACGTTCCCATTTCTGAGAGAGATGACAGTTAGTGCTCATGAAGTTCTATGGATGCTTTAATCTTTTATATAAATGTAAACCTTTTCATCTGCATGTTCGCTCGATATCATAATATCCATGTGTGTGGCTTGAGTTTGATTATTTTCAATATATTTTTTTTTCATTTTTGTCTCTAGTTGAAGATGGAGAGGTTTTTGACTTCAGAGGGATGAGACTGGATTGGTTCAGATTACAGGTAATGTTTTTTTTTTTCAGTAACCACATACATGGCTTTTTAGCTCATATGTCTTAAAGGGATTGTACTGTAAACACTTATCACCATTAGAAAATAGCAGGGATATCAAGGAGGAAAAGTATGTGAATAAAATTTAACTTTTTAATAAGATTAAAATATTAATGTAACAAATTATCATACATCCAAGAGGATGTATATTGGGCTACTGCTGTAATGGATTCTAACCAGCTTTGACCCACAAAGTCCTGACTTTAATTTGACAGCACCAATATAAATATTCCACAACCAATGTCCTCACAATTGAATGGTTGGGTATTATAGATTACCTATCCCTTCTAACCCCGTCATATATAATAAGAATAATTCTGATAGGCTATGTGTGCCGCATACTAAAGATCGATCTCAATATGAAAGGTGACTATTATAATAATCACACTCCATCAGCCTCATATTTAACCCTATATCAGGTCTGTAGGGCTGGTAAACTAATAACCATAATGATTAGAGAGACGGCTGGTATTGTCACGGTACGATCCTATAGTGGGGAGTTATCACACATGCCACAATTGTGTCAGCGTGAGCAGCTACCACCCCATATTAAATAGATGAATCGCCAGCATACATGTTGGTATTTCACCGGCACATACAAGAATACCGTACATATGTCACCCCGTCTCTCACACAACGCTCACAGACTGATCGCGTGCAGGTGGTGCGCACGCGGTCAGTGCCGCTGGATATATTCAGCCGGCAGAGCTAATCTTATGGTGAAATGCTATCGGCACATGGCAAGACGGGAGTATTATGGGAGACTCTAATGTGCTGACATATCGATCAGTGTCAGGATAATCGTGTACTAACATATGGCTTATTTTGTCTCCCATGGTGCTGTATTTGGGCACCGAATCATCGCTGTCCTAGATATTACACCATGGATAAATATTAATTCCGAATATGTGGGGAATATATTTTATATATCTCAAATCACTTGGGATATATTTTTCTCTTTGTAACATACTGATGACTGGGAATTATTGTGAGATATTCAAGAAGTATCAATTGATCCACATACAGTATATCAGCCACAATAGTTTTGATGGGAATTGTGATTATATTCCTTTTAGTAAATATTATATGTGGTCTGGCTAGCTTCGTGTAAGTGTAGTTGGTGGGCATTGAACCCACCAGCTTTTGGAATTTAATAGGTCTACACATATTATAAGATTGTTACAATTTGAATTTCTAATATATATGCCCTCTTAGGTACAATATCAGCTAAATATCTAGAAGAATGGGATGAAACTTGGGACCCATGCATCAGCATTGTAATTTTTGTTATTCTTTATAATCATTTGGTATTGTTTTATCTTAATATCCTGTGAACATAGGTATACCGACAATCTGATTGGCTGTTACACCTGTCAGTCTTGACAGGGTGTATAAGAATCCTGAGGAGGCGGTCGATTTCACCCTTAGAAAAAGCCGGTAACCCCGGCGAAACGCGCGTCAGGGACGATTATCCTGACACTGATCGATATGTCAGCACATTAGAGTCTCCCATAATACTCCCGTCTTGCCATGTGCCGATAGCATTTCACCATAATATTAGCTCTGCCGGCTGAATATATCTAGCGGCACTGACCGCGTGCGCACCACCTGCACGCGATCAGTCTGTGAGCGTTGTGTGAGAGACGGGGTGACATATGTACGGTATTCTTGTATGTGCCGGTGAAATACCAACATGTATGCTGGCGATTCATCTATTTAATATGGGGTGGTAGCTGCTCACGCTGACACAATTGTGGCATGTGTGATAACTCCCCACTATAGGATCGTTCTGTGACAATACCAACAGTCTCTCTAATCATTATGGTTATTAGTTTACCAGCCCTACAGACCTGATATAGGGTTAAATATGAGGCTGATGGAGTGTGATTATTATAATAGTCACCTTTCATATTGAGATCGCTCTTTAGTATGCGGCACACATATATAATAAGAATAATTCTGATAGGCTATGACGGGGTTAGACGTGATAGGTAATCTATAATACCCAACCATTCAATTGTGAGGACATTGGTTGTGGAATATTTACAGTTAGGTCCATATATATTTGGACAGACAACATTTTTCTAATTTTGGTTCTAGACATTACCACAATGAATTTTAAACAAAACAATTCAGATGCAGTTGAAGTTCAGACTTTCAGCTTTCATTTGAGAGTATCCACATTAAAATTGGATGAAGGGTTTAGGAGTTTCAGCTCTTTAACATGTGCCACCCTGTTTTTAAAGGGACCAAAAGTAATTGGACAGATTAAATAATTGTAAATAAAATGTTCATTTCTAGTACTTGGTTGAAAACCCTTTGTTGGCAATGACTGCCTGAAGTCTTGAACTCATGGACATCACCAGATGCTGTGTTTCCTCCTTTTTGATGCTCTGCCAGGCCTTCACTGCGGTGGTTTTCAGTTGCTGTTTGTTTGTGGGCCTTTCTGTCTGAAGTTTAGTCTATAACAAGTGAAATGCATGCTCAATTGGGTTGAGATCAGGTGACTGACTTGGCCAATCAAGAATATTCCACTTCTTTGCTTTAATAAACTCCTGGGTTGCTTTGGCTTTATGTTTTGGGTCATTGTCCATCTGTAGTATGAAACGACGACCAATCAGTTTGGCTGCATTTGGCTGGATCTGAGCACACAGTATGGCTCTGAATACATCAGAATTCATTTGGCTGCTTCTGTCCTGTGTCACATCATCAATAAACACTAGTGACCCAGTGCCACTGGCAGCCATGCATGCCCAAGCCATCACACTGTCTCCGCCGTGTTTTACAGATGATGTGGTATGCTTTGGATCATGAGCTGTATCACGCCTTCGCCATACTTTTCTCTTTCCATCATTCTGGTAGAGGTTGATCTTGGTTTCATCTGTCCAAAGAATGTTCTTCCAGAACTGTGCTGGCTTTTTTAGATGTTTTTTAGCAAAGTCCAGTCTAGCCTTTTTATTCTTGATGCTTATGAGTGGCTTGCACCATGCAGTGAACCCTCTGTATTTACTTTCATGCAGTCTTCTCTTTATGGTATATTTGGATATTGATACGCCTACCTCCTGGAGAGTGTTGTTCACTTGGTTGGCTGTTGTGAAGGGTTTCTCTTCACCATGGAGATTATTCTGCGATCATCCACCACCATTGTCTTCCGTCGGCGCCCAGGTCTTTTTGCATTGATGAGTTCACCAGTGCTTTCTTTCTCTCTCAGGATGTACCAAACTGTAGATTTTGCCACTCCTAATATTGTAGCAATTTCTCGGATGGGTTTTTTCTGTGTTTGCAGCTTAAGGATGGCTTGTTTCACCTGCATGGAGAGCTCCTTTGACCGCATGTTTACTTCACAGCAAAACCTTCCAAATGCAAGCACCACACCTCAAATCAACTCCAGGCCTTTTATCTGCTTAATTAAGAATGACATAACGAAGGGATTGCCCACACCTGTCCATGAAATACCCTTGGAGTCAATTGTCCAATTACTTTTGGTCCCTTAAAAACAGGGTGGCACATGTTAAGGAGCTGAAACTCCTAAATCCTTCATCCAATTTTAATGTGGATACCCTCAAATGAAAGCTGAAAGTCTGAACTTCAACTGCATCTGAATTGTTTTGTTTAAAATTCATTGTGGTAATGTCTAGAACCAAAATTAGAAAAATGTTGTCTCTGTCCAAATATATATATGGACCTAACTGTATATTGGTGCTGTCATATTGAAGTCAGGACTTTGTGGGTCAAAGTTGGTTAGAATCCATTACAGCAGTAGCCCAAGAAACATCCTCTTGGATGTATGATAAGATTAAAATATTAATGTAACAAATTATCATTAAAAGTTAAATTTTATTCACATACTTTTCCTCCTTGATATCCCTCCTATTTTGTAATAGTTATATACTTGGTGGTGACCACCTATGTGAATACCGTCCACTTTTGAATCGGATTTTACTTTACTTAAACATTTATCACCTGCTTACAGTAGACATGGTAAAATATCTAAGACCTCACCGATCCTCAAAACGGGGGCCCACAAGCCCCTGTGTAAGTAAAGTGGTAGTGAGTATGTGCAGCCCCCACTTTCCTGTAGATGCTCACTCATGTGGTTAGGCGATATATGTTGTTTTTAGGAAATCTCATTTAAAGAGTAACCTTCATTTTAATTGTTTTTTTTCCTAAATCAATAGTACATGTGAAAATAAGAAACTTTGTAATATATCTTATCAGAGAGAAATGCTTATTTCTCCACCCGGACTGATCTTTAATTTTCTAAATTCTCAGATAAAATCTCTTTTCAGTGAATACAGACTTTTCCTATTACTCAGATAGGAGATGACAGTTGGTGCTTATAAAGTTCTATGGAGAACTGTAAGGGTATGTGCACACGATGCAGAAATGAAGCAGAAAATTTCTGCATCATTTCTGCATCTCCCTGGCAGAAAAAACGCATGCAGATTGTGCATGCGTTTTTCCTGCAGAATACATGCGGATCCACATGCAGATTCACATGCGTTTCCGCATGCAGATTGACAAGCGCTTTCCAGGCGATGTTAGCATCACCTGGAAAGTGCTTGATAACTAGGTCACACTATATAAATCCATGCAAACAGCATGGATTTATACAGTGTGAACCGAGAGCGTGTATATACTTACCTCCGATGGCCCGCGCTGTCCTGCTCAATCTGTTCTCCCGGCTGCCGGCAACTTTGAATTGAAAGACCTGCCGACGTCAGCGTCACGTGACCCGTCACATGACTCTGACGTCACCGCAGGTCCTACAACTCACTGCAAAGTGCCGGGAACCAAGCGGGAGCGCTGCGCGGGCCGACAGAAGGTAAGAATACATTATTTTTTATTTTATTCTTCTTTTTACAGCTTTTTTAATGGTACCTGGGTGTGGATGAGACTCTCCTCTCCTCCACACCCGGGTACCATCCGCACATTAGAACGCACCAATTACGCAAGTACAGATGCTGTCTTGCGGAATTGGCGCGTTCTAATGCAAGTCAATGGCGGCGAAATCGCCGCGTTTCCGCAAAATTAATTGACATGCTGCGGATTTTTGACCGCAGCGTTAACGCTGCGGAAAAATCCGCATCATGGGCACAGCACATGCGGATTTCCATTGGGGAACATTGCTTCCCTTCTACCATGCGTTTTTCATGCGTTTCCGCGGCGTTTACGCAACTGCAAAAACGCCGCGGAAACGCATGAAATACGCATCGTGTGAACACAGCCTAACTGCCATTTCAGGAAAACTTGCAGCAGAATGTCTGTCTGTCTCTAGCTTCTCCCACTTTCATAGAATTGTGAAAGCACAAACTGTCATCTCCTATCTCCGTAATGGGAAATCTGTCTTCACTGAATAAAGATTTTACCCATAAATTGAGAATGAAAGATCAGTCAAGGAGGAGAAAGCAGATTTCTCTGATAATATATATTAGAAAGTTGCTTATTTTAGTGTGTACTATTGATTTATAAAATGAAAATTAAACAGTTACTTTTAACCCCTTTACCCCTCAAGGCTGTTTGCATGTTAATGACCAGGCCAATTTTTACAATTCTGACCACTGTCACTTTGAGGTAATACCTCTGGAACGCTTCAACGGATCCCCCTGATTCTGAGGTTGTTTTTTCGTGACATATTGTACTTCATGATTGTGGTAAAATTTCTTCAATATGACTTGTGTTTGTTTGTAAAAAAAAAAAAAAAACGGAAATTTGGCGAAAATTTAGCAATTTTAAAACTTTGAATTTTCATGCCCTTAAATCAGAGAGATATGTCACACAAAATAGTTAATAAGTAACATTTCCCACATGTTTACTTTGCATCAGCACAATTTTAGAACCAAATTTTTTTTGTTAGGAAGCTATAAGGGTTAAAAGTTGACCAGCGATTTCTAATTTTTCCAACAAAATTTACAAAACCATATTTTTTTAGGGACCACATCACATTTGAAGTGACTTTGAGGGGCGTTTATGACAGAAAATACCCAAAAGTGACACCATTCTAAAAACTGCACTCCTCAAGGTGCTCAAAACCACATTCAAGAAGTTTATTAACCTTTCAGGTGCTTCACAGGAATTTTTGGAATGTGGAAGAAAAAAATGAACATTTAACTTTTTTCACAAAAATGTTACTTTAGACCCCAATTGTTTTATTTTTGCAAGGGTATGAGGAAAAAATAGACCCCACAATTTGTTGTACAATTCCTCCTGAGCACACGGATACCCCATATGTGAGGGAAAACCACTGTTTCGGCGCACGGCAGGGTTCAGAAGGGAAGGAACGCCATTTGACTTTTTGAATGTAAAATTTGCTTGAATAATTAGCTGATGCTATTTTGCGTTTGGAGAGCCCCTGATGTGCCTAAACAGTAGAAACCCCCCACAAGTGACTACATTTTTGAAACTATGTCCCCTCAAGGATTTTATCAAGGGGTATAGTGAACATTTTGAACCCAGAGGCTATGTGCCCACGATGCAGAAATTAAACAATGGAGCATTTCGGCATGTCCTTGGCAGAAAAAACGCATGCGGATTTTACACATGTTTTTTTTATGCGTTTTTACTTGCAGATTTGCCATGCGTTTTTCCAGTGCATTGAAGAGGCAAATCCTCTTGCGGAAGCGCACAAGAAATGGTCATGCTGCATTTTTTTCTGCACCTAGAATCCGTGCAGAAAAAATCTGGACCATGTGCACAGAACTTGCAAAATGTCATAGGAAGTCATGGGATAAGATGTGTAATGCTTTTCTGCTGCATTTCCGCACGAAAAAAACCGCACCAAATCCGCATCATGTGCACATAGCCGGAGGTGCGACAGAGAATTTGATAACATTACGTCATCATATTGAATAAGTTGTTATTAGTCTTGATCGCAAGTGTTCGCTACTTGAGTTGCATCGGGTGCTCAGGTATGCACCATGTATCGCGGGTGCTCAAGTGACATGCTCGAGTCCCCGCCCGCATGTTTCACGGTTGTCAGACACCCAAAAAAAAACATGCGGGGATCTCTTGTGCATGACAGGCAATCCCTGCGATGTTTTTTTGGCTGTATAACAGCTGCAAAACATGAGGTGAAGACTCGAGCATGTCACTCGAGCACCCGCGATACTCGGTGCATACCCGAGCACCCGATGCAACTCAAGTAGCGAACACTTGCACTCAACATTAGTCGCCATATTGTGATCTTTTTTTTTTTTCTTCTGAAAAAAGTCCTCGCCCAGCCCTAACCGTAACGTAGCCCTAACCCTAGAATTGTTTTTGCATCACTTTATTCTGAGAGCTATAACTCTTTTATTTTTCGGCTGATGGAGCTGTATGGCAGGTTGTTTTTTTGCAGGACAAATGACGTTTTCAGTGGTACCCTTTTTATTTACATTTGGTTTTTTTTATCACGTTTTATTCCATTTTTTGTTTGGCGATATGATGATAAAGCATCATTTTTTGCTTCGTTTTTTATTTTTACCGTGTTCACTAAAGGGGTTAACAAGCAGGACAGTATTATAGGTCAGATCCAGGATCGCTCCTTGCACATAGTACCAGGTGTCAGCTGTGACAATCAGCTGACACCCGGCGGCGATCGCCCCACACCGCTTGTGTGTGGGCTAAATTGCCAGGGCTTACTAATACGTATCTGTTCCAATAGGCCCAGGGCACAGATACGTATTAGTGCGATTGGACGGAAAGGGGTTAAAAGCAGTGATGACGTAGCTGATTGTTGCAAATATTTAGTTTGGATTCTGCACTGAAAGTCAGTAATAAAATGCAGCGTTTAGAGTAAGTTGTGAGCACCCTACTTTGCTTGTTGCAGGTTTGTACCCTGATTTTTGCTTCAATGGGTGTAAAAATCATCAATATGACCATATAAGACTATGTTCACATATTTGCGTTTTTGCAGTTTTGTTTTTTTTTTGAAAATTAAAAACTGCCTTTTGCTGTAAAGGCATCAGCTATGAGATCTCAGAAGTCTTATCATGCACCCGCTCTTTTTTTTTTTTTTTTTTTCCTGACTGATTTGGAAAACTGCTGCCATTTTTTAAATCTGCAGCATGGCAATTCTTTCAGCGTTTTTGAAACATTTTTTCACCATAGAAAGCAATGAGGGAGTGCAAAAACACTACAAAAAACAGAACCATGCCTTTTTGCTGCATTCTTGGTGAATAAAATGTGCTCCAAAAAAAGCTGAAAAATTACTTTAAAAAAGCAGCAAAAATGCAGCAAAACCTGCTTTTTAAGCAGCTTCTTTACTGCCAAAAGAGCAGGATACTTTTTGGAAAAGCAATTGCAGATCTCTTGCGATAACATGTAATTCTGAAAAGGACTTTTAAGCCTAAGCATTTAGCATGTGGGACAGGCTCAGGTTGACATTATGGACAAATTTTAATGTCCATTTTCTGGATAATGTATTAGTCAGATTAATGCTTCGCTGGAAAGGGCACGGTTCATTTATATTATAAGCGTAACAGCCTCCATCAATTGCCCTTCTCAGCCGGGTCTCAATGATTTGTGGCAGAGGAAACCACTTCCCCATAAGTTGTGTGTAGCGTACCATCTGAAATTGTACTTAGAAATGTTTATTGAGCACTTAATCAGTTTTATAATGTTTGTTTTTCAAATAAAAATTTCCATTATTGGTGTAAAGATTTTATTTTTTATTTCTAAATTTTTATTTTTGGCAATTATAGAAAAACTTTTTTTTTAGGTTTTCAATTGGATAAACTAACACAAGATCTTGTACATTGCTGATCTAGACTTGTAGTATAAGGTCTAAAGCAACATTTTGTCTGTTAAAACAATTGGGGTCTGTGGGCATCATACGCCAGTGTATGCTATGTATTGGCAATGTGTCGGGCTACAACATTTGGCATAAGAGTAAATGTAACGTGATGATTTAATTTATACTTCAACCAATTTAAGATAAAACCCTGCAATGCTAATGACCTAATGATTACAAAACCAAATACAGGATCACATGAGCTTATAAACATGTTGGATAGAAAAGATATTGCATGTTTTTTTTAGTATTTTAATATTTAAATGCTCACATCTGAAGATTTTCTTTTTATGTTGTTTGGATTAGATCATTTTCTTTAGGCAGTATCACTCTGCTCAAGCTTTGACTTTGTAGTTTAAAAAAAGTGTAATAATTACAAGATTGGTAGTGCTCCTATAACCAACACCCTGAACCCCCCCCCACCAATTGGCTTTTTTTTTAGGCCACCTACCAATTTAGCTTTTTTTTTTTAGGCCACCCACGCTCAGCTTTTTTTTAAGACCCCCCCCACACACACACACCAATTGGCTTTTTTTTCGGCCCCCCGCAAATTGTTTGTTTTTTTTTGCCACCAACCACTTTGTTTTTTTTTAGGCCACCCATCACTCGGCTTTTTTAAACACCCACACACGCACACCAATTGGCTTTTTTTTTAGACCACCCATCACTCAACTTATTTTATGGGCCCCCCTCTGTCCCCGTCCCTGCACTAAATGTCTTTTTTTTTTTTTTTTTTTTTTTTTTTTAGATCAGATGTAAATGGTGACCAGAGTCTGAACAGCAAAGCTCTGCTCACTCCGTACCTAGTGGTGCTCCCAAAAAAGTCCAGCTCAGCTCTTCCATTCAATACTGCTTCCATCAAACTATAGCTGAAAACCCCTGATACTGGTGGTGTCGGACCCCATAATCTATTTAGAAAAAAAAACTCATATCTGATTGGTTGGAGGTGATTTTAGTCTACAGTCTGATGACAACTGTATGGAATTGAATAGGAGCTGAGCTTGACAATGGCCACTAACTGGACAGTGAACGGCCCTGTGCTGTTCCGACTCTGTTCACTCTTGGTATCTAGCCTACAAACAGCTGATCGGTTTAGGTGTCCCCTGTCGGACCCCCATCTATATGATATCGATGAATTATCCTAAGGATGCGTCATCAATATTAGCCTGGGAATCTTTCAATACATTATTTCTTATCAAAATTAGTAGAAGCCCCACAGAATTAAGTAGAATTGGAAGTTTATCTTTTTTTTTTTTCTACTCCATATTCAATTTTCAGTTTGGTCAAAAAGATTACTGCATCGAAATAAAGTACAAGTGATTAGTTTGAACTAGTCCTAAAATCAGTATCACTTATCAAAAATGTAGCCACGGTTTTTCCTCTTTTTATTTCAGTTCAGTATGTGCATTGATGTATGAATTAGACCTTATTTACTCATCCGTGACAATTTTACGTCTAGCAAAAAAAAAAAGCATTTAATCAGTGGGCTGGATTCTTTTTTTCTTTAGTTTTTGATTCATGTGGCATGTTTTTGTTTGTTTGTTGAAAAAATAAATAAATAAATAAATGAATGAATTTGTACCGAGGTCTCCCAAGCTCCTCCATGGAAAGCATATGGTTGAAACATTATGGGGCAATTCACCAGAATGGCCGTGTTCTGTCCGTAGAAATAACTGCACTCGGGTGACAAACGCTCTCATGTAAATAGGCCTTATTTTTTTTTCTCTCTATATTGGACAAAAGAAAAAAGTTCATTGTTAAGACAAGAATATCCTTTCACACTTGATATCAGTATTAATTCAGCACATTTGTTCACAAAGCCCTCTTTAAAAAAACAAACCTCTATTCTTGCAGAAAACCTGATGGCCACATAGTGATGTAATGTTGCCCCCTTTTTAATTCAAGTTATAGCAAATAAAAGTGAATTATAGACCTCGATTTGACACACTCCAACGTCTGAACAAAGAATCACATTTTTTATAATGTCAGACATTGTCTTAAAAGTAAGACATTAAAGTGACCGTCAGATTTGAAGCCAAAGATGTGTTGGCTGAAGACTGAATGTAAGAAGTGCACAAACATCTGTGCAACAGTAGCTGAATAGCACTTTGTCTCGTCTGACCTGAGAACGCTTTGATGATTGCAGAATGCCTTCCGCTTGTATTATTTTTGGCCTAGGAGCCAGGAGGCTGTGCATCAAAATGCAGAATGGTTTCTACAAAAACAGGCTGCCCTTTTCTCAGTCGCCTTTCAAGGAGGGGGGAAAAAAAAATAAACCACTTTAAAGTCGAGCTATCTGGGCATTTTGTCTTTGTATTGAGATAATGGTGAAACCATGCTTCAAAAGATGTGCTGACAAACCCTAACATCCCACTTAGATTGAGTCATGGAAATCCAGAGAGAGCGTTGTAACAGATTCATAGCAGCTCGAAATGAAATACAGAGGAACTCAGAGCGGAGGAATTTTCATCAGAAGTGTCTGCCAAACTTCTCTTTTTAAGCTGCTTTAAAAAAATAAAAAAAAATCACAAAATTTGAGCTTTATCCTTTCAACAATGGCACATTAATCCTCCAGAATACAAATCCTAAGGCTTTTATACATTATTTGGGGGATGACCGGTGCGCTGAAAATCTGGAGAGACCCATAGTAGAGGTAGATCAGGTAGACTTATTGATATGGGGTGTCAGGGCCATAGTTAATAGGGTCATAAACTTTTTTTTTTATTATGAAAAATGGGTAATTTGTGTCATCTCCCATTTCTTTGGCTTCAGACTATCAATTGCTAGCGTGGATATTTTCCCTAGCTGCACATGCACTTGTCTAGGGCACTCTACTGGATCTGTCCTTTAATTCATATTATTTTTCACGAGCAAAAAAGCATCCGCAAATAAAATATGCTACATATGTTGTATTCCACCATTGCGGCTTTAGAGGTGATTAATAGTATTTGAAAAAACACTCCTTCTGTAGCAGTACACAACTTTTAGGACTTATCTCCTCCTTGGAAACCCCAAACTAAACTAAAAGAAGGACCAAACATAAATCCTTCTCAAATATATATATAATTAAGAAAATTGAGGGGGAAAAAAAACTTCCTCACTAATGCTCTAGCTCTTTAAGAAAAGAAGACTGAATTTGAGGCTCTCCACTAACTCACTATTTTAATAGCTGTGTGAGGCTTCTGATCAGGGAGATATTATTGTGTGTGCGGGAGCGGACTGGGGCAGTTCAGTATCTTAACCCAGGAGAGTCTTTTACTTTATACTAAAAAAAAAATGTATATACTGTAAGAAGTATCCATGTATATTGTTGAGGAGGATAAAGCTGCAGTACATGTAAAAGCTAAATCCTTCTCTGTGTTAATTGGCTGCTGCTGTCTTTATATTGTATGTAATAAGAGACTCAAATTAACCCTTTATATGCAGCTATGTTTTGAGCAGCTTAACCTTTTAGAAGCGGTTATGTCCTCTTACTTTAGCTGATTTGTAGAGTACTCAGATACATGTTAAATAACTGATTAAAAAAATTCAATATGAATAAAAATTCCTAGTTGCTTTGAGCATCACCCTTTAACCCTTGTAAAGGGATCCAGACTTACACACGGGTCCCTGGATTGGGGCAACAGAGTCAACTGTTGGATGGTGGTGCTGGCAGACAGAATGATCTGGTAGCTGGGTCACAACCTGGTGGTCAGTTCAGGTATATAATTCTAAGACAGGAGAGGAGCCAAAAAATGAGCTGCGGTCAAAATCACGAATGTCCTCTGGGAATACAAGCACACAGAAGTTCAATGAAGCTAGTCAAGTTATAACTGGCAGTGGACAGGAGGATTTCATGATCTTAAATAAATTGCAGGTCCCATCCAACCTGCACAGCAGCAGGGGGCAAACAGTGATAGCGGTTAACTCTCAATCTTCTAGCCTGGGCAAAACTACAAGTCCCAGAGGACGCAGAACTAGAGGTATTGCCTGCTACGAGTGTGCAACACCGCCCGTCTACGGAAGCAGGAACGGGAAGGTTAGGCACGGATACAAATGTCAGACTTATAGTTTCATCCACTCTCATATTTTTACATTTTTCTCAGAACTGATCGGTCCTCTTTTAACCACATCCAGCGTTTTCCCTCCTGATGTATTAGGACTGCTTCCTTTGTTCTGTACGCTACCTACTAGATTAATGTGACTTACTGTGAATTATTTTTTTATCTTGTTATTTTTGTTCCTTGTATTGCACTCCACCTGGAAATCACAGGTCTAGCTGTGGTCTACAGCATGCTACAATACAGACCATAAATACAGTATTTTATGGTTGGGGTAGCAGATGGGAAGAGTTTACTTACCCTCCAGCAACACGTCTCCTTTTTACCATTCTTATTTCCATTCAGGTTCGCTGGAGGTGAAAGGTTGAGGGATTAACCATAAATAAAATGTTATTAAAAAGGCATTTACTTTTGAGTTACTGTATGTACTATTTCTGTGCACTAGTTTTGACCTGCTAGACTTAATAACCTACTATATTCACGTCTCTTCCCTTCAAGGCCTACACCAGTGTTTCTAAAGCATCGCTGAGTCTCGCTGACCACAGGGAGCTTGGAAAGATGATGAACACTATAATATTCCATACAAAGATGGTGGATTCCTTAGTTGAAATGCTGGTGGAAACCTCTGATCTGTCCATATTTTGGTAAGAGCCCTTTTGGTAGTCTTCTGTACATTGACACCTTGAGCATTGAAGCATTGCCAGTTCCCTAGTTTGAATAATTCTGAGTTACAGTTAGTACAGGCAAATCTAAGAAACTTTTTTAATAAATCTTATAGGAGAAATCCTCTTCTTTCTCCACCTAAGAGCCACTTCATCCCAACCTCCTGAACTGATCGATCATTTAGCTGCAATCCATCTTGGTCAAAATGAGACAGAGCGCCAAAGGGTTCACATTACAGCAACCTATTGAAGTCTGTAACGAGGGAAGTTTGGTGGAGGAGAAAGAATCCGAGAGATTTCTAGCACGTGTCTTCTCTCACCCTAGAGCTGTATTCACAGCTAGACTGCTCAGTACTGCTGTAATATGTCCTCCATGCGGCCGCTGCCTTTGGACATATGGTGCATAGAGACAGGAGAGCAGGAATCCTTCATGCCTGTGTATACTGTGTATGGGAGACATCATAGCAGATAGTCTCCACTCACTAGCTCAGACAACTGAAAATTAGATATAGGTCTTTCAGAAGGTAGAAAAGATACAAGTAATTTAATTTCTTTAATCTTATCTTTTATCTTTAAGTAATTTAATGTCATTCCTTGTGTACATACACGACAGGCTTTTCTGAACAGTTTTGAAACTGGTATTTTTCTTGCATTAATTCCAAAAATTGATATACCGCATTGTTACATTTGGATAAAGGAAACAGATTTTCTTTATCTCCTCCCCATCCAAATGTGTACTATTCATAAATGTGTAAAAATGACGTTAAAAAGAGCCACAGCCACTCTAAGGCCTGTCAGTGACATTTCAGTTACGTCAGTGTTTATTTTTGTTTCATATTTTAGCTTTTACAGTCGAGCATTTGAGAAGATGTTTCAGCAGTGTTTGGAGCTGCCATCACAATCAAGATACTCCATCTCATTCCCCCTCATCTGCACTCATTTTATGAGCTGCACTCATGAACTTTGCCCTGAAGAGGTAAGAATTTGTAGACTTTTTTACTATTTTTATTATTATATTTGCAACATTGAAATGTATGTATGGTGAATACAAGGTTAATTGTAGGGGGTTTAATGAGTAACCATCATTATATTTATTTATTCATAAATTAATAATACACATGAAAAGAGGAACCTTAAGATATATTCTAATCAGAGAAATATTCTTCTTTCTCCTCCTCAACTAATAATTCCTTCTCGTAATTTTCAATTCACAGGTAAAATCTGTCTTCAGTGAAAACAGATTTTCCCATTACTGAGATAGGAAATGACAGTTGGTACTCATGAGCGTCTATGGAGAACTGCAACTGCTGTTCCTGAAAAACTGGCATCAGAATGTTTGTTTGCCTCTAGCTCATCCCCCACCTTTCCCTCTCGTTAGAATTTTATAAGCACTAACTGTCATCTCTTATCTCAGTAATGGGAAGTCTGTCTTCACTTAATAGAGATATAACTAATTGAGAGTGAAAAATCAGTCCAGGAGAAAGAAGCAGATTTCTCTGATCAGATATATTACAAAGCTACTTATTTTCATGTGTAATATTGATTTATGGAATATAAAATGAAAACAATGGTTACTCATTAAATCCCTTTCACATTTGTCATGATACTTATACACACTGAATTATTCAAAATTATCCCTTATCCCACCAAACTATATGGTGATGTGATATCTACACACACACACACACACACACACACATATCTACCTATATGCGCGCACACACACACACACACACACACACACACACACCCCTATATCTACCTATATGCACACACACACACACACACACACTAGCTATTGAGCCCCATCTACTCCCGGGTAGCGAGCATTTTTATTGGTATATGGTCTCCCATGCTGGTATGTGCTGCCCCCATCCTGGTATTTGTGCTGCCCTCCCCACTAATCCTGGTATGCATGGCACCCCTCACCCCCCAATCCTGGTATGCATGGCACCCCTCACCCCCCAATCCTGGTATGCCTGGCACCCCTCATCCCCAATCCTGATATGCATGGCTCCTTCATCTCCAATCCTGGTATGCATGGCTCCTTCATCCTCAATCCTGGTATGCATGGCACCCCTCATCCCCAATCCTGGTATGCATGGCACCCCTCATCCCCAATCCTGGTATGCATGGCACCCCTCATCCCCAATCCAGGTATGCATGGCACCCCTCATCCCCAATCCAGGTATGCATGGCACCCCTCATCCCCAATCCTGGTATGCATGGCACCCCTCATCCCCAATCCTGGTATGCGTGGCACCCCTCATCCCCAATCCTGGTATGCGTGGCACCCCTCATCCCTAATCCTGGTATGCGTGGCACCCCTCATCCCTAATCCTGGTATGCGTGGCACCCCTCATCCCCAATCCTGGTATGCGTGGCACCTCTCATCCCCAATCCTGGTATGCGTGGCACCCCTCATCCCCAATCCTGGTATGCGTGGCACCCCTCATCCCCAATCCTGGTATGCGTGGCACCCCTCATCCCCAATCCTGGTATGCGTGGCACCCCTCATCCCCAATCCTGGTATGCGTGGCACCCCTCATCCCCAATCCTGGTATGCGTGGCACCCCTCACCCCCCAATCCTGGTATGCGTGGCACCCCTCACCCCCCAATCCTGGTATGCGTGGTCCCCTCACCCCCCAATAATGTGTGGTACCCCTCATCCTGGTATGTATGGCCCCTCCTCCGAATCCTGGTATGCATGGCCCCCCACATCCCTATCCTGGTATGCATGGTACCCCCCATCCCCAATCCTGGTATGCATGGTACCCCCCATCCCCAATCCTGGTATGCATGGTACCCCCCATCCCCAATCCTGGTATTTATGGCATTCCTCATCCCTATCCTGGTATGCATGGCATTCCTCATCCCTATCCTGTTATGCATGGCACGCCTCATCCCTATCCTGGTATGCATGGCACGCCTCATCCCTATCCTGGTATGCATGGCACGCCTCATCCCTATCCTGGTATGCATGGCACGACTCATCCCTATCCTGGTATGCATGGCACGCCTCATCCCTATCCTGGTATGCATGGCGCCCCTCATCCCCAATCCTGGTATGCATGGCGCCCGTCACCCCCAATCCTGGTATGCATGGCGCCCCTCACCCCCAATCCTGGTATGCATGGCACCCCTCACCTCCAATTCTGGTATGCATGGCACCCAGTCCCTCATCCTAGTATGCATGGCACCCCTCATCCCTATCCTGGTATGCATGGCGCCCCTCATCCCTATCCTGGTATTCATGGCACCCCATCCCTTATCCTGGTATGCATGGTACCCCTCACCCCCCCAATCCTGGTATTCATGGCACCCCTCACCCCCCCAATCCTGGTATGCATGGTACCCCTCACCCCCCCAATCCTGGTATGCATGGTACCCCTCACCCCCCCAATCCTGGTATGCATGGTACCCCTCACCCCCCCAATCCTGGTATGCATGGCCCCCTCACCCCCCAATCCTGGTATGCATGGCCCCCTCACCCCCTAATCCTGGTATGCATGGTCCCCTCACCCCCCAATTCTGGTATGCTTAGTCCCCTCACCCCCCAATAATGGTATGTGTGGTACCCTTCATCCTGGTATGCATGGCTCCTTCATTCCCAATCCTGGTATGCATGGCACTCCTCATCCCCAATCCTGGTATGCATGGTACCCCACATCCCCAATCCTGGTATGCATGGCACTCCTCAGCCTCAATCCTGGTATTCATGGCTCCCTCATCCCCAATCCTGGTATGCATGGTCCCCTCACCCCCCAATCCTGGTATGCGTGGTCCCCTCACCCCCCAATAATGTGTGGTACCCCTCATCCTGGTATGTATGGCCCTTCCTCCGAATCCTGGTATGCATGGCCCCCCACATCCCTATCCTGGTATGCATGGTACCCCCCATCCCCAATCCTGGTATGCATGGCATGCCTCGTCCCTATCCTGGTATGCATGGCATGCCTCGTCCCTATCCTGGTATGCATGGCATGCCTCGTCCCTATCCTGGTATGCATGGCATGCCTCATCCCTATCCTGGTATGCATGGCACGCCTCATCCCTATCCTGGTATGCATGGCATGCCTCATCCCTATCCTGGTATGCATAGCACCCCTCATCCACAATCCTGGTATACATGGTACCCCTCATCCCTATCGTGGTATACATGGTACCCCTCATCCCTATCCTGGTATGCATGTCCCCTCTTTCGAATCCTGGTATGCATGGCCCTCCCACATCCCTATCCTGGTATGCATGGCTCCGCTCACCCCCTATCCTGGTATGCATGGCGCCCCTCATCCCCAATCCTGGTATGCATGGCACCCCTCACCTCCAATCCTGGTATGCATGGCACCCCTCACCCCCAATCCTGGTATGCATGGCACCCCTCACCCCCAATCCTGGTATGTATGGCTCCCCTCACCTCCAATCCTGGTATGCATGGCACCCCTCATCCCTATCCTGGTATGCATGGTACCCCCCCCAATCCTGGTATGCATGGTCCCCTCACTCCCCCAATCCTGGTATGCATGGTCCCCTCACTCCCCCAATCCTGGTATGCATGGTCCCCTCACCCCCCAATCCTGGTATGCATGGTCCCCTCACCCCCCAATCCTGGTATGCATAGTCCCCTCACCCCCCAATAATGGTATGTGTGGTACCCCTCATCCTGGTATGCATGGCTCCCTCATCCCCAATCCTGGTATGCATGGCACCCAGTCCCTCATCCCTATCCTAGTATGCATGGCTCCCTCATCCCCAATCCTGGTATGCATGGCACCCAGTCCCTCATCCCTATCCTAGTATGCATGGCACCCCTCATCCCTATCCTTGTATGCATGGCACCCCTCATCCCTATCCTAGTATGCATGGCACCCCTCATCCCTATCCTTGTATGCATGGCACCCCTCATCCCTATCCTAGTATGCATGGCACCCCTCATCCCTATCCTTGTATGCATGGCACCCCTCATCCCTATTCTGGTATGCATGGTACCCCTCACCCCCCCCCCCCAATCCTGGTATGCATGGTATCCATCACCCCCCCAATCCTGGTATGCATGGTCCCCTCACCCCCCAATCCTGGTATGCATGGTCCCCTCACCCCTCCCCAATCCTGGTATGCATAGTCCCCTCACCCCCCAATAATGGTATGTGTGGTACCCTTCATCCTGGTATGCATGGCACCCCTCATCCCCAATCTTGGTATGCATGTCCCCTCACCCCCTCATCCTGGTATGCATGGTCCCCTCACACCCCAATCCTGGTATGTGTGGTACCCCTCATCTTGGTATGCATGGTCCCCTCACCCCCCAATCTTGGTATGCATGGTCCCCTCACCCCTCCAATCCTGGTATGTGTGGTACCCCTCATCCTGGTATGCATGGTCCCCTCACTCCCCAATCCTGGTATATATGGTCCCCTCACCCCCCAATCCTGGTATGCATGGTACCCCTCATCCCCCAATCCTGGTATGCATGGTCCCCTCACCCCTCCCCAATCCTGGTATGCATAGTCCCCTCACCCCCCAATAATGGTATGTGTGGTACCCTTCATCCTGGTATGCATGGCACCCCTCATCCCCAATCTTGGTATGCATGTCCCCTCACCCCCTCATCCTGGTATGCATGGTCCCCTCACACCCCAATCCTGGTATGTGTGGTACCCCTCATCTTGGTATGCATGGTCCCCTCACCCCCCAATCTTGGTATGCATGGTCCCCTCACCCCTCCAATCCTGGTATGTGTGGTACCCCTCATCCTGGTATGCATGGTCCCCTCACTCCCCAATCCTGGTATATATGGTCCCCTCACCCCACAGTCCTGGTATGCATGGTACCCCTCATCCCCCCAATCCTGGTATGTGTGGCACCCCTCATCCCTTTAACGCTGCACACACATACAAAAAATAAACACTTATACTCCCCTTTCTTTCCTGTGCTCCATCGCTGCTGTGTCCTGTTCTGCCGGAGGCTGGCCATGGGAGGAGTGTTGCACCGGAGTACGCGCATGCCCATACCGCGCTGTCTGGCGCCATTTTGCTGAAGATGCACTGAAAATGTGTCTTCAGTAAAATGGCGCCGAATAGCGCTATGCGCATTCTCTGATTCAGACGTGTCACTCCTGCCCCGGTCTCCGGCGAAGAGAGGTGCCGCGGCAACGCTCCTCCCGGTCAGGTAAGTATGGCGCCGGAGATCGCGGTATGCGTTCATTGTCTACGCATACCGCTATCCCCGGCGCCATACACTCCTCTTAGGCTATGTGCCCACGTTGCAGAAATGAAGCAGAAAATTTCTGCTTCATTTCTGCAAGTCCTCTCCCGGAAAAACGCATGCGGAATTGCCTTGCGTTTTTTCATGCATTGAATTAGCAATTCCGCTTGCGGAAACGCAAAATTAATGAACATGCTGCGAATTTTTGAACGCAGCATAAACGCTGCGGAAAAATCCGCAGCATGGGCATAGGACTTGCGGATTCTCATTGGGGACCATGGGGTGCGGATTACCAAGCGTTTTACAAGCGTTTCCGCTGCGGAAATTCCGCATCAAAAACGCTTGTAATCCACAACGTGGGTACGCAGCCTTACTTGTAACCGCTCCATGCGTTCTTCTGTCTAGAGCCAGACTGCGCGGGCGTGTCGCGCTTGCGCAGTCTATAAAGGCTTCAGACAGAGACACGCATCCCCGGTTATATTATAGATATATATATAGATGGCTATATCTATAGACATTTGACAGTCATCCTTCCTTCCTTTATGAGGCATTACAGATCTAAGCTGTACAGAGCAGGGTAAGGAATATTCCTTTGGCAGCTTTTAAATATACACTTTAATAACATTTTTTGCACATTGATTCTATGCATGCATGTATATGTGTTTTTACTATAGTAGATAAGTTAACTACATGCACAAGACGGCCCATATAAAGTCTGGACCCATTTAGCACATTGTTCGGCTGTTTCTGGCTGCTCCATAGGCAATGAAGTTAGCAGTAGCTCAAGTGCCCATCCATTACAACCTTCATATTCACAGCAGGTGTGTGGCGGGGGCTGAGGTCTCATGTTTCGACTGATTGGTGCAGCCCCTCTAATCAGATATTTATCACCTCTCCTGCTGATTATAAATGTTATTTGTGGGAAAACCCCTTTAAGAGACAATAATGAGTTTGCTTTGTCTTCTGTGAGTAATAATTTCTTAATTCAATACAGATGGCAGCTAACCGTGTCCTGTCACATTTCAGAGACATCACATTGGAGATCGCAGTCTGTCTCTATGTAATATGTTCTTGGATGAAATGGCGAAACAAGCCCGGAATCTCATCACAGACATCTGCACAGAACAGTGCACCCTGAGTGATCAGGTAATAAACTTTTTTATTTTTTATTGTCTTTTTCATTTTTACAATTTCGAGGGTGCTGGAAGTGTGGCCATGAATGAATAAGCCATTTTGTTAAAAATCTGCACAGTGTTTGTCTTTAATCCCCAAAGACATTGTTATTTAAAGAAGACCTTACATTAAATTTTTAATGTTGAACACATGATGTAATAGTGTCTGCAGCGCAGAATAATACGTTTTTTGTTTTTTGTTTTGGATTTTTTTTTTTTAATTTTGCCTCTTCTTTGCGAAAATATTAACAAAGTATTTGGCACCTAAACAGTTAATTTTTAAAGCCCTAAGTGGGCGTTACCAGAAAGATTTCACTGGGGGATGCCTGTACTCCTTCTTTTTGATGCTGACCAATCCTAAGCAGGTAACAACACAGCGGAAAGAAGATCACGCCGCCACAATACCTTAGGACAGGCTCAGTGTGAGACATGTATTGCCTGCAGAGTGATGATGTGCTGGAGCACAGACCTGGGTGTGAGTAACTGACAGCTTTCATCTCTCATCTTTGGCAGTCTATGTGGACTGAGGGGCAATGACGCAATGGTAACATCAACCAAATCATTTACCTTTTTTTTTTTTCGCTACAAATTTCCAAATTTTCATTTCAACCCTTAATTTAAAAGAACTTTACAAGCTGTAATCATACCGCCCTGAAGAATTATGTTACCAAGTCAATTTTACCGCACAGTGAGTATTACATAAAAAAAAAAAGTGACAGTTGGGTGTTTTGTTATTTATTACCAATTTCACTGCACTTGGAACTTTTTGCCCATTTTCCAGTACATTGTATGGTAAAATTAATGGTGTCATTCAAAAAGTACAACTCTTTCTACAAAAAGCAAGCCCTTCTACTCTAAATGTTATGGTTCTTGAAAGAGAAAACATTAAAAATGTGTATAAAATAAAAAAATAAATAAAAAGAAATTCAACTGGTCATTATGTGGGTAAAAGCAACAAAAGAAAAGTTTGAGAATTGTACTGTATGCTATGTATATAGATATATGTTGTTATAATAATAAAAAAAATATATATATAGATACACACACACACGCATATATATATATATATTATAATAAAAAATATATGTTCTAATATATATATGTTAGAATAAAAAAATATTTGTGTTATAATAAAAAATATGTATTTGTTATAATAAAAATTTGTTCTAATAAAAAAAAAAAAAAAATATATATATATATATATATATATATATATATATATATATATATATATATATATATATATATAGTGTTAGAAATAAATAAATATATATATTTTATTATATCTTTTACTTGCCCACTTTATTTCAGAATTGTATCTTGCTACTTGTTTCTCTTACGACGACTTGGCAAGTTAAATGTTGGGATAGAGTTGCCCACCTTAGTAGATCCTATTATGAGATGCTTGGCTTTCAAGAATTTTTTTTCTTCCTTATTCAACTTTAGCTACTGCCAAAACACTGTGCCAAAACAATCAGTCAAGCAGTGAACAAAAAGTCAAAAAAGCAGACCGGAAAGAAAGGAGAACCTGAGCGAGAAAAACCCGGGGTAGAAAGCATGAGAAAAAATAGACTTGTGGTTACAAAGTAAGAGTTTGTTTGTTTGTGGGGTTTTTTTTGCAATTAAATGTTGTGACTTTCTTTATTTTCCCACAATGGACTAAGACCTAAATAAGTGAGTTTTTCATTCAATGTTAAAAAAGAAACACCGCATTTCTTCAATATTTTGATCCCTCGCGGGCAGGGTCCTCGCTCCTCCTGTTCCAGTTGCCGTCACATTTTGTTCAAGATTATTGTAATAGTTTTTGCTATGTATATCCCCTTTTTCACATGTTAAGCACCATGGAATAAATGGCGCTATAACAATAAATAATAATATTTTCTTTTCTATGTATTTTAGGCCAAGCAATTTTTAACTACTTTTTTACTTGTGTCTGTTAAATGGATATAGTTATTTTGTTTTTGTTTTTTTCATTCCATTTTATTTGTTTTTTTGTTTGCACAGAGTAAAACCATGATTTTTTTCAATGCTAATATTTTCATTACTAGTAATTAACATTTATTTTGATATTTAACATGACCTAGTTTGTTGAATTGTCGGGACTGGTATTTTTCTCGAAGTTTACACTATATATACACCTAGACTGCCTGCTGATTATAGAAAAGATGGCTATGAATAAATCCCATTTTTTTACATAATCGTATTTATTTAATGTTTTTCCCTTCCAGTTTAGATAAGCTACATACTGCACTTTCAGAACTCTGCTTCTCTATTAACTATGCCCCTAATATGGCTGTATGGGAGCACACGTTCACTCCGAGAGAATATCTGACCTCGCACTTGGAAATTCGTTTCACCAAGTAAGTGTCGGACATCTGGTATGCAGTTCACTGTTTTTTTTATTTATATTTTTTATTTTTATTAACTACTCAGAGTAGATTTGCAGATCCATCAGATGTGTCACTTGCAAAAAAAATATGAAACGTGGAATTCAGAGGTTGTCTCCCGTCTGTCATCTGTTATATATGGAGCAGAGAGATGCTTGAGGTTTAGACTGGAATGTATCATCGGGAATGTAAGCGGAAGGCTAAGGAAAAAGCCTCCATTAAATAGATGAAAAGTCAAACTGTTTGCATCTAGCCCAATATTCTTGCACTTATAAATGCAGTGTCTTGCTATATGGAGCAAATATTTCTGTATAAAGCAATCTAACCAAATAACTGGTCATTAATCAGATTTTTTTTTTTTTGCCTTGCTCCAGAATTATAGTTGTGTAATAGCTACGGTATACGCTGCTTTGGAACATCTGTGTGTAGCTATTGGTGTGTGTTGGCCATCATATGAATCGCTACACTAGCAATTACAGTGAATGTACTTTGATTTTTTTTTCACAAGAATTTAGAATTACCCACCAATGTGCCAATATGAGCGAGAACCTGCAAATAAAAGTCTCTTATTTGTCCCTTTTCGTAAACTAAATGTGCATTATATATCGCTAATCAAGCTTGATTAGCTGTACATACAATGGTCCTATTAAACAGCAGGCGCACACCTCTCAATAAATTATGCACGGTGTAAATCTGGCATTCACCAAAATTTGCAAGTTGTATAACTGGCTAAGGCTCAGTAATAAATCCCCCACAATCGGTACTCTTTTACACCAGTTTCTTGTAGATCACGTGACTACTGCTCAGGCTGAATTGCTTCCGCATAATCATATACACGATTTAGAATAAAATAGATGGGGGGTAGTCCGGGCAAAAAGAAAAGTTTCCCAAGGGAATGGATCTCTAAAAATATAACAAACTAATTGATACTCGTCTATCGGCACCAGCCTGGATCCAATGCTCGCCGCTCTATGCTGAGATAGGAAGAGGAGACGTCACCTTTCCATCAGCAGCAGGATCGCTGCCACAGCTCATATTCTCATGCCGCACTGCTCAAGTCACCTAACTGCTGCAACCAATCACAAGCTGCAGCGGTCCTACTGCTGGTGGAATGGTGATGTCTTCTCTTCTTGTCTCAGCTCAGACAACAGAGTGGCCTGCTCTGGATCCAGGTGGGAAACGTTTTTTTTTCTTTTTGCCAACACAACCATTTTAGCAGAAATTGGAAAAAAGTGTGATTTGCTGGTTTTAATTAGTGTAAAGAAATCTAAGTAACATGTTATCCCTGGAAAAAGCCCGGATTAAACTGATTCACAATGTGATGCCTGTTGCAGGACCTGGGTGGGTGATGCATGGTGCCGGCCCCCTGAGTCCTTACACTGGGCACAATTCAGCAGATCCGTTTTGTCCAGCGTGTTCCTTATAGTGAGTGGTTGTACCCAACAGCTGCAAAAAGAGAATATTAAGTAATTAATTGTATAGGTAAATGCTAATGTTGACTAGTGCTAAGGGGATGCTAGACGTGTGGTACCTCTAGTACAGGCGACCGCTATGGTATCAGAATTATCGAACCGTCCAGGGTAATAACATCTTTATTTGATTTGCAATGACATGTAATTAACCGTCATATATAAAATTGATTTATTGTCAGCACCAATATCTTAATTTATTTTTTATTGCTGTCTAATGTACATAAAGATGCTTCCCTGTTTAGGTTTTGGGAATTATAGTGTGAGTGATTCCAATTGTAGTGTAATTCAGAACCCCTTAGATAATGGGGTTGAACCAAGTTTGGAAGTTAGTCCCTATCCAAAGGATAGGGGATAAATTCCCAATTACCTAGGCATTTGACAGCCGAGATCGCCACCGATCCCAAGAACCAGAATTCCGAAGACCTCCATTTGAATGGAGTAATGGTCGATCGTACGCACCTCCACTTCGTTCCTTCTCTGAGACCCCCGGATATTGCCGAGTGCAGCATTCGGCCAGTCTTTCGGCACTCCAACAAAAAATGAATGGAGAGGATGTGTGCATGATCTATCATTACTCCTTTTACATGGGACTCTTCAGAACCTGGGTCTCTGGATCGGTAATGGTCTCTGCTGTAGGATTCCCAGCGATCAGGACGTTATATCCTATCCTATGGAAGGGGAATAACTTCCAAACTTGGTGCACCTACAAGAGACGTATTTGGCCCCCAGTCGTGCTTAAATGTTGACATTTCTTTTGCAGACATTTAGCTAATATTTCCCTACCCTTACAGATCTATTGTTGGTATGACCATGTACAATCAGGCCACACAAGAGATCGCGAAGCCCTCGGAGTTACTAACTAGTGTAAGGGCCTACATGACGGTGCTCCAGTCAATAGAAAACTATGTGCAGATTGACATCACGAGGGTTTTCAACAATGTCCTCCTTCAACAAACACAACATCTCGACAGCCATGGAGAGCCAACGATCACCAGTTTGTACACTAATTGGTAAGTCCTTATGAGATGACAGTAAACCGGATAGGAAGGGAATCTCTCGACTTGTCACATCTAACGTTTTACATCTTAAATGGGTCTGTGCATACAGCGTAAAAACCTGTCCCTCAGCATAAACTTTAGGCTCAGGGTTGAAGGTATGTATGATATGTGCAACTTGTAGGCCAAAGGGCCCGCTGCTGTCTTATAAAAGTTAATGGTGGCTCTTATGGTCTATACGGTTAGAGAGGCACTCTGTTTTCTGATTGTCTCACCGGTGAGAGCCATGAATGAGGTGGTTTATGACCGGCACCCCGCAGTCATCAAATTAGCTGGAAATTGAGGAGCCCAGATACGATAGTTGCACAGGGGTCTGCAATTATTGACATTTTACTGTGACATCATAACGGGGAATAATTTGGGTACGCTCCTAAGATATTAGAAGGGGGGAAGCTTTTAGGTACACTAGTGTGACATTACTATTAGTTTCAATGTGGTGAGACTGGGGCAGAAATCATGCTCAGGGGGCCTCTGTCATTGGTGGTCATCCATAATGGGGCAATTATATATCACTACTGTTAGTAATCATCTCCGATGGCCATGGACCTTCTGTCATCTGTTTTTGGATGTTCTAGGCTACTGTAGGGCAGATCCCATTGGCTTCTGTAGGAGATGAGCTGCGGTACCTGATAATGGTGACTGCAGTGTCTGCAGCTGGGATGTTCTGGCCTCATACACTCTGCACTTACAGCCTTCGGGGGACCTGCAGACAGCTGATCATTGATGGTGTCTGATCTACACTGATCCCATAATGATGACTATTCGAAGGATAACCCTTTTAATGGGCAGCTAGAGCAGCTTTTCTTGCCTTTGGTTCCTTATATCTCCTCTTCCTGCTTTTGAAATGTCGTCCAATATTTCTACCAATAAATGATTTAGTTGATAATAAACGTCTCGCTTTCTATATAGCGTGTAACCTTGGTTGTATCCTTCTAGGTATTTGGAAACACTACTGCGGCAAGTTAGCAATGGTCACATAGCTTATTTTCCAGCAATGAAAGCCTTTGTAAACCTGCCCACCGAGAATGAGCTAACCTTTAATGCTGAAGAATACTCTGACATATCCGGTGAGTGAGAGGAGCTGCACAATTAGTGGGGGGCCGCTAACACCCTGAATAATGTGAGGGGTGGGCTTGGATGAAGACCATTCTTACCTCACTTGTGGAGGATATGAGCAGCTTTGGCATACTCTCCAGTGTTGGTTTGTGTTTTGCTGGAATATCACTACATATCCTCTTTAGCGCAGGGCAGTGGAGGACACATATATTTATTTCTATTATGGATCCAGAAATGTGTTTGTTTGACCACCATTCCTGAGCAATTTGTATACTTATCTTCTTGCGCGGCCTGAAGTTGTGTTTTCTGACCATAACCCTGCTGTTTGTATGATTCACAGAAATGAGGGCTCTCTCCGAGCTGCTGGGACCATATGGCATGAAGTTCCTCAGTGAAAGTCTAATGTGGCACATTTCTTCCCAGGTGGCTGAACTCAAGGTATTGCATCCAGAATGGCATAGCGTTATAAATTACCATACTTGTCGGGGGAGTTTATAGTTGAAGGAGATGGAGTTCTGGTGGCAGATCGATGTACATAACGGCGCACTCAAACAATTGTATACATCGGAGTGCGATCGGAACGGACTGGCCGGCGGCTCTCCCCACCCGAGTGTGACAGCTGCATAAAAATGCGTGAAGCTGTTATGCTCTGGTAGGGAGAGCCGCCGGTCAGTCCATGCACTGTGTTTTGATCTCTCTGCAATTTATACATCTGTTTGAGTGCGTCCTTAGATGCAATAGAAATTTTCTAAACCTATTATGTGCAGATCTGGACACTGGAAAAAAGTCTTCACTTAGGCCTCATTCATACGTCCAATTTTTGCATACGAGTGCAACCTGTGATTTTCATGGATGGGCTTTGTAGCTGTGATAGTCCACGGGACCATTCACATGTCCATGACTTTTCTCAGGATCAGCGGTCCGCAGAAAATCACAGATACGTGTCCACTTTTGGTCAGAGCATTGGATCAAAATCGGCAATGCAAATCTATGGGTCTGTGAAAAAAATCGGACTGCACTCGGATGACTGTCACAGTCAGTCACATAGAAGAAAGTGGAGAATTTTTTTTTTTTTTTTCCTCCACGTATGAGAAAAACTGATGACAACTCAGATCAAACTCGGATCAAAATAATCGGTCTGTTCTTGTATGTGAGAAAAACTGATGTCTGCATGATGCCTAATACTGATCCACCCACCTTCTCTCCAGTGTCCATCCCAGCCATGCTGTTACTTACTCTTGTATCATTGTGGCACCTCTGCTGTGAGTTTGGAATTCGGTAATTTGGTATAGTAGTTACTTTTTTTACTTTATTTAACCCTTTATATAGTAACTGTCTTAACTTTTATATCATAAATCAGTAGCACACGTGAAAATAAGCAACTTTGTAATATATCTTAACAGAGAAATTTGCTTATTTCTCTGCCAAAATTGATCCTTCATTATCAAAATTCTCAGGTAAAATCTGTATTCAATGAAGACTGACCTTTCCATTACTGAGCTAGGAGATGGCAGTGACTACTGATGAGATTCTTAGTAGATGGGGGGGGAGCAAGAGGCAGAACTCCTCCTCCTTCCTCCTCCCCATCCTTTCTAGATAGAATTTTATCCGTAGCAGCTGCCATCTCCTCGGCAGCTGATCTAGTAAACTATCAGTCTCAGATGTTGCCAAACTGTGATTGGAAGCATCTGGGAGGGAGGGATTAAAGGGCAGACCGCCAGAGAAGACTCTGAAGAAACGCCCAGTTGGACTGCAAAGCAGAGATTTCACATACTGTGCTTCAGAAGAGACGACCCATGTTCTCACTGGTGTCCTAAAGGATTAATCATCTTTTCACGTTCATTTTAGTGAACCAGGTCTGTTAAACAGATTATTCTCTTCACTTTGCAGAAACTTGTGGTGGAAAATGTTGAAGTGTTAACACAAATGAGAACAAGCTTCGACAAACCAGAGCAAATGGCGGCACTTTTCAAAAGACTGTCCTGTAAGTTATCACCATGAGGAGCAGAGAATTAATATTCTAGTCCCTACGGATTTAGTTCCCAGAATTGCTCTTACCCTTTGTATATAAATGTTCCAAGCTCAGGACAAGTTATAATGTAGTGGGATCACTAACAGAAAGTCTAGAAAAACATGTGAATCTCCCACAGTCACAATTTGGACCCCCTCATTGGTATTTGTTTTGTTAGATTGTAATTGGCCGGTTTCTTAAAGGGGTTGGTTTTCTGGGCAAAATAAAACTTTGCACAGGGGACAGGATATGTAAAAAGCAAGAAACTCCATTATATTCTCCTACCGGCACTCACCTGGGTCCAGCACATGCCATTCTGTGGCCTGAACAGAGACTGAAAGCTTTGATGTCACCATTCGACCAGCCGCTGAACCGCTGCAGTCTGTGATTGGGTGCAGCGGTCAGGTGAATTTGAACAGCATGTCATCATAAAACATTGATGATGCGCTGCTGAAGTCACCTGAATGCTGTAGCCAATTACAGGTTGCTGGCTGGAGCGACTGTGACACTACCGATGTTTGTCCCTGCATGGAGCGGCCTGGTCGCATCTAGGTGGGTGCCGATTGATGACTATGAGAGAGGTTTTGTTTCAATTCACATATCCCGCCCATTGGGCAGTTTTGTTTAATCTGGACAACCCCTTTAAATCTACATTATTTTGTTTATCCTGATGAATAATTTTTTCTATTTTTTTGAGGTTTTCTCTTGATTTTCATTTGTGCCTTATCCTTTTAATTTAGGCCTTTCTTAAAGTTTATTTTAAGTGTTTGCTTGTTTTTTTGTTTTGTTTTAAATGTTATCGTGGGCAGGGATTAATGCACAATTATGACTTTTTAAAACGTTGTTAAATTTTTGCGCAAATGTACTCCAGACTCCTGAATTTTTAATTATTTTTTTTTAAATTGCGCAAATTTTTGCGATATTTTTGACTTTAAAAAAAAAAAAAGGTAAAGACAAAACGAATAAAAGAGCCTTTTTATTTTACACAAAATTCATGAACAGTGTTAAAGAATTTGGCACAAAAAATGTCAACGGACGCCAACAGACAAAAAATAATAAAAATGCAAATGATAAATCGGACCCATATTGTATAGACAGAATACCGGCACAGCTGCCATCAATCCATCTACTGAGCTTGTATAACCTTGGTGGGAATATGTACCCATGTCTGGGGGAAGAGATTGGTGCTTTACATATTACTGGAAGGCTGGGCCATGTAGAGTAACTTTTGGGTATCTTCTCAGCAGAATGAAAAATGCATTCAATCCAGTGAGCCTTGAAAAATGTTGTTCTTATATTGATATTATCATGTCCGCAGCTTCCCTTTTTTGCCACAGTAATCACAAGATTATGAAGCGCATCTCCCATAGACTTCTATGGGGAGAACCTTAACCATATGAAAAAACACTGGTAATCCATTATAATGTGCTTTCATGTGTCTATTACTTATCAACGAGGGTAAAGTTGATGTAAAAAACACAACAAAACCAAATGTGACTTTAATGCTATTCAGAAAATCCCATTGTATTTGTCTACCTGGGCTCAGCGTGATCTTCTTCTTTTTCTTTGTAGCTGTAGACAGTGTCTTGAAGAGGATGACCATCATTGGAGTTATATTGTCCTTCCGCTCACTCGCACAGGAGTCCCTCAGAGATGTAAGAAGTCAATATTACTTTGTCCTTGTCATTATGGCTTTTCGTTTTAAATTCCCTAGTTTAAGACCAATCATAAAACAATTTTTAGATGGGTGTCCTACTTTAGGGATACTCACCTCTTCCAAGAAAGTGTGCGCGCGGGAGGGTTGACTCAGTACAGCACTTTTATAGAAATTAATGGGTCACATTTGGTTTGTTTTATCATTTTCATTCTTTGTAAATGGCTAACGGGACCCAATGCAATAGCTCATCATGGGGGCATCTGTTATGTGTACTTAGGAGGAAACATTTATGGAAGCAATCACATAGTCATTCCTATACGGAGTGGGTGTTACGTTGTGACCTGGAGTGCTTAGATCGAGGACTAGTGATTGTTTTTTGCCAAATACATAAATTACATCTCCATATGGATAACCTTGTGGGACCCTAACAGAACAGGGACGATCAGGCTTTGTCGGTGTATGTCCTACAGTGGACCTGACACAGGGTTGTGGCTTCACTGTGCAGAGTCCTAGGACCCTTGTTTAGGCACATTCAGTCCTTCCTTTGTGCTCCTTGAAGGCAGACACGGTGCTGGTGATGTAAGATTTAGACTTTTCGATATGGGCAGGTGTATAATTATGTGCTGTATGAGCTGCTGTTTTCTCACATACATCAAGCGCAGAACAGACTCCTCTTGACGCCTCAGCTGTTCTGATTTGACCCGTCCTCTAAAATATAACAGCTTGTGAAGTATGAAAAGGAATGCCCGTGATAAAGTTTCATGCTCGGGTGCCATTGTTTTGCTTCTTCAAGACTTCATGCAGCCATGTGATTACATTGAATATCGTAGCCTAATCGGATCCATTAAGAATTGGTTAAACTTTCATTACAATAACTGAATGCATAAACACTTGTTAAATGCTTTGTCCAGCCATTCATATACAGCTTGATTTAAAAAAAAGCATAAAACGTGCATCCCTTTCCTAATAATACAATATTGTCTTCCCTTAAATACCACCACTGGAGTGAATGTGGTTGAGCTCTAAAACCAAATTCCTGGGCAACGTCTTTAACGCTTACAAATTATCAATAGAATTAAATATGTGTATATGTATACATGTAGATCCAAAAATATTTGAACAGTGACACGAGTTTTGTCATTTTAGCAGTTTACCAAAACATATTTAAGCCCGTACTTATTTATATAACTGCATCTTGAAGTGTAGACTTGTTAATTTGAGGGTATGTACATCCTAATTGGAGTAAGGGTTTATGAATAACAGCTCTTTAATATGTAGCTGCCTCTTTTTAAATGGGCCAAAAGTAATTGGACAATTATCTCAAAGCTCTTTTAAATGGGCTGCATGGCCTTTTCCTTATTAATCCATCATCAATTAAGCAGGTAAAGTATCTGGAGCTGATTCCAGGTGTGGTATTTGCATTTGGAAGCTGTTGCTGTGAACCCACAACATGCATTCAAAGGAGCTCTCAATTGAAGAGAAACAGACCATCATTGATACAGTACAGACCAAAAGTTTGGACACACCTTCTCATTTAAAGATTTTTCTGCATTTTCATGACTATGAAAATTGGACATTCACACTGAAGGCATCAAAACTATGAATTAACACATGTGGAATTATATACTTAACAAAAAAGTGTGAAACAACTGAAAATATATCTTATATTCTAGGTTCTTCAAAGTAGCCACCTTTTGCTTTGATGACTGCTTTGCACACTCTTGGCATTCTCTTGATGAGCTTCAAGAGGTAGTCACCGGAAATGGTTTTCACTTCACAGGTGTGCCCTGTCAGGTTTAATAAGTGGGATTTCTTGCCTTATAAATGGGGTTGGGACCATCAGTTGTGTTGTGCAGAAGTCTGGTGGATACACAGCTAATAGACGTATTGAATAGACTGTTAGAATTTGTATTATGGCAAGTAAAAAGCAGCTAAGTAAAGAAAAACGAGTGGCTATCATTACTTTAAGAAATGAAGGTCAGTCAGTCCGAAAAATTGGGAAACTTTGAAAGTGTCCCCAAGTGCAGTTGCAAAAACCATCAAGCAATACAAAGAAACTGGCTCACATGAGGACCGCCCCAGGAAAGGAAGACCAAGAGTCACCTCTGCTTCTGAGGATAAGTTTATCCGAGTCACCAGCCTCAGAAATTGCAGGTTAACAGCAGCTCAGATTAGAGACTGGGTCAATGCCACACAGAGTTCTAGCAGCAGACACATCTCTACAACAACTGTTAAAAGGAGACTTTGTGCAGCAGGCCTTCATGGTAAAATAGCTGCTAGGAAACCACTGCTAAGGACAGGCAACAAGCAGAAGAGACTTGTTTGGGCTAAAGAACACAAGGAATGGACATTAGACCAGTGGAAATCTGTGCTTTGGTCTGATGAGTCCAAATTTGAGATCTTTGGTTCCAACCACCGTGTCTTTGTGAGACGCAGAAAAGGTGAACGGATGGACTCTACATGCCTGGTTCCTACCATGAAGCATGGAGGAGGAGGTGTGATGGTGTGGGGGTGCTTTGCTGGTGACTCTGTTGGGGATTTATTCAAAATTGAAGGCATACTGAACAGGCATGGCTACCACAGCATCTAGCAGCGGCATGCTATTCCATCCGGTTTGGGTTTAGTTGGACCATCATTTATGTTTCAACAGGACAATGACCTCAAACACACCTCCAGGCTGTGTAAGGGCTATTTGACCAAGAAGGAGAGTGATGGGGTGCTACGCCAGATGACCTGGCCTCCACAGTCACCAGACCTGAACTATATCGAGATGGTTTGAGGTGAGCTGGACTGCAGAGTGAAGGCAAAAGGGCCAACAAGTGCTAAGCATCTCTGGGAACTCCTTCAAAATTGTTGGAAGACCATTTCCAGTGACTACCTCTTGAAGCTCATCAAGAAAATGCCAAGAGTGTACAAAGCAGTCATCAAAGCAAAAGGTGGCTACTTTGAAGAACCTAGAATATAAGACCTATTTTCAGTTGTTTCACACTTTTTTGTTAAGTATATAATTCCACATGTGTTAATTCATAGTTTTGATGCCTTCAGTGTGAATGTACAATTTTCATAGTCATGAAAATACAGAAAAATCTTTAAATGAGAAGGTGTGTCCAAACTTTTGGTCTGTACTGTACATTCTGCAAAAAAATGAGAGAACTGGTGAGCTTGGGAATTCAAAAAGGCCAGGGCATCCACAGAAGACAGCAGTGGTGGATGAACACAGAATCCTTTCATTGGTGAAGAAAACCTCTTTACAGCATCCACCCAAGTGAAGAACACTTTCCAGAAAGTAGGAGTTTCAGTATCTAAGTCATCCATAAAGAGAAGACTTCATGAGAGCAAATATAGAGGGCTCACCACAAGTTGCGAACCATTAAGCAGCCTTAAAAATAAGCATTCACAAGACAGATGAAACTAAGATCAACCTGTACCAGAATGATGGGAAAAAGAAAGTATGGAGAAGGCTTTGAACGGCTCATGATTCAAAGCAGACGACAACCTCTGTAACACATGGTGGAGGCAGTGTGATGGTGCGAGCATGCTTGGTTTCCAATGGCACTGGGCCACTAGTGTTTATTGATGATGTGACAGAAGCAGCCAAATGACTTCTGAAGTGTAAAGGGCGATACTTTCTGCTCAGATTCAACCAAATGCAGCAAGGTTGATTAGTCAGTGCTTCACAGGACAGATAGACAATGACCCAAAACATACTGCAATAGCAACCCAGGAGGTTAAGGCAAAGAAGTGGAATATTCTGCTATAGCTGAGTCAATAACCAGATGTCAACCCCATCGAGCATGCCTTTCACATTGGCGAGCCGAGATCTCATTCTGTGCATGCGCCACCTCCACCGCCATTCTCCTGAAGACTGCCGGAAGTCTATCTGCGCATGCGCCGTCGCCATTCCACCAGCGAGAGCACTGCCCACAGCTAAGACGGCGCCAATCCGAAATTCAAATTATTGCAGCGGAGGGGCCGTGGCTGAGCCCTCTGAGCTGTTGACCCTACTCACAGTCCTGCCCACAACTCCCGCCCCGAAGCACTGACATTTAGCATTAAGATTTAACGAAAACCAGCATGCAGATTTTTAAACTAAAGGTATGAATTAAATTAGTATGACAGCGCCATAATGCCCATACCTTCAGTTTAACATGGACATTCCTGCTGACAGGTTTCCTTTAAGACAAAGCACCACAAAGGAGAAAACCCAGCGTTTGGTGACGTCCATGGCTTCCAGACTTCAGTCAGTCAATGCCTGCAAAGGATTCTCTAGAAAATATTTAACTTTACCATAAATAAAATGTTAATTTTTTATTTATCAAATGACTTTTGAGCCCCTGAAATGAGGAGGCTTTGTAGAAAAATGGTTGCGATTCATAAATGTTTCACAGCATATTTTTGTTCAACCCGTTTATTTAAACCTGAAAGTCTCCACTTCAATTAGGTCTCAGTTGTTTCATTTTAAATCCAAAATAATGGCCTGCAGAACTGAAATCACAAAGATTCGGTCACTGACCAAATATTTCGGGACCTAACTGTATGTATGTATGTGTGTGTGTGTATATAATATATATACGTGTGTATGTATGTATATGTGTGTATGTACACTACCGTTCAAAAGTTTGGGGTCATTTAGAAATTTCTTTATTTTTGAAAGAAAAGCACATTTTTTCAAAGAAGCTAACATTAAATGAATCAAATACTCTCTATACATTGTTAATGTGGTAAATGACTATTCTAGCTGCAAACGTTTCTTGTTTTTATTGCAATATCTACATAGGTGTATAGAGGCCCATTTCCAACAACCACCACTCCAGTGTTTTAATGGTACATTGTGTTTAACTGTGTAAGAAGGCTAATGGATGTTTAGAAAACTCTTGCACAAGTATGTTAGCCCAGCTGAAAACGGTTTGGCTGATTTGAGAAGCTATAAAATGGACCTTCCTTTGAGCTAGTTGAGAATCTGGAGCATTACATTTGTTTGTTGTATGAAACTCTCAAAATGGCCAGAAAAACAGAACTTTCATGTGAAACTCGACTGTCTATTCTTGTTCTTAGAAATGAAGGCTATTCCATGAGAGAGATTGCCAAGAAACTGAAGATTTCCTACTATGGTGTGTACTACTCCCTTCAGAGGAGAGCACAAACAGGCTCTAACCAGAGTAGAAAGAGAAGTGGGAGGCCCCGCTGCACAACTGAGCAACAAGACAAGTACATTAGAGTCTCTAGTTTGAGAAATCGACGCCTCACAGCTACTCAACTGGCAGCTTCATTAAATAGTACACGCAAAACTCCAGTGTCAATGTCTACAGTGAAGAGGCGACTCCGGGATTCTAGCCTTCAGGGCAAAGAAAAAGCCATATCTGAGACTGGCTAATAAAAGGAAAAGATTAATATGGGCAAAAGAACACAGACATTGGACAGAGGAAGATTGGAAAAAAGTTTTATGGACAGACGAATCAAAGTTTAAGGTGTTTGGATCACACAGAAGAACATTTGTGAGACGCAGACCAACTGAAAAGATGCTGGAAGAGTGCCTCACGCCATCTGTCAAGCATGGTGGAGGTAATGTGATGGTCTGGGGTTGCTTTAGTGCTGGTAAAGTGGGAGATTTGTACAAGGTAAATGGGATTTTGAATAAGGAAGGCTATCACTCCATTTTGCAACGCCATGCCATACCCTGTGGACAGCGCTTGATTGGAGCCAATTTCATCCTACAACAGGACAATGACCCAAAGCACACCTCCAAATTATGCATGAACTATTTAGGGAAGAAGCAGGCAGCTGGTATTGTATCTGTAATGGAGTGGCCAGCGCAGTCACCAGATCTCAACCTCATTGAGCTGTTGTGGGAGCAGCTTGACCGTATGGTGCGCAAAAAGTGCCCATCAAGCCAATCCAACTTGTGGGAGGGGCTTCAGGAAGCATGGGGGGAAATGTCTCAAGATTACCTCAGCAAATTAACAGCTAGAATCCCAAAGGTCTGCAATGCTGGAATTGCTGCAAAGGAGCATTCTGTGACCAAAGCAAAATGTGAAGGAGAAAGTTATTCTTTCTAATAAAAATCATTATTTCTAACCTTGTTAATGTCTGGACTATATTTTCTATTCATTTTGCAACTCATTTGATAAATAAAAGTATGAGTTTTCATGGAAAAAACACAAAATTGTCTGGGTGACCCCAAACTTTTGAACGGTAGTGTATATAATATATATTTAATGTGTATATACGAATGCCAAATAAAATAGACTGTAAAATAGACTTTTGGCATAAATGTTCCCTGTAGAACATAATGGGAACATTACTGGGTACATGAGTGTTAATAATCATATTCTCTGTACAGCGCTGTGTACAGGTGCATCTCACAAAATTTTAATATTTAATAGAATAGAATATTACATTTATTTCAGTTCTTCAATACAAAAAGTGAAACTCCTAATTATATAGAGTCATTACAAACAGAGTGATCTATTTCAAGTGTTTATTTCTGTTAATGTTGATGATTATGGCTTACTGCCAATGAAAACACAAAAGTCATTATCTCAGTAAATTAGAATACTTTATAACAACAGCTTGAAAAATGTTTTTAAAATCTGAAATGTTGGCCTACTGAAATGTATGTTCAGTAAATGCACTCAATACTTGTCCCGGGCTCCTTTTGCATCAATTACTGCATCAATGCGGCAATGTGGCATGGAGGTGATCAGCTTGTGGCACTGCTGAGGTGTTATGGAAGCCCAGGTTGCTTTGATAGCAGCCTTCAGCTCGTCTGCATTGTTGGGTCTGGTGTCTCTCATCTTCCTCTTGACAATACCCCATAGATTCTCTATAATAGATTCTCTATGGGGTTAAGGTCAGGCGAGTTTGCTGCCAATCAATCATAGTGATACTGTTGTTTGTAAACCAGGTATTGGTACTTTTGGCAGTGTGGACAGGTGCCAAGTCCTGCTAGAGAATGACATTTCCATCTCCAAAATGCTTGTGAGCAGCAGGAAGCATGAAGTGCTCTAAAATTTCCTGGTAGACGGCTGCGCTGACTTTGGTCTTGATAAAACACAGTGGACCTACACCAGCAGATGACATGGCTCCCCAACCCAAACCATCACAGATTGTGGAAACTTCACACTAGACCTCCAGCAGCTTGGATTGTGGCCTCTCCACTCTTCCTCCAGACTCTGGGCCCTTGATTTCCAAATGAAATGCAAAATTTTCTTTGCATTTGCTTAGTGTCAATGACTGCCTTCTGGACATCTGTCAAGTCAGCAGGTTTCCCCATGATTGTGGGGCCTACTGAAACAGACTAAGGGACCTTTTTAAACGCTTAGGAAGCCTTTGCAGGTGTTTTTTGTTAATTAGTCTAATTTACTGAGATTATGACTTTTGTGTTTTCATTGGCTGTAAGCCATAATCATCAACATTAACAGAAATAAACACTTGAAATAGATCACTCTGTGTGTAATGATATAATGAGTTTCACTTTTTGTATTGAACTTAAATAAATTAACTTTTTGATGATATTCTAATTTAGTGAGATGCACCTGTGTGTGTTACTTGGTCTTTGAATAAGCAAAGAATTGGCCAATCCGTCATCTTGTCATTGAATAATGGTCCGGTACCACTGCTACAACATGAAGTGTTAACTGAAATAAGATCCTAAACCCATCAGGGATGTCTTGCTCACTCCTGATAACCATTGCCTGTGGCATCTTGTGAATGAGTCATTGGTGCAGCTGAGAAACTGGTAAAGAGAGAGGAAAAGATGATGTCCTGGAAATGTAATGTTTCCCAGCGTTGCAGAATGCTTTCATCTGCCTCCAGTTTGTGATTTGCACAATGAAAACCCCAGACTGCCTTGTAGATCATGTCTGGTATTTTAGCTGATCATTGGAATTACCAGCTTATTAAATGCATAGTAAAATGTCTTATCTACTGATGCCTGGCATGCTGATATCTTCTTCAATTCCTTTCTCAGGTCTTATCTTACCACATTCCTTTCCTTGTAAGTTCTGTTGAAGACTTCAAGGATCACATTCCAAGGGAGACGGACATGAAGGTAAATTGTCCTACATCGGGCCCTGTTAGATCTCCCTGCTGTATGTTACACTTCAACCTTTCCTCAGTCATATTCACATACATGCAAAGACGTGGCATTGCCCCTGCTTTATTAGTACCACCCTTGTGCAAACCACCCCCACTGACCGTCTGAGGTTGCAGTGTTTGGCATATCTTACAGGGGCATTACTCTGGTGACCGATTTCCTTCAAAATACTTGTATTTATATTGTTTTATAGGTTGCAATGAATGTGTACGAATTGTCATCGGCAGCCGGGTTACCCTGTGAAATAGACCCAGCCCTGGTTGTTGCACTGTCATCTCAAAAATCTGGTATGTCGTGTACTACGCTGTTCTTATGAATGCCTATAGTTTCACTACAGTACTATAAGAATTGTAGGCATGCATGTGTGTATGATATATATATGTGTGTGTGTTTGTGTATATATAATATATACACGTGCGTGTGTGTGTGTGTATGTGTGTGTGTGTGTATGTATATGTATATATATATATGTGTATATATATATATATATATATAATTATAGTACAGACCAAAAGTTTGGACACACCTCATTTAAAGATTTTTCTGTATTTTCATGACTATGAAAATTGTACATTCACACTGAAGGCATCAAAACTATGAATTAACACATGTGGAATTATATACTTAACAAAAAAGTGTGAAACAACTGAAAATATGTCTTATATTCTAGGTTCTTCAAAGTAGCCCATTTCCAGTGACTGCCTCTTGAAGCTCATCAAGAGAATGCCAAGAGTGTGCAAAGCAGTCATCAAAGCAAAAGGTGGCTACTTTGAAGAACCTAGAATATAAGACATATTTTCAGTTGTTTCACACTTTTTTGTTAAGTATATAATTCCACATGTGTTAATTCATAGTTTTGATGCCTTCAGTGTGAATGTACAATTTTCATAGTCATGAAAATACAGAAAAATCTTTAAATGAGAAGGCGTGTCCAAACTTTTGGCCTGTACTGTATAATATATATATTTGTGTGTGTAGATAGAGACGCAAAATATATCTATGTACCAGTACAATGTGCCTGCATAGAAGAATGCTGTTTGGATCTTGAGGCAGAAAACATTCCCTCATACATAGTACTGCTAAAGTTTCTGTCTGCCATAGTAGAGGTTATAAATTTTAAAGAAAAGTGAATATATGAAGGCATCTACTAAGCCCCTACCTCCATTGCCCTGAGTCAGAGAATAGAGAGAGAAAACAGAATAAACATAAGTATCCTGAATTTCTATTCAAATAAACTCACATAGGAAAAAACACACCATTGGAAACTTAAACTTTATTTTATTATATACACCTAAAATAAAGGCATGCTGTTCTAGAAAACTGCACATTATTTAAAACGATAGCTGCCAGTTTTTGAGTTTAAAAAGTCAATGTACATTGTCCGTTCACATGAAAAGCTCTCATTATAGTTATTATGGGAATCTTCTATTTCCTCCTATTACGTTTAATAGGAACTTATAATGTGCTAGACGTGGCATCGTGCTTGCAGAACAGCAGATCTTTGAAATAGTTTCCTATTGATTCCCTCCAGAAACGATCAGTCCAGAGGAGGAATACAAGATTGCCTGTCTTCTCATGGTGTTTGTGGCAGTTTCTTTGCCAACCTTGGCCAGTAACGTCATGTCACAATACAGCCCGGCCATAGAAGGTATTGTAATGTAATCTCGCTGAGATCCAGTAATCCTGCAGACTGCGCTGACTAACCTCTCGGCTGTACACAGTCTTACCGGCTTGTTTTTGGTTCTTAGGTCACTGCAATAACATCCATTGCCTGGCAAAGGCCATCAACCAGATTGCCGCAGCCTTGTTTACTATTCATAAAGGAAGCATTGAAGATCGTCTTAAAGAATTCCTGGCTGTATGTATATATTTTGTCTTTTAGATATTTCGGGGACTTTCTCATTTATTTTTTGTTGTTTCGTGATTTGTCATCTGACTTTCTTATATGTAGAAAACGGATTTATAGAAGTTGGTAAAACTTGAAGTTTCTTGGAAACATTTGTTTGTATTTATTGTCTTGAGACCTCACCATCATATATTACTACTATGGACATTATAGTGAGAGGTCTTCTGCATTTAGGGCTTTTTGTGTCTTCATGACCACGCACTGCCTTGGGCGCATTGCATTCTCATGGGGTTATGTAATGTAGCGATGGATTATCAGGTGAATGTTAGGCATGATATCTGCTTGTGACGGTGTAGCACTCTACGACATCATCTTTCATTCTGTTATTTTCTCACAGCTTGCATCATCTAGCTTGCTGAAAATCGGCCAAGAGACAGATAAAACGACTACAAGGAACAGGGAATCTGTTTATCTGCTGCTAGATATGGTAAGTTAAGACGTAGAGAGATATGGCAGAACATTTGTACTATAGCCTTACTGTAAGCAATGAACTCTGAGAAGTTATTTTACCATGGCAGATTTCTTGTGAATTCACATAATGTGTAGAAATTAGTTTTTTTCTAGTGGTTTTGTTTTGTGTTATAGGAACAAAATTACTGTTTAATCCAAGCACAGGAGCTCGGTGCCCCGTTGGTGTGGTCGAACGTTTGAGAACCTTCCCAACTGCTTGTTTTGCATCCATCTCCACCCATCTCTTCCTTGACTGACAACTCTGGCTCTACAGGAGCAAGAGAATGGTGGAGATGTGTGGGAAGATTCACTGAAGTGTTTGGCCACGCCAAGGCTACATCAAGTGCTTGGTTTGAACATTTAATCTGTGCTGCTGCACTCCCTATAAATGTGGCTCCTGGCCCTTCCATTATTGCCGCTTCATAAGACTTAATTTTGGACCTCCAGCTGTTCTTAGTAGCTCAGTCCAAATTCATCTCAATGATAAAGACAACCAAAGCAACAAAAAAATCCAAACCCATATTGCAGGACAATGGCAGGTTAATCTATTAGTCTACACAGCAGATAGAAGAAGCTTGATGGTTGAACAACGATTGAGTGAACGATCATATGATGAACAGTTGGTAGATCGTCACAGCCATATACCTTTTAGTCCATGTTGGTCATTACAGGCACTGGCACTGGCTGTAGATGTTCATTGGGCAAAAAATGAATAATCTTTCTAGGAATACTCTAATATGTTCTTTCAGGAAAGATTTTTTTTTTCTCTGGTGGAACGACAATCTGACCATAACGTTAGGCAATTTCTCTTGATGCTGACGGTGTGCCATCAATCTGCCAAAATGATGGATCATTGTTAATTTTCAACCCAAGAAATTGGTTATTTTGGTCAACTGTAAATCCCCACCATGTACAATATATTTTGACAAGTGTTCAGCTCAAATAGGCAACTGGTCGTCATTTGGATAAGGCTTGATCTAAATAAGGCTCAGTATCACACATCCGTGTCTTGTGTCCGGAACGGACACATGAACATATATGAGGCTGCCCTGTTCAGGTTAGAAGACCTATTGTCTTTACACACATCACAGTGAAACATGGATGTCTCATAGCGGCAGAACTCAGGATTTTAAAGCCCCCATATACATTTGATTTACATCAGCCGAACCCACCAATATTAATTAGTTTGGCCGACAATCTAATTTGTATGGGGGCCCTGACATTTTATGTCAGAGGAGATAAAGATTCAGCATGTCTGATTTCGGACTGCTGATCCTTTAATTCTCGAAGGCCACAGCCCCACTATCAGTATTTGGTCAGTATTTTTTCTCAGGAGTTGGAGCCAAAACCAGGTGAGGAACAAACAGAGAAAAGGTATAATAGAAACAAGTCACCAATTCTGCATTTATCACCCACTTCTGGTTTTGTCTCCCTCTCCTGAGAAAAAAGACTGATAATGGGGCCGTGGCCTAAGAGATAAGCCGCGACCAGGGGATTCTGGTATTGGATTACGGAGAGTCAGGTGAGCGTTTAGCTTAAAGAGGTTGTCTGCTACTTTTACACTGTTGGCCTATCCTTAGGATAGGTCATCAATATCTGATCGACCAGGGTCCGGCACCCAGCAACCCCGCCGATCAGCTGTTATCGGTGTCGGCCGGCCTGAAGTACTTACTTGCCGATCTGCTGCGTCTACTTATAGTAGCCTCCGCAGGGTACTGTACATTTGCCTCCAATTCAAATCTATAGGAGGTGGATGTGCAGTACTTCCAGCCCCCACCAATAACAGCTGATCGGTTGGGGTGCCGGGTGTCGGACCCTGGCCGATCAGACGTTGATGGCCTATTCCAAGGATAGGCCATCAATGTAAACGTAGTGGACAATCTCTTTAAGTGTATGGGGGGTTTTAGGTTAATAGTGTTCAGCGATATTGTTTCCATCTCATATTGACCCTTTTGTATTCCCTAACAGATTGTACAAGAGTCGCCGTTCCTGACCATGGACTTGCTGGAGTCTTGTTTCCCATACGTCTTACTGAGAAACGCCTACCATGCAGTTTACAAGCAAAGTGTAACGTCCTCTGCATAAATATTTGCTCTCTGAAAACATGGCGTGCCCGAGTATGTATCGGCTCATCATCATCTTCTGAAAACTGTGGAGTACTTTTGCTTAATGGTTTGGAAAAGAAAATACAAAAAAAAAAAAAAACTGTTTTATGACTTAAAACTCTTTCCCCATTCCATTGTATTTTTGACCAGTGGTTTCTTTATGCAGTTGTACTACCAGATAAGCTTGGTTGGTTGCACTTCACTACAATATTGAAAAAAAAGAAATAAATAAAAATCGACAAAAAAAAAAATATATATATATCTTTAATAAATATAAAAAAGTTTTTGTTTCTGGACAGTTACTTGCAAAGAATCAAAACTAGAGGGAAAAAGACACAAACACTACTTTTTGGCTGTTTTGATATTTGATCATGCAAAATATTGCTTGTTTATTTCAAAAATGTATTTAGTGATTATTTTAGATGGTGGTATAGGTGACATACATCTGTGTGTAAATTATTTCATATAGGGAGAATTATAATCTGTACCTTTTATGTTCTTATCGATAATGGATTGGACAGGTGATTCTGTGATTTCTGTGAAGTAATTGCATCATTTGTTTTTTCCCTCCTCTTTCCCCGCGCCCCCAAAAGCATCTCCCTTCATATCCGAATAAAGCTAAGGAACACTTCTCGATAAGACAGATCTCCTTCATGGTATTTTAAGCAGCAGAAAATGTTGTTTGTAAAAAGCATAGTATAACTTTTTTTAGACTAATTTCCACAATGCTATGTTGGCATTAACATTACCATTGTACCCTGCTATATGGTATGAGAAGACATTCTTATGCATTTATCAAATGTTGATACATTGTTTTTCCCTTAACCACTTTTATATGTTTTAACTTTTTGAAATTCAAGTGTACCTTCCATAACATACAATAAACACTAGACTGTATCGAAACAGCGTCTGCTCGGTGAATACTCGATTTGTTTGCTTTTTTGGGCTGATGGATGTAAAATATGATGATTCTGACTGTTCAGGGGCTGTTTGTGTTGTAATCAACGGGCTTCAAAACTCAAAAGTATTTTTATCGTAATTTCATGGGGCCTATGAGAATGATTATTAAAGGGAATCGGTCTACAGGTTTTCCTTATAAAATCCGCTGCCCTTGTACAGCCTTTTAGAGGGAGCCTGTCATCCGCTCTAGCTTTAATAAACCGCCACCATATCTGTATTGCACACTTTTCCTGCATTCTAATAAGCCCTTTTTTGCTGCTTAGCGATTGCTGAAGAAATGTAAAATTATCTTTAAATCCTGCTTTAGGAATATGTAATACAGTCGATGACTAGTCGGGATGGGTGTTGATTTCCCAGGACTAATCCTCCCTCTCGTAATGTTAACACTCCCCTATGGGCGTGAGTGAGGTGATTTGTAAGAGGAACATCACCGACAATTCTTTGCAAATCTCTCGGCTGACGGAGTCCTGCTTCACTGCTTTTCTTTCTGGGCATACACAGTGCGCAGATGAACCTGGGGACTTCATTGCACAATCACTGGAGGAAGCAAAGCAGCCCCAGATCATCACTGAGTCATCGTCATGCTTTACTGTAGGCAGGATGTTCTTTTCATTGTTTCCCTTTTTTTTCCTCCTCTGGAAACTTCCAAACTCTGCTTCCTACTGTAGGAACATTTAATGCTTTTGAATATATATTTGTGTCTTGTTTTTTCCTGTTTGTGCAAGGCAATGATCTCTTAATTTTTTGAACCACTCTTTTGGCAACCCAAGAATATTAGTGTACTGGAGGCCAATGCCAATGAAGATTGGGCTAAGATTCCACAGGAACATTGCCAGAATCTGGTGTCTGGTTATGCATCATGATTGCAGCAGGTCATAACAGCCTAAGGATCTCCACTAAGTTCTGAAGACGTTTGTCATGATTGGGTTGAATAATTTTCTGAGACTGCAGTTGTCGTTGAGTTGAGCTATTTAAAGGAGTTGTCCGGGACTTTTACATTGATGATGGCCTATGCTTAGGATTAGAGATGAGTAAACCCGAACTGTAAAGTCCGGTGCTCAACTCCGAACACTGAATTCTCCCGGAAGTCTGTTTTAGTGTTGAGAGAGACTGACTTTGGCTGCCCGTAGCACTTACCACTACCATTTTTCAACACCAAAGTACGGTTCCCCATTGACTTTTATAGGGTTCTGGTAAAAATTTGGGTAGAGTTCTGCAAACTGAACTTTGGACTAAAGTTCGGACGAACCCCTAACTTCCATGGGTCTGCTTATCCATACTTAGGATAGGTCATGAATATCTGGTGGAGGGGCGACACCTCTGTGAAATGTAAAGTTGTCAGGTACCGCACACATTCCCCTATTGGGTCGAATAGGGGTGTCGTTGGGCAGTACCCGGCCGCGACTACTATGCAGTAGACAGATGTGCTGTGCAACTCCACATCTGAGCACTGTGAACAGCTGATCAGCGGGGAAGCGGGTGTCTTATCCCCACCAATCAGATATTCATGACTATACAAAGGTTAGGCCAACACTGGAAGAGTCCCCGATAGCCCCATTTAAATTGTGCTTGTATGATAGGTTTATTATTAAAATTTACAAACCCAAACCAAATTTGCAATGGGTGTTGAATCATTATGATTGCAACTGTATATACAGCAAAATATTAAAGTGTGTGAATAGGTGTCCTAGTAATTCCTAGCGCTTATTCACCATCTAGACTGACATTTAGATAACACCAACTACTTAACTTTTTTTTTTTTTTATTACTTAAAGCAACATTATCAGTTCTGACAGACGGTGGCAGAGATAAATGCATTAACAATTAGTCTTTTCTGCGCTTTTTCTTCTTGCTGCTTTCGGGACTCCTCTTTGTTTTAGCAGAGCGGAGAAGTGTAGTTGGTTCATTACATCTGAAAGCGGACTAGATGGATTATTCTTTGATCGCAACCATTAAAACTCTGCCCCTGGACAGCTCCCAGTCTGGACATTATACTGCGCTCCTCCGTGAATTTTATGTAAACACTTAACAGGGTTTTTATGATGAAAGAAAAGCAGCTCTGTGCTCATCCATTATAATAGCTTCTTGTGTTCAAGAATGAGGGAGGGAAAAAAAATCTCTGTGGGGTGAGATGGAAGTAATACAGGGTTACAAATTGCTTTGATATTGCCCTTTGTCTGATACATCAAACTATGGCTCCGGTTCAGTGCAAGACAAAACATTTGCCAGCTGATTAAAAAGTAGATTGGAACAGTACAGAGTTGGCTTTAAAGGAAGGGACTCTGAGTAAAGTAGATCCATGGGGTCATGGAGGATTTCATAAGTAATTTATGCCTTTATTTTACTTCCAGCACTCCAGGTGCTTGTGGTATTGGTTACAACTGTTACAGCGTTTCTCCATTTTGAGGTTTGTGTGAAGTTTTATATACATTTTCTATTGCAGCCAAGTAGCCCTAGTTCTAGGTAGCCTTCCAACTTGTACATAGAAATTATAGGTTTGCGGCATAGAAAACGTTATCAATATTTCTAGACTGGAAGGGCTTGTTCACACGCTGCGCTTTTGCCTAGTTTTTTTGTGTTTTTTCAAGGGTAAGCATTTCTGAAATCTCATACACACGCTGCTTATTTGAACCATCAGTGTTTTTTTCATACAGGTGCAGCTCACTAAATTAGAATATCATCAAATAGTTAATTTATTTCAGTTCTTCAATACAAAAAGTGAAACTCATATTATATAGTCATTACAAACAGAGTGATCTATTTCAAGTGTTTTTCTCTGTTAATGAGGATTATGGCTTACAGCCAATGAAAACACAGAAGTCATTATCTTAGTAAATTAGAATAATTAACAAAAAACACCTGCAATGGCTTCCTTAGCGTTTAAAAAGGTCCCTTGGTCTGTTTCAGTAGGCTCCACAATCATCGGGAAGACTGCTGACTTGACAGATGTCCAGAAGGCAGTCATTGACACACTCCACAATGTCTGAGTTCCAATTTTCATTTGGAAATCAAGGTGCCAGAGTCTGGAGGAAGAGTGGAGAGGCCACAATCCAAGCTGCTTGAGGTCTAGTGTGAAGTTTCCACAATCAGTGATGGTTTGGGGAGCCATGTCATCTGCTGGTGTAGGTCCACTGTGTTTTATCAAGACCAAAGTCAGTGCAGCCGTCTACCAGGAAATTTTAGAGCACTTCATGCTTCCCTCTGCCGACAAGCTTTTTGGAGATGGAAATTTCATTCTCCAGCAGGACTTGGCCCCTGTCCACACTGCCAAAAGTACCAATACCTGGTTTACACACAACAGTATCACTGTGCTTGATTGGCCCGCAAACTCGCCTGACCTTAACCCCATAGAGAATCTATAGGGTATTGTAAAGAGGAAGATGAGAGACACCAGACCCAACAATGCAGACGAGCTGAAGGCTGCTATCAAAGCAATCTGGGCTTCCATAACACCTCAGCAGTACCATAGGCTGATTGCCTCCATGCCACATTGCCGCATTGATGCAGTAATTGATGCAAAAGGAGCCCCGACAAAGTATTGAGTGCATTTACTGAACAGACATTTCAGTAGGACAACATTTCGGATTTTAAAAACCTTTTTCAAGCTGTTGTTCTAAAGTATTCTAATTTACTGAGATAATGACTTTTGTGTTTTCATTAGCTGTAAGCCATAATCCTCAAGATTAACAGAAATAAACACTTGAAATAGATCACTCTGTAATGACTCTATTTAATGAGTTTCACTTTTTGTATTGAAGAACTGAAATAACTTAACTTTTCTATGATATTCTAATTTAGTGAGATGCACTTGTATGTGCAGCATGTCAATTATTTCAGTATTTTTGCAGTGTATTTCACCCATTCAAATGAATGAAACAATAAGGATGTAAGAACAGATCAAAAAAGCTAATAATTTTCATGCCAACTGTTTTTTAGTGCAGAAAAATCTGCTGCATATACTCAAAGGGGGCAATTTATCCAGTTTTGTGGCGAAAAAAGTTGAAAAGTCGCAATCTTTTTGCTCAACGCAAAGTTGCGCAAAAAAAAAACAACCATTCTCACCCCAGCTTCGCCAAAGTGGGCAGAGTGGGGTTGGTACAGGGAAGTGGCAACCCCCGCTTGTCAAATTCATGATGAGCGACTGACGGAATTTGGATCAGAGTAGTCTATGCTACAATCTTTCACATGCGGACCATCAGGCTCTTTGTAAAATCACCCATGTGAATTACCCCTTGACTTGCATTGGTCCATGTGCTGTACATGTGCTGTGTGCTGTACATATGCAAAACAATATCATTCAAACGTATAATAGGCCCAGCTGCATGAGCCCTACCTCATTGTGTCTCTGGTTTTATATGAAGGGATAGTGATTTTTTTTTTTCAGTACATGCCACTTTTTTTATGTATTGCATGTGCTGTGATATATGATCCATGCCCTTAGTTTGCATATTGTATCCACTAGTTATGCTGCAGTTATGTGTTTTATTGAAGACTGTTGGAAGACTGACTTTTTCAATAGGTTGTCACTTCAGTTATGGATGCATCTGGTCGGGGGTTCATTTTGCTATCTCTAATAGAGATAGAGATTCTCTATCTTAGGCTGGGGACACATCAGACAAAACCTAAGATAAAAACAAAATGAGAAAATGCCCTGCAGTAAATAAATAGCAGTAGTGCATGAAAATAATATAGGGCACTTTAGTTAACATAATTTTAATGAAAAATACATGAAATCCATCCCACCACGTCAAGGTGACCCTATTCGGGACGGTCCTATCCTCTGAGAGAATTCCTGATGCCTTGATGATACTTCAATCACCTGTGTAATACTAAGGAGATCATGAAAAGATGACCTGTGGGGGGCCGTGAGGATGGGGTTTGGGAAACACTGCTCTAGTATTTAACACTAGAGGTTAGGACGGTACCGAATAGGGTCACCTTGGCGTTGTGGGATGGCTTTTATGTTTTTTTGATAATTGTTAACTAAGATCCCTATATTTTCATGCACTATTGCCATTTATTTATTTATGTACTGCAGGGTATTTGCTCATTTTGTTTTTATCTTAGGTTTTGTCTGTTTAGTGGCCAGTGTGAACATGCACCTATACGCTGCATGCACACCAACTTATATTCCAGTTCATACCTTTTTAGGTTTTTCTTTGGGTTCACATCAGGTTTTAGCCACATATCAGTGTCTCTTTTCTGGAGCTCTGAAGATCAGGATTCATGTGAATCTGTTGACTGTGCCATTGACGTTAATGATGCAGAACTAGTCACTTTTCGCTCTCTGACCTCATTTTCGGCAGTATCTGCCTTTTTCAGGCGGTCTCATAAAGTCTACCAAGTTTTTATGCCCAACTGAAAAAGGTGGATACTACTGAAATTAAGTTCAGACAGTAGAAAGTGGCCAGGTCTGCTTCACTAAAGTCAACAGATCAGGCAGTGGGATACGCCTGAATGTTGTTTTTCAGGGTTCAGATGGAAGGCCTGACGGACCCACAGTCTTGACAAAAATGTGACGTGAACCCGGCCTCAAACATCAAAGTTTTCGAATTCTCCTGGCATTAATCATGTGAAGGTCTCATGATCACGGTTATCAAAGATCTATCTAGTGTTCAGAACTGTTCATGTATGAAGAATATTGGCTGCTCTTTCTAAAGCTGTACTTTTATACAACATAGGTTTCGAAACTTAGTCATCTAAATGATGTATAGAAAATCCATAATTGGTACTTGAGTGGCTCCATTTTAGCATGGGGGCAGAGATTTTCTTCTGACAGATTTTGCAATGAATTATTAGTGCAAAATGTTGCTTTTTTTGGTTAAGTGAGAAGACCCGATGAGTCTAATGTTAATGATTTAAGGGTAAGTGAAAACAAGCCATTAGATTGAGCAGGAATGTTTTCTTGTAAAGAAAGTAATAATGATGTTAAGGGGTTTAATATTGATCTCTGTCCTTATATATCCTATTTACATTCCTATTACCTAAAATAAACCAACAGCATCCTACTTTGATGTGATAACTTTTTGGTAATTTCTAAAGGTAGGTTTAAAGGGAATCTGTCACCAGGTTTTTGCTACCCCATCTTAGAGCAATATGATGTAGGGGCCGAGACCCTGATTCCAGTAATGTATCACTCTATTTTTTTCTGCTTGCTGCAATTTTGATTAAAAACTGTTTAATCTACTGCAGATCTAGCGGTTCTCTAAATGCTGAGCTCTGTATAACCCTGCCCATACCCCTGATTGGCAGATTTCTGCCTATGCACAGTGTACACAAAGTTGCCAATTGGTGGTGGGGTTATACAGAGCTTATGAATATGGAGGACTATTATTATTTATTTATTTATATAGCGGCATTGATTCCATGGCGCTGTACATAAGGAGGGGTTACATACCAAATACAGATATCACTTACAGTAAACAAACTAACAATGATAGAACGGTACGGAGGGAAGAGGACCATGCCCTTGTGGGCTTACATTCTACAGGAACGGGGGAGGAGACAGTAGGTTGGGGGGTTGCAGTAGCTCCGGTGTTGAGGTGGCAGCAAGCAAAGTCATGGCAGGCTGTAAGCTTGTTTGAAGAGAGAGGTTTTCGGGTTCCGTCTGAAGGATCCGAGTGTGGTGGATAATCGGACGTGTTGAGGCACAGAATTCCAGAGGATGGGGGATAGTTGGAAGAAATCTTGAAGGCGATTGGGTGAGGAACGAATAAGTGTGGAGGAGAGGAGGTGGTCTTGGGAGGACCGGAGATTACGGAAGGGAATATATCGGGAGATTAGTTCAGAGATGTACGGAGGAGAGAGGTTATGGATGGCTTTGTATGTCAGTGTTAGTAGTTTGAACTGGATACGCTGGGCAATTGGGAGCCAGTGAAGGAATTTGAAATGGGGGGTAGCAGAGGAGTAGCTGGCAGTAGGTTTACTAGTCCTCTAATGATAATCTGATGCTAAAACTACAGCAAGCAGCCCAATAAGTGACACGTCGCTGGAATCAGGGTCTCTGCCCCTATATCATGCTTCTCCCAGATTAGGTAGCAAAAACCTGGTGACAAATTCTCTTTAAATGGTCAGTTTCTAGGCTGCCATAAATAATGCCATCAGCCAACGAATTAGCATTTGATTGTTCATCTACTATACAGGCCAATGATCGGAAACAAGCATTCTTACGGGCTCTCATTTGGACAATTGTCGGCCTTTGTAAAAAGGGCTTTGGAGACTGTATATATTGTATGTAATGTAAATATTTGGAAATTGATTATTCTTTGGGCGGATAACATTCAATTGCAGAAAACTCTCAGCAGCAACCACTTCTGATGCAATTCTCTTAACTCTGGCAAGCTAGCTCTGAAGACCAAAAAAACTTTTAACAAGTTGTAGATGAAAGTTAGAAAAAATTATAGCAAATTCCCGATTGAAGATTTTGAGATGAGATTTATGTCCCTGAATTTAAAACATTATCTTTTTCATTGGCTACAAACCTGAGATATTCAGAGATGGAAGCTTCTCGGTCATGTTCAAAGGCAGCGTCAAAGCACTTTGGCAATGAAGAGAGGCTATTTCATCATACCCGATTGCCGAGCTGCTTTACAAGAATGCAACACACATCTATGTCATGGCCAACAGCTAATTTGATTAGTGGGGTTCACATTCGGGAAGAAGGGGTAGAGTAAATTTGCTGTATGTAGTTTCTAAACCAAAACTCAGAGAGAATCAGAAACTAAGGAGCAGTTTGAAGCTTTCCTTTAAAGTTTCCTATTTTTTAGGATCAATTCATCACTTATGCAAAAAGACTTTGGCAGTCCTAACTTCTAAATTCTTATTATGTGGTTAATTATATGTTTTGGGTAATAAAAAAAATATTTTTAAGTCATTAAACAACTAAAAAATTTCAAAATATGTCAGCTGCCATAGCAACAGTGAGAACAGACAATGTTCTCCTCCAAGGAGTTCATTGAACCTGAAATATCTTAAGATTTGTCAAAACATATGCAGTTCTATGAGTTATCACTTGGTGGGAACTTGAAATTTTGCCATACTTTTTTTTTAAATCATTAATTTAACATCATTAAACCCTTTCTCTCTGCTCCTCCAGATCATTTAACTCTGAGATTCTCAGTAAAATATTTCAGAATTTCCTAATACATAAAAAATTATCCAACACTTTGTATATGAATGTAGGGTTTTTACATCCGGTGCCTCGGACAGCTGTTTTCCATAGTTTCATGTGCATGATGTACGATTCAGTATGGAATTTATCAGGACACTTTAGGGTAAGACCTTAATAAAGCAATAAATCTCTGAAATATAAGGATATGGAGATCAGATGGGGATATTTACTTAACTGTAAAACATTAAACTTCTTTCAAATACTGTGGTTGAAGAGTTTTGGGTTGGAAATTCATCTTACAAAGGAACATGGTAGAGAACGGAGTCTGCTCCCTCTCCCGTCCGATTAGTGCCCGATCGTTGACATGGCAATCTGAGGTCGTCATGACGACATCTGGATTACCCAGCTATGAAAAGCCTGTTAGACCATGCTCAGAGCATGGTCTAAGAGACTTCTTTCAGTTCAGTACTGACAGGTATAAAGCATTGCAATGCTTTACACAAGCGATCAGAGGGATAAAAGTTAAAGTCCCATAAAGGGTCTAAGTAAAAAAAAAAAGTGTAAAAATATTTTTTTTAAAAAAATCACACAATTAGTGATGATCGAGCATGCCTCATTAACCTTTTCGGCGAGCACGCTCGGGTTCTCTCCCAGTATTTTGGCATGCTCGGCGTTTCGTTCATTGTTGCCGTGCTTGCAAGTGTCACGGCTGGGCTGTTAGACAGCTGTGACACATCCAGAGATAGCCTGGTGAACAGGCAATCTCTGCATGTGTCACTGCTGTCTAACAGCCCAGCCGTGACACTTGCAGACGCGGCGACAATGAATGAAACACCGAGCATGCCAAAATACTTGGCGAGCACCCAAACGTGCTCACCGAAACGATTAATGAGGCATACTGTATCATCACTAATAATAATAATAATAATAAAATATATATTATACCCATAAATACGTATAAATAAAAAAAAAGTACACATATTTGGTAGCCACATCCGGAAGGACCCGACCTATAAAAGTTTCACACTAGTTACCCCCTTCAATGAACACCGTAAAAAAATTAAAAAAGAGGCCAAAAGTGCTTTTTCATTATACCGTCGAGCAAAAAGTGGAATAAAATGTGATCAAAAAGATGAATGTTAATAAAAATGGTATCTCTGAAAACGCCATCTTGTCCAGCAAAAAAAACAAGTCGCCATACAACTCCTTCAATATGGTCACTGCACTCTTAGATGAATTCATTGAGAGATATAGTTTGTAAAATTAGGTCACTTATGGGGTTTTTTTTTGCTGTTCTAGCACCTTAGGGGATTTGCCAATGTGACATGGCACCCAAAAACCATAACAGTAAAATATGAACTCCAATATGGCGCTTCTTACCTTCTATGCTTTGCACTGTGCCTCAAAAGTAGTTTTCTACCACACGTGGGGTATTGACGTACTCAGGACTAATTGCATAACAAATTGCACCGTTCATTTTCTCCTACTATTTGTTTTGAAGATTACAAATTTGGGGCTAAAGCAACATTTTGGTGGAAAAATAGTAATTTTCCATTTACTCGGCCTAATGCTACACAATTCTGTGAATCGCCTGAAGGTTAAAAATGATCACTACAACCCTAGATGAATTCCTCAAGAGGTGTAGTTTCCAAAATGTGGTCACTTGTGGGGCTTTCTGCTGTTTTGGCATGTCAGAGGCTTGTCAAATGTAACATGGTATCCCCAATCTATTCCAGCCAAAATTGCGCTGCAGAATTCCGATGGCGCTCCTTTTCTTCCAAGCCCTGTCGTATGCCAAAACAGTAGTTTTCCACCACATATGATGTATCGGTGTTAGTGTTGAGCTAGTATGTTCTGTTAACCTTTTCGCCGATTATGCTCAGGCGAGCACCGAGTAGTTACAGCTGCTCGGTGTTATGTTTAAATCACTCCCGTGTGCATGATTTGCGACTGACAGCTTTATTACATGTGAGGAATACAAAAGAAACAATCATTCCTCACATGTATTAAAGCTGTCAAACAGTTGCAAATCATGCACACGGGAGTGATTTAAACATAACACCGAGCAGCTGTAACTACTCGGTGCTCGCCCGAGCATACTCGCTCAACACTAATCGGTGTACTCAGGAGAAATTGCACAACAAATTGCATGCTCCATTTTCTTCTGTTATCTTTGTGAAAATGAAAAATTTTGGTGAAAACCAACACTTTTGTGGGAAAAATTTCTTTTTTCATTTTCACGGCTCAACATTATAAAATTCTGTGAGTGCTCACTACACATTTAGGTGAGTTCCTTGAGGGGTATAGTTTCCAAAATGGGATCACTTCTAGGAGGTTTCCACTATTTAAGCACATCAGGGGTTCTGCAAATGCGACATGGTATCCCCTATCTATTCCAGCAAATTTGGGCTCTAGAAGTCGAAAGGTGCGCCTTCCCTTCCGAGCCCTGCTGTGTGCCCGAACAGTAGTTTTCCACCACATATGGGGAATCGGCATACTCAGGAGGAATTGTACAATGAATTGAATGGTCCATTTTCTCCTGTTGCCCTTGAAAAAAATGAAACATTTGGGGCAAAAAAACAACATTTTTGAGAGAAAAAGTAAAATTTTTATTTTTTCCTTCCACATTAATTTAATTCCTGTGAAGCACATGAAGAGTTAATAAACTAATTGAATGTGGTTTTGAGCACTTTGAGGGGTGCAGTTTTTAAAATGGTGTCACGTTTGGGTATTTTCTGTCATATAGGTCCGTCAAAGTCACTTTAAATGTGATATGGTCCTTACAAAGAATGGTTTTGTAAATTTTGTTGGAAAATTGAGAAGTTGCTGATCAACTTTTAACCCTTCTAACTTCCTACCAATAAAAAAATGATGTTTAAAAATGATACTGATGTAAAGTAGACATGTGGTAAATGTTATTTATTAACTATTTAGTGTGATATAACTATGTTAAGGGCATACAAATTAAAAGTTTGAAAATTAAGAAATTTTCAAAATTTACACCAAAATTCTGATATTTTCACAAATAATATCGAAAAAAATATCGGCCTAAATTTACCACTAACATGAAGTACAATATATCACGTAAAAACAGTCTCAAACACTGGGATATGTTGAAGCTTTCCAGAGTTATTGCCTCATAAAGTGACACTGAATTGTAAAATTTGGCCTTGTCCGGAAGGTGAAAGGGTTAATAATAATTCAGCCAGAGGTAAGTCTAATTATTCATTAAACAGGTATCCAGAAGATAGTTGACCATAAACGTGCAAGCATTATTGAACAAAGAAAACCCTTCTCATGCTGTTATCAATGGCACCACATGGAAGAGAAATGTCAAAAGACCTGAGAAAGAAAATCATTTCTTTACACAAGAAATGTGAAGGCTGCAAGAAGATCAGCAAATTTTACTTAGTCAGAACACTGTAGCAAAATTGATACAAAAATAAAACAAAGATGGAATTGGCCGACCACCGAATTTAATACCTAAACAGTAGCCTCTTCTGATGAGAAGGGTTGAAGAAAATCGACATGCAAGTTCAGTGCAGTTTGCTAAAGAAAAGTAGAAAGTCAAACCGGGGTGAGTGTTTCCTTTGACACAATACAGCATACACTGCAGAAGAATGGCATGCACGGGTGTTGTCCATGAAGGAAGCATGCACAAAAAAGCCCATACACAATTTACTAGGGCTCATACTGAAAAATATGAATAGTACTGGAATTCAATACTCTGGATTGAGGAGACCAAGATAAATGTTTTTGAAACTGATAGCTTCAAAACTGTATGGCATCGCAAAGATGAGTACAAAGAAAAATGCACGGTGCCTACAGTGAAATATGGTGGCAGTGTCCTTATGTGGGGCTGTATTTCATTGCTGGTATCATGAATTTGCAGATGTTCTGCTCTATATTGAAAAAGAAGATGCTACCATCATTCCTTGCCTCTGGTAGACGTGCACTGTTCCAACATGACAATCATCCAAAACACATACAGTGGGAAAAAAAGTATTTAGTCAGCCACCAATTGTGCAAGTTCTCTCACTTAAAAAGATGAGAGAGGCCTGTAATTGACATCATAGGTAGACCTCAACTATGAGAGACAAAATGAGAAAACAAATCCTGAAAATCACATTGTCTGATTTGGAAAGAATTTTTTTTTCAAATTTTGGTGGAAAATAAGTATTTGGTCAATTACAAACAAGCAAGATTTCTGGCTCTCACAGACCTGTAACTTCTTCTTTAAGAGGCTCCTCTGTCCTCCACTCATTACCTGTAGTACTGGCACCTGTTTAAACTTATTATCAGTATAAAAGACACCTTTCCGCAACCTCAAACAGTCACATTCCAAACTCCACTATAGTGAAGACCAAAGAGCTGTCGAAGGACATCAGAAACAAAATAGTAGCCATTCACCTGGCTGGGAAGATTTAATCTGCAATAGGCAAGCCGCTTGGTGTGAAGAAATCAACTGTGGGAGCAATAATTAGAAAATGGAAGACATACAAGGCCACTGATAATCTGCCTCGATCTGGGGCTCCACACAAGATCTCACCCCGTGGGGTTAAAATGATCTCAAGAATGGTGGGCAAAAATCCAAGAACCACACGGGGGGACCTAGTGAATAACCTGCAGAGAGCTGGGACCAATGTTACACAGGCTACCATCAGTAACACACTACGCCACCAGGGACTCAGATCCTGCAGTGCCAGACGTGTCCCCCTGCTTAAGCGATTACATGTCCGGGCCCGTCTGAACTTTGCTAGAAAGCATTTGGATGATCCAGAAGAGTATTGGGATAATGTCATATGGTCAGATGAAACCAAAGTAGAACGGTTTGGTAGAAACAACTCGTCGTGTTTGGAGGAGAAAGAATGCTGAGTTGCATCCAAAGAACACCATACCTACTGTGAAGCATGGGGGTGGCAACATCATGCTTTGGGGCTGTTTGTCTGCCAAGGGACCAGGATGACTGATCCGTGTACATGAAAGAATGAATGGGGCCATGAATCGTGAGATTTTGAGTGCAAGCCTTCTTCCATCAGCAAGGGCATTGAAGATGAAAGGTGGCTTGGTCTTTTAGCATGACAATGATCCCAAGCACACCACCAGGGAAACAAAGGAGTGGCTTCATAAGAAGCATTTCAAGGTCCTTGAGTGGCCTAGCCAGTCTCCAGATCTAAACCCTATAGAAAACCTTTGGAGGGAGTTGAAAGTCCGTGTTGCCCAGCAACAGCCCCAAAACATCACTGATCTATAGGAGATCTGTCTGCATGGAGTAATGGGCAAACATACCAGCAACAGTGTGTGCCAACCTTGTGAAGACTTAAAGAAAACGTTTGACCTCGGTCATTGCCACGAAAGGATATATAACAAAGTATTGAGATGAACTTTTGTAATTGACCAAATATTTATTTTCCACCAAAATTTGAAAAAAAATTCTTTCCAAATCAGACAATGTGATTTTCAGGATTTGTTTTCTCATTTTGTCTCTCATAGTTGAGGTCTACCTATGATGTCAATTACAGGCCTCTCTCATCTTTTTAAGTGGGAGAACTTGCACAATTATTGGCTGACTAAATACTTTTTCCCCCACTGTATTGCATATCTGAAGAACAGGGTGAAAGTGATTCAGAGGCCATGTCTCCTCATCTAAACCCAATGGAACATGTATGTGAAGTTCTGAAGAGAAAGGTTGAGCATCACTCTCCATCTATTGTAATATCCAGGCTCTAAAAGATGTCATTCTTGAAGAATGAATGGCCAACTTTTTCAATTCATGCCTAGAAGACTTGACGCTGTCCTTAAGAATCATGGCGGTCATACAAAATACTAAATGTAAATAAACATTAAGGACAAAAAACAACTTTCCTTACCCACACCAGATCACAATACTAAAGCACTATAGAAAGCTGCAGACCCCCGTGATAAAGGCAGGGGCAGCACAGATGCAAAATAATGATGCAACAGCCACGCACAAACCTACCATTTATGGAGGGGATGGTTGCTTAGTATTATAAACGCACACAAATAAGGCTTGCATAGGGCGCCAGAAACACAGATTTGTGTGATGTACTGTGTCTTGCTTACAGCCTATTGATACCCACTAGTGATGAGCGATCACTAAAATGCTCGGGTACTCGTTGCTCGGGTTGAGCAAATTGGAATACTCGGGTGCTCGACCCGAGCAACGAGCCCAATGTAAGTCTATGGGAAACTTCAGTATTTTTCAGGTGGCTCCCCCCGGCGGTCTGCAGAGGGCCTATAAATTGACCAAATCGATGGGAACAGCATGGGGAAGACCCCTGGAAGCATTTATGACTCCCAGGTCACTGCTGTTAACAACGTTGTCAGAGGTATTACGCCACTTTTACGGACTCACAATAAAACATACAAAAACTAAACCAAAATGGATTTTCCTGGGAAATATGTTAAGGAACATCCTTTCCAGGGTAATGACTTGTATATAAGGCAAAATAAATAACCAAATACTCCTCCACACCTTGGGCTATGTTCACACGTTGCGTTTTTGATGCGGTTTTGCACTTTTGCATTGCTTTCAACCAAGACAAATGCATTCACTGGGAAATGTCATTTTAACATTTTACAACCTTATCTGGCCATGTGGTGTGTGACACATCATCAGACACATGCATACAGTGATGGAAAGACATGGGAACAGCATGGGGAAGACCTCTGGAAGCATCTCTGACTCCCAGGTCACGGCCTAAAAGTGTGCCCATCATAAGTGATTTTTGGCGCATGCGAAGATGCCTCCCGCCATGCACCTGTCGTTGCATACTTGCAACAATCATCGTCCACGTCCTTGTCCCAGTGCAGCATTCAGTTGTCCCTACCCCATTCCTTGGAATGCAAGCGCAAATATGCAGCCAGCCACCCACCCTCCCATAGGCTGCAATACTATACTGCCAAATTTTTGACAGCTGCCTGCACTTGAAATGAACTTGAAATGTGGCCTTCTAGGCTCGTGGAGGCGGAAGCTGTCCACAATCTTATGGCGGCAGCGACCGGGTATCCCTACTCAGTCCCCAGCCGCCACTATTTTTCCCGGTATCGTCTGCGCCTTCCACAAGCACGGGTCCCACAACATTACCCGTGCCCTCCCCAGTGCACTTACTGGGAAGGACCGCCTAACCACAAACACGTGGACAGGTGAATGTGGCCAGGGACGATACAGAGCCAGTCCACAGCTTTTTTTGCTAAGTTTGTATTTAGCTCGGTGAAAGGACTGGCATAGAGGGAAACCATATCTACTCTGGGTGTCATTTCTCCCAGGAAGTCCTGTAATTGAGCTTGTTGCAGAAGCAATGGCAGCCCGTCCAACATCAACTCGCACTTGTCGGTGGTGCTTTGACACACAAACATCTTTCTTTGCGCATTTAATTTCATGACTACAGAGTTGGGCAATGGCCTGATCTGCAATGCGGTTTGAGAAATAACATTCATTAGCACGTCCGATTCACATTAAAAAAGTAGCCATAGAGTGTCCGGGAACCTTTCCCCACACTTTTCTTAGCCAGGACTGCTTCTCTGCAGGGTTGGACGGTCCCACCAGAGAATCATCTGGTGTGCCCTTGCTTCTACCTCAGGAGAGTTCATGATAGCGCTAAAGCTTCTATGGGTCTCTTGAGCGGGGGAGAAAGGTGAGCCCTCAGAATCAAATCCTCTGGTGGGCACAATGTTTTTCAATCTGAAACAGCTTCTCAGTGGGAGTTGTATTTCACCACAGCCATATTCTTTAGCTTGGTGAAAGGACTGGCATAGAGGGAAACCGTATCTACTCCTGCTGTCATTTCTCCGTCAACAGGTTCTGCCCATTGTCACACACGACCATGCCTGGCTGTATGTTCAGCGGTGAGAGCCACAGATCAGGCTGCTGTGTTACAGCTTTCAACAACTCTGCAGCGCTGGGCGGTTTGTCACCTAAGCATTAAGCATGTTATCTTCAGCATAGCCTGTTGCCGCTTGGCCAAAGCAGTGCTGCAGTGCTGTCAGCTTGTGACTGATGTGGTAATTTCGGAGATGGAGGAGGAAGTGCAGGAGCTGAACAATGTGATTACGTTGAGGTTAAATTGGTGATGCTGTTTTTTATACTAAAGAAAGATCCTATTGTTTTGGGGGTTTTTTCCGTCATTTTTTAAGACAAATGCATTCACCAGGAAATGTCATTTTAACATTTTACAACCTTATCTGGCAATGTGGTGTGTGACACATCATCAGACACATCCTGTTTTATTCATGATGGAAGGACTCTGAAAGTCATAAAGCCTATTTTTATAGGGCCATCAGACGGCCCTTACTATTCTTAAAAGGCCAGCAGTCGGCCCTCGCTATTGTTAGAGAGCCATCAGCCGGCTATGCTTTGTGGTTCCCATTATTAACAAGTGGGTCTCCTATGCTGTTATTGAGTATGCAGTGACTGCAAAGGCTGCCAAAAATTTGGACGCAACCCAGTATCCCTTTGAAGACACATAGAGGAGGGTCTCAGTAAAAATAATGTTCCCATTATAAAGGAGCTGGTCTTCTATAGTGGTAATGCCCATGCTGTGACTGCAAGGGCTGCCAAAATTTGGGAAAAACCCCACTAAGAATTTAAAGACACATAGAGCAGGGCCACAGTAACGACAAATTCCCATTAGAAAGGAGAGAGTCTGCTATACAGTTATAGGGTATGCAGTGAGTCCAACGGCTGACCAAATTTAGGAAAAAACCCACTAAGAATTTAAAGACACATAGAGCAGGGCCACAGTAACAAGACGACATGTTCCCATTAGAAAAGAGAGGGTCTGCTATACAGTTATAGGGTATGCAGTGAGTCCAATGGCTGACCAATTTTAGGAAAAACCCCAGAAAGAATTTAAAGACACATAGAGCAGGGCCACAGTAACAACAAATTCCCATTAGAAAGGAGAGAGTCTGCTATACAGTTATAGGGTATGCAGTGAGTCCAACAGCTGACCAAATTTAGGAAAAATCCCACTAAGAATTTAAAGACACACAGAGCAGGGCCACAGTAATGACAAATTCTCATTAGAAAGGAGAGGGTCTCCCATAGTGTTGGCGTATGCAGTGAATTCAAGGGCTGCCAAAAATTGGGAGGCACTCCAATGCCCCTTGGAAGAGACGTGGAGGAGGGCCTCATAAAAAATGTTCCCATTAGAAAGTAGCGGGTCTCCTATACTTGTAATGCCCATGCACTAAGTGTATGGGCTGACAAACATTTACCCCTGGGGGGTATACATAAACATACTGTATAATTATTTTTTTTTACGGGCATCATAAACACCCTTTAAAAAAATTATGTGGGTGTTGCATCATGGACCACGGTCACCCTGGTGATATGGTGGTGGAGGATGAGGATGAGGAGAAGGAGGAGGACAAGAGCAAATAGCCCAAATCAGTAAGCGTATACCCATGTGTGGGTATGAAGAAGTGCGTGAGAATACACCTCCCAAAAAAAGACACTGGATTTGAGTTTATGTTACGCTGCTATCATTCGGTGGTGTTGAGAAGTCTGGCCCAATCCAGCCCTTGTTCATTTTTATAAGAGTCAGCCTGTCAGCATTTTCAGTTGACAGATGGATGCGCTTATCAGTTATAATTCCACCAGCGGCACTAAAAACACGCTCTGATAAAACGCTAGTGGCAGGGCAGCCCAGGACCTCCAAGGAGTAGAGAGCCAGTTCATTCCACGTATCCAGCTTAGATACCCAATAATTAAAAGGCACAGAGGATTCACGGAGGACGTTGGTACGGTCGGCAAGGTACTCTCTCAGCATCTTCCCAAAGTTTGCACTCCTTGTGAGAGTACCCCGCGCCTCAGGGCCTGTGCGATGGGAGGGTCTGAGAAAACTCTCCCAGAACTTTGAGAGTGTTCCCCTGCCTCTGCTAGATTGCATTTGTGTCTCTCTCACCTGTACTCCTTGGTTGTCCAACGAACTGTGACCTCTGCCGCCAGCGTTTTCAGATGGGAATTTTTTTAATAGTTCCACAACAAGGGCCTTCTGGTACTGCCCCATTTTTGTAGACCTGTCCGCCTCAGGAATAAGAGATATAAAGTTCTCCTTGTAGCGTGGGTCTAGAAGTGTCACCAACCAGTAATGACTGTCACTCAAAATTTTGTGAACGGGAGGGTCATGGGAAAGGCAACGTAACATAAACTCAGCCATGCGTGCCAGACTGCTAACAGGCAAGACTTCCGTGTCCTCACCAAGAGGATGACTGACCATGCTATCCTCCTCCTCCTCCTCTCTGTCCTCTGGCCATCCACGCTGAACAAACGGTATGACAGTTGTGCAGGTAGTACCGTCTATAGCGCATGAAACCAGCTCCTGATCTTCCTCCTCCTCCTCTTCCTCACTGTCACCCAATCCACGTTGGGATGAGATGAGGCTTGTCTGTGTGTAATCACCCTGTATGATTCCTTGCTCCATCTCATCGTGCTCCGCCTGCAATGCATCCTCTTTGATTGTGAGCAGAGAGCGTTTCAGAAGACAGAGAAGTGGGATGGTGACTCTAATTATGGCGTCATCGCCGCTCACCATCTTGGTGGAGTCCTCAAAGTTTTGGAGGATGGTACATATGTCTGACATCCATGTCCACTCCTGAGGTCTTATGCGTGGAGTCTGAACTGAATACCGACAGCCTTGTTGATGCTGGTACTCAACAACTGTCCTCTTCTGCTCACAAATCCTTCCCAACATCTGCAGTGTAGAGTTCCAACGCGTGGGGACATCACATACTAGTCTGTGAGCCGGAAGCTGCAAACGCTACTGAAACACAGCAAGGGCGGCGGAAGCTGTAGGTGACTTTCTAAAATGGGCACACAGGCGGTGTACTTTAACAGCAGATCTGGAAGCTCCGGGTAGGACTTGAGAAACCGCTGAACCACGAGGTTAAGCACATGGGCCAGGCATGGTACGTGTGTGAGCTCGCCTCGCCTCAGAGCCACCACCAGGTTTCGGCCATTGTCACACACGACCATGCCTGGCTGTAGGTTCAGCGGTGTGAGCCACAGAACTTCCTGCTCTTTCAGAGCTGTCCACAACTCTTCAGCATTGTGCGGTTTGTCACCTAAGCATATTAGCTTCAACACAGCCTGTTGCTGCTTGGCCGAGGCACTGCTGCAGTGCTTCCAGCTTGTGACTGATGTGGTCATTTCGGAGATGGAGGCTGAAGAGGAAGAGGAGGCTGAGGAGGATGAGGTGCAGGAGCTGTAGACTGTGGGGGCAACCTTGATTGACCTAGGGCCCGCAATCCTCGGCATCGGGAGGACATGTTCCGTCCCAAGGTCCGACTGGATCCTGGCTTCCACTATGTTAACCCAGTGTGACGTCAGCGAGATGTACCGTCCCTGCCCACAAGCACTTGTCCACATGTCCGTGGTTAGGTGGACTTTCCCGGTAACTGCGTTGTTGAGGGCACGGCTAATGTTTTGGAACACGTGCTTGTGTAATGCGGGGACGGCACATTGGGAGAAATAGTGGCGGCTGTGGACCGAGTACCGAGGGACGGCCGCCGCCATCAGGTTGCGGAATGCTTCCATCTCCACGAGTCTAAAAGGCAACATTTCGAGCGCAAACAGTCGTGAAATGTGGGAATTTAATACTGTGGTCTGTGGGGCGTTGGCTGCGTATTTGCGCTTGCGTTCCAAGGACTGGGGTATGGACAACTGAACGCTGCGCTGGGACAAGGACGTGGATGTGCTTCCTGATGCTGCTACTTGAGAGTGTATAACGACAGGTGCAGGGCAGGAGGCATCTTCGCATGCACCATGGACAGGGGATTGGCTTGCATGCACAACAATGGTGCCAACAAAGCAATGGTGCCATCCGCAGACACTGTTCTTGGACCCTGGGGTTCGGCTCACAAAGTCGGGTGCTTTGCTGCCATGTGCCTTATCATATTGGTGGTGGTCAGGCTGGTTGTTTTGCCACCCCTGCTGATGCTGGCCAGGCAGGTGGTGCAAATGGCCTTTTTGGGGTTATCGGCAGAGTCTTTATAAAACAACCAGACTCGGGAAGTCCTAACAGTTGTACTGGCAACTTCCTTTGTGTTGGTGTTACGGGGAACGGTTGTCTGCCTTCTTTCTGCGGCCACCACACTGCTTCTTCCTGCCTGTTGGGGTGCTCTGCCTCCTTCCCCCTATGTGCTGCTGTCCTCGCTCAGCATGTCCTCCTGCCAGGTTGGGTCAGTTACTATATCATCCATCACCTCGTCTTCCACTTCCACACTCTGGTCCTCCTCATGACTTTCTGGCAATGGTGTCTCATCATCGTCCACCTCTTGTGACACTTTCCCACCGTCGCCTTCGTGTGACCGTGGCTGCTCAAATATTTGGGCATTGCTACATGTGATCTCCTCTTGCCCCGCTTCAAGTGGACCGGGCGAGAGGCCCGAATCTATAAATGGGAAAGTGAACAGCTCTTCAGAGTGTCCAAGTGTGGGATCAGTTGTCTCTGGGCACTCGGCATAGTGGGAGGAAGGAGGTTCAGGGTGAGGAATATGCGGTCCAAACTCACAGCTACTGAGACTTGACCATGTGGAAGACAAGGTGGTGTTGGTGGCTAAGTGACTGGAAGCATTATCTGCTATCCAACCAATAACCTTTTCACACTGCTCTGTGTTCAATAGTGGTGTTCTGCGGTCCCCTATTAATTGGGACAGGAAGGTCGAGTGAGAAGATGTGGGTGTTTGTTGTGGCACAATTTCAGCTTGCCCACGGCCTCGGCCTCTGCATGCACCATCATCACCATCACGTCCTGTTCCCCGTCTCTTGCCACGTGCCTTGCCCATTTTAAATGGAGGACAATATCTTCCACGTTCACAACAAATGACAGAATTTGGAGCGAACTTATATGTGATCCGTGACGGACAAACCACGGTTTTAAATACCTGGCCTGTAGGTAACTATTTTGAACAGCAATCTGTTGTCAATTGCTTCACTGACACACTGCAACAAATTTTTAATGAAGGTCAGAAATGGCAGTATTTCCTGAAAACGTATATGTGATCTGTGTGACGAAGAAAACACAGTTTTGAATACCTGGCCTGTAGGTAACTATTTTGAACAGCAAACCGGTGTCAAAAACTTTGCCGACACACTGAAAAAAAAATTTAATGGAGGCCAGAAATGGCAGCATTTTCTGAAAACGTATATGTGAACCGTGTGACGGAGAAAACACAGTTTTAAATACCTGCCCTGTAGGTAACTATTTTGAACAGCAAACCGGTGTCAAAAACTTCACTGACACACTGAAACTAATTTTTAATGAAGGTCAGAAATGGCAGTATTTCCTGAAAACGTATATGTGATCTGTGTGACGGAGAAAACACAGTTTTAAATACTTGGCCTTTAGGTAACTATTTTGAACAGCAAACCGGTGTTAAAAACTTTGCTGACACACTGAAATTTTTTTTTAATGGAGGCCAGAAATGGCAGTGTTTTCTGAAAACGCATATGTGATCAGTGTGACGGAGAAAGCACAGTTTTAAATACCTGCTATGTAGATAACTATTTTGAACAGCAATCTGGTGTCAATTGCTTCACTGACACACTGAAACAAATTTTTAATGAAGGTTAGAAATGGCAGTATTTCCTGAAAACGTATATGTGATCCGTGTGACGGAGAAAGCACAGTTTTAAATACCTGCCATGTAGGTAACTATTTTGAACAGCAATCTGGTGTCAATTGCTTCACTGACACACTGAAACAAATTTTTAATGAAGGTCAGAAATGGCAGTATTTCCTGAAAACGTATAAGTGATCCGTGTGACGGAGAAAACACAGTTTTAATTACCTGCCATGTAGGTAACTATTTTGAGCAGCAATCTGGTGTCAATTGCTTCACTGACACACTGAAACAAATTTTTAATGAAGGTCAGAAATGGCAGTATTTCCTGAAAACGTATATGTGATCTGTGTGACTGAGAAAACACAGTTTTAAATACCTGCCATTGTAGGTAACTATTTTGAACAGCAATCTGGTGTCAATTGCTTCACTGACACACTGAAACAAATTTTTAATGGAGGCCAGAAATGGCAGTATTGTCTGAAAACGAATATGTGATCCGTGTGACGGAGAAAACACAGTTTTAAATAGCTGGATTTTTAGTGCTGTAATATGGAAAGTACCTGGCTGTATTCTGCAGTGCCAACAAGCAAATGGCGCAGAAAAACGGTGTTCTCTGGATTACTTTTTAAGCAAATAATGAGGATTAAGATCCAAAAAAAATTATTCCTGGCCCCTGAGACCTGAGCCTTTGTCTAGAAATATCTAACAGCAGCAGACAAAACTGGAATGGAGCCTTTTGTGCTATGTGCACTGCAGTCTGCTATATACCCTGCCTGCCTGATATCTCTGCAGATGGACTGTTTGTTGAGATGGATATGTGTCTCTAATATAGTTTGCTACATCTACACTAACTAGAAACAAGCGAATCTCTCCCTAGCTCAGCAGCACCTCTCCCTACACTGTCTGATTCCGGAGTCACTGTGACGAGCACGGCGGCGCCAGGTCTGATATAGACCTGATGACGCTATGCGGCCAGTCAATCATTGTAATGCCACAACCAACATGACTACGGCATTACAGTGAGTAGCAGGCAATTCCTGCTCTAAACAGCGCCAAACATGCAGGGAGGGGACCCGAGTTCCCGCCTGAGCAACCTGGAAATACTCGGCGAGCGCCGAACATGTCGAGCAGTGAGATGCTCAGGTGAGTACTGAGCAGTAGTGAACATGCTCACTCATCACTAATGCTCATACTATTAGATCAGGCAATTTGCTCAGCACTTTATAAGTTCACCCCACAGGAGAGACAGCCCAATTTATCCAGCCAGCTAAAGGACCTGGTTTCACATTGCAAATGATGAAAAATGTGCTATATAAAATACATGAGATATTGGTCAATATTTTGGCCAAAATACGCAAGCTCGCAACCCACTTCAAGGTTCCTCATTGTTTTGCAAGTCCGTACACTAAATTCAAAAACAATTCATAGAAAAGTACAAAACTTCAAAAAACATCACAGAAAACAGCAGCCTACTTTACCGATACTAGATCACAAAGCACTACAGGATGCAGCAGACCCCCATTTAAGTGAAGTGAATGAGGCAGTATGGTGGCTCAGTGGCTAGCACTGCAGCTTTGCAGCGCTGGGGTCCTGGGTTCAAATCCCACCAAGAGCAACATCTGCAAGGAGTTTGCACAGTTGAAACCATAAGTTTACATACACTATATGAAAAGACACATATGCATGTTTTTCTCAGCATCTGACATGAAATCAGAATAAACCTTTTTCCGTTTTAGGTCAATTAGGATTACCATAATGTTTAATATTTGCCAAATGCCAGAATAATGAGAGAGAGAGAGAGAGAATGTTTTAAGGCATTTTTATTACTTACTGCAATGTCAAAAGTTTGCATACACTAAAATTACTATGCCTTTAAAACATTCTGGACTGCCCATATGCTGATGTAATGTGTTTGGAAGCTTCTGATAGTTTTTTTTTTTTGCAACATCTAAGTTAATTAGAGACACACTTGTTTTCACGCAAGGTGTAGGAAAGACTAAGTGCAACACGAAATGAAGGGAGAAAGGGGGGCCCAGACTCTAGGGAAAGGGGGGAGTGGAGACCTCCTAGGCTGATCTAATATTACCCTGACTCCACTAACGTCCCTATATTGGCTCTTCACCAATCGGCACACGCAAATCTCGCCCTGTCTTTCACTGGTGTTTGCCCTGGCTAGGGAACAGAGGGGGATGAGTGCTAGTTGATCCCCACTGACGACAACAGACAACAAGGGGGAACAAACAAGGGAAGATAGCTTAGCTTTAGTCGACTTCAGAGAGATGAACACCCATCTTCAAAGCTCCAGAGAGGAAGAAGTAATGCACTTGCTCCGAGCCTTCACAAGGGGTAATGCGAGTTCTGCCGGCACCTCCCTCAAGCAGGCAGCAGGTATTTATACACCCAGGCTAGGGTGTTAATTAGCCAGAGGAAGGTGCCCGCTGGGTCCTAGAGAGACAGCCTCTAAAAGGTGTCTGTAATGCCAAAGGTAGAGATCTCCTGCAACCAACTGCAGGGCGACTGTCTGTCACTTCTATAAATAACCTGGCACTCAATCGACTCGTGAATATTACTAATTAGTATTTAATGATTATTATGTAGTACAACAAGCAGATGTTTCGGTCACAACGACCTTCATCGGTGTACAGAATATAGGTGATGGTATGTGTAAGGCGGAAGCCAGGTGAACACAGTAAGACTTACCTGAACAAACAGTGGACACCGTGTTCAATCACCTCCCCGGCTGCATATGATCTCAACACCTCACAGTTTACTGTGCTCACCTGGCTTCCGCCTTATACATACCATCACCTATATTCTGTACACCGATGAAGGTCCTTGTGACCGAGACGTCTGCTTGTTGCACTACATAATGATCATTAAATACTAATTAATAATATTCATGAGTCGATTAAGTGCTAGGTTATTTATAGATATTACTACGGGCTTGCAACTCTACCTGGGCACCTTTACCACTCCAGGAGTGCGGTAGTGTCTATATTCTATGTCTGTCACTTCTGACACACCCATGACACCTGTGGAGGTATGTTAATGCACACCTGAAACACACTGCTTCTTTGAGTAGTATCATAGGAAAGTCTAAAGAAATCAGCCAAGATATCAGGAAGAGAATTGTGGACTTGCACAAGTCTGGCTCATCCTTGGTTACAATTTCAAGATACTTGAAGGTGCCTCGTTCATCTGTACAGACAATTATACGCAAGTACAAACAAGATGGGAATGTCCAGCCATCATACCACTAAGGAAAGAGACGGGTTCTGTGTCCTGGAGATGAACGCGCTTTGGTCCGACATGTGCATATCAACCCAGGGACAAAAGCAAAAGACCTTGTGAAGATGATGGCGGAAGCTGGTAAGATTGTGTCAATATCCACAGTGAAACGAGTACTGTATCAACATGTGCTGAAAGGCCACTCTGCCAGGAAGAAGCCATTACTCCAAAAGAAACATAAAAAGACAGATTAATGTTGCAAATGCACAAAGGAACAAAGACCTTCATTTTTTGAGACATGTCCTGTGGTCTGTTTAAACTAAAATTGAACTTTTTGGCCATAATGACCATTGTTACGTTTGGAGGAAAAAGGGAGAAGCTTGGAAGCCTAAGAGCCTAAGAACACCATCCCAACTGTGAAACACAGGTGTGGCAGCTTCATGTTGTGGGGTTGCTTTGCTGCAGGAGGGACTAGTGCAATTCATAAAATAGATGGCATCATGAGAAAAGAAGATTATGTTGCAATACAGAAGCAACATCTCAAGACATCAGCCAGGAAGCTAAAGATTGGGTGGAAATGGGTCTTCCAGATGGACAATGACCCGAAGCATAGTGCCAAAATGGTAACAAAGTGGCTTAAGGATAACAAAGTCAATTTTTGGAGTGGCCATCACAAAGCCCTGATCTCAATCCTATTGAAAATTTATGGGCAAAGCTGAAAAGGCAGGTGCGAGCAAGGCGACCTACAAACCTGGATCAGTTACACCAGTTTTGTCAGGAGGAATGGGCCCAAATTCCGACCAACTAATGTGAGAAGCTTGTGGAAGGATATCCCAAACGTTTGACCCAAGTCATTCAGTTTAAGGGTGCCAAATACTAATGAAATGTATGTAAACTTTTGACTTTGCAGTAAGTAATAAAAATGCCTTAAAACATTCTCTCTCTCTCATTATTCTGGCATTTGGCAAATATTAAAAATTATGGTAATCCTAATTGACCTAAAATGGGAAAGGTTTATTCTGATTTCATGTCAGATATTGAGAAAAACATGCAGATATGTATTTTTATATAGTGTATGTAAACTTCTGGTTTCAACTGTAAGTTCTGCCCATGTTTGTGTGGGTTTCCTCCAGGTTCTCTGGTTTCCTTCTGCACTCCAGACATACTGATAGGGAGTCTAAATTGTGAGCGCCAATGGGGACAGCGATTATAATGTCTGTAAAGTGCTGTGGAATTAATGGCTCTATATAAGTGAGTAAAATAAATAAATAAAAAATCTAAGCTGCAGTACTTAAGAACAGCAACTATTCATTGTATGGAGTCATGTTATATTGGTTTCGTACACTGGTAATGGTTACGCAACTCTCCTGACTGGGAAGGCTCTGTTCCCTTCCCCTATGGCCGCTGCCCTTCTACTGTGCTCCACATCAGATTGTACAAGTTGCCTCGCATTTCTCAATGATATCATCTCCCCTAGACCTTTTAAGGCCCAGTTGGACACACATCTGTGTCTTAGTCTTGAGCCTCTTGTGTTTGGTTGTTGTTTGGCATGCTCCACCATCAGTTTTCACTGTGCATTAATCTTTGCAAAACTGCTGTAATTCCTGCATACCCTCAGATCTGCTAGTTAACTCTCTGCTTGCTACCTCTTGGTTAACCCATCAGTTACAGTAAGCATAACAAACTGTTATTGGACTCTGTTTATACTGTCCATTTTTCCTTGCAAAACTCATGTGGTTCCTTTCTCCCTTTCTCTGTGTGTTGCTTTGGACTTGCCGCTACCCTTTTCGTCTGCATGCCTGGTTCTATGGTTTATAGTGTGTCCAAGTCCTCCCTGGTTCATATGCCCTCCAGCCTACATTTCTGACATTGGAAAAAATATCAGTGACCATTATAACCACCCTTTTTTTCAATAACAGTCATAAGCCGTCCATCCATGGAGTTTGTCAGTTTTTTAATCTGTGGACAAACAATTTTTTGGGCAGCACCAACCACAGCCTCCAGATACTGATCAGAGCGATGACTGTTTTCCTTCATCATAAATCTCCTGTTTAAGAAGGGTCCACAAGTTCTCAGTAGGGTTTAGGTCAGGTGAGGAAGGAACTGTGCATTATTCTTTCATCTTTAAGGCCTTTACTGGTAGCCAAGCATTGGAGACTCTGATGCTGCGATGGAGCATTGTCCTCATAAAATTATGGTTTCCTTGAAAGTTACAGACATTTTCCTGTAATACTGCTCGAAGAAAGTGTCTTCTAAAAACTGGCAGTAGGTTCGAGAGTTGACTTTGCGTCCAAATTCACCCCAAGAAGATCCAACTAGTTATAGTAGTATCTCACCTCCACCTTGCTGGTGTCTGAATTGCAGTAGAGGTCTGTGCCTGTTACTGATCCAGCCACTGGCCCACCCATGTGGTCCGTCAAGAGTCACTCTCATCTCAAGAGGCCATAAAACCTTTAAAATATTTGTCTTCAGTTATTTCTTGGCGAAGTCTTAATGTTTCAACTACTGTGTCTTGTTCATTGGTGGTTGAGTTCCAGCCTCCTTACCTCGGCTATGTCTCTAAGCACTGAACACCTTGTACTTCTGGGCTTCCAAGCAGGTTACAGTTCTGGAATATGACAGCGCTGGAGGATAATGGCTTCAAGGTCGCTTCACATTTGATTCTTCTCAAATCTTTGGCAGTTAATGTGTATCTTTCTTTTGGGGTTTTTGTGACATTATTGACTATTTTGCAAAAAAACATTTGATAATTTTGATGGTTGTGTGATCAGGCTCCAATATCTTAGCAATTTCTAGAGTGCTTCATCACTGTGCAAGACTTGTAACAATTTTTGACTTTTCAGACTCAGTTAATGCTCTTTTTTTGGCTAATTTTCCTGAGGAAAACAAGCTGCCTAATTCTGCACACCTTAATAAAGGGCATTGTATCCTCCCTCATCACATAAATACACGTCACCTGATCTGATTCATCCAATAAGCATTCATGTTCATACAGTTTGGAGTTGAAAAATAGGCATACAAATTATGATATGGTAAAAATACTCACTTGCCTAATAATTCTTCAGGCAGTGTATGTATCAACAGGATTTTTCTGTTGAAATGAATAAAAAAATAGTTAAAAATGATATAGCTTAAAAAAAAGTTAATAAAGCAAAAAGACCAACATATAATATACATATATGTGAAATGTAATTTTTTTTTAATTATATTGCCAATGTTAATGAAAGATGAAACTTCACTGTGTCTCAGCGCATTTATGTAACACCAGATGTTGTGACACAGCATAAGCTGCATATATAACTTGCAATACTTTGTAGGCTGTATGAGTAATCAACATCTGAAAACAATAACCACTGACGCAATGCGCTGAGCAGGTGCACCTAGCCACGTCAAGCTAATATGTTCTTGGCAGAATGTACAAGCCTCATAATCCTTGTTATGCCATGTTACGACAATTTATATTTTTCTTAGATATTCCTCCTTTATTGAATACTGCAAAAAGGCAAAAGAATCTGACCATGAAACTCATTTCACATGAGACCCTAGAGGCAAGTTCTTACATGAGACTGACAGTCTCTAGTAATTTTTAAAACTGAGCAAAGCTTTACGCACATGTGTCCATAGACTACTATGGCCCCTATAGATGCTGTAAGGGTGTATGTTAGGGTATATATATGTTACGCAACTGTCTGGATCTGGGCTTTGCTCCCTTCACCCTGTTCCTCTGATCTCTGTTGTGCTCTATGGTGGGGGTTTGCAGATAGCCCAGAGTGATTCCATGTGATCATCGGCCTGGGCCTATATAAGGTCTACTAGGACACACACCTGGGTATTGGCATTCAAACATTATAGTTAATCCGGAGTTGGGTTAGCTACCTATACCCGGCTTTCAGAACCTTTAATACCTGTTCCCGGTATTTCGGGACCTCTGCTGCCTGTTACCGGTCTTCCAGGATCTCTGCTACCTGTTCCCGGTCTTACAGGACCTCTGCTATGTGTCTACCTGCAGCTTCCAGGATGTCTCCTGTCTGCTTTTGGCCTCCAGGACCTCTGCTTCCTGTCTGCAGTCCTCCAGGACCTCTGCTACCTGTTTCTGGTTTTCCAGGACCTCTGCTATGTGTCCTCCTGGGGCTTCCAGGACCTCTGCTACCTGTCTGCAGTCTTCCAGGACATCTGCTTCCTGTCTGTGGTCTTCCAAGACCTCTGCCACCTGCCTGTGGTCTTCCAGAACTTTTGCTATGTGTACGCCTGCGGCTTCCAGAATGTCTCCTGTCTGCATGAGGCTTCCAGGAACCCTGCTACCTGCTCCAGGCCTTCCAGGACCTCTGCTACCTATCTGCTTTCTTCCAAGACCTCTGCTACCTGTTGCGGGACTCCTGCCTGTCAGTGGTCTTCCAGGATCTCTGCTACCTGTGTCAGGACTCTTGCTTGTCAGCGGTTTCCTGTACCTCTGCTACCTGTCTCCTGTGTGACCACCCGGACCTTGGGCTTTGAGGATCCACCTCACCTAGTGAGCCTAACAATATATTGTCAGTTACTGATTGATGTAAGCAACTCTATGGCATACAGCTGTGTACAGTGGACATATGTGGCGCCCCTGAGGGTTCAGTCGCCACAGAGGTACTGCACCTCACTCAGAGGTGTGGTGTCTCCTTCTCTCAGGTAAGGAGGGAGTGCTGCCCGGAACCCCAACACCCACATTCAACACTACACTGCTCCAGGCCGGCTGGAAGGGCAACATGCGTGCGCAGAGCTGAGCCCTGACCCTGGCTGGAGTGGGGGGAACCCAAAGGTAGGGGGAACCAGTAGTGGGTGTGGGTGGAGGAAGCAGTTTAGCAGAGCTTTATAGAGTGAGATATAAAATGGGAGGCCATCTTAGGGTGGCAGATCAGTCAGATTAGTAAGTGGGAGAAGTCAGTCAGGGAGCAGAGTCTCTTTAGGAGCTCTGCTCCACAAGTAGGGCCCAGTCCTAGAGGCCCAGGAGGGGAGCAGAGGAGTAGGCTCCGATCTAAAGAAGGGATCCCAGGGGGTACGGCGAGTGCAGGACGGCACCCGTACGCCCCGAATCTGTCAGAAGACAGAGGGATCGTAGGCTGCAAGAAGGGGACCGGCCCCTGGACCAGTCGTGTAACTCCAAGTCTCGGCTGGGAAAACCGGAGGCTTCTGGCTTATATAGTCAGTTGCCCGCCCTTTTTGTTGACCGCCGTGGGCCACGGACCGGGCCAGCCACCGTGATATTCCCCATCGGCATCCATAGGCCCGGCTGCCGAGTACCCCACGGCCCTGGGGGCGCGTCACAGACATGGAAGGATTCATTCTTAAAAAATGGCTAATATATAATAAAATGTTGGTTGGCTGAGATTGTACGTGTTCAGTATGGAGAGTAAGTCATTGTCAGGCACTTTTGGCTGCTGCTTATCTTGGGCACTTGAATAAACATTGGATGATTGATCAGTCCTGCAGAAATTGACTCATAGAAATTAGACTCATATAATGATGATCTCCTAATCATCCACTACCTAAAGAAAGAATGATCACTTACTATGTTACATGACCACTGTATAGCCATTTAAGTAGCTATGTAGATTTGTCTTTCCTTCTATGAATGTATTACCAGAAAATGACCTATTGTTTAAATAAGGTTTTATATTAAATGTAGGTTTTAAAAAAAGTTTCCAGATTACTTTCTATATTTTTAAAAAGAAAAAAACATACAATTTTCACACTGGCCACTAGGCCTTATGCTAGATCTCCATATTCTCTACATAAGACTTTTCAGCAGTCACATTATCATAACAGGCAGAATTAAAATGACAGTTAACATCTCTATATACAGGAGTGGGCATCACTGAGCAGGCGGGGGGGCCCACTCGCTGTCGGGCACCCTGCCACGCTATGGGACCCATGAGCGGAGGAAAGCAGTGCCAGAGCCTGCTCCCCCCCCGCTTGCTCAGGGCCCGGCACCCGGCGCAATACTTACCTCTCCCCGTGCCTCCACAGCAGGTCCTGCATCCTCCGCGGCTGCTGCACTGTGACGTCTCAGGTCAGAGGGCGCGGTGACGTCTTTCCAGCGCGCTCTCTCCTGAGCCGTCACAGCGCAGAGCATGGGGCATTATAAGGGAGGGGGTGTGTGACATCCTGCATGGGGCATTATAAGGGGGGGGAGTGACATCCTGCATGGGACATTATAAGGGGGGGTGACATCCTGCATGGGGCATTATATGGTGGGGTGGAGTGGGGGGGTGACATCCTGCATGGGGCATTATAAGGGGGGGTGACATCCTGCATGGGACATTATAAGGGGGTGTGTGATATCCTGCATGGGGCATTATAAGCAAGGGGGGGTGACATCCTGCATGGGGCTTTATAAGGGAGGGGGGGTAACATCCTGCATGGGGCATTATAAGGGGGTGTGACATCCTACATGGGGCATTATATGGGGGGAACAGCCTGCATGGGGCATTATGTGGGGGGAACAGCCTGCATTGGGCATTATGTGGGGGGAACAGCCTGCATGGGGCATTATGTGGGGGGAACAGCCTGTGTGGGGCATTATGTGGGGGGAACAGCCTGCATGGAGCATTATATGGGGGCCAGTATTCTGTATGGAGAGTTATATGGGGTCTAGTATCCTGTACGGAGCTTTATATGGGGGCCAGTATACTGTGTGGAGCGATTCGCCGGTTTCTGAGTTATTGTAGAATTTACAACAGATATCACTCACGTAATGTAAGAAGTGAAATCTTTGGCCTTTTACTATATATATTTCTCTGCGGTATCTGTGCATCATGAATCGTGGTATGTGTTAAAGGGGCCCACTGAGACTCTTTTGCCCAGAGCCGACAAAAACCTGGAGCCGGCCCTGATATCACCAATGGTCCTTCTACCCTTTTAACCTTGGAAACTGCACTGAAAATGCTGGACTGGCATTATCAGTGCAGCTTCTGGTATGTAAAGGCACGCAGCCACAGACTGATCAACCCACTGAACCTTCAGCTGTGTAGGGTCTTGCTCGGCTGACATTTTTGTATTTTATGTGCATGCACCCTCCAGTTCACAAAATCCTTTGTACATCCCTGCACATTGATGTATTAATGCTTCACCATATAGAGGTGCTTGAGGCCTTTTACTGGAACCTCCATATTTCTTCACTGTCAGACAGCAGCATACAGAGCATTCCCTGATGGATTTAATAGAAAATTAAGAAAATGGTGGCATGTGTGGCGCCCTGCTGCGCATTGGTGTCACAGAACACAGAAGGGTGCATGGATGGACTTCTCCACAAGAGGCGTTCACACATTCACACACCTTCACCCTACCACCTCAGACCAGCAGAGGGAGCCCTGATAGGGATATATATAGGGAGGGTGGAGCCATGCAGCTCAGATTAGTTCCTGCTTAGAGACAGAGAGGGACAGAGCTCAGAGTGAGCAGAGAGCGTGCTGACGCTCAGAGAGCAGTGAAGAGGCAGCAAGCTGGCTGCAGTGCTTAGGCGAGCCAAGGCCTACAGCACGTGTGAAGGCCTAGTGAGGGCCTTGAGTGGGCCAAGGCAGAGAAGGGAACGAAGAAGTAGTGAGGAGGCAGAGGAGCATACTATGCTCAACCCCAATATATATACCGGACACCGGGTCCGCGCCTACAGGGACCCTTTTACACCCAGTAGGAACCACCGGAACCCCTGGAGGACTACAGGTCCCAGGTTCACCAAACGCTGATTACAGTACCAAGGGTATCAGTCACGGAGGTCCCAGCGTCCAGGGAGAGTGATCTCCAAGAGAAGGCCCTACCACCAGGTCCGCAGGTGCAAAAAGAGACAGTAACCAAGCTAGGCCTAGCTCCAGGCAGGTCAGAAGCTTAGAGAATAAAGCAACGGATCAGGAGGCCCTATACCCACTCACTGGGGGGAGTCCAAAAGTGCGCCCTTCGCCTGGAGTACCCTGGACCGTGCCAGCAACATCACCAGTAAAGGTACTGAAGCTTACCCCCGTGTGAGTGTCGGTCTTTCCTCCGGGACCGTCCTGCCGTCTCTTCCCTGCACCACCATCCATTACACCCCACGCTGCCCTGGAGCTAGCTCTACCTGTGGAGAGCCACACCATCCCTGCTGCCGTAACACCAGCTCCAGAGAACCTGCTCCGCAGCGGCGGCTCCCTTTAGCCGCAATCCACAGGTGGCGTCACGAACACTTTCCCAAATCCCTGATAAATATTCCCCCTTTTACTGACCGCCCTGGGTCACGGACCGGGCTGGCTACTGTGATATCCCCCAGCGACCAGAGGCCCGGCTGCCGAGTACCCCACGGCCCAGGGGGCGCGTCACATGCAGGATCAGATAACATAGGTATAACAGTATACAGCACAATAACAAAATTGTGCCATACGACTCAGGGCCATTGGGTCTATAACAGTGGCTGAATTGCTATGAGACTGATGGGCTTCTCCTCTTGTGTTTGCTGCATCAGGACCCAACAGCACATCTAGAAATTCTAGCAGCTTAGCCACTCTCCTCTTCATCACGCTCCTTTTTCCCTCCAAATGGCGCACAGTGCACTCAGTGTATCATTTTAGTCGCTGGCTGACATCTTGGTGTAGCAGACATATAGGTAACCAGGCTCCTCTCTAGTCCCTACAGAACTGGCTGGTATCTCAGCCCTGACCAGAATCAACTAAAAGCTCCCCAGGTTTAAGCTTCATCTGGGCTGACATTATCATCCCAGCCACAGAAGACTCCCCCAGAGTTAAGCCCATCCAGGCTGTTAGTGAATTCATACTCTACCTCCTTAACAGTGTCCTACACATACATTCTTCTTCACTTATTTTACAATTGCCATAAAACTTTAATGAAGATAGCCTCAGTCTTTAATGGCCACCTCATGTACCCTTTTCTGCAGTCCCACACAAGGAGTTTCCTATTCTGCCTATATTTGTAGGTTCAAGAGATGGCTACCCAACTTACCTTGCTTAGCATTACGAGCCACTTATCTTCTCTCCGGCATGGAATATGCATGTCAGCAGCCATCAATCACAGACAAGCATGTCTATGACAAGATCCATGAGGGTCACATAGAATGTGTAACGGGTCTGGGAGGCGGAACCTCTGAGCAACTTATACAAGGGGGCGGTCCTTGTAAGGAAGCGGGTGGTGACCAGGGAAGACAGGCAGGTAGTCACAGCAGGTGACCGGGACAGTCTCTGGGTAAACGGGCAGGAGGTCACGGCAAGTGACCGGGACAGTCTCTGGGTAAATGGGCAGGAGGTCACAGCAAGTGACCGGGGCAGTCTCTGGGTGAACGGGCAGGAGGTCACGGCAAGTGACCGGGACAGTCTCTGGGTAAACGGGCGGGAGGTCACGGCAAGTGACCGGGACAGTCTCTGGGTAAAGGGTAGGTACGACCTGTGACGGCTGAGCCTCCAGGTAGGCTAGCAGGCAGATGGCAGATGTGTGCTCCCAGGTGAGCAGGCGAGAGTCTCTGGATAAGCAGGTGGTCACAGCATGTGACGGCGGAGCCTCCAGGTAGGCTAACAGGCAGGTAGCAGATGAGCGCTCCCAGGTGAGCGGGCAAGAGTCTCTGGACTGGCAGGTGGTCACAGCACGTGACGGCAGAGCCTCCAGGTAGGCTAACAGGCAGGTAGCAGATGAGCGCTCCCAGGTGAGCGGGCAAGAGTCTCTGGACTGGCAGGTGGTCACAGCACGTGACGGCGGAGCCTCCAGGTAGGCTAGCAGACAGGTAGCAGATGAGTGCTCCCAGGTGAGCGGGCAAGAGTCTCTGGACTGGCAGGTGGTCACAGCACGTGACGGCGGAGCCTCCAGGTAGGCTAGCAGACAGGTAGCAGGTGAGCGCTCCCAGGTGAGCGGGCAAGCTGGTCCATAGACAGACTGACAGGTGTCGGAAGGCAGACCGTCGGACCTCAGGCTAGCAAGCAGGTAAGCGGATAACAGGCAGGAATCAGACAGCAAACTGGCAGGAAACTGGCAGGTAACTGGAAACGGGACCTGAGGGCTGAAGCAGAGTAGTGAACAGTGCAACAACATTGCTCGGGCACCTCCATTTTGGAGGAGGTGCCTTATATATGGTGAAGTGCTCCGGCCATTGGCCGGGGACTCCTTAGGACGGCGCGCGCGGCCCCTTTAAGAGGGGGGGAGCGCGCGCGCGCCCTAAGCACCGTGGCCGGGAAGGAGCGCGCGCTGCCAGCAGAGCGGGAGGAGGGCGCCGGGCTCGGAGCGGAGAGGTGAGGAGAACAGCATCCCTGCCTAGCAGGAGGCAGGGACGCCGACGCTACAGTACCCCCCCCTTTAGGCCTCCCCTTTTTTAGGCCAGACAGAAATTTAGCAAGGATGAGAGGGGCATGGATGTTCTCCCGGGGCTCCCACGTTCTCTCCTCAGGACCAAACCCCTTCCAATCTACTAGAAAAAAGGTCTTTCCTCTTACCCTTTTTGTGGCCAGAATGTTCTCTACCTCAAACTCGTTTTCAGCGGAAACCGGAGCAGGAGGCGTACCTGTAGACTTGGAAAAAGAATTAAGTACCACGGGTTTGAGGAGAGATACATGGAAGGAGTTAGGGATCCGCAAGTTGGCCGGGAGTTTCAATTTATAGGCCACCGGGTTGATCTGACTGATGATCTCCAGAGGACCGATGAACCGAGGCCCTAACTTATAGGAAGGAATCTTGAGCCGGACATACTTGGACGAGAGCCAGACCTTATCCCCTGGACGGAATTGAGGAGGATCCAGACATTTTTTGTCAGCATGTCTTTTCATACGCTCGGACGACTGAAGGAGTGCGGACCGGGTACTCTCCCACATGGAGGAAAATTTGTTAACAGGAGATTCCGTAGCCGGATTATCCACCGAGGTGGAGACGGGAAATGGGATCCGAGGATGCTGACCGAAGACTACAAAAAACGGGGATTTGGAGGAAGATTCGCTCTCGTGATTGTTGTAAGAGAATTCGGCCCATGGCAGGAGATCCACCCAGTCAGAATGGTGGGCATTAACGAAGTGCCGGAGGTAACTGGTCAGGATCTGATTGATCCGCTCCACTTGACCATTAGACTGTGGATGGTAAGCGGAGGAGAAGTCCAGGGTGACGTCTAGCAATTTACAAGTGGCTCTCCAGAAACGTGAGGTGAACTGTACCCCACGATCCTACACGATGTGGAGGGGCAGGCCATGAAGACGGAAGATGTGGCGGATAAAGTCTTTAGCCAGCTCGGGGGCAGACGGGAGGCCTGGCAGGGGAATAAAGTGAGCCATCTTGGAAAAGCGGTCAGCGACCACCCAAATGACCGTACAACCGGCAGAGATGGGGAGATCTGTTATGAAGTCCGTAGCTATATGCTGCCAGGGGGCAGCAGGTACAGAAAGCGGAAGGAGGCGACCGGCTGGCAGGTGTCTCGGAACTTTGTTGCGGGCGCAGGACACACAGGCAGAAACAAAGTCTATTACGTCCTTGTGCAGGGTAGGCCACCAGTAGTGCCGGGTAATAAGCTGGAGGGTCTTTTTCTGACCGGCGTGGCCAGCTAGTTTAGACGAATGACCCCAGTGTAGGATCTTCTCCCGATCAGGTACCGATACGAACGTCTTACCGGGAGGGAGACGATTTAGACTCACGGGAGCCACCTGCATTACTCTGGCGGGATCGATGATATGTTTAGGTTCTTCCTCGAGGTCAGACACCAGAAAGGATCGGGACAAGGCGTCCGCTTTGATGTTTTTGTCAGCCGGGCGAAAATGAAGAACAAAATCAAAGCGAGCAAAAAACAAGGACCACCGGGCTTGGCGCGGGTTAAGTCTATGGGCATGCTGGAGGTAAGCCAAGTTCTTGTGGTCAGTGTAAATTATTACCGGGTGAAGAGCCCCCTCGAGTAGGTAACGCCACTCCTCCAATGCCAGCTTGATGGCCAATAACTCTCGGTCTCCTATGGAATAGTTGCGCTCAGAAGAGGAGAAGAGTTTGGAGAAGAAGCCACAAGTTACCATTCTCCCGGAAGACGATTTTTGGGTAAGTACCGCACCGGCTCCAGAGGAGGAGGCGTCAACTTCCAGGAAGAACTGCTTGTTGCCGTCCAGGCGATGCAGCACCGGGGCGGAAGAGAAGGCCTGTTTTAAAGAAAGAAAGGCCTCCTCTGCTTCGGGCGGCCACTCTCTGGGATTAGTGCCCTTACGGGTGAGCGCGGAAATTGGGGCAGTCCGGGAAGAGAAGTGCGGTATGAAGAGGCGGTAGTAGTTGGCGAAGCCCAGGAACCGCTGAATAGCCTTCAACCCCTCCGGTCGAGGCCATTTCTCGATGGCAGACAGTTTCTCTGGATCCATTCGGAGGCCGGTCTGAGAAATAATGTAGCCCAAAAACGGAAGCGAGGTCTGCTCAAAGAGGCACTTCTCATATTTAGCGAAGAGGTGATTCTGCCTGAGCCTGAGCAGGACCTGACGAACATCCCTCCGGTGAGTCTGGAGATCCGGAGAGAAGACCAAAATGTCGTCCAGGTACACCACTACGCAGGAGTAGAGAAGGTCCCGGAAGATGTCATTGACCAACTCTTGAAAGACGGCAGGAGCGTTACAGAGACCAAAGGGCATTACCAGATATTCATAGTGGCCGTCCCGGGTGTTGAATGCAGTCTTCCATTCATCCCCCTGACGGATACGGACCAGGTTGTACGCCCCACGGAGGTCCAGTTTGGTGAAGATTCTAGCCCCCCTCAGACGATCAAATAATTCCGGAATGAGCGGAAGGGGGTACTTATTCTTCACCGTGATCTGGTTAAGACCTCTATAGTCTATACAGGGACGGAGAGAGCCGTCCTTCTTTTTAACGAAAAAGAAGCCTGCTCCCGCCGGGGAGGTAGATTTCCGGATGAATCCCCGGGCCAGATTCTCCTCAATATATTCGGACATCGACCGGGTCTCAGCAGCGGACAATGGGTAAATACGCCCACGGGGAGGCGTAGTACCGGGTAGCAGGTCGATAGGACAGTCGTATGGTCTATGAGGGGGTAATGTCTCTGCCTCGTTTTTATTAAAGACATCAGCAAATGACCAATAAGGAATCGGAAGTCCAGGTAGATTAGTTGGGGTAGGAGAAGGACGGACGGGATGAACGGGAACCAAACAAGTCTTATGGCAGTCCTGTCCCCAGCGAAGGACTTCTCCGGTCTTCCAGTCAAGCACGGGTGCATGTTTCTGGAGCCAAGGTAGGCCTAGTAAGAGGGCGTGAGAGAGTCCAGGCAGAACATGAAAAGAGATGCTCTCAGAATGCAGCATTCCCACCTGCAGAGTAATGGATTCGGTGATGAGTTGGATGGGACGTGGTAAGAGGCCCCCATCCACGGCAGCGACAGATAAGGGTACAGCCAGAGGTTTGGTGGGAATGCGGTGTTTTTCTACCAGGGACTGCGAAATAACATTCCCGGCTGCTCCAGAGTCAAGTTGGGCTAGTTCGAAATAACGGTTCTCCCCGCAGATAATTGAGACTGACAGCAGCAGAGATGGAGAGGATTTATTCTTGTCTAGGTCGACCTCTCTGAGCGAACCTAGACACAGGCATTTCCCGACCTCTCCGGGCAGGTATGGATCCGGTGCGCCTTGCTGCCACAGTAGAAGCAGCTCCCCTCGGCACGGCGTAAGTCCTGACGGGTTTTGACCATCTTGGACTGGTCGACCTGCATAGGCTCAGGAGAGTGTACCTGGGGAGAAACGGAGGGAGTGACGGGTTTCTGGAAGGTAGGAGCTAGACGTGGAAACCTCCTCTCACGGGTGACCTCCTTGGCACGCTTCTGGAACCGTAGGTCAATCCGGGTGGCAAGAGTTATTAAGTCATCGAGAGTGGTAGGAATGTCCCGACCGGCGAGTTCATCTTTAATACGGCCGGACAGACCCTCCCAGAAGACAGATACCAGAGCGTCGTTATCCCAGGCCAGCTCCGAGGCAAGGGTACGGAACCGTATGGCATATTGGCCCACGGTGAGACTTCCCTGACGGAGGCGTAGCAGAGACGATGCGGATGAGGTTTTCCGTCCTGTTCGTCGAAGACTTTCCGGAAAGCCGTGAGAAAGGCAGGCAAGTCGGACACCAGGGGGTCTCCTCTCTCCCATAGAGGATTTAGCCAAGCCAGTGCCTCCCCCGTGAGATGGGACATGATGAAGGCTACTTTGGCCCGGTCGGAGTTAAACTGGTGAGACAGGAGTTCAAAGTGCAGGGTGCACTGGTTTATGAAGCCCCGAGCCTGAGCGGAGTCGCCTCCGAAGCGAGGAGGTGCAGAAAGCCGGGGTCCGGAGCAGGATACCATGGTATTGGTGGGCAGCGGAGCTGCCGGGTTGCGAGTCATGACACTAGCGGAGGTTGCTGGTGGAGCAGTCAGAGTGTCCAGGCGAGAATTGACATTCCGCAGGTGACTCAGGATGGACTCCTGTTGGGACCTCTGACGGGACAGTTCATGACAAAGGTCCGAGAGCGAGGGAGCTTGGGTGCCACCGGGTTCCATGGCCCGAGCAAACTGTAACGGGTCTGGGAGGCGGAACCTCTGAGCAACTTATACAAGGGGGCAGTCCTTGTAAGGAAGCGGGTGGCGACCAGGGAAGACAGGCAGGTAGTCACAGCAGGTGACCGGGACAGTCTCTGGGTAAACGGGCAGGAGGTCATGGCAAGTGACCGGGACAGTCTCTGGGTAAACGGGCAGGAGGTCACAGCAAGTGACCGGGGCAGTCTCTGGGTGAACGGGCAGGAGGTCACGGCAAGTGACCGGGACAGTCTCTGGGTAAACGAGCGGGAGGTCACGGCAAGTGACCGGGACAGTCTCTGGGTAAAGGGTAGGTACGACCTGTGACGGCTGAGCCTCCAGGTAGGCTAGCAGGCAGATGGCAGATGTGTGCTCCCAGGTGAGCAGGCGAGAGTCTCTGGATAAGCAGGTGGTCACAGCATGTGACGGCGGAGCCTCCAGGTAGGCTAACAGGCAGGTAGCAGATGAGCGCTCCCAGGTGAGCGGGCAAGAGTCTCTGGACTGGCAGGTGGTCACAGCACGTGACGGCGGAGCCTCCAGGTAGGCTAGCAGACAGGTAGCAGATGAGTGCTCCCAGGTGAGCGGGCAAGAGTCTCTGGACTGGCAGGTGGTCACAGCACGTGACAGCGGAGCCTCCAGGTAGGCTAGCAGACAGGTAGCAGGTGAGCGCTCCCAGGTGAGCGGGCAAGCTGGTCCATAGACAGACTGACAGGTGTCGGAAGGCAGACCGTCAGACCTCAGGCTAGCAAGCAGGTAAGCGGATAACAGGCAGGAATCAGACAGCAAACTGGCAGGAAACTGGCAGGTAACTGGCAGGTAACTGGAAACGGGACCTGAGGGCTGAAGCAGAGTAGTGAACAGTGCAACAACATTGCTCGGGCACCTCTATTTTGGAGGAGGTGCCTTATATATGGTGAAGTCCTCCGGCCATTGGCCGGGGACTCCTTAGGACGGCGCGCGCCCTAAGCACCATGGCCGGGAAGGAGCGCGCGCTGCCAGCAGAGCGGGAGGAGGGCGCCGGGCTCGGAGCGGAGAGGTGAGGAGAACAGCGTCCCTGCCTAGCAGGAGGCAGGGACGCCGACGCTACAGAATGGCCTCATATGCTTCATGTAGATGAAGGGGAGCACAGGACTTGGTGCTGTGGGCCAGAACTGAGTTCTCTTCACCCTGAAACCCCTCTTCTAAACAGGAATCTGACTTGTGTGTGATGTGCTGTGGGATTCTTTCTGTACTCACTTGTTGTACAGGAGTTTTTGTTACCTCTCTGTCCGTGGGACCGGATACAGCTGCACACATGACAGGAGACCTTGAGTAAAGTTTAACAGGTTCAGCTTTCCTGTTCAACTCGGATACATGCGGTTGCAGCACACAGAGTGAGACAGAATCCCCTCCAGATGATATTCCCATTGTCCAGTCTATTATCAGTCCTTGACTCCATTCTGCCCAACTTGCCCCCACCTCAACCGCTCCTGTTGGTACCTTCTATCCGGCATAACAGCTTCTCTGAAGCCGACCATCTTTCCCTCTGGCTGTGACCCAACCAGCATCTTCCTCACAGTGGAAACAGAGACATGGCATCCAATGCCTATCCTGGGCCCTAGGCCCGAGACTGCCCCAGGATCTACACGAAACTTCAGATGTGTCCTCATACTGTTTGGACACTTGGGACTGACATGACCCCTTCCCTTGGAAGCTGTCAAACACTGTCACTGTCTAGCACTTCCTCTGGCTGAACTCCACTAGCACTTGACTCTGAACTTGACTGAATTCTCCTCAACTGACTGTAGCAGGAAGTGCTTCCCTTTCTTATCTGATCTAACCCCTCTCAATTTCTGGGCTAATCCCAAGCTGTTAACCATATACTACCCTGAGTGATGCAAACTATATCCCTATGTCTTGTAATGGTTCCCCTAATGGACAGCACTCCCCATTCCCCAGGGACGACTTTGAGGTAAAACCTCCAGGAAAACCGAGACACAAACCGGCCTTAAAGATAAAATGCAAAAACTTTATAAAAACATGTAGCCATAAAAACATTCATATTCATTACTGTTCACATTAACTTTTCTTGACCCGACGTCTTCTTCTACCTCCGTACATATAGCTGGGATGCAAGTTGTACACTCATCATTTTAAGAATCAGACATTTCTAAAGGGAACATGCTCAATTCATGTGCTGTAAATGTAGCATATCCCTAAATGGGACATTGTTGCCATAGCTGAATATCCTCCTTTTAACATATACAGTATCTCATAAAAGTGGAGTTTTAGCCTTGCCTTAAGTGGTTGTTCGGCCTTAAGGTACAAGTCTGCAGTCGTTCTATGTGACTGCAGACTTGTGAATCCTCACATTGTGTGCACTGCGTGCTGGTAGGATTCTCCAGTGCTGGTGTATTGAGTGAGGGTGGACACAGTCTAGTCGGAATGTGGCCAGGAGTATGCAAATCACATACTTGAGGTCACATGACCGCCAGCTCATGGCGCCAGCACCGAAGAATCCTCACAGCTCACAGTGTGCGCGTTGTGAGGATTCACAAGTCTGTAGTCACATAAAGTGACTGCAAACTTATAGTCTAAAGCCAGACAACCCCTTTAAGCTGACCATACACATGAGATGACAATCAAACGATGAAAGATCATTCATGGTTCATATAAATCTTCGTTTGTAAGACAGCACCATACACATATCCAGATACACTGTACAAATATCTTTTAGATATTAAAAGACAGTAATGCAATTCAAATTTCATACTTAGCGTTACAGAGTGCTACTTTATTTGTTAGTTATATATGGAGATGGCTATGTGGCACCACAGGAGTCCGGTTGCCAGAGTGGCATTGCCTCCCTCACAAGAGGTGATGCCATGCCTGGAAGCAAGGAGGGGTCTCCTAATCAGGTTTTGCTAGCATGCAACACTTTCCTGGCACCAGACCAGCAAGGGGAGCTCCTCCCCTTAGCAACTGGGATCTGGAGGCAGGGTTAGTTAGTGTGAGGAGAGCAGAGAGGAGTTGAAGTCAGGACGTTGACGAGGAAAGACCTAGGGAGTGGAGCTGCACGGTAGTTCACACCAGAGGAACGCGCAGAAGAACCGGACACTGGAGTCCGAGGTTGTGGGGCACCGAAAGCCCAGCAGCAGAAACCGGAGGGCAGGAGACTGCAGGTCTCCTGGCCCCATCAGACGCCCGGAGGCTCAGCAACACGATAGGGCCCAGCACCGCCACGTGGGAGCGACACTCCAGGAAAGCCCAAGCTGCCTGCCATACGGGTGAGCACAAAGACGTTTTACTCAGGGACGAGGGCCGCAGCATAGCTATACACAGCAGGGCCAAAGAGGTAGCGCAAAGGGAAGGCCTACAACTCCACCTGGCTAGGTGGATCCCCCAATTAGCTTCCAGGCCGCCCGGACCTCTACTACCAGCTAGTACAGGTGCCCCGGTCTGCCTAACCACCGCAAGTAAAGATAAGAGGAAACCGCCATTAAGTTGTGGACTAATTATTAACTGCGCCATCCTCTGCACTACACCGCACCGCAACATCTATAAAATTACAACTTCCTGCCCTGGAGCTGAGCTCTGCTTGTGGAGAGCTGAACCAACTCTCCTGCACTAACATCGGCTCCAGAGGTTCTGCACCACAGCAGCGGCTCCATATAGCCGCATACCACAGGTGGCGTCACAAACTGTATATAAAAACTATAAATCCCCTGTAAATATCCCCTTTTATTGACCGCCCTGGGTCATGGACCGGGTCACCGCCACTGTGACATCTCCCCTAGCAAACGACCGGCCCGGCACCGAGTACCCCACAGCCCAGGGGGCGCATCAGCTTTTCTTAGTAAGCACCTGTACACACCAGTTTTCTGTTTTGGAAGTGACGGTCAGTCTTTTGATATTTGTATTCATAGGACTTCAGACTGATGCCTCCACCCCTTAGCCTCAGGCGGTTTTAATTACAGCAGGATCTTACCTTCCCATACACATGCAGACTTTAGTCTCTAAGAGAGGATTCACATTAGGTAGGTTCTGGCAGCGAGGAACGCCTTACCGTGGCTGCTGGGTACACATGAATTGGCCAATTAATGCACTAAGATTTCTCAGTTATTTCTATTTTCTAGAGCAGTAATGCAATTTAAATTTCATATAGTCATGTTTGCATACTTAGCGTTGCAGAGGGCTACTTTAATTGTTAGTTATCTTTTAGATGAAGCCATACATTTAGATGCAGCCAATAATGTTCGATCAGAGGAATGGAGCTAATGAAATAAAGTTTTCCAAAAGATCAGCACATGCACATTATGCCATGCACGATATTTGTATGACAATATCAGACATGCTTGATCAATCTTTCGAACAACTAATATCATTTGTCTCCCAAAAGTCAATTGTTTGCCACCTAAAAACAATTGATTTGGTCGAAATTGTCTACTTACGAGTAGTACAACTTTGGTCTACTGTTTATGGGGGCCTTTATACAGTGAACAACTGTGAATTGGGCCAGGCAAAACAAAAACGTGTCTCCTTGACATGTAAGTGAATAAAAGATTATTCTTGAGATCAGAGATTGAAAAGAATTGGAATTGTCTACTTCAGAGCACAAGTTTTTTTAGCTTTGTTTTTTTTTTGTTCTGATAACTGGAAATGTGGTTTAACTCTAAGGCGGTATTTAATCTTCTCGATCGAAGAGGTATTTAACGAGATGATAAATCAGTGACCAGACAGATATGAGTCAGTTCACTGTCACATTCCAACAACATGTTCATGATTCAGATCAGTGGCTCTCAATTATGGAACAAGACAAGAGTCAACTCAGCGGTGGCAGGTCATTGACTTAAAATAACACTTCTCCTACCCAAGCTGTAACTTAGCGGAACCAACTATTTGTGCGAAAACATGCTAGTCTGAACATGCCCTAAGGCTGGGGAAACACACACACCCTTGCTAGTCAGCAGAAAGTCCAGAAAACACTCAACTGTGCAGTTTGTAATGACAGATATTTTTTTCTGGGCAAGCTCTCTGATAATGGGCATCTCACTAGGACAGTGCTGACATGGAAGGTAACAATGTAACATTTATAACATCAGAATATAATATTAAAATGCTGTTTCCTGGTTCTAGAATAAGAGTTTTTGCCAGTGATGTGAGTACAGAAATGATAGTAATGTTTGGCCTCTAGAGGGCAGTGTTGCCAAGTTATGATGGCGCGATCTTTACGGGAAGTTTTCTATGACAGTGCCTTCTAGAGCAGATAGTCCCAGAAGAACCAAGTTTCCCAAAATGTGGTTGACATTCAGAACCTTTCTTTCCAAAAAAACCAGTATGAACTGGAACTTGTGCTGTGAGTGAAAACACAAAGTGAGGTGCTAGCTTAAAAGGAATGTCAAAAAAGAACTGTCCATAGAACGATACATTTTGAAAAGTTTTAAATTATGTTAACTATTAACTGATCATAGTCATATTCACAAACTCATACTACAAAGCAAATTCTCAGTTTATCATGTAATAAATAATGGAATAAATCAGTGATCGGATACAATTTTTGGCACCAAAGTCAAAGCGTGTCACATTCTGCACCTCTAATATCCTCATATAGATATAGGAAACCTTGATTTAACCTGGTATTCAGCTCACACATGGACCGAGGATCTCCTCTGCATGGACAGTCTTGTAGTATAGCAAGGAACAACGAAGAGAAAAGGAAGGTACATACAGCACTGGGTCCTCATAAAAAATTCTTCTTTATTGCAAATCCATAAAAACTCCAGACATAGAGTAATTGCATACGCGTTTCAGATGGTTAAGTCCTTAGTCATTGCATATTGTATGCAATGACTAAGGACGTAACCATCTGAAACGCGTATGCGATTACTCTATGTCTGGAGTTGTTATGGATTTGCAATTAAGAAGAATTTTTTATGAGGACCAAGTGCTGGATGGACCTTCCTTTTCTCTAATATCCCCTCCCATCCTGTCTGATGTGCTCATCAATTCGCTAATCAATTTCTTAGTCTACAGTGGTTTAATGCCCTAGTCTCTTGTATCTAGCAATATAGGGCCCACTTGGTTCATCATTACATTTCTGCCAGTTTTTCTGGCATGAATACCATTCAATGAGTGACTTTTTGATTTGCAACAAATTCATCAAATGATTTGCCCCTTTTTTTCAAGTTGTTTTTTGTGGTTTAGTTAGTTTTCTGATTTTTTTTTTACATTGATGTGACTGTTACAGATGTTTTAGACAGATTCATAAAATGCAACTTTTTAAAAAAAAAAAAAAAAAAAAGTCACAAAATTTGGTGCAACTCTTCAGTGTTCCCCTGGGAGTTATTGTATGTACGCCAGGATTTTTTGTTGAATTATTTTGCGACACTTTGCAAAATGTGAGATTTTTCCTACTAAAAAGTTGCGAAACCAGTTAAAAATGAAAGAGAAAAGGCAATTTTGGACTTTGTGCAAAATTCATGAATCACATGCACTATTTTGATTAATTTGGTACAAAAAAGCAGTGAAAACCACACGTGAAAGAAGAAAAATTACTTAAAAAAAACCTTACCGATGAATCGGGCTCATAGTCTATAAAAAAAATTATAAGTTGAAAACATCAGAACTTTGCTGCTTCCATTGCACGATTGACTTCCATATATACAGTACAGACCAAAAGTTTGGACACACCTTCTCATTTAAAGATTTTTCTGTATTTTCATAACTATGAAAATTGTACATTCACATTGAAGGCATCAAAACTATGAATTAACACATGTGGAATTATATACTTAACAAAAAAGTGGGAAACAACTGAAAATATGTCTTATATTCTAGGTTCTTCAAAGTAGCCACCTTTTGCTTTGATGACTGCTTTGCACACTCTTGGCATTCTCTTGATGAGCTTCAAGAGGTAGGCATCGGAAATGGTCTTCCAACAATCTTGAAGGAGTTCCCAGAGATGCTTAGCACTTGTTGGCCCTTTTGCCTTCACTCTGCGGTCCAGCTCACCCCAAACCATCTCGATTGGGTTCAGGTCTGGTGACTGTGAAGGCCAGGTCATTTGGCGTAGCACCCCATCACTCTCCTACTTGGTCAAATAGCCCTTACACAGCCTGGAGGTGTGTTTGGGGTCATTGTCCTGTTGAAAAATAAATGATGGTCCAACTAAACGCAAACCGGATGGAATAGCATGCCGCTGCAAGATGCTGTGGTAGCCATGCTGGTTCAGTATGCCTTCAATTTTGAATAAATCCCCAACAGTGTCACCAGCAAAGCACCCCCACACCATCACACCTCCTCCTCCATGCTTCACAGTGGGAACCAGGCATGTAGAGTCCATCCGTTCACCTGCGTCGCACAAAGACACGGTGGTTGGAACCAAAGATCTAAAATTTGGACTCATCAGACCAAAGCACAGATTCCCACTGGTCTAATGTCCATTCCTTGTGTTCTTTAGCCCAAACAAGTCTCTTCTGCTTGTTGCCTGTCCTTAGCAGTGGTTTCCTAGCAGCTATTTTACCATGAAGGCCTGCTGCACAAAGTCTCCTCTTAACAGTTGTTGAAGAGATGTGTCTGCTGCTAGAACTCTGTGTGGCATTGACCTGGTCTCTAATCTGAGCTGCTGTTAACCTGCGATTTCTGAGGCTGGTGACTCGGATAAACTTATCCTCAGAAGCAGAGGTGACTCTTGGTCTTCCTTTCCTGGGGCGGTCCTCATGTGAGCCAGTTTCTTTGTAGCGCTTGATGGTTTTTGCAACTGCACTTGGGGACACTTTCAAAGTTTGCCCAATTTTTCGGACTGACTGACTTTCATTTCTTAAAGTAATGATGGCCACTCGTTTTTCTTTACTTATCTGCTTTTTTCTTGTCATAATACAAATTCTAACAGTCTATTCAGTAGGACTATCAGCTGTGTATTCACATGACTTCGGCACAACACAACTGATGGTCCCAACCCCATTTATAAGGCAAGAAATCCCACTTATTAAACCTGACAGGACACACCTGTGAAGTGAAAACCATTTCCGGTGACTACCTCTTTAAGTTCATCAAGAGAATGCCAAGTGTGCAAAGTGTTATGTTCTGCTACCAGAGCTAAGGAAAGAGAGGAGATCTGTCCCTATGATAGAACTCAGCTTAATCCCTACGATGTAACATGGGACCTGATCCTGCGATCAGACCTGCTAAAGTCCTAAGCTAGTCTGTACGGAGACCTATAGATGTGGGGAAGGAATCCCTACAAGTATTAAGGACTGGGAGGAATATGGGACACCTCCTAACAGAAATAGTAGCAGACAGACGAACAAACAAAATATATAGAACATAGAGGTCAGTAGACCAAGCAAACTAACAGAGCAAGACACAGAGCACAGGCTAGCTAGAAAGTAGATATACAATGAAGTCCAGCAAAGCCAGAAGGGCGGAGCAGGCTTAAATAGGCCAACAAGGTCATGTGACCAGCAAAGGAAAAAAAACCTAAGAGCAAGGTTCTAACAGTACCCCCCCTTCTAAGAGGATCCTCCGGATCCCCTAGGACCAGGCTTATCAGGAAATCTCCTGTGAAACGCTCTGATAAGTCTGGACGCGGAAACATCATCCGACCTCACCCAAGAGTTATCCTCGGGTCCGAAACCTTTCCAGGCCACAAGATACTGCAAACTACCTCTATACAGTCTAGAGTTAAGGATGCGAGAAATTTCATATTCCCCGTCCTCCACCACCGGAGGAACAGAGGCAGAGGCGTCACAATCCGATACAACAGCTTTTTTCAACAGAGAGACATGAAATACCGGATTAATTCTCCAGGAGGTAGGAACCTCCAACCTAACAGCAGATTGGTTGACAACCTGAAGCACCTTAAAGGGCCCTACAAACTTGGGACCCAATTTCTTAGAAGGAATCCTCAACCGCAGATTCCTAGAGGACAACCAAACCATGTCACCAACAGCGAACAAAACCTCCTGTCGTTTCCTATCAAAGTAGTCCTTAGATTTTCTGTTGGCCTCCTGAAGATTACCACGCACATCCGTCCAAACTCTCTCAAATCACCGGAAAAATTCTCCTCCTCAGGCACGGCAGATCCCAACTTGGAGAACGACCCAAACGACGGATGTCTCCCAGAACAACAAAAAAAAGGCGAACAACCAGCAGAAGAAGATGTATGATTGTTCAGAGCAAATTCAGCAAGTGGCAGAAACTCAGACCACCCCTCTTGATTGTCTGCCACAAAACAACGCAAGAACTGCTCAACATCCTGGTTTTTCCTTTCTGTCTGGCCATTAGATTCAGGATGATATCCGGCCGAGAACGATAAATGAACTCCCAAACTGTCACAAAAGGCAAGCCAAAAACGAGCCACGAACTGAGGACCCCTATCAGAAACAATGTCAGTAGGAACGCCATGAAGTCTGACAATTTCCTTGACAAAGGCCTTAGCGAGAGTTTTAGCGCAGGGCAGTTTGACAAAGGGAACCAAGTGACACATCTTGCTAAAACGGTCCACGACCACCCAGATGACAGTAAAACCCTCAGAGGGGGGAAGGTCAGTTATAAAGTCCATAGCCAAATGTGTCCAAGGAGCACTGGGAACCTCCAAAGGACAAAGCAACCCCGCAGCAGGAGTATGTGAGGACTTAGATCTAGCACATATAGTACATTGACGCACCCACTTAATGACTTCCTTCTGCCATCCAGGCCACCAAAAACTGCGACCCACCAGTCTCTTGGTCTCAGAGATTCCGGGATGACCTGCCAACCGAGATTCGTGACACTCAACAAACAAATCTCTCCTAAAGGTCCCAGGCACAAACAACCTCCCATGAGGAGTGTTAGAAGGGGCATTCTCCTGTGCTTTAAGAATCTCATTTTCCAAAACGGAGTCCAAAGCAGCTATCACAACACCTTCTTGTAAAATGTTCTCCTCTTTCTCAGCACCGACTATGGGAGAAAAACTGCGAGACAAGGCATCCGCCTTAACATTCTTAGTACCAGGGATGTAAGTAACGGAGAAATTAAACCGCGAGAAAAACAGTGCCCACCTAGCCTGACGGGCATTCAGGCGCTTGGCAGCATCAAGATATATCAGATTTTTATGATCCGTAAGAACCTGAACGGGAAATTCCGCACCTTCCAAGAAGTGGCGCCAGTGTTCAAATGCGAGTTTAATAGCCAATAATTCCCGATTACCAATATCGTAATTCAGTTCAGTCTCCGAAAATTTTTTTGAAAAAAAGGCACAGGGATGTAATCCATCCCCGTTATCCTGAGACAATACTGCGCCAACCCCCACAGAGGAAGCATCAACCTCAACCAAAAACGGCCTAGTAACATCAGGCTGCATAAGGATGGGAGCAGAGGTGAACCTCTCCTTGAGATACACAAAAGCTTCAATGGCCTCAGAAGACCACTGAACCGCATCAGCACCTTTCCTGGTGAGATCAGTCAGAGGTTTGACAATACTAGAAAAATTTTTTATGAATTTTCTGTAGTAATTGGCGAAACCCAAAAACCTCTGTATCGATTTCAAACCAATAGGCCTAGGCCATTCCTGCACAGCCTGAACCTTAACCAGATCCATCTCAAAACCTTTGCTGGAGATAATGTAGCCCAAAAAACTAATTCTCTGTACAGCGAACTCACATTTCTCCAGCTTAGCAAAAAGCGAATTGTCCATTAATAACTGTAATACCTCACGCATGCTCCGCCAATGAGACTCCAGATCCGGCGAATAAATCAAAATGTCATCCAAATACACAACCACATTTTTGCCGATCAAAGGTCTAAGGATGTCATTAATCAGATTCTGAAAAAATGCAGGAGCATTAGTAAGACCAAAAGGCATAACCAGATTCTCAAAATGACCCACAGGAGTGTTAAAAGCAGTCTTCCATTCGTCACCCTCCTTCATGCGCAACAGATTGTATGCCCCCTTAAGGTCAATTTTAGAGAACCACTTGGCCCCCATTAACTGGTTAAACAGATCAGGAATCAATAGCAGTGGGTAAGGATTGCGTACAGTAATTTTGTTAATCTCACGAAAATCCAGACAAGGACGTAAACCGCCGTCCTTTTTTTTTACAAAAAAAAATCCAACCGCCACAGGAGACTTAGAGGGCCTAATGTGACCGGCGGCCAAACTTGTCTGTATGTATTCCTCCAAAGCCTTCCTCTCAGGAATAGTAAGGTTAAATAAACGACTTTTAGGAAGAGTCGCTCCAGGGACAAATTCAATAGAACAATCATAGTCTCTATGGGGAGGCAAAACCTGCGATTCCTTCTCAGAAAAAACTCTCCAAAAATCCTGAATAGGAACAGGCAATTCTCCCCTATCCAAAGCTGCAATACGCCCATTACAACACTTGTCATAACATTTATGGCTCCAGGATTTAATTTCACTGGTAGACCAATCCAGTACAGGATTGTGAAATTTTAACCAGGGCAATCCCAATATTACTGGAGAAGGCAAGTTATTCAACACTACCAAATCCAATTTCTCATGGTGAACACCATTAATAGTGAGAGGAAATTCACAGACCTTGAGAGTAATATTCTTCAAAGGGGAACCATCCACAGAAACCACAGCAATGGGGGATGATAAAGGTTCAGGTTTTAAATTGAGTCTTTCCACCAATCCCCCATCAATTACATTCAGAGTAGACCCGCAATCAACAAACACCCGAAATTCCATTAATTTTTCTGAGCAATCGTGGAAGCAGCTAAAAATATACCCTTGGAATTTAAACAGGCAATACAGGCGTGACTGACCATTTTTTTTTCTTTCTTCATACGAAGCTCACAACCTTTAATCAAATGACCAGATTTTCCACAATAGAAACACAAGCCTTCAGAAAATCGACGGTCTTTTTCTTGAGAGCGAGGTGCCACCGATCCAATCTCCATCGGTTCACCACTGTTAGTACACACATTCTCATAACCAGAAACTGACATAGCAGAGGATTTGCTCTCATTAACCCTTGCACGCAGTCTTCTATCCACCCGTATAGCTAATTGCATAGCCTGTTGCAAATCTTCAGGTGTAGGATAAGCAATTAGCAGGTCTTTAACCCTTTCACTGAGCCCAGCAAGAAATAGACTTTTCAGAGCAGAATCGTTCCACCCTGTTTGAGTAGACCAACGACGGAAATGAGTACAATATTTTTCCACATTACCTGATCCCTGTTTTAAACGTCTCAACTCAGTCTCAGCTGATGCGACACGGTCAGGATCATCATATAATAGTCCCAAAGCAGAAAAAAAAACTATCCTCTGATCTGAAGCATGTATCACTAGGTTGCAAAGAAAAGGCCCACTCCTGAGGCTGTTTGCGCAAAAGTGACATTATGAACCCTACGCGCTGGGATTCATCCCCAGAGGACTTAGGTCTCAAACGAAAATACAATTGACGCGCCCCTGGGCCTGTGTCGCGCTGCGTTGCGCATGCGGGAGCTTACCCGGAGCCGGATCTCTTGAGGGTTGTAGTCTCGTGGCGGTGATCCAGTCCGTGCCCAGGGAGTCAGACTAAGTGGCGCTGTATCAGCGGTAGATGATGGACGACTACGCCACCCGTTGAATGCAGCTATGGAGCTGCCGCTGCAGGGCAGCCCGCTGAGGCCGGTGGTAGGATAGTGCAGCGTAGATGGTATAACCCCCAACGGGAGGGGTATGGCCTCAGGGCAGCCGACGTGGATGATGGGGGTAGCAGGAACCACTCAGAGACGATGCGGTGTAGTTCAGGGTCTTTACTGGTGACAAAGATAGACCCTCCCGGAGTACTGGCTAGCGATTGGGGCCTGGTCAGTCCTTGAGCAGATGGGATCTCCCCTGGCCAGGCGGAGTTGTAGGCCTCCCAAACTGACTGTACTCTCCTGGCTACCTTGCTAGAGGTGGGTATAAGTAGCCCACGTCCCTGAGCGTACCGTGTGGTGCTCACCCGTATGGCCGGTGACTCGGGGCCTTCTAGTGGCTTCCGCTCCACGACGGCGGTGCTGGTCCCACACGTGTGACCGTGCCTTCGGGTTTCTTGGCCAGAGGACCTGAAATCCCCTGCCTGACGGATTCTGCTGCTGGGTAGGAGTTAGTCCCCACAGCCTCGGACTCCGGGTCCGGTAAGAAATCTTCTCAGTCAGGGCGAGCTCTGCAGCTGCCAGCCCCTGACTCTGTGTAACACTGCTCCCACAGAGCTCCTGTTGTTTCTTCCCATAGCTGCTTCTCTTCTCTGTCTCTACTTCTGGCATGGCCCAGGAGCTGGGCCCAGCCGGAGCCACAGCTCCCTGTCAGCCCTCCTGGCTGAACTCTCCCTCTGAACTCTCTAACCCTGCCTCAGCCCCAGGTTTATACAGGGGAAGTTCTTCCCCTCCCAGGACTGGGCAGGAGGTGTGGCATGCACAGGATCCCTGACCAAGAGACCTCCCACCTGCTCTCAGACATAACATTGCTTGTTACTGTGGAAACCAGACCCCTGGGGTGCCACATTCCCCCCTAGTGAAATTTAGTACTCCGGGACTAAACATATTTTTTTTGTAAAACATAACAAGTAAAAACAGAAACAGTACAATAAAGAAAACACATAAAGATGGTTACGGCGTGTCCGCAACCGGGTGCAGTCTTTGAAGGAAACAAAGGTGTCCATTTCACCAAAACAGGGAGACGTAACCAGGTAGGGGTCTGTCCTGCCCCGAGTCCTTAACAGTCTTTTAGTCCATCCTGGGTTACGCTCCACTAACTGTACAAAGGATTCCCGGTAAATCCACCAAGGACTCCTATAAATTACTAGAAACACATAATTATTTACAGGATATGGCCGCTCTCAGTCCTCGGCCAGTGGGGATAAGGATTGGCTGCTCACAGTCCTCAGCCTGGTAAGGGATAGGGGATGGCTGCTCACAGTCCTCAGCCTGGTAAGGGATAGGGACACACGGGGAACAATTCACTAATCCCAACGGGGACCATATTTTAATTAGCAGAAGTCCTTGTACCCTAACGGGTAACTATGTACAGCTCTTTATTCACGCTACTTCCCTTCAGTAGCTATGTCCTCTTTGTGCTCCCTCCTGACGGTAGTCCTCAGACCCGTCCGGGTCCTCTTGGCTTTCCTCGTATTGGTAGTACTGCAGCTCCTCCTCGGTTAGCTGGGTTAGTATCTCTGCGACAGTCCTCCTCCCAGGTGGCCAGGGCTTTACCTCCCTTTGGGCTGCCCCGGTTAATTGGGCCACCAGGATGCTCACTTTTTGCTCCTCTGTGAGGGGGTACACCTGGAAGAGGCTATCCAGCTTTTCTCTAAAGTCATGCAGGGTATGTGACTCCCCTGAGTACTGGGGTAGCCAGGCTGCCCCCGGGATATAGGGCATGGTGAAAGGCATGACGCAACGGCGGTGGCGCTGGCGGGGGTTGAAGCGGTGAAGCTCTCCTCCGTATCCGACATCCTTCTCCCCCCTAGTGGACCGTGGCCTACCTTGCGATGATCCTCTTCCGTAGGCCGCGGCTCCGCAGTGGATTGTCAGGGTTGAGGACCTTCCGTCGCGCTCCTGTGACGTCAGCGTCTGCTGGGCTCCTTCCAGGACCTTACGCGACGTCTGGACGTGAGGCGGGGCTTCAGTTCTCGCGCGCTTTTGGAGTCCACGCCCCTCTTCTTCCCGCGCGGCGTCTTCAAGATGGCGTCCAACGGCGGGAAAACTCCACGGAAGGCGGGAAGAAGGCTGAAAATGGCGCCGGATGGCGGGAATCTTCACCGATGGCGGGAAGAAGGCTGAAGATGGCGCCGGATGGCGGGAATCTTCACCACTGGTAAGTTTGAACAGTCTTTTTCAGGCACGCAGTACCCGGTGGTTGCGGGCACGAGAGGTGACTCTTGGTCTTCCTTTCCTGGGGCGGTCCTCATGTGAGCCAGTTTCTTTGTAGCGCTTGATGGTTTTTGCAACTGCACTTGGGGACACTTTCAAAGTTTGCCCAATTTTTCGGACTGACTGACTTTCATTTCTTAAAGTAATGATGGCCACTCGTTTTTCTTTACTTATCTGCTTTTTTCTTGTCATAATACAAATTCTAACAGTCTATTCAGTAGGACTATCAGCTGTGTATTCACATGACTTCGGCACAACACAACTGATGGTCCCAACCCCATTTATAAGGCAAGAAATCCCACTTATTAAACCTGACAGGACACACCTGTGAAGTGAAAACCATTTCCGGTGACTACCTCTTTAAGCTCATCAAGAGAATGCCAAGTGTGCAAAGTGTTATGTTCTGCTACCAGAGCTAAGGAAAGAGAGGAGATCTGTCCCTACGATAGAACTCAGCTTAATCCCTACGATGTAACATGGGACCTGATCCTGCGATCAGACCTGCTAAAGTCCTAAGCTAGTCTGTACGGAGACCTATAGATGTGGGGAAGGAATCCCTACAAGTATTAAGGACTGGGAGGAATATGGGACACCTCCTAACAGAAATAGTAGCAGACAGACGAACAAACAAAATATATAGAACATAGAGGTCAGTAGACCAAGCAAACTAACAGAGCAAGACACAGAGCACAGGCTAGCTAGAAAGTAGATATACAATGAAGTCCAGCAAAGCCAGAAGGGCGGAGCAGGCTTAAATAGGCCAACAAGGTCATGTGACCAGCAAAGGAAAAAAAACCTAAGAGCAAGGTTCTAACACAAAGCAGTCATCAAAGCAAAAGGTGGCTACTTTGAAGAACCTAGAATATAAGACATATTTTCAGTTGTTTCACACTTTTTTGTTAAGTATATAATTCCACATGTGTTAATTCATAGTTTTGATGCCTTCAGTGTGAATGTACAATTTTCATAGTCATGAAAATACAGAAAAATCTTTAAATGAGAAGGTGTGTCCAAACTTTTGGTCTGTACTGTATATATATAAAAAAACCTGCAATGTGAGCTGGAGCCCCCCATGTCCCAGTAAGGCTTTTACATTCAGCCATGTTATATTCCAATGAGTATACATTGGGTCTATTTCATCAATGTGTGCTGTGGAAGTAATGGCGCTATATAAGTGAATAAAATAAATAAATAAAAATAAATGAAAATTTGCGATTTATTGAAGTCGCTTTTTTTGTCTTGTGTTATTTGCTGACATTTTTGCGACAAATTCTTCAAAACGGCACACGTGGTTCATGAATTTGGTGAAAAATCCAAAATGCTCTTTCTTTTAACTTTAACTGTTTTTGGCGACTTTTCAGCACCAGCAGTTGCAAATCCTTTAAAACGTTGCATAAATGTGCCAAATTGAAAACCACCAGAAACCTTATTCCAGACAGGGACTGGAATGAGATATGCCAAAAAAATGCAACATTTGGTAAAAGTTGAATTTCATGAATCTTTCTAAAACATCTGGATAAGCAAAAGAAAAAAAAAGACTTAAAAAGGATGATAGCTTTAAAAGTGGCACAAAACTTCTAAGAATAAGGTGCAAATACTAAAACCACTACTCAAATTACTCCAGAAAACTGGGCCATTTTTTCTGGATTTATACATTTTTTCTTTTGAAAGTTTATTCAGACTTTTCCAGGAATTGTTTTATTTTAGGCACAGGATGTATTCGTTAGCATAAGCAAATGATACTTTACAGAAACAATAGCTAATGAAATCTGAATTGTGACTATAGATCATTTAAGAAGACATATAAGATGTTTTATCTTAAAGGTGGATGAGGGTGGGGCTGTCAGATTAAAGACTACAATGCCAAAGTTAGGATGTGATTTGTGTAATCTTATCTCTGAGTTTCTCCTTACAACTGTTGGTAATTACAGTGACAATAATGTTGTCAAAAGATCAATTTGTCAGGAAGCTAAACAAAACAGTTCAATGATAAAATCACTTATACCATGCAATGATGGATGTAATCATGGAAAATATTGTACAAGTTCGATTTATCCCGTCATTAGATTTTGGGAGTTTTTCATCACTGAGGTTAGGCAGCAGTAGACAAAAAAAAATATAGAAACCCGCTTTAACATTAATTTAAAAAAAAAAGTAATTGTTTTTAAAAATTTAAAAGTTAAATATTTATTTTACTATTCAAACATTTTTCCCGATCTCAATGCTTGATCTACACAAAATCTGATCTTTTTAGCTTTCAAATGGTTGGTACAAATGTATTATAATAATTAACATAAAAAGTGATCAGACCAGAGGCATAGCTAGCGCATTCAGCACAGTGGGAGGCAGAGCACATCTCAGAGGTCCCCACCCCGTGCAGAGGCGCACCCTAATTATAGTGGGCACCTCCATAGAAAAAATCACTATACAAAGCCAAAGACCACCATAAAGTGGTAGGTACCGATTCTGCAGTCTCTCTGATTGAAGTCAGTCACTTTTCCCATGTTTTCCATCTGGTGCAGACAGCCACAGAGACTTCTTCCAGTCTGTCTGCAAAGTTTGTCAGAGAGATACATTTCACTTCTCTCATTTCCAGCACTTTACCCATCTCTTCCTAAGTTACACAAGCTCCTCATCCTTCTGCCGATCCCAATTTTGTGCCTGTTGTTGCTCCATTTTCTCCAATTCCTGCACCTACTGTGTGTCATGGTGGTAACCTAAATACTGAACTTCAGAAATGTAAATGTCCCCCTAATGAATAATAATAATCAGCATGCCCCCTTTATAAGTAATAGAAGTTCCCCCTTAAGAGTAATAATGCCCCATAAAAAATAAATATATAATAATATTTGCACTCACCTAACCCTGAGATCCCAACAAGTGTAGCAATCAAGTCTTCTTCTCCAAGTCCCTACCCTTCTACTCATTATGAAAAGTGGCTCATTTCTCTGCCAAAGATGTTAATGTTATTGGCTTCCTGTAGACGCGCATACAGTTTAAAACGGAGATTGCCCAATGATGAGGGTACGCCCCAACTTGCAAGTAAGCCTAGGGCTACCTCCCCCTTTTTGACAGTACATCACACTATTCAATCTGTATACAGAAGCCTGGAGCCAGGATACATTTACCATATCAGTGGGTTAAATGCAATCTTTCAATATTTATTTTGGCTAATTTCCTACATTTTGTTCTGTTTTCTGGTTCACATATATTTCCTTTCTTTAAAATCCTCCAAGATACCCTAAAACTGTTTCTATGAGATATTGGGCAGCCTTTGTCCAAAGCTCAATTGTTCTTAACAGAGTTCTCCTTATTGCCTGTAGGGACTCAGGTGTCTATTCAGGTGCTCTAGCTTGCCGAAATGTGAGACCTGCTCATTTCATGGAAATTTTTCTAATGTTGAGTAAAGGTGAGCCCAAGGTGAAACGTTCACGTGTGAATTAGGAAACTGCACCTACACCTACGGTAATAATTTGATATTTGCTAGCCAAAGATTACCTCCTCTTAAAAGTGGGACTCATTTGGTCATAGAGAGAGCTGCGAAAAACTCCAATTCCACAGAGATCGATCATCAGTGACAGATTAGTTTGATGCCTCGTGTTTGGTCAGAATCTGCGGCAACACTATAGTAAGTGGAGTAAAACAAAAGAAAAGAGCCGGAGCATAAGTTAATATACATGCAATGTGTAGGAGCACGTTCACACTGGCCATTTCACAGACAAAACCCAAGGAAAACAAAACAAAATGAGCAAAAACCCTGTAATAAGTAAATAGTAATAGTACATAAATGACATAGGGAACTTAGTTAACACTATTTTGATCCAAGAGCGTAAAAGCCATCCCACTGTGACAAGTTGTACCCAGTCAGGATGGTCATATCTCTAATATTGAAACCACATTTTGTGTCAGCCGATCTCAATATACAGTAGATAAGGGCAGAGCAGGAGCCAGACTTGACTGTTCAGACACCTGCACATGTGAAGCACCCTATGTTATTTACATGTACTATTACTATTTACTTACTACAGGGTATATGCTCCTTTTGTTTTTTCTCTTGGGTTTAGTAAGTGCTGATTCTGAGACATGGAGACTTGGGGCCCATATGAGAAGACCAATACTATTAAAGTTAGGAGCCCTGTCGGAGATTTTGCATTGAGGATTCAAGCTACTTCTCAAAAGTGCAACAATCCAAAATCCAGGCCCTCCTACCTATTATGTGCTCTTTATAATTGTTACGCACATGGTTGTGGAACCACTGTGTCGTGGTCGGGAGAGAGCCTGGAGGGGCGTAACTAAGCTGACACTTGGTTCTTCAGTAGAGCCCCTGATGTTGTGGTTAGACTTGAACCCAGGGGGATGCCAGGTGCTACTCCAGGACGGCAGCTGACCCCCAAAGAGGCAGGGAAGCAGGAACAGGAAGACCATGGAACGTGCAACTGGTAGACAGGTACTGGATGGGGTAGACTGGGCAGACTCGGGTGCAGGATCACAGGTGCTGGTTCAGACTGGGCAGGTGAGGTTATTGGCACAGGTGCGGACCAGATGGATCAGGATCAGGACTACACACAGGCAGGATGAGTTTGGGTATAGGAACAACAGGCGGACTGGATGAGGTGCAGACAGAGTGGACTGGGTCATGAACCAGGACGGACAGGATCGGATACAAGGAACACGAGAACAGAGACCTTACAGCTAGGTAGCAGGAACTCATTGATACTAGTAAAGTTGCTAAGGCATCTCCCATTTGGGGAAGGTGCCTTACATACCCAACGTCTCCCACCCATTGGCTGGAGACATTTTTAGAAGCATGTGAGGCTCCTTTAAGAAGCAGGGAACATGCTCCCTAAGCATTCTCCCAGGAGACCTGCTTGCCGTGCACAGGCCATGGAAGGAGAGAGACGCCGGGGAAGAGTGGACGGGTAAGTGAACATGCCGGCATCCCTGCAGGGGGGAGGAAGTGAACATGTGCAGGGGAGCCAGTGCTGTTCTAACAATATTACTGGTGTCGTTTTATGATGTAGAGTGGCACTTGTAAGCCCTCGGCATCAGGATTTTCATGCACGTGCAACTGCCACCCTTGCTCCCCTTCTATATGTTTTGGAGTAGTTGGAACAGATTGCTATATAAGCATTCACCTTGCATTGTTAAACTTTCATTACAAGTATAGCTGGGAGGGACACAGACAGAAAAGGACCCCTGTGCAAGAACAGTATATGTGCTCTCTGCAGTCCAATAGTTTATCATAATGCATTGTGTTTATGACAAAAGCTGGAGATAGAAGTTGGCCCCCTTACCTCTTTGGCCCCTGTGCATCTTCGTAAATTGCACCAATGGTATGTCCGACCCTGCTCTATAGGCTTGATTGGGAAAATCCTAATCCAAGTATATAAACCCATCCTGACTCTAGTATAGTCCCAGATGTTGATGCAATCCTTTATCAAGGTAAACAGAAAATCCATTAGTAGCACTTTGCGTTTAATGTCTAGAATAAGAAGGTGAAAAGCTATAACAAGGTATTCTCTGAGCACATCCTGATTACTCACAATACAGCAGGGAACACTTATAAGATTACTTTAACCAGTTGGAGGTGACAGGGTGTGAAAAATGGGGGAAGGGTAAACTCTTGTCTTCTCCTTTCTATAGAAGTGTTAAGACATTTTGGATTAATAGAATATTTGCTATTCAAATATTGACAATGGCCACTGGCATAATTATTCATAGCAACTTCATGGGGGTTCAGTGATTTCGGATGGCTGAAGAAAATAGGCACAGTGGTATTTAGGATGCATATCTTTCTATATCAACATAGAAGAGGTGCTCCCAACTCGGACATGTCCAATAGCTGCAGGTCCAACCAACCTGTGTGTGCTAAATGTAGAGTCTTTGGAATATGCAATATATGCATTAATTGTAGCAGGATGGGTAGCGATGAGCAAATAGATTCGAGGTTGATCAAATTTGCAACAAAGTGGAGAAAAAAATTCAGATCCAACCTTCTCTTGGTCACCTGTCACTCCCTCTGGTCTGCCCTTTGGTCTGACCTTTTCTTTAGACATTCTGTCGCTCCCTCGGTTCACTCTTCTCTTCTGGCATCTTTGGTGGTTATAACTAAGTCTTGCAGCTTCGTGACGTCTTGCAGCAACACACGTCCTGATGTCCCATGAGCCTAGCACAACGTCATGATGCCAGAAAGTCTAGTCAGTTCCAGGGGTACCAAAGATACAATAAGAAAGCACAACAGCACACTGTAAGGGCCAAGACATATGCAAATACTGAGAACATAAGAGCTAAACCGCATCATTGCTAAATAAAATGCACTTGCAAAAAATGAAGGCTCTTGGCCCATAAATTGGCCAATTCATGTATGCCCATCAACCATGACAAGGTGGCCTCCGCATGATGGGTATCTATCCTCCTAAACATGCCTCTCTTGGGCTATAAGCCTAAAATGGCCTACAATGTAAATGGGCAAGCATGCCTCTCTTGGGCTATAAGCCTACAAATTTTAGTGGGCAGGTAGAAACCAATGTGACGCTCACAGCCCTCCCTGGGAGATGGGGTACTCGGAGCCGGGTCAGATGTTGGGGGAAGCAGTCGTGGCCTGGACCCGTTCCGTGCCCAGGGCCGTCACATAAAAGTAATGGGCTATCAGGGTTGAGTGGTTATTATCGACTACGCCACCTGTGGTGTCTGGTGATGGCCACCAGCGCTGCAGCAGTCCTCTGAGGCGGAATGTAGTGGCAGCTGTAGATGGTGCTACTCCCCATAGACGGAGCAGGGCCTCAGGGCAGAGAGGCGGATGGAGGGAGTAGTGGTGAGAAGTGCTGGTGCTGTGCGGTGCGATGCAGAAATAAAGGGACCAGAGGCCATAGGGGTAGACTTCCAGGGTTTTTACTCACGGTAGAGCATGCAGCTGCAAGGCTTCTCCCTGCTCCTCACGGGGCTCTGTGGCCACCAGGACCGGGGGTCCGACAACCTCCCAGTAATTCAGGTACTTTAGTCAGGACCCCGCACCAGAGTGTTCCTAGACTTCAAACTAAGTCCTCTCCTATCCGTGTGTGTAGAAAGGCCGGGTCTCCCTCTGGACTATGCACAGAACAAGGGTACGGGTGGCAACTCCGCTCCGTCCGTTACCCGGTGGGATCCACTGAGCCTTCCGGGCTTTCCTGACTAGGACGTGAAGTAGCAAAGTCAGGTGTCGGCGGCCGGTACCCCTCTTGCAGCAGGAATCCCTCTGACTAGGCCAGAATAGCGAGGACAAGTGGCGTATGCCGCTCCGTCTGCATCCCCCTGGGATCCTTTTGTGGTGGAGCTAGACTCCTCTGCTCCAGGCCTTCTTGGGTAGGGACCTTGACCGGGTAGAGACAGACGTTAACTCTAACCAGCTCCTCGACTCAAGGCCAGAGTACGAGGACCGTGTCCCCATCAACTGCAAGTTCACATAGAAAGCCACGTTCAGCGATGAAGATCACAATCAAAAGACCATAAGCCCAAGATGGCTGGCTATTAAATATTAATTTTTGTTGTGTAACCTACATGTGCGTCCTCCACCCTCACCCACTACCAGGTTCCCCCTAACTTTTGGTTCCCCCATCTCCTCTTATCCTGGATGGGGCAGCACCCTGGTGCATATTAGCCCCCCCTACAGGTGGGAGAAGTGTAGTGTTGGATGCGGAGGTGGGGTCCTGACAGTTGCACCATCCTTACCTCGAAGGAGAGATACCACACCCCATTAAAGAGGTGCAGTATCCCTGTGGCGATCGAACCCTCAGGGGCACCACACCAACACTACTTAAAAGCACCCTTTGGCTGATGGGTGGAGTGCAGCATCAGAAAAGGAGGCAGTCAAAACCTCCATGGTAAACTGCAAGAAAGCAAAACACCTGACCAGGACCTGCTGTGCTTTCTTGTATGCTATGCAGTCATTGCAGCTTGCACCTGTTTACACTATATGGGGGTACCAAAGATGTCATGAAAAAATACCAGATTGGTAGGAGTGCCACATGGGAGCTGGAGAGAGGTGAGTAATAATTCTTATATATTTTTGCCCTACATTTATTAGGCTCTGGGGTTCTAGACAGACAGAACAGACTCCAGAGAATAATAAGGCACATTCGATTCATATCAAGTAAATTCAAAGCAAATCAAGTCTCCTGGACGTAATCCAAAAAATCTGCCAAATTAAAATTTTGGTAGATTTGCTCATCTCTAATACTGGAAAACCAACAGAATTAACTATGAGAGTTCAAAATATGGAATCCGCGTAATTTCTGAATAATTTATCTGTTATTGAAGAGTGAAGAAAAATATTCACCTTGTACGTCACAACATCATTACCATAGAAATACCTCAAGAGCACTGCTTCCTGGCCCTTTGGGTAGGATTAAGGATACTATGGTACTAGGCTTTAATATGAGAAATTGTTATAATTCCATTCAGAGAGCTCAGCAATCCTAGCCTGTTATCTTATTTCTGTTTATTGCATGGGCACTTTGTTTTGTCAAAAGAATTTTCAAGGTACATTGACATTACGTTAATGGAAACATTACTTTATAGATGATCATTGATCCTTAATGGTAGGGCATTGAATGGGCACCAAGGTGGCTCAGTGGTTAGCATTACAGCATTGCAGATACATGGTGCTTCAGATCCCACATCTGCAAGGAGTCTGTATGTTCTCCCCGTGTTTGCGTAGGTTTCCTCCAGGTTCTCCGGTTTCCTCCCACACAACAAATACACACTTATAGGGATTGTGAGCCCCAATGGGGGCAGTGATGATGTTTGTAAAGTGCTGTGGTATATTATGATACTATATAAGTACATTTAAAAGTGATCAATTATTTTTCTCAGAGACCAAATATCATGCTTATTGGGAGCCAAAATTGGTCATAGAATGGTCAAGGTGTAGTTTACACAGAATATTATTATTATTTATTTCAGAGCACCATTGATTCTATAGTGCTGTATATGTAAAAAGGGGTTTACATACAAAATAAAAATATAAATTACATTTGAACAAACTGTGAAAAACTGTTACAGAAGGGGAGGACCCTGCCTTTGTGAGCTTACAGTCTATCGGGTAATGGGGAAGTAGGTTGGTTAAATGGGTTCTCCAAGAATGCGAGAAAATGGCCCCTGTCACGTAATTCAAATGGCAGCCTGTCCTAAACACGTGAAACACAGCTCACAAGATGTGTGTCTCAACTGACAGAGGAGATGTATTGTCAGCACATATTTTGGTGAGCTGCTGGAGAAGTGCTGGAGAAGAATTGTGACAAGAAAATAAATAAGTCTTCTCCTTGGCTGACAGAACACAAAGGATTTTTTTCTCCAGCCTTAGTTGTCAGTGCTCAGTTAGCCGAGGAAAAGATTTATTTTTCCTCCTGTCACAGCTACCGTTTGGAATATGTGACAGGGACTATTTTATTACATTGTTGGAAAACCCCTTTTAGTCCTCAATTAATCTAATACCAAAATGACCAAAATGGCCAACTGATCTTCCAGAAAAAGTATCCACATGGCAAAAAATTATGTTAGATAATTATCATTATTGATTGTCTTATGTAAATATCCTCTTCAGAGAGAAAGAGAACTAGAACTCTAGTGAGACCAATTGGATGTAGCAATCGTAAGAGTCCATGTTGACCCTTTATTGAGCCTTGCCACATGACTTAGGTTAAAAAGACAAATCAGACACTCAATTTGGGGGACACATGTTTTGGGATGTTTTTCCCTTCATTCTAAGTCATGTGGTAAGGCTTATTAAAGGGTTAATATTGACTTTTAGGATTGCTATCCCCTATAGGTGGCACTGGAGTTCTAATCTTCTTCCTTTCTGAAGAGGATATTTGAACATTTTATTTCCCACAGGAGCATTGGATGGTCTATAAGTCTTACTTATGGCTTGGCACTCTCCACAAGGAGAAATATTCCTCCTTAAACACCCTATAGATTGTCAGCGAATAAATGGTCTTAGAGAAGAAGAGGGTTGTCAAAAGAATACAGAATCTGTTTTTCTGTGTATAACTATTTTCAGTCCTTTAAGAATGGATGTAAAGATATTAAAAATGAAATTCATTCTGATTCTTAAGCTGACGATATATGATAAGTAGCTATCGACCGAACTATTGTTCATTCGATACCTATCTCTTCTGACTCCCCCATACGCGGGAACACTTAGCTGAGCCGAGATTTCCTGTGTTCTCTACAAGAAAGACACTGCCAGAATTAAGGGTCAATTGTTCATCTCCCCACAAAACAAAAGGATCAGAGGATTGCATTCCAACCACCCAATTCATATGACCTCCAACATAAACTGGTTTGGCCACCCTTAGTTGAATGGGTCTGGAGGCCATTATTGTGGAGGGTTTGAAGTGTGATAGTGTAAAGCGGCACCTGAAGGCGAACTATTTTTTAGCATTATGGAGCTCTCTGTCCTCTATATATTTAGCTAAATGTGCTGCTTCCCTGGAAAAACGCTTCATTAATCAATAGTGGGGTTTATTTGGTTCTGAGGACTTACGATTATTGACTCACTATGGGCATGGTAGTTGTGCACTGCAGAAGAAGGTCAGGCTCATCCATATTGTGAAATGACCAAAAATAGAGTTTAAATAAAAAGTGCTAAAAAATTGTGATCTCCCATATCAATATATAGATATACAATATATGTCCAAAATAAAAATGTGCACATATTGAATGAGAACAGAACAAGTCCGAGACATCACAGCTCATCTTGTGCAGGCAAGTGTCAGCATGAAGTAGTGACCTATTGTATACGGTACACTGAGCTAATGAGCTGCTTTACAAACTGCAGATCTGAATGGTAGTAATTGTGTGTCCACAAAAAATGGATTTTCTAATGGCTTTTAGTTTACAGAAACTCCTGCATCTGGTTTAGAAAGTGGGATCCATTTTTCAAACATAGCACTGCTTGATTAATTGCATTGATTTGGGAAGTTTAGGTGTGAGCTGGGAAGAAGTTTTGCAGAATTTAGCATCCATTGTAGGGGAAAAAAATCATCTCCCCCTCCTAAATCCCAGACAGGGGAGGTCTGGAGACATCTGAGAGGAGGAGTCCTGGGCACTGGAGTAAAAAGCAGCCGGGGTTCGACTGGTCTTGCATTTACTCCTGACTTCTGCTCCAGGAGAGGAGAACAAGAGACACTTTCACTGCAGCTCTGCCAGACGGTGGCCAAATGGATCTATTATAATATGAATTTTAACCTTTTTTTGCATTGTCTGCTTAGCTCTGTATTCAAGGATTTATATATTTAATACTCTTTGCACTTTTTACATTTTTTTCCCGCTACTATAAAAGTTTATGTAACTTAACTTTTTGGCTGGACGTAAAGTTGACATTGACTTCATCATAACGCTAAGAATGTCCCCTTCCGGGAATTTTTATTTCTTTTTAATGGCTTTGGGACTGTTGATCACTCTGCCCAGGGCAAAAAGTGCAGCATGTGAGCCTGTAAGGATTCCCATGTGCAAGTCAATGCCTTGGAACATGACTAAGATGCCCAACCATCTGCATCACAGCACCCAAGCCAATGCTATATTGGCCATTGAGCAGTTTGAGGGCTTATTGGCCACTGAATGCAGTCATGACCTCCTGTTCTTTCTTTGTGCCATGTATGCCCCTATATGCACCATTGATTTCCAGCATGAGCCTATTAAGCCATGTAAATCAGTCTGTGAGAGGGCAAGAACAGGCTGTGAACCCATTCTCATCAAGTATAGGCATACGTGGCCAGAGAGCCTGGCATGTGAAGAGCTACCTGTCTACGACAGAGGAGTCTGCATTTCTCCAGAGGCAATTATCACAGTGGAACAAGGAACCGGTAAAGTTTTACGTTTTTGTATATACATACTATTGTTTTAAATTTTTCAATTTATGAAGGAAAAAGTGGCAAATGGGTAATGGGGTCAACATTTACAAAGTAGCAATTATAGCAAATGCTCTAGATATTTCTTTAAACCTTGTAAGAGCATAAGAGTATCTCAACAGGTAGATAAAACTTAATATTGCCAAAAGATGGTCAGTGATTATTTGGTAGATTGATAATTTGTGAATCTATGAGTCCAAAACAATTGGTTCTGACTGACGAAAATTAATCCATCAATCAGAATATTTAGGGCCAGTCTAACAATAAATTATTATTATTATTATTATTTCTACAATTTTAGTGTTTATCAAGTGGCCAAAATGTTTTCATGTGAGTCAGTTGATAAACTCCAAATATTTTCTGAAGGAGAAATAATTTTTAATTCATTTCATCTGAATGTGAAACGTTATCATGAACTCTATTGTTCCTTATCAGATCTTAAAGTGTATAATAGACTTTTCTTTTAGGGTCCCCATTCACGTTAGACAAAAATTGCTTGAACCCTCCAATATCAGCTGGATTGTCGGACAGTCTAATGTGTATGGGTATCTCCCAACTCCCCCCCCCCCCCACAGATGATGTTGAGGGAGAGAATGATTGCCAATGGTCAATTCTTTTTTTCTCAAGGAGATAAACTTCTGCCAGAGGAGTCTGACAGTGGCTCCTTTATAAAGAACACAGGGACACTTTAAAAGCCCCAATACACTTTAAGCTAATGTTAGCTGAACCCGCCAGTATTGATGGGCTTGGTTGACTGTCTAATGCGTATGGATGCAATGGCCGACTGATTCTGCCAATAAATTCGACATTCTATAACTAATACATCGTAACTTTAAAAATATGATTTTTTTATGATACACAATTTCTTGAAATTACTGACTATAAAATGTAGCGAAATCGTCAAACTGAGTAGCCTGACTAATATTACCTATTAGATCTCAGAGATCACAGCAATGATGTCACTGTTTAAAACTGATGACAACACTGTATTGATGCACACCAATCTATATAGTGTGTTTCTGTATTTTCCTGTATCCCCCATGAATTGCTGAGATATCTGAATATATGTTCATAACTATTTGTTGACTTTTATGACCCTGAGAAGTCTATTATCATTCATAGTCTTCCCTTATACTTGTCAGTATAAGAGCTCACTCATACACCTATGAATCATGTACGTGTTTTATTCATGTCCTTTACAGATAGAACATGTACCCATAAGGCTTGGGCTACACGGCGACTTTGGCAGTGACACCTGTTGCGCGAAAATTGCAGCAAAATACAAGTGAACGGGGTCATATTGCTACCCTGAGGGTAGTGTAACAAGCAATTCGCGAGAAGTCGAACCACGTCAGAGTTTTTGTGATTTACTTGTCACAGTCACAATATCTTCGAGGTCACAGTGTGACCCAATTCATTTATATGTTGCGGCGATGTAGCAGCGACACCTAGCGAACTTTGGTTGTGCAACAGCTGTAATGGCTAAAGTCGGTACGTAGCTCTAGTCATAGATTCAATAGAACAACACATGTCTTTATTTTTTGTGGACAGAGTGGTCCTGAAAAAAAAAGGAGAAATGTCTGTTTTTTTTTTTTATCTGAGTCACCAATCAAAATCACCTATACAAGTCTATGGTTCCGTGAAAATCACAGACAGTACACATTGCCATCCATGTGCTCTCCATTTTTAACATTAAACAGGATAGGAGAAGCTTTGCAATTGATTTATTTATTTTTTCAGAGAAAACCACTGACGATAAAAATGGACACACTGACCAAACAGACCGTTTTTGCACACCAAAAAAAATCATTGATGTCTGAATGAGACCTAATGCTTATGTGAAATCTTTTGTTATGCTTTGTCTTCACATAAAGATATAGATATTAAAAGCTCATTTTTAGAATGAGAATAAAGCCCAACAGATGACCTTGGAATAGATTGATAAAGGACATGTCATCATGAAAAGTTTCAGGTGATGCCCATGGCAAGTGATGGACTATTTTGCTTAATCACAATGTCAAACCTAGATGTCACATAATGTATAGAATAGTGGAAAGAGATATTGGGATAGTGGAAGTTTACACAGTGTTTTTCTGTAGTTTTGCAAGCACAGCCTTCCTACTTTTGCCAAAAATTTACATAAACATAATTCTAGAGAATACTTATCTCACCAGATAACAACATTCTACATAATGAAAACTTCTAAAGTTGGCCATAGACACAAAGTCACGGCTACGATCGTGACAAGTATAGTGATGCCAAACTGCTTTTGAACCATATACTTACAGTCAGAATACTTTCATGGAAATAAGCAGACTTTTCCATTTTCAATCCCTAAATCTGGAATTCTTGCAGAGGAGAAGCTAAAGGCTCATGGTCTCTAGCGCAAAGGTTCAGCATTGCCCCCCCCCCTCCTTCTGTCCTAACCAATATGCAAAACCAAAATTGCATTGTGTATACATTTGTGTGTACATCAAGATGTACAAAGTTACCACAGTACTGTATGGAACCCTACTATACTTTCCCATGCCTCCCATGTCATATAGGCACATACTGAGATTTTTTTTTATATGAATGTTTCAGTAATAAAAAAAATGCATACTAGAGGGGTGTCCTATTGGACAAATAAATATGTACCTGTAGTTTGGCTATTCTGTCATTCTAATTTGTTTTTGGCAAAGCTTTTTGACCCCCAACTTAATCCAGATTCCAGACTAGTAAAAGCAGCGTAGACCCTAGCTCAAACTCTAAAATTAGTTAGATCAGACCCCAAAATTAATTTAGCGACCAGAACAGACTCCAAAATTAAATTAGACCCTAGACAATACCCTAAAATAAATTCAGGCACCAAAACAAGCCCCTTAATAAAGATTCAGACCCCCCAAAGTTAACTCAGACCTCAGATCAGACCCTAAAATAAATCCAGTCTCTCCAAGACCTTAATAAATTGAAACCCCAAACCATACACCAAAATCACTTCAGACCTCAGACCAGAACTCTGTGTTTATTTACTGCTCCTCGCTCCCGTTCTTGCAAATACAATGGGTTTGACTTCTTTTAAACATATCTGTCAGAGCAAAAGACATATCATATACTTACAGCAGAGGCATTCCCAGAAAAATTATTAATAATTATGTGAAACCTTCCTAGAGAGGGCCCCTGAACAAAGATGCATTACCGACGAAACTGATTTGATCACTTCCTCTGAGGATCATCGCTATGTGAATAACAAGACAATGCAATCTTAATTTGACCTTAAGTGAAGGCCCTCACCTTGACATTTCTTTAAAGAAGACCTCTCACTTGCCCAAAAAATGTAGTTAAATACCTTGTAAAAATTTCTGAGCTAGCTCCCCGGATTCTGATGTTTTTTTGTTTTGTTTTGCACTATATTGTTCCATTGTAGAGATATTCAAATTTGTTCCTTTTGGAGACTAATATGTGAAATCTCTGCTTTAAGTCCAAGTTGGCGTTTCTTCAGAGTCTTTTCTGGCGCCTTCACCCCTCATCCCAGACGATGCCAACCATAACTCCGAAGCATCTGAGACTACTGCTGTGATTGATAGTGTGGCACCCCAGGGGTCTGGTTTCCACAGTAACAGCAATGTTATGTCTGAGAGCAGGTGGGAGGTCTCTTGGTCAGGGATCCTGTGCATGCCACACCTCCTGCCCAGTCCTGGGAGGGGAAGAACTTCCCCTATATAAACCTAGGGCTGAGGCAGGGTTAGTGAGTAGAGAAGAAGTAGAGACAGAGAAGAGAAGCAGATATAGGAAAAGAACATCAGGAGCTCTGTGGGAGCAGTGCTATAAGGAGTCAGGGGCTGGCAGCTGCAGAGCTCGCCCTGACTGAGAAGCTATCACCGGACCCGGAGTCCGAGGCTGTGGGGACTAATCTTTACCCAGCAGCAGAAACCGACCGGCAGGGGATTTCAGGTCCTCTGGCCAAGAAACCCGAAGGCACGGTCACACGCGTGGGACCAGCACCGCCGTCGTGGAGCGGAAGCTACTAGAAGGCCCCGAGTCACCGGCCATACGGGTGAGCACCACACGGTACACTCAGGGACGTGGGCTACTTATACCCGCCTCTAGCAAGGTAGCCAGAAGAGTACGGTTAGTTTGGGAGGCCTACAACTCCGCCTGGCCAGGGGAGATCCCATCTGCTCAAGGACTGACCAGGCCCCAATCGCTAGCAGTACTCCGGGAGGGTCTATCTTTGTCACCAGTAAAGACCCTGAACTACACCGTACCGTCTCCGAGTGGTTCCTGCTACCCCCATCATCCACGTCGGCTGCCCTGAGGCCATACCCCTCCCGTTGGGGGTTATACTATCACGCTGCACAATCCTACCACCGGCCTCAGCGGTCTGCCCTGCAGCGGCAGCTCCTTCGCTGCATTCAACGGGTGGCGTAGTCGTACAACATCTACCGCTAATACAGCGCCACTTAGTCTGACTCCCTGGGCACGGACCGGGTCACCGCCACGAGACTACAACCCTCAACAGATCCGGCTCCGGGTAAGCTCCCGCGTGCGCAACGCTGCGCGACACAGGCCCAGGGGTGCGTCAATAGCATCTAGGAGGGAAGGGTGAAAGCACCAGAGAAGACTCTGAAGAAACGCCCTCTTTTACTCCAAGCAGAGATTTCACATACTGTGCTCCAAAAGGAACAAATGAGAATATCTTTGCAATGGAGTAACGCAGCTTAAAACGGAAAAGAGAGGCAGAATCAGGAGAGCTCAGGGACTTTTCCAAGGTATTTAACACATTTTTTTTAGTAAGTGATAGGTGCTGTTTCAATCTCTTCAGTTGTATTTGATTTTTAAAAATAATGTCACTGTAGTTTAGCTTTGAAATCTGTAAGCTTAATAAATTTTCATAATTGTCTTAATGACTCCTCAGCTTAGTTAGGGTATGTTCACACTGTGTCTTTTTCTGGTGGATTTTCAGCGGCTTTGCTCCTAAAAATACAAGAAATAGTGCTCACAAAATGCTCAAAAAAATCTTCTTATTCATTTTTATAGGAAACCGACTTGCTGTTTATATGTTCAGGCATTTGAGCCTCTTTTAAACACTCCAAGCTTTCAAATGCCAAGCGTTTAAAATAAGTGACAAGTCCATTCTTCTGGCATTATCCTTTGCAATAAAAAATACACTCGGAAGATGCCTGGGTGTCTTTTTGAATGTTTTGTAAGCATTTTGACCTTAAAACATGTGGTCAAAAACTACTTTTGAGGCACAGTGAAAAACTCAGAAGGGACAAAGCGCCATATAGGAGTACAGATTTTGCTGGAATGGTTTGAGGGTGCCATGTCACATTGGCAGAGACCACGAGGTGCCAGAACAGCAGAACCCCTCCATAAATGACCCCACTTTACAAACTACACCCGCCAATGAATTCATCTAGGGGTGCAATGAGCATGTTGACACCACAAAAAATGTACCTCACAGTTTGTTCTGCAATTTCTCCTGAGTGCACCAATACCCTACACTTGATTGGGAAATACTTTTCAGGCACAGTGGAAAGCTCAGAAGGGAAAGAGCGCTATATGATAGTGCAGATTTGGTAGTTACGGTTTCGGATGCCATGACCCACTGGAAGATCCCCTGAGGTGTCACAGAAGAACCCTCCCATACGTGACCCCATTTTCCAAACTACACCTCTCAATAAATTCATCCAGTGATCATATTGACACCATGGATGTCCCACAAAATTTTATACCATTTGGGTAATGAAGAAAAAATAATTACATTTTTATATTTCATAGAATAGTTTGCGGACTCAATAAACAGAGCCCCTAAGTGCTAGAAGAACAGAATACCCCCCTCAAGTGACCCCATTTTGGAAATTTCACCCCTCTGGGAATTTATCTATAGGTGTAGTGATGATGATTTTCGGATATCAGTTAAATGCTGCTGTTATATGCTCTATGACTGAGGGGAGTGGAGTAAAGATACAGACTATTGAGGACAAAAATTCTCCTTACAGATCTGTCATAGGTCAAGAGTGTACAGTTAAGCATACCTCTGCCCGTATATTGTAGTGCCCGGTACATTGTAGTGCCCGGTACATTGTAGTGGTCCAAACATTGTGCCCAGCTCGTGCTTCTGGAGACATGCACCAGTAAATTAAGCGGGCTTTCATCTCTACAGAAATGCTAAACATGTGGGCTCTAAATGTGGTATAGGCACACTGGGGCTCAGAAGGGAGGGGGCCATTTGGATTTAGGAGTGCAGATTTCGTTGGGTTTCTTTTGTGGGACGAGGAGCCATAGTGCTTTTCCAGAGCCTTTGTGCTACCAGTAAAGTGGAAACCCCCTATATTTCCGTTAACAGGTGACAGACCAGAGTGAGGACTTGCTTTTTTTGTGGATTGAGTTGAAGCTTTTATTGAGAATATTTTACATAACATTTTGGATCACATTTATCCTGCTCTCTATGGTGAGCACTTACATCGGGGTTTCCATCTAAATTTCGCAATTATATGATTCAGATGACACCCCCTATGGGCTCACTATAATGAGGCAGCAGAGTTACTATGAACTCTATCTGGCCTCTTTTCAGCGGAGGCCTTCTTTTTAGAGGTGCACAAAACTGTGGCCGACTGCGCTTTTATGCACACTGAAAAAGACATACACCGCTGAATCATAGGCCAGATGGAGTCCACAGTGCCTTCATCTGCCTCATTATAGGGAATCTTCCGCTGGGGGTTCCGTCTGAATCATGTATTTCTGAAATTTACACAGAAACCCCGGTGTAAGCGCTCAGCGCAGAGCACAGGATAAATGTCAGCTGAGCCTTACTGGGATATTTTGGAGGCAGAATGATCAAATCAACAGCAGGTGAAGAATTGGTTTTATTTATTTTTTATGCCATTCCTCGTGTGGTATAAGTGATTAAATGACTTTATTCTTCGAGTTGGTGCTATTACAGCAATACCAGATTTATATCGGGTTTTTATGTTTGGCTGCTATAACACACTAAAAGATGCTTTTTTTTGCATCGCCATATTTTGAGAGCTATAATTTTCTATATTTCTGCCAACAGTCATATGAAGGCTTGTTTTTGCGGAAAGAGTTGATGTTTTTATTGGTACCATTTTTGGGCACATAACATTTTTTGATCTTTCTTTTCTGATTATTTTGAAGGCACAATGAACAAAAATCAGCAATTCCACCGCTGATGGAGCTGTATGACAGCTTGTTTCCAGCTATACCATTTTTATTTATATTTTTCCTTTTGATTGCGCGTTATCACTTTTCTTTGGCGGGATGATGAAAATGCATTGTTTTTTTACACATTTTTTATAAAAATTTTGCACAGAGTTCACTGATAGGTTTAAATAGTGTGACAGTTTTATAAAGTGGGTTGTTCCGTACGCAGCGATACCAAATATGTGTATTTTTTTTTCTACATAGATATACCTATTTATTGGTTTAATATTTTTTCATTTTTATTGTTTGTTTATTTTATGATTTTTTTTTATATTTTTATATATTTTTTTTACTTTATTTTTACTTTTTTACTTAGTCTCTCTATGGGACTTTAATTTTTAAGTTTTTAACCAGCATTTCAATGCATTATACCTCTCAGTGCTGAACTTACAGAAGCCTCTTAGGCCATGCTCTGAGCATGGTCTAATAGGCTTGCCATAGCTGGCTGACCCGGAGGTAATCATGATGACCTTGGGTTGTCATGGCAATGATTGGGCCCTCGCGATGATGTTGGATCCAAAGGGAGAGGGAGCTGTCTCTAAAAGTTGTAGCATACAGGTCAGGACTTATCACTGTCTCAGGCCACATTAGTTTCCCATCAGGCAGATGCAGGGCAGTCGGGTTAGTGTAGTCTAGTCAGTCGTTGCAGGTCATTCTAGGGTGTAACACTTATCACTTGCCAGAGATTCCTCGTCCCCTTACAGGGTAGTTGTCAGAGAGTGGTCTGTATCCACTTGCTGTGTTCTAGGGCCACTTCTTTCTGGAGGTGTCTCTTCCTGCAGTCTCTCTGAGCTCAGCAGTCTAGAGCTGGTCAACAGGTCCAGCAGGTTCACCCCATGTAAACCATACAGGGCGATCTGCCACACTCACTGTATTCACAAGGGCCATTGTTATTCCAATTTCTTAAAGGGCCAGTGCCAAATTTATTTTTCTTAAGACTAAACACTAAGTTTCCTACTGTGAGCATCCATCAGACAGAACATAAAACTCTTTAAAGCCAGTTACTTTACTGGCTTTAACAGTTCAATGTGTTTTGTTTTCTGTAAAGGGGTGTGTGCCGAATTTACATCAGACGTGAAACACAATAGGACACATGTTTAAAAACTGAACCAGTGTTTTTGTAGGAGAGGCACTTGGACATGACCAAAAAATGTTTACAGAGTGAGAGCCGCAGCGCACAATGTTCTCATGGGTCCATATCATAACCCCGTGGACAGGTAATGTGCATGACCATAATGTGAAGCACAAAATACACCTTCACCAACTTTATATAGTGTCTTGCAAGTTTCTTGCAAGTTTCTTTTTTGCAGCTTTCAGTTTTGGGGATACGGTTCAGTTTTGTCGCTTGTGCATCAAATTTACAAACATGCCTGCGCTAGTTGTGATACTTTTTTTTGCATACCTGATACATTTTGTGCTGTTTATTTTTCCATACATTTACGACCGTACCAGCCTATATCTCAAATGCAGATTTTCTTGTCTCCTACTAGTTCATGTTCCAAACTTGTCTTATTAACTAGTTAATGTGACACAGGTTTGCCTTTGACAACGAAAAAAATTAATTGTGCTGCAAAGATGTTTATTCTAATTTTTTTTACACAGGTGCATGAGTTTCTCTTTCATCTCTTACAACACCCCCTCATGTTATATCACAGTGAATGGGACATTTTTATTAAAAGCAAAATATCCATGAAATGTCAGAAGTTGCCAACTAGGAGAGTAGACCTTTCCTATGCAGATTTTACATTTTGCCTAATTTTGTTATTATGTGCCCCTAGTACCATTGTCAGGTTTCTTTCAAGTATTTTGGAGTAGTCAGGGTGGACAGTAAGTAAAGACAAGCATAAAGAATCCTAAGCTTAATGAAACTCTTCTATTGAAGTCTAATGGGAAGTTTCTTTACACATTGTCAGTGGTCTGGCAAACAGTTGTTGCATAATTACTTCTGATGGATAATTTAGCCTAATTCAGTGTCGGCCAAGAGCTTTTGTGCGCGCGGCTCAAGGGATTCTCTGAAAAGAATGGGAGGACTGAAGAAAGGTCATTTTACTTGGCTGGATAGTGAATGAAGGATTTTGAATGTTACAAATGTGCTTCTAGGTAGGAAACAAAACATTGGAATCAGGGGATTTTGTGTTTAATTCATTTTTTTTGGTACATTTTTTATTATGTGTATGGCTCCGTGCTGAAAGTTTATTTTTAGCCCGTACTTACTAGGTGATTTTAGTTGTTATTGCATCCTCATTTTCACTTATTTGTTACTATTTATCTATCTACGCCCTGAAAAAGTGTTTATGCCCCCCAGATTTTTTATGATATATCAACACAAAATAGCAAGTATTTGTGAAATGTAAAGGAAATGATAAATAGTTTTCTAATTATTTTAAAAATATAAATCTGAAAATTGTGACGTGCCTTTGTATTCAGCCCCCTATGGCCTAATACCACTAAATAAAATCCTGAGTGATCAATTCCCCAAGAATTCACATAATTAGTAAATTGAGTCTCTCTGTGTGTAATTTATTCTCAGTATAACTACAGCTGTTCTGTGAAGGCCTCAAAGATTTGTTTGAGAACATTAGGGATCAAAAAGCATCATGAAAACCAAGGAACACACCAGACAGATCAGGGATAAAGTTGTGGAGAAGAATAAAGCAGAATTAGGTTATAAAAAATAGCCCAAGGTCTGAACATCTCACGGAGCACTGATCAATCCATCACCTAAAAATGGAAGTATTATGGCACAAATGCAAATATACCAAGACATGACCATCCAACTAAACTGACATCCCAAGCAAGGAGGGCACTGAATAGGGAAGCAGCCAAAAGGCCCATGGTTATTCTGGAGGAGCTGCGGAGATCCACAGTTCAGGTGGGAGAATTTATCCACATGACAATTATTAGTGGTATGCTAAACAAATCTCGCCTTTATGGAAGAGTGGCAAGAAGAAAGACATTTTTGAAAGCAAGCCATAAAAAATACTGTTTGCAGTTTGCAAAAACCATGTAGGGGACACAGCTAGCATGTGTAAGAAGGTGCTCTGGTCAGATGAGACCAATGTAGAATATTTTGGGCTAAATGCAAAACGCAAAACGTGTGGTGGAAAACTAACACTACACATCACCCTGAAAATATCATCCCCACAGTCAAACATAGTGGTGGCAGCATATTGTTGTGTTGATGCCTTTCTTTAGCAGGGACAGGGAAGCTTGTCAGAGTTGATGGAAGGATGGATGGAGCTAAATACAGGGCAATCCTGGAGGAAAACCTGTTAGACACTGCAAAGACCTGAGACTGGATAGCGGATTCACCTTCCATCAGGACAATGACCCTAAAAATACTGCCAGAGCTACAATGGATGGATTAGATTAGGGGTGGGAACCGAGGGTCCAAAGGCCATTGACGGCCCTCGATGAACTTTTTACCGGCCCCCGGACAGATTCATCGGGGCCACAGTGCTTGGGCAGGCAGCTGTTTTTTTTTCAAATTCAAACTTTATTAAAAATTTTATACATTTTTAACAGGAAATTAGAGCATACAAAGCATGATAATGGAATCGAACAAGACCCAACACTATATATCTAAAACATTAGTAATCCCAATAGCAACAATGAATCCCCTTGAAGGAGGATTGAATTGGTACTGAATGGATGGGTCTGATAACAGGTCTGCCTCATAATACTATGAACCGTAGAAAATCTAGACGTAAATGGAGGAGAGGATGAAAAGGGACATTGTAGGAATAAGGAAGGAGAAAAGAGAAAGTAGGTAGATGACAGGATTTCCTGTATCTATGAACAAGTATATGACCTGGTGTAAAGACAAGTTGTAAATGTGTTATTGAAGGAGAGTCAATTCGGATGGATCTATACATGGGCGAATCCAAGAAAGCCTCCCAGTGAAACCACTTGGTAGCTAATTTATTCCTCTCCTCATGAGAATGGGCAATCAACATCTGCATTTGCTGCGTTGTGGCAACCTCCGTAAACCATTCCTCGAGGGAGGGAGCTTCTGTAGTTTTCCAGTGGCGTGGGATTATGGTCTTGGCAGCTTGTAACAAATGTCTCAGAAGAGACCTTTTGAAGCTAGCCCTTGACATTGGAAGCATGAATAGGAGGATAGCTTCAGGTTTACTAGGAATCATTACCCCTGTAACCGCCTGGATCACGTTAAGGACACCTTCCCAAAAGGCTATCAGGCCCAAGCAGGACCACCATATATGGACCGACAGCTGGGTTTTTACGGCCACCGGCCTTTTAATTTCTTCTTGCTCTCTGAGCACACGCACGCAGTGTTCACTGCTGAATACTGAGGCACGTGCAATGAAAGATTACTCCCTGACACAAGTGCCAGCATCAAGACACACTTTGTGGGTGGAGTTAGTGCACAATTTGTATGACCCCAAAGGATGGTATAAATATCCAAATGGCCCTTGGCAGAAAGAAGGTTCCTCAGCCCTGGTTTATATCAAAGCTTATTCATGTGTGTGAATGACCCAATCACAGTCCAGACCTAAATTCCATTGAGAATCTGTGGCAAGGCTTGAAAATGTCTCCTTTCAGTCTCACTGAACTAGAGCGAGCGTGCAAAGAAGAATGGGCAAAAATTTCAATCTCTAGATGTGAAAGGCTGGTAGAGACATACCCCAAAAGGCTTGCAGCAGGAATTGCAGCGAAAGGAGGTCCTACAAAGTATTGACTCAAGGAAATTGAATACACATGCACATGATAATTTTCAGATCTATATTTTGAAATATTTAGAAAACCAAGTATCATTTCATTTACACTTCACAAATACTTGGTCCAATAAACAACATTTAAGTTTGTGGTTGTACCGTGAAAAAATGTGGAAAAGTTCACAGGGTATGAATACTTTCTCAAGCCACTGTATCAATTGATCTATCTATCTATCTATCTATCTATCTATCTATCTATCTATCTATCTATCTATCTATCTATCTATCTATCTACATATGTTTTATGAAAACGACTCAACCATAGCTTGACAAGCAGACAATTGTGTTAAAACTGCCAAATACAACAAAAACCTTGGCATAAAAAATTGGCAAATGATAGATACATTAATGTTCTTTTTGCTGCTATCCAGTCATAAACTTTAGAGAAGTATACAAAGAATACAGACATAACTCATAAAATAAATGTGTAAATATTTAAGAAGAAAAAAATTGCAACAGAATCACCATCTTCATTATTATCATAGACATTGTTACTCCATATAGACCACTGACCTCAGAACTTTGCATCAGTATTTCTAAGGCAGAACTAGGAGCTAGTACAAATTATAACAGAGATGTACTCCTGTCTGGTGCATGGGTTGACTGAAAAATGCACCAATTTCATTAATAGGAACGTAGTACTTCTTAATGAATTTGACGCATCTTATTCCAGATGACTTTTGATCAAGATTAGTCTTGATGAATTTTCCCCCTTATTGCTCAGACATCAGTGATTTTTCTTATATGCAAAAAATGGATTGAGTTTCATCAGTATTTTTGATCAGAGCGTCATTAGCACTTGGTCAGAGTGTCAGTTTTTATCATCAGTGTTTGGTCAGAGTGTCAGTTTTTTATCATCAGTGTTTGGTCAGGGTTTATTCAGTTTTTTGTCAAGTGAAGCTGACCCATTGGTGAGTTTGATCAGACACTTGGATCAGTATCGGACAAGTCTCTGTGCTTTTTTTACAGACTACTCGGTCCAAGGAAACAATCGGACATGTGAACTACACCATAGATTATTATAGGTACGAGTGCCACCTGTGAAAAACTCAGCACTCGTATGAGAAAAAATGACGTCTGAATGAGCCCTAAGTGTTATCTATCAGTCCTTTCAGCATGCACAAAAACCCAGCAGATTAGTTGGCGACAAATATGGTCTCCAGCTTTGTCCCCCATTCCCTGCAATGCCAGCTGCTTGGCAATACTTTCAATGCCATTGTTGTGAATAGATGAAAACAATCTGAAGGAAACTTTAATGGATCCTCACGGGCAGTTTAGCGATTCCAGATGATTTAACCGGAGTCATCAATTACAACTTTTCAAAAAGTTGCAAAATTTGGTGCACTTTCACTCTTGTCCCACCATGGTACAGCAATAATTTGGCACATTTTTATGACTTTTGTACTTTTGGGACCTTTTGATGTTAAAAAGTTGCAAAAGCAGTACAACACAGGAAAAGGCCCATTTTTGACTTCCAAATTCATGACTACCAAATTCATGAATCTCGTGCACCATTTTGATGGATTTTGCACCCAAAATGGCAACTGATACAACAAGACAAAAAAGGAAAGTGACTTAAAACTTGATGCAAATGATGAATCGGGGCCATAGTATGGCAAACAATTTAAAATGACTGTTCAATAGGACAGCCATAACAACTATTCTCAAAGCTACTAGTACACTCCTGGGGTAGCCATGCTGATGAAGGACTTCCACACTATCACTGCTGCCCAATAGAAATATAGGGAGAATGGTGGACCAGGCACTTTAATGTAAAGTAAAAAAAAAACCCTTAGGCCCAAATTCATTAAAGCTTTCATGCCAGAATTCTGTCTAAAAGCTTTGAAGAGTCGCAAAATTTGAACTCAGAGTTGCACCAAAATTTTTTGACTCCCAACTAGGACAAAATGGGCAGAGCTGGGGTGGGACACCACAGCTCCTCTAATTCATGAGCTGTGGTGTTCCCTACTCCAGAAATCTCAGTCCAGTCTCTGACTGGACTGAGATTTCTGGTGTGGTGCATGGAGGCACATGCCACTCATCAAACGCTCCAGATCCACGAAGAGGCGTCTTGATGAATCGGCCCTTCATATTGACACCATCCTCATTGCACATAGTTAAAGGGAATATGTCAGCAGGTATTTGCTCTTTAATCTGAGAGCAGCATAATGTAGAGGCAGAGAGCCTGATTCCAGTGATATGTCATTTGCTCAGCAGCTTTTGTAGTTTCAATGCAATCAGTGTTTTATCAGCAGGAGATTATCATTAGAGGACTAGGTGCCATGTGCCAGGCAGTCCAGCTAATCTGTATAACCCCGCCCCCACCACTGATTGGAAGCTTTCTTACAATGCACGGTGTACACAGACCAATCAGGGGTGTGGGCGGGGTTATACACAGCTCAGCATTCTGAGAACTGCTGCATCTACAGCAGAGAAAACAGGAATTCTATCAAAACCAAGCAGCCCAGTAAGTGACACATCGTTGGAATCAGGCTCTCTGCCTCTACATCATGCAACTCTAAGATTACATAGCAAAAACCTGCAGACAGATTCCCTTTAAGGAGCTGCAGAAGTTCAGTTAACAATGCCGTCACTTACATCCAGCTTGCACATAGCACTTTCAGTGAATAGGGGTATTTATGTTTGCGTTGACTGCGCTGTCAATCATAGTGAGTCATTTTTTGCAAAACTTGGACATTTCAACACTTGAGATCTGCTTCCTGCATCTTATACATTTATACAGTAATTATCCTATTACATGCCACAAAATAAACACAACCCAGATGGCCGAGTCTTGTAATAACAAGTATTTTATTTAGGCGACACAAGGGGTATATTTCTGGTATAGCTGAAACAGGAACATCTGACTGAGCGATCTGTAAAAGCCAAGTGTATATGGATGTTTGTAAATGGTAATCTAACTCATACCCCTCCTCTCAAAATCTAAATAAAAACTTGGTAAATGTGGTAAATAGATATTGCTTTATAAAATCCAATTGCAAAATTAAAAGATCATAAACAAATTTTGAGAAATTGACAAATTTTGATAGATCTGGTTAGTATAAAGTAAGGCCTCATTCAGACGTCTGTTTTTCACGGACATCATCCATTTTTCATCCATGGTTTTCAAGGTTTGAACACGTACCCATTATAGTGTATGGTGCAATTCACATGCCTATGGTTTTTTTGCGCACCGTGTGTTCACAAATAAATTATGGCAGTTTTTGATCAGAATCATTGATCAAAATCACCCACACTAATATACGAGTCTGTGAAAATCACAGACAGCACACGGATGCCATCAGTGTACAGTCCATGCGCTGCCCATGATTAATGGGAACCTGTCATGTCCAATAATGCTATTATCCTGCAGGTATAGGGTTAATCTGTAGGTTAAGGGATCGTTCACACTGGCAAGTAACATCTGATGATTCTGTCATGCGAGATAATCGGATGCTATATATAAATGACCCTCGGATCAAACTCTGCTGCGTGCGTGAGCCGAATGTCTTTTTACTGTGATCCGATTCTCTCGAATTCGAAAATGGGATCACAGGTGCGGAGAAGATGGAGAACTTAAAGGAGTTGTCCACTACTTGGATAACCCCTTCTTGAACTAAATGTTTACTCACGATAAAATAATAAAGCTTATGCTCACCTCCTGTGCTGGCGGCGTTCCAGCGGTGTCAGCACTCACGGTCCCGGAGCTCCCGTGCTCTTGTTGGGACAAGTGACCCCGGCACCCTATCACCTATGCCATCACTGTCTCCACCTACATACGGATTGGATATGAAGAGGAAGTCCGGGCTGCAGCTGATCTCTGACTTGCTCTTCATGTTCAATCCGTACGTAGGGGGAGACAGTGACGCCAGCGCTGATTGGGCGTCGGAGTCACGTGTCCCAACAAGAGCACGGGAGCCCCGTGACAGTGCGTGCTGACACTGCGCCGGCATGGGAGGTGAGTATAGGTTTTTTATTTTATTGGGGCCAAACATTTAGTTCAAGAAGGGGTTGTCCTAGTAGTGGAGTCTGTGAGTTGGCGTATATTGGACTGCACTTGGATGATATCTGAGTGCAGTCTGATGTTTTGCACACACCTATTGACTTGTATGGGTGTGTGCCGTCAGATATATGCAGCATGCAGCAATTTTATTCTTCTGCCGACTCGACATGACAAAATACAGGCTAGTAGGCATGGCTCCGTAGTATAACATTGAAGGGAGTGCTGCCCGATGAAACATTCGATAGCACTGGTTTGAGTTATACACTGGTTACTCTCCAGTGTGAGTGAGCACCAATACCTCCACCTCAATACAGAAAGTGCGGATCCCAGGGGAGAATTACTTTATTCCTCCCAGGAGACGCTCATTATACTGGGTGGAGAGAACATCTTCATTTACACCAAGTAAAACAAATATGTATCTATGCGAAGTGACCGCTACTCTTCAATTCAATCTTCCTCTCCTCCTCCCCTTATGTAGAAGACAGGGTATATGGCCATATCTGCAGGGAGCTTAATGCCGTTTTCTATTAGCCCAACATAATTGTGGTCAGGAGAAAGTTTTCAAAATTGTAAAAGTTGGGACATGATGTTTGAAATTCCCTATAGGACAGTATGATGGCATTCCAACATATCCCGGGCAACACGGTGGCTCAGAGATTAACATTGTTGCTTTGCAGCGCTGGGTTCCTGGGTTCAAATCCCACCAAGGACAACATCTGCAAGGAGTTTGAATGTTCTCACTGTGTTTGCATGGGTTTCCCCTGGGCTCTCTGGTTTCCTCAAAAGACATCTTGATAAGGAGTTTAGATTGTGAGTCCCAATGGGGTTAGTGATGATGGCTGTAAATTTAATGGTGTTATGTACTATAAGTAAAATAAATACATTTTGTCATATCGTATACTAACCATAGAACTATAAAAGTAGTAACAATTTCATAGTCATGGAGAAGCAAATTATAGCTATGTCATTTACTTTATCTTAGAATTATTCATATGGTCCAGTGGAAACAAAACCTGTAGTTTTTTGTTCTATTTCAGACAGTTTTGTTTCAATGATATCTCAGTATACTTTACCAGCTATATCAGGTGAGGATTTACACCAATTTTGATTCCTCTGTAGTCATGTGGCTTTTTCCAAAAAAACATAGATGAAGGAAAACCATTTCATATGATGCACAGAACTCTGATACTGATCAGTAATAAAGTAACATTCTCAAAACACAGGAAATGTTAAAAAGTCTTTTAATAATTGCCATCATTTTACTGACCAATATTTTTTCCATGTTTTTCCATTTTAAGAATCAATGCCGGACTTTCCAATTGACTCAAACAATGGAAAATGCGGAGGAGCTGTGAGTGGTAAGTTTTCATGATTTATTTTAGATGATCATTGCTCTTATTAATTATACTGGGTTCTGAAACACAGAGAACTGCAGTCATCATCACCATGTGGTTACATCTCCCAGCATGCATTCCATGCGCTTCAGCAACTGCTTACCTATTCAGCTATATTCAATTGCTTCTTAAAGATATGGCCACACTCAGTGGCGTAACTAGAGTCTGATGGGCCTCGATGCAAAATTTGAACCTGGTCCCCCCCCCCCACACACACCCATATCTCCCCCACCTCATTCACCGCCGTATGTTGTTCAGGGACATACAAGAGGCCCCCCCTCCTCCATTATGTAGTAATGTCCCCTATTCTGGACTCCTTCCTGGTATATATGTCCCCCATCCTGGGCTCCTTCCTGGTATATATGTCCCCCATCCTGGTATATACAGTGCATATATTTGTATATGTTCCCCATCCTGGTATATACAGTGCATATATTTGTATATGTTCCCCATTCTGGTATATACAGTATATTACAAAAGTGAGTACACCCCTCACATTTTTGTAAATATTTTATTATATCTTTTCATGGGACAACACTGAAGATATGACACTTTTATACAATGTAAAGTAATCAGTGTACAGCTTGTATAACTGTGTGAATTTGGTGTGCCCTCTAAATACCTCAACACACAGCCATTATTGTCTAAACCGCTGGCGGTGGTTGTGATGTAAACACATTGAACGACCGGATGTAAAAACATTGAAAGGAGCAGCAATTCACAGCTCTATTCAATGTGTAGCAGTCACAGTTGGGGACCGAAGAACAACTCCTATTCAAGAGAATTGTAGCTGTTCTGCAGTATATGGTGGTGGCTGCTACACATTGAATGGAGCTGTGCATTGCTACGGCATTCAATGTTGTTACATCCGTGCACCACCAGAGCTGATTGTTGGCATTGGGTGTTGGACACCCACCAGTTTGTGACCGCTCTGCATTGACCAGGCTATAGGCTACAGTAATGAACTGAAACCCTTCTCTTGTTGAATGAATGCCTAGCTAGCTACTACTCTGTAAATATCACTTTAATAAGTTATTGTCAAGTCAGAACACATCAATGGAAAAGATTAAAGAGTAACTAAACTTGTACTGTTCATGGGTCTACTGAATGATCAGTGGGGGTGTCAGGACCCGGACCCCTACCAATCTGCAAGTAATGAAAGTGCCTGCCAAATATAATAATACATATTATTATTATTATTATTAATAAATAATATTATTAGTTACTTTTGAATGGCACTTAAATTGCAGCTCTCACAAATTACTTTGTATAGCAGTATCCCCAATTTCTGCATTTGTATGATGTGCCTTTAGATCGCTGATATATCTCCAAATATATTTAATGATTTACTGAATGGATATTATAGATTTATACAGACCTCCTTAGGGACATTTTATAGAGAGATGCACTATAACGTGTACACTCCAAAATTTGAAGAACACAATTGTGCAAACAGCAATCAGCAATTATGGAAAGACATCATTGATTTGTAAGCTGATAATTACACATGATCTACATGATCAGCTTCTTAATTCAGTTCACATCCCTAAAACAATTCCATACAATGCCCGCCATGTAATCTTGCTCTACTGATCTCATTGTTTTTGATTACCATAATTGGATTTATGACTGAGCTCACATTTCTTGTGAACTGAGCTAGTCTCTAATTAGCCTGAAATACAGAGGTTTTGTAGGGACCTCTTGTATTCAGATAATGAATGTGGTGATACATGAGCCTTGGGCTCTTTTTACGTCCCAAACTCAAGTTTGACTTCAGAAAAAGTTTTAAATACAGTACTTTCCACCTGCACCTTTGATATATCAATGGTGCATAAAATGATCTTCCGGGAGCAGCATGATGAGCAAGTCTAGGATTATGTTTTATTTTTATTTATTTATTAATTTTACAATGTTCACCGGGTTGATTAAAGCAGATTGTTTAGACACTTTTCTTCATTCCCACCTAGAAACTTGACCATTCACCTGATGACTGATAATGTACACTGCAATATGCCTTTTGCTGACAGAGATCTTATTAGGACCTACTGTTGTGCTATTATGGCAGACTTAGGGGCTATTGTTAGGTCCCCAGATGCCATAGCTGCTACCCTGGGGTGGGGGATTAGGTGACAGAGGGACCTCCAGATGATATCAACTGTGGCACAGCTGAAAGGGGGGCCAGGGCTTGGTGCTGTGGGCCGGAATTGAGTTCTCTTCACCCTCAAAACCTCTCTTCTGAACAGGAACATGACATGTGTGTGTTGTACTGTGTGAATCGTTCTGTACTCACTTGTCATTCGGGAGTTCTTGTTACCTCCCCGTCCTTGGGACCAGATATAGCTGCACAAGTAACAGGAGACATTAGGTCCGGTTCAACAGGTTCAGCTTTACTGTGCAATTTGGATACATGCGGTTGCGGCATACAGAATGAGACAGCGTCCCCTCTGGTTGATGTTTTCTTTGCCCAGTCCATTACCAGTTCTTGCCTTCATTCTGCCCAACCCGCCCCCACCTGTACAATCTTCTGTTGGTACCAGGGACTTACCATCCGGCATAACAGCTTCTCTGAGGCCCACCATCTTTCCCTCTTCTTGTGACCTGACCGGCCTCTACCCTTCAGGGGAGACAGGGCCATGGAATCCAATGCCTCTTCTGGGCCCTAGGCCCATGACTGTCCCGGGATCTGCGCAAAACTTAGGATGTGTCCTCATACTGTTTTGGAGACTTGAAACTTCACCGCTGTTGCATCCACTGACCTTGAACCTGTCCCTCCCTGTCACTGTCTGAGACTTCCTAACTTCACCCCTAAAGCAGGAACTGCTTCCCCTTTTTATCCGATCTAACCCCTCCCAATATCTGGGCTATTCCCAAGCTTTTAACTATATTTTACCCTGACTGCTGCTAAATGTATCCCTATGCCTTCCACTGGTTCCCCTATGGACATCCCTCCCCAATACCTGGGGACGGCCTGGAGGTAAAACTTCCAGGAAAATGAAAACACAAACTGGCCATAAGGATAAAAATGCAAATTTCTAAAAAAAAAACACATATCCATAAAACATTAATATACATTACTATACAATTTAACTCTTCTTGACTCGGCGTCTTCTTCTCATCCCCTTACAGAGACTGACAGAGGGAGCTCCTGATAATATTAATTTTGGCATGATCAGGGTTAAATTACCATCATCAGCTATCTCTGATACCAGCCATTGCAAAAAAGTCTCAACTTCAGCATATATTTACATGTATGAGGATTTGCAACGGTATTTCTATACCTGAAAGACAGTTCCATACAGCTGTTTCTGCAGAATGTGCATGGATTTCTGAAAAACACATTCAGACAATGTATATATTACAGTGAAAGATATTTCAGCTACAGATTTGCTGTTTATGGATATATCGTTACGGTGCTTTTAGGGGTTGTCCACTACCAGACTACCAAATGGGCCCAGGGAGGTGAAAAAAAATAAAAAGATTAGCCGATATGAATCACTGAGTATGGAGGTGAGGCATCTGTGCGGGAGGAGAGTATCATTATTTATTTATTTTAAGCTCTCTAGACCCATTAATAATTGGTTTTCCTGTAGTGGACAACTCCTCTAACATACTGTATGCATCTAGGCAGAGTATTTAAAGCAATCTAGTACATTCATGCCATATTGACTGGAGGTGCCATAAATGTTTAGAAGATGCAGATCCCACTAATGGTACCTGCATCTATCTTGAGAATGGAGGCCTGTCACAAGCAGCCGTCAATGGAGAGATGGTTGGAATTTCCATACAGATGAATGAGAAATCTGGCCACTGGTTTACTGACAGTGGCGCACATCTGGACCCCATTCTCAAGATAGATCAGGTCCCATTAGTACCGCATCTACACATTCAATACATTTATAGTGTAAATGTACTAGGTGGACATGGGCGGATAAAACGCATGTTTCTGCATGTTTGCAGTAGTTAAAACAGTTATAGTATCAAAACTACAGAAAGAAGTCCAGTATATGATCCAGCATTAGAATCATGGTGTTATTACTACTTTGTGCTGCCCTTACATCAGGCAAATTGAATTTGATGATGGATTCCCTTTTTTTTTCTAAGTAAAAATGTGATATAGCCAATATCACAGAATTCCTGTAGGACAATATTAAAGAATTCCTGCAGGACAAAAAAGAAGTGCACTTTCATATTATACAGATGGATTTTCCTGGACCTGAGACCTACAATTTTCTGATGGGGTTGAGGAAGTGGTCTGAAATCCAGACCAGCTGAGAACCAAGGTTATATTTTTCTTTCACAGTAAACTTTATTTTTGCCATTATAAAGCCATCTTTGTTCATTCATTTCTACACACTTGTACTTTAAACATTGTAACCATTTTTAGGCATTTGGCATGGACGGTGCACCGTTCTGTGCCCAGATATGTTCTGACCAAATAGCATCTGTCTCCTAGTGTGAAAAATGTCTAACTCTACCAGGACAACTCGGCATGCATCAGCAGGATTCCGGTAAAATAATCCACTCTTACAAAACACTAGTTTTATGCTTTTTCTATTAAGAGAGAATTTGTCTGAGATTCATACTACAGCTTGTGTCTGGGTTAGATGATGTTATTAGGTTGAGGTTATTATTTGGAAGCAATCATTGATTGCCATGCCAATAAAATATGCCTTAGTTAGTACCGTCTATTAACCTCTAGGTGGGGGGAAATAATCAACAAGTGGAACAAAGTTACTAGTAAGCATAAGCGTGTATGGCACACAGCATGAGCTGCCCTACTCTCTAATGAATGCTGAAACCACTGACACACTCACCTCCGGTGCTGGCGGCGTTCCAGCGGTGTCGGCACTGGCTCTCTCGGGCATCGCGTCACATTGGCATCAAGAGGCAGTGAGCGGCCAACCCCAGCTCTGACTTCCTCTTGAAGTCTGTACAGTATGAGCCCCCCACATAGCCTCCTATATACAGTATGAGCCCCCCACATAACCTCCTATATATCGCATGAGCCCCCACATAGCCTCTCTATATACAGTATGAGCCGCCACATAGCTTCCTATATACAGTATGAGCCCCCACATAGGCTCCTATATAAATAAAAATATCCTATACCAATGAAAAAAAACAGCCCCACATACTCACGTCGCTCCCCGGTGACGGCGGATGGATGGCGACCACTGTTTCAGCTCTTTGGCCATCTCGGTTCGCGGTCCAGACTGGAACAGCCAGAGGGCCGGATGTGGCCAGGTCTGCCCTAGATTAATCAATAAAACTGCATTGTTTTTTCACTTGGATCCTTTGAGTGCTGCCTCCATTTTTGCTTATTTTGTATTTTCAGAGGACTTTTTGGGCTACAGGCTTAGGAGACATCACTAACTGAAGACTGCTGCTATTTTTTGGTTTGCAATCTATTTACTTATATAGTTGTATACTGTATTATTACAAATTGTTTGTTTTGCTCTATTTGTCCAGCGCTATGCCCCACCAAAGGCACAAAAGATTGTTTAAAAACAGTCTCTGGGTCTAATTATTATGGGTTTCTTTTTAAGGAGATGGACATATTGCCCAAGTTCCCCCTTGAAGAACAAGTATAATGCTATGTTGTGTAATGTGAAATGTGACATATGTTAAAGGTATAGGGATAGCAGGAGTTAATAGTAGGGATTAGCCCAAAGTGGGAGGGGCTAAGCTGAAAGGAAAGAGACAGTTTCCTGTTGAGATGGGAGATAGGTCCAGGACTGCATAGAGAAGAGACCCAAGGTCTGCTGTGAGCAGTACCACATTTCTTGGGTGTCCCTAGTAGGGACAGGAGACCGGGAGAAAGATAGCGTGATCCGGAGCAGAAATGAGGGAGAGAGACAGAGTGATTTACCAAAGATGAGTCTTGGGAGAGGACGCCTAGCAGTATGGTCCAGAGTTTATAGCTAATAAAGGTAACGGCCTAGAAAGGACGGAGTACGCGAGATAAAAAGAGTGCCCCGGATGGGAGTTCAAGAGTGTTTGCCTCAGAGAGGATAAGTACCGGCAATATAGTTACCTGGAGGGGAGAAAAGACATGGAGTCATGAGTTGAGTACAGAACTCTTACTAGCAGAACTGTAGTGTCAAGCTGGGTTGTGGTGAAGTAGTGAGGAATAGTGAAGACAGAGAACAAGTAAAGAAAGAGAAGAGAAAGATTGAATTTGTGTGTGGAAAATGTTACACATTATGAAGGAAACTCTTCATAAGCTATGTACCCTCTATATACTGTATATAACCCTCCCCATGTTAATGTTCAGTAAAAGGTTTATTTTTAACTGTTGGTCTCCCTGATTCAACTGTCAAACACCTAGTCCTGGCAAACCAGCAACAGCAGTTACATGTGGCCTAAATGGGTGTAGCACCCCCAAAGCATAAGTACACACACCGAACCAGGACCCCCATTTTCAAGTAACGTGTCAGGGCATAAGGGATGAGTACCTCGCCCACGGCTACCACCCTGTGACACGTTACATCATCACAAACTAGCCCATACTGATGATATGTGCCATGATTACAACATGGATTATAATTAAACTAGCTATTGAACCCGTTCTACGCCCGGGTGGCGAGCATTTTTATTGGTATATGGTCTACCGTGCTGGTATGTGCTGCCCCCCTCCTGGTATTTGTGCTGCCCCCATCCTGTCCCCACCATCCTATCCTGGTATGCATGGCACCCCTCATCCCTATCCTGTAATGCATGGCCCCCTCATCCCCAATCCTGGTATGCATGGCACCCCTCATCCCCAATCCTGGTATGCATGGCACCTCTCATCAATAACCTGTAATGCATGGCACCCCTCATCCCTATCCTGGTATGCATGGCACCCTTCACCCCCAATCCTGGAATGCGTGGCACCCCTCACTCCGAATCCTGGTATGCATGGCACCCCTCACCCCCAATCCTGGTATGCATGGCACCCCTCACCCCCAATCCTGGTATGCATGGCACCTCTCACCCCCAATCCTGGTATGCATGGCACCCCTCACTCCCAATCCTGGTATGCATGGCACTCCTCACCCCCAATCCTGGTATGCATGGCACCCCTCACCCCCAATCCTGGTATGCATGACACCCCTCATCCCCAATCCTGGTATGCATGGCACCCTTCACCCCAATCCTGGAATTCATGGCACCCCTCACTCCCAATCTGTTAGAACTCTCCTGTTAGGTTTTTTCTATCTTGCTGGTCACATGACTTTTTTTGCCTATTTAATCCTGCTCCGCCCTCCTGGCCTTGCTGGACTTCATTGTAATTTCTACTCTTAAGTTAGCCTGGTGCTTAGTTACCTTTCTCACTCAGTTTAGCTAGGTCTTCGGACCTTTATGTTCTATGTTGTGTGTTTGTCTTTTCTGCTACAATTTCTGCTAGGAGGTGTCCAACTTTATCCCAGTCCCTAGTTCTTGTAGGGATCCCTCCCTTGCATCTATAGGTCTTCGTACAGACTAGCAGAGGACTTTAGCGGGTCTGATCGCAGGATCAGGTTCCCCGTTACATCGTAGGGATCTAGCTTAGTTCTATTGTAGGGACAGATCTCCTTTCTTTCCTTAGTGCTTGTAGCAGATCATAACAGTAAGTCCAGCCCAAAAATATCTCTAAGGAAAGACTTCCAGTTTCCATCATGGTGTCGGTTCAGGATTTGGCTCAACGCCTGCAGGGACTCTCTCTGGAGGTGGCCGAGTAGCTGTTCTGGAGCACATTTTGTGGAGCCAAAGGTACGTTTGCCTGATTTATTTTTTGGTGATCAAGAAGAATTTTTTTCCTTTAAAAATGTTTGTTTGTTGTATTTTCGTTTGAGACCCAGATCCTCTGGTGATGAATCACAGCGCATAGGGTTCATAATGTCACTTTTGCGCAAAGAACCTCAGGGATGGGCCTTTTCTCTCCAACCTAGTGATCCATGCTTTAGATCAGTGGATAGTTTTTTTTCTGCTTTGGGTTTGTTGTATGATGATCCTGATCATGTCTCATCAGCTGAGACTGAATTGAGACGTTTGAGGCAGGGATCAGGTAATGTGGAAAAATATTGTTCTCACTTCCGTCGGTGGTCTGCCCAGGTGAGGTGGAACGATTCAGCTTTGAAAAGTTTTTTTCTTGCGGGGCTAGGTGAAAGGGTTAAGGATTTGCTGATTGCTTATCCCACACCTGGAAACTTGCAGGAGGCAATGCAATTAGCTATACGGGTGGACAGGAGACTGCGTGCAAGGGTTAATGAGAGTAAATCCTCTGCCATGTCAGCTCCGAGTCTTGAGAGGGTCTGTACTGACTTTGGAGAGCCGATGGAGATTGGGGCGATGGCACCCCGCTCTCAGGAAAAAGACCGCAGATCTTCTGAAGGTTTGTGCTTTTATTGCGGGAAATCTGACCATTTTATTAAGAACTGTGTGCTTCGTATGAACAAAGAAAAAAAAAAGGTCAGTTACGCCCGTATTGCCTGTTTAAATAATAAGGGGGTATTTCTTTCTGCTACTTCTGCTGCTCAGGAAGAATTAATTGAATTTCGGATATTTGTGGATTGTGGTTCTACTCTGAATGTGATTGATGGGGGATTCTTGGAAAAACTTAAATTAAAACCCAAACCTTTGTCATCCCCTATTGCTGTGGTTTCTGTCGATGGCTCCCCCTTGAAGAGTGTTACTCACAAGATCTGTGAATTTCCCCTCACTATTAATGGTATTCACCTAGAAAATTTGGATTTGGTGGTATTAAATAATTTGCCTTCTCCAGTAATTTTGGGGTTATCCTGGTTAAAATTGCACAATCCTGTACTGGATTGGTCTACCAATGAAATTAAGTCCTGGAGCCCTAAGTGTTATGACAAGTGTTGTAACGGACATATTGCTGCGGTGGAATAAGGGGAATTACCTGTACCTATTCAGGATTTTTGGAGAGTTTTTTCTGAGGAGGAGTCACAAATTTTGCCTCCCCATAGAGACTATGATTGTACCATTGAATTTGTCCCTGGAGCGACTCTTCCTAAAAGTCGTTTATTTAATCTTACTATTCCTGAGAGAAAGGCTTTGGAGGAATACATACAGACAAGCTTGGCCGCTGGTCACATTAGGCCTTCCAAGTTTCCTGTGGCTGTTGGATTTTTTTTTTGTTAAAAAAAAGGATGGCGGTTTACGTCCTTGTCTGGATTTTCGTGAGATTAATAAAATTACTGTACGCAATCCTTACCCACTGCCATTGATTCCTGATTTGTTTAACCAGTTAGTGGGGGCCAAGTGGTTCTCTAAAATTGATCTCCTGGGGGCATACAATTTGTTGTGCATGAAGGAGGGTGATGAATGGAAGACTGCTTTTAACACTCCTGTGGGTCATTTTGAGAACCTGGTTATGCCTTTTGGTCTTACCAATGCTCCAGCATTTTTTCAGAATCTTATTAATGACATCCATAGACCTTTGATCGGCAAAAATGTGGTTGTGTATTTGGATGACATTTTGATTTATTCACCGGATCTGGAGTCTCATTGGCGGAGCGTACGTGAGGTATTACAGTTATTAATTGACAATTCGCTTTTTGCTAAGCTGGAGAAATGTGAGTTCGCTGTACAGAGAATTAGTTTTTTGGGCTACATTATTTCCAGAGAGGGCTTTGAGATGGACCCTGTGAAGGTTCAGGCGGTTCAGGAATGGCCTAGGCCTATTGGTTTGAAATTGATACAGAGGTTTTTGGGTTTCGCCAATTATTACAGAAAATTCATTAAAAATGTTTCTATTATTGTCAAACCACTGACCGATCTCAGCAGGAAAGGTGCTAATGCGGTTCAGTGGACTACTGAGGCCATTGAAGCTTTTGTGTTTCTAAAGGAGAGGTTCAGCTCTGCTCCCATCCTTATGCAGCCTGATGTGACTAAGCCATTTTTGGTTGAGGTTGATGCTTCTTCGGTGGGGGTCGGTGCGGTGTTGTCTCAGAAAAACAAGGATGGAGTACATCCCTGTGCTTTTTTTTCAAAAAAAATTTCTGAGACTGAACTTAATTCCGATATTGGTAATCGGGAATTGCTGGCGATTAAACTCGCATTTGAACACTGGCATCATCTCTTGGAAGGTGCGGAATTTCCCATTCAGGTTTTCACTGATCATAAAAATCTGATCTATCTTGAGGCTGCCAAACGCTTGAATGCCCGTCAGGCAAGGTGGGCACTTTTTTTCTCGCGGTTTAATTTTTCCTTTACTTACATCCCGGGTACCAAGAATTTTAAAGCTGATGCTTTGTCTCGCAGCTTTTCTCCCATGGTCGGTGCTGAGGAGGAGGGGAGCATTTTACAAGAAGGTGTTGTGATTGCTGCATTGGACTCCGTTTTGGAAGATGAGATTCTTAAAGCACAGGAGAATGCCCCATCAAACACTCCCCATGGGAGGTTGTTTGTGCCTAGGACCTTTAGGAGAGATTTGTTTGTTGAGTGTCATGAGTCTCGGTTGGCAGGTCATCCAGGAATTTCTGAGACCAAGAGACTTGTGGGTCGCAGTTTTTGGTTGCCTGGATGGCAGAAGGAAGTCATTAAGTGGGTGCATCAATGTACGGTGTGTGCTAGATCTAAGTCTTCACATACTCCTGCAGCGGGGTTGCTTTGCCCTCTGGAGGTTCCTAGTGCACCTTGGACACATCTGGCTATGGACTTTATTACTGACCTTCCCCCCTCTGAGGGTTTCACAGTCATCTGGGTGGTCGTGGACCGTTTTAGCAAGATGTGTCACTTGGTTCCTTTCATCAAACTGCCCTGCGCTAAGACACTCGCTAAGGCCTTTGTCAAGGAAATTGTCAGACTACATGGCGTTCCTACTGACATTGTTTTGGATAGGGGACCTCAGTTCGTGGCTCGTTTTTGGCGTGCTTTTTGTGACAGGTTGGGAGTTCATTTGTCGTTTTCATCCGGATATCATCCTGAGTCTAATGGCCAGACAGAAAGGAAGAATCAGGATGTTGAGCAGTTCTTGCGTTGTTTTGTGGCAGACAATCAGGAGGGGTGGTCTCAGTTTCTGCCACTTGCTGAGTTTGCTCTTAACAACCATACATCCTCTTCTGCTGGTTGTTCGCCTTTTTTTTGTTGTTCTGGGAGACATCCTTCTTTTGGGTCATTCTCCAAATTGGTATCGGCTGTGCCTGAGGAGGAGAGTTTTTCCGGTGATTTGGAGAGAGTTTGGACGGGTGTGCGTGGTAATCTTCAGGAGGCTAACAAAAAATCTAAGAGGTACTTTGATAGGAAACGGCAAGAGGTTTTGTTTGCTATTGGTGACATGGTTTGGTTGTCCTCTAAGAATCTGCGGTTGAGGATTCCATCTAAAAAATTGGGTCCCAAGTTTGTAGGGCCCTTTAAGGTGCTTCAGGTAGTTAACCAATCTGCTGTTAGGTTGGAGGTTCCTACCTCCTGGAAGATTAATCCGGTGTTTCATGTTTCTCTGTTGAAAAGAGCTTATGTGTCGGATGGAGACGCCTCTGCCACAGTTCCTCCGGTGGTGGAAGACGGGGAATACGAAATTTCCCGCATCCTAAATTCTAGACGGTATAGAGGGAGTTTGCAGTATCTCGTCGCTTGGAAGGGTTTCGGACCCGAGGATAACTCATGGGTGAGGGCGGATGATGTTTCTGCTTCCAGACTTGTCAGAGCGTTTCACAAGAGGTTTCCTGATAAGCCTGGGCCTAGGGGATCCGGAGGATCCTCATAGAAGAGGGGGTACTGTTAGAACTCTCCTGTTAAGTTTTTTCTATCTTGCTGGTCACATGACCTTTTTTGCCTATTTAATCCTGCTCCCCCCTCCTGGCCTTGCTGGACTTCATTGTAATTTCTACTCTTAAGTTAGCCTGGTGCTTAGTTACCTTTCTCACTCAGTTTAGCTAGGTCTTCGGACCTTTATGTTCTATGTTGTGTGTTTGTCTTTTCTGCTACAATTTCTGCTAGGAGGTGTCCAACTTTATCCCAGTCCCTAGTTCTTGTAGGGATCCCTCAGTTGCATCTATAGGTCTTCGTACAGACTAGCCGAGGACTTTAGCGGGTATGATCGCAGGATCAGGTTCCCCGTTACATCGTAGGGATCTAGCTTAGTTCTATTGTAGGGACAGATCTCCTTTCTTTCCTTAGTGCTTGTAGCAGATCATAACACAATCCTGGTATGCATGGCACCCCTCATCCCCAATCCTGGCATGCATGGCACCCCTCATCCCCAAGCCTGGTATGCATGGCCCCCCTCACCCCCAATCCTGGTATACATGGCACTCCTCACCCCCAATCCTGGTATGCATGGCACACCTCATCCCCAATCCTGGTATGTATGGCACCCCTCATCCCCAATCCTGGTATGCATGGCACCCTTCATTCCCAATCCCGGTATGCATGGCACCCCTCATCCCCAATCCTGGTATGCATGGCACCCCTCATCCCCAATCCTGGTATGCATGGCACCCCTCATCCCCAATCCTGGTATGCATGGCTCCCTCATCCCCAATCCTGGTATGCATGGCTCCCTCATCCCCAATCCTGGTATGTATGGCACCCCTCATCCCTATCCTGGTATACATGACACTCCTCATCCTCAATCCTGGTATACATGGTACCCCTCATCCCTATCCTGGTATGTATGGTACCCCTCATCCTGGTATTCATGGCACCCCATCCCTCATCCTGGTATGCATGATACCCCTCATCCCAATTCTGGTATGTACAGCCTCCTCATCCCAGAAACCTGGTATGCATGGCACCCAATCCCTCATCCTAGTATGCATGGCACCCCTCATCCTTATCCTGGTATGCATGGTACCCCTCATCCCAATTCTGGTATGTATGGTACCCTTCATCCTGGTATGCATGGCATCCCATCCCTCATCCTGGTATGCATGGCACCCCGCATTCCTTTGTTGGTATGTAAGGTACCCCTCATCTCTATTCTGGTATGCATGACACCCCTCACCCCCCAATCCTGGTATGCATGGCACCTCTCATCAATATCCTGTAATGCATGGCACCCCTCATCCCTATCCTGTAATGCATGGCACACTTCACCCCCAATCCTGGAATGCATGGCACCCCTCACCCCCAATCCTGGTATGCATGGCACCCCTCACCCCCAATCCTGGTATGCATGGCACCTCTCATAAATATCCTGTAATGCATGGCACCCCTCATCCCTATCCTGTAAGGCATGACACCCTTCACCACCAATCCTGGAAGGCATTGCACCCCTCACCCCCAGTCCTGGTATGCATTGCACCCCTCACCCCCAATCCTGGTATGCATGGCACCCCTCACTCCCAATCCTCATATGCATGGCACCCCTCACCCCCAATCCTGGTATGCATGGCACTCCTCACTCCCCAATCCTGGTATGCATGACACCCCTCACCCCCAATCCTGGTATGCATGGCACCCCTCATCCCCAATCCTGGTATGCATGGCACCCCTCATTCCCAATCCTGGTATGCATGGCACCCCTCATCCACAATACTGGTATGCATGGCACCCCTTATCCCCAATCCTGGTATGCATGGCTCCCTCATCCCCAATCCTGGTATGCATGGCTCCCTCATCCCCAATCCTGGTATGCATGGCTCCCTCATCCTCAATCCTGGCATGCATGGCTCCCTCATCCCCCATCCTAGTATGTATGGCACCCCTCATCCCCAATCCTGGTATGCATGGCACCCCTCATCCCCAATCCTGGTATGCATGGCACCTCTCATCCCCAATCCTGGTATGCATGGCACCCCTCATCCCCAATCCTGGTATGCATGACACCCCTCATCCCCAATCCTGGTATGCAGGGCTCCCTCATCCCCAATCCTGGTATGTATGGCACCCCTCATCCCCAATCCTGGTATGCATGGCACCCCTCATCCCCAATCCTGGTATGCATGACAACCCTCATCCCCAATCCTGGTATGCATGGCTCCCTCATCCCTAATCCTGGTATGCATGGCTCCCTCATCCTCAATCCTGGTATGCATGGCTCCCTCATCCCCAATCCTGGTATGTATGGCACCCCTCATCCCCAATCCTGGTATGCATGGCACTCCTCATCCCTATCCTGGTATGCATGACACTCCTCATCCCCAATCCTGGTATACATGGTACACCTCATCCCTATTCTAGTATGCATGGCACCCCTCACCCCCCAATCCTGGTATCCATGGTCCCCTCACCCCCCAATCCTTGTATGCATGGTCCCCTCACCCCCCAATCCTGGTATGCATGGTCCCCTCACCCCCCAATCCTGGTATGCATGGTCCCCTCACCCCTCAATAATGGTATGTGTGGTACTCCTCATCCTGGTATGCATGGTACCCTCACCCCCCAATCCTGGTATGTGTGGTACTCCTCACCCCCCAATCCTGGTATGCATGGTCCACTCACCCCGCAATCCTAGTATGCATGGTCCCCTCACCCTCCAATCCTGGTATGCATGGTCCCCTCACCCCCCAATCAGGGTATGCATGGTCCCCTCGCCCCCCAATCCTGCTATGCATGGCACCCCTCATCCCCAATCCTGGTATGCATGGCTCCCTCATCCCCAATCCTGGTATGCATGGCTCCCTCATCCCCAATCCTGGTATGTATGGCACCCCTCATCCCTATCCTGGTATACATGACACTCCTCATCCTCAATCCTGGTATACATGGTACCCCTCATCCCTATCCTGGTATGTATGGTACCCCTCATCCTGGTATTCATGGCACCCCATCCCTCATCCTGGTATGCATGATACCCCTCATCCCAATTCTGGTATTCACAGCCTCCTCATCCCAGAAACCTGGTATGCATGGCACCCAATCCCTCATCCTAGTATGCATGGCACCCCTCATCCTTATCCTGGAATGCATGGTACCCCTCATCCCAATTCTGGTATGTATGGTACCCTTCATCCTGGTATGCATGGCACCCCATCCCTCATCCTGGTATGCATGGCACCCCGCATTCCTTTGTTGGTATGTAAGGTACCCCTCATCTCTATTCTGGTATGCATGACACCCCTCACCCCCCAATCCTGGTATGCATGGCACCTCTCATCAATATCCTGTAATGCATGGCACCCCTCATCCCTATCCTGTAATGTATGGCACACTTCACCCCCAATCCTGGAATGCATGGCACCCCTCACCCCCAATCCTGGTATGCATGGCACCCCTCACCCCCAATCCTGGTATGCATGGCACCTCTCATCAATATCCTGTAATGCATGGCACCCCTCATCCCTATCCTGTAAGGCATGACACCCTTCACCACCAATCCTGGAAGGCATTGCACCCCTCACCCCCAATCCTGGTATGCATTGCACCCCTCATCCCCAATCCTGGTATGCATGGCACCCCTCACTCCCAATCCTGATATGCATGGCACCCCTCACCCCCAATCCTGGTATGCATGGCACTCTTCACCCCCCAATCCTGGTATGCATGACACCCCTCACCCCCAATCCTGGTATGCATGGCACCCCTCATCCCCAATCCTGGTATGCATGACAACCCTCATCCCCAATCCTGGTATGCATGGCTCCCTCATCCCTAATCCTGGTATGCATGGCTCCCTCATCCTCAAACCTGGTATGCATGGCTCCCTCATCCCCAATCCTGGTATGTATGGCACCCCTCATCCCCAATCCTGGTATGCATGGCACTCCTCATCCCTATCCTGGTATGCATGACACTCCTCATCCCCAATCCTGGTATACATGGTACACCTCATCCCTATTCTGGTAAGCATGGCACCCCTCACCCCCCAATCCTGGTATCCATGGTCCCCTCACCCCCCAATCCTTGTATGCATGGTCCCCTCACCCCCCAATCCTGGTATGCATGGTCCCCTCAACCCCCAATCCTGGTATGCATGGTCCCCTCACCCCCCAATAATGGTATGTGTGGTACTCCTCATCCTGGTATGCATGGTACCCTCACCCCCCAATCCTGGTATGTGTGGTACTCCTCACCCCCCAATCCTGGTATGCATGGTCCACTCACCCCGCAATCCTAGTATGCATGGTCCCCTCACCCTCCAATCCTGGTATGCATGGTCCCCTCACCCCCCAATCAGGGTATGCATGGTCCCCTCACCCCCAAATCCTGGTATGCATAGTTCCCTCACCCCCCAATCCTGGTATGCATTGCTCCCTCATCCCCAATCCTGGTATGTATGGCACCCCACGTCCCAAATCCTGGTATGCATGGCACCCCTCATCCCCAATCCTGGTATGCATGGCTACCTCATCCCCAATCCTGGTATGCATGGCTTCCTCATCCCCAATCCTGGTATGCATGGCTCTCTCATCCCCAATCTGGGTATGCATGGCACCCTTCATCACCAATCCTGGTATGCATTGCACCATCATCCCCAATCCTGGTATGCATGGCACTCCTCATCCCTATCCTGGTATGCATGGCACTCCTCATCCCTATCCTGGTATGCATGGGCCCCTCATCCCCAATTCTGGTATACATGGTACCCCTCATCCCTATCCTGGTATGTGTTGTACCCCTCATCCTGGTATGCATGGCACCCCATCCCTCATTCTGGTATGCATAGTACCCCTCATCCCTATTCTGGTATATATGGTACCCCCATCCTGGTATGCATGGCACCCCTCATCCCAATTCTGGTATGAATGGCCTCCTCATCCCAGAAGCCTGGTATGCATGGTACCCAATCCCTCATCCTGGTATGCATGGCACCCTCATCCTTATCCTGGTATGCATGGTACCCCTCATTCCTATTCTGGCATGCATGGCACCCCTCATCCTGGTATGCATGGCACCCCTCACCCCCCAATCCTGGTGTGCATGGTCCCCTCACCCCCCAATCCTGGTATGCATGGTCCCCTCACCCCCCAATCCAGGTATGCATGGTCCCCTCACCCCCCAATCCTAGTATGCATGGCTTCCTCATCCCCAATCCTGGTATGCATGGCTCTCTCATCCCCAATCTGGGTAGGAATGGCACCCTTCATCACCAATCCTGGTATGCATTGCACCATCATCCCCAATCCTGGTATGCATGGCACTCCTCATCCCTATCCTGGTATGCATGGCACTCCTCATCCCTATCCTGGTATGCATGGGCCCCTCATCCCCAATTCTGGTATACATGGTACCCCTCATCCCTATCCTGGTATGTGTTGTACCCCTCATCCTGGTATGCATGGCACCCCTCATTCCCAATCCTGGTATGCATGGCACCCCTCATCCCCAATCCTGGTATGCATGGCACCTCTTATCCCCAATCCTGGTATGCATGGCTCCCTCATCCCCAATCCTGGTATGCATGGCTCCCTCATCCCCAATCCTGGTATGCATGGCTCCCTCATCCTCAATCCTGGCATGCATGGCTCCCTCATCCCCCATCCTGCTATGCATGGCACCCCTCATCCCCAATCCTGGTATGCATGGCACCCCTCATCTCCAATCCTGGTATGCATGGCACCCCTCATCCCCAATCCTGGTATGCATGGCACCCCTCATCCCCAATCCTGGTATGCATGACACCCCTCATCCCCAATCCTGGTATGCATGACACCCCTCATCCCCAATCCTGGTATGCATGGCACCCCTCATCCCCAATCCTGGTATGCATGACAACCCTCATCCCCAATCCTGGTATGCATGGCTCCCTCATCCCTAATCCTGGTATGCATGGCTCCCTCATCCTCAATCCTGGTATGCATGGCTCCCTCATCCCCAATCCTGGTATGTATGGCACCCCTCATCCCCAATCCTGGTATGCATGGCACTCCTCATCCCTATCCTGGTATGCATGACACTCCTCATCCCCAATCCTGGTATACATGGTACACCTCATCCCTATTCTGGTATGCATGGCACCCCTCACCCCCCAATCCTGGTATCCATGGTCCCCTTACCCCCCAATCCTTGTATGCATGGTCCCCTCACCCCCCAATCCTGGTATGCATGGTCCCCTCACCCCCCAATAATGGTATGTGTGGTACTCCTCATCCTGGTATGTATGGTACCCTCACCCCCCAATCCTGGTATGTGTGGTACTCCTCACCCCCCAATCCTGGTATGCATGGTCCCCTCACCCTCCAATCCTGGTATGCATGGTCCCCACACCCCCCAATCAGGGTATGCATGGTCCCCTCACCCCCCAATCCTGGTATGCATAGTTCCCTCACCCCCCAATCCTGGTATGCATTGCTCCCTCATCCCCAATCCTGGTATGTATGGCACCCCTCGTCCCAAATCCTGGTATGCATGGCACCCCTCATCCCCAATCCTGGTATGCATGGCTCCCTCATCCCCAATCCTGGTATGCATGGCTTCCTCATCCCCAATCCTGGTATGCATGGCTCTCTCATCCCCAATCTGGGTATGCATGGCACCCTTCATCACCAATCCTGGTATGCATGGCACCCTTCATCACCAATCCTGGTATGCATGGCACTCCTCATCCCTATCCTGGTATGCATGGCACTCCTCATCCCTATCCTGGTATGCATGGGCCCCTCATCCCCAATTCTGGTATACATGGTACCCCTCATCCCTATCCTGGTATGTGTTGTACCCCTCATCCTGGTATGCATGGCACCCCATCCCTCATTCTGGTATGCATAGTACCCCTCATCCCTATTCTGGTATATATGGTACCCCCATCCTGGTATGCATGGCACCCCTCATCCCAATTCTGGTATGAATGGCCTCCTCATCCCAGAAGCCTGGTATGCATGGTACCAAATCCCTCATCCTGGTATGCATGGCACCCTCATCCTTATCCTGGTATGCATGGTACCCCTCATTCCTATTCTGGCATGCATGGCACCCCTCATCCTGGTATGCATGGCATCCCTCACCCCCCAATCCTGGTATGCATGGTCCCCTCACCCCCCAATCCTGGTATGCATGGTCCCCTCACCCCCCAATCCAGGTATGCATGGTCCCCTCACCCCCCAATCCTAGTATGCATGGTCCCCTCACCCCCCAATAATGGTATGTGTGGTACCCCTCATCCTGGTATGCATGGTACCCTCACCCACCAATCCTGGTATGCGTGGTACCCCTCACCCCGCTATCCTGGTATGCATGATCCACTCACCCCGCAATCCTGGTATTCATGGTCCCCTCACCCCCCAATCCTGGTATGCATGGTCCCCTCACTCCCCAATCCTAGTATGCATGGTTCCCTCACACCCCAATCCTGGTATGCATGGTCCCCTCACCCCCCAATAATGGTATGTATGGTACCCCTCATCCTGGTATGCATGGTCCCCTCACCCCCCAATCCTGGTATGTGTGGTACCCCTCTCCCCCCAATCCTGATATGCATGGTCCCCTCACCCCACAATCCTGGTATGCATGGTCCCCTCACCCCCCAATCCTGGTATGCATGGTCCCTTCACCCCCCAATCCTGTATGTGTGGTACCCCTCCATCCTGGTATGCATGATCCCCCTCACCCCCCCCATCCTAGTATGCATGGTCCCCTCACCCCCCAATCCTGGTATGTGTGGTACCCCTCCATCCTGGTATGCATGGTCCCCTCACTCCCCAATCCTGGTATATATGGTCCCCTCACCCCACAATGCTGCTATGCTTGGTACCCCTCATCCCCCAAATCCTGGTATGTGTGGACTTCACCCCCCAATCCTGGTATGTATGTCACCCCTCATCCCTTTCACGCTGTACACACATACATAAAAATAAACTCTTATACTCACCTTTCTCCCCTGTGCACCAGCACTGCTGCATCCTGTTCTGCCAGAGGCTGGGGGGGGGAGTGTGGCACCGGAGTACGTGCATGCCCATACCACGCTGTCTGCCGCCATTTTGCTGAAGACACACTGCAAATATGTCTTCAGTAAAATGGTGCCGGATAGCGCTATGCGCATGCGCTGATTCGACTCACTCCTGCCCCGGTCTCCGGTGAATAGAGGCACCGTGGCAACGGTCCTCCCGGTCAGGTAAGTATGTCAGTATGGCGCCGGAGATCGCGGTATGCGTTCAGTGTTTACGCACACCGTGATCTTCGGCGCCATACACTCCTCTTACCTGTCACGGCTGGATGCGGTCTTCTGCCTGGAGCCAGGCTGCGCGTCACGCATGCGCAGTCTATAAAGGCTTCAGACAGAGACACGCATCCCCGGTTATATTATAGATTAAAAGGGGACGTGCCATAAGGATGGGGCCTAGAATTGTATTCTCAGTTGTGGGTGTCAATATTTTGCAAATATGTCAACAAAAGTTACTATTTTTACACTTTGAATATTAAAGGGATCCAGTCATTCATTGCAGCCAAATATGTTTTATCTGAAACACCGCAGTATTTTAAAGATAAACTAAGTTTGAAGAGCCAGCAGAGGACTAGGATGGAAAAGACTACTCCAGTGCTGCCCCTGGTGGCTTCTCCCTGCACCGCTCTCATTGATTGACAGGTCTCTCTTGTAGGTACATAGGGAAAGACCTATCAGTTAACTGGTGCGATGCAGGGAGAACCTGGCAGAGGATGGCGTTGGACTAAACCCTCTCTTCCTATAGTCCCGGCTATGTTCTCTTGGAAATGCTCTGTTTCAGAGAAAAACATACCTGGCTGCAATCATGCATCCAGGCTCTTACTCATGCTGCCCGCGGCTTGTGCTGCATGAATCAATAGACGGTCTCCTTTATTCTTGTCCTGATTAGATTTTCCAATCACTGTAAGTGTATGTGAAGTATTGGAGTAACAAATCTGCAGTCGTGTTCATGATTTATTGCAGTGGTAGTCATTGATGTTGCAATGGTCACTGGAAGAAGTGGTTGAAATTACAAACTCTTATTCCTTCTCCACACCCCAGTGTCATTGCTCTGTGTATCTTGAAGCCCAAACATATGCCTGACTTGCTCTCTCATATAGATTTTTTAAGCAGCAAGCATCTCTGTGTTTCAGGACAATTCTTAAAATTAAAGTACATGTTTTGACTTTTTCAGTCTCACAACATTACCCAAACAGTGTCAAATTTTTATTCTATGCACTACAGTCAATTAATAAGTGTTGGATGGTGCAAAGCAACCATTGAAATTCACTCAACTGCAACTTTTGTTTGCGGAAAAGTCACAAGGAGTACCAAAAAGTAGCCGATGTTACTGTCCAAGGCTTTGTGTGAACAATAGAATTATGGCTCTCATAGAAGTTTATGGGCCCCTTCTGTACCTCAATATGCCTCTGTGTCGATAGGAACTCATTATCCAAAATAAACTCTTTATCTACTTATATTTTACCACTAATGATGAAATATGGACAATATAGGAAATAGGACAATTATGTCTAATTTTATTTGTAGAACTATTATTTTTACAGCAATTAATTCCATTTTATATTTTCAATGGGTGTTCCCGGGATTTTACAAAATTTGCTGAATTCGAAATAAATAACCATTTCAACAACCTGTTGATTCCCGTACTACTTTAGTGCCACCAATCCTGTGGTCTCTGCCAGTCCTGCAGGGATGACATTACATTCATCATTCATGTGACTGCTGCAGCCAGTCTCAGGCCTGCATGTACAGCACATGATTGCTGAGTTTAATGATTGGCTGCAGCTGTCACCTGAATGATGGATGGGATGTCTTCACAAATTGGTAGTGCTGCCTGAAGCAGTGTAAGACTTAAGTGAACCTGACAGCTGATACATGCTGCCCAATCCACAAGCAGCATGTATCAGACAGCGGCTACAGAATTCCAGACAAACATCTCTAACTCTGAAACTCTGCAGCATTTCAGACAAAAACATAGTTTATTAGCTACAAAGGACCAAGCTGCGATGTAGGCCAGTTGGATAAGTTGGACAGGTGGGTCCCCGGTGGCTTCTCCTCTCCCGCTGCCCGAGAGTGACAGGTTTCTCCCTGCGTGTGTCTATAGGGAGAGACCTGCCACTCCAGGGCTGCTGATCTAAAGTACGGCTTGGTCCTCGGCAGCTATTACCCTATGCTTTTTTCTGAAATGCCACAACATTTCAGAGTTAAACATATATGGCTGGAATTGTGCATCCCAGAGGTGTATCTTGGTTTTCCGGCACCCAGGGCAAGAATTCAGTTTGGCGTTTCCCCTCTCCCATGCGATTTGAATAGTCGTCATGTGACCGCTCATTCATGTGCGATTTGCACACTTACGGTCATGTGCCAACAAGCTGCTCTTCATATTTCTCTCAATATTCAGTGAAAAACTGAGAGAAGCAAGAAGAAAAGCTAGGTTTCACATGACCGTAAGTATGAAAATCGCATATGAATGAAGTTGCGATGTGATAAGTGCTGGAACTAGCAAGCAGAGCTGATTCCTGACAGTGAGTATATTACATACTGTTAGGACTGGCATGCTACAGGGCTTCATTTTATAATTAAATGGCTTGCCCAGGTCTGTGATGAAAGTCTGCAGTCACTCTAGATGACTGCAGGCTTCTGAATTCTCACAGCGCATGCACTGCACACTTTAAGGATTCTCCCATGACGGCGGCAAGAGTAGACGATCATGTGAGTTCAAATATATGATTTGCAAACTTCCTGCCACATTCCAACTAGATGTGTCCGGCCTCGCTCAATTAATTTTCTTTGAGCGAGGCCACTTATGTCTAGTTGGCACGTGACTGCATGTATGTAAATCGAAAACTTGCGGTTTTGTGATCTCCTGGTGTGACGCCTCATTCTCGAAAGAGCCCTTTTAGTTTTGAGTTTACCCTGGGTGATGGGGGACTCGGTGTCGGGTCCTGTGATGAAGAGATGGGGTGCAGCCATGGCCCGGACCCGACCCGTGCTCAGGGCCGTCACATGAAAAGAAAGATGTTGTGGGCTCATCCGGGTTGAGTGGCTTATTTAACGACTACGCCACCTGTGGTGCCTGGTGAAGGGCCACCAGAGCCGCCGCAGTCTGCCGAGGTCTGGTGCCATGGCGGCAAAAGTTCTCACTGCTCCCCACAGGCGGAGCAAGGCCTCAGGGCAGGCAGACAGGATGGAGGGGGTAGTAGTGCGGGGAGTACGGGCACCGCGTCGCATGGTATGGCGCAGAATGAACAGTCCGGAGGCCATAGGGGTGAACTTCCAAGGCTTTACTCACTTAGAGATGACAGCGGGAAGGAGGCTCCCTGCTCCCCACGGAGTCCTGCGGCTACCAGGGACGGGGATCCGACTACCTCCGAGAAAGTTCAGCATTCAGTCGTGACCCCTCACCAGAGTGTTCCTGAACTACAGACCTCATCCTTTCCCGTCTGTGCGTGTGTAGATAGGCGGCGTCTCCCTCTGAGCTCCTCTCAGAACTAGGGCACGGGTGGCATTTCCTCTCCATCCGATGCCCGGTGGGATCCTCTGGGCCTACCGGGCTTTCCCAACCAGGACATGGAGTGCAAGGTCGGGTGTCGGGGGCCGGTACCCCTTTTGCAGCCGGAATCCCTCTGAATAGATCAGGTAGGCGAGGACAGGTGGATTACTCCGCTCTGTCTGCATCCTCCCCAGGACCCATTTGCTGTGGAGCCACACTCGAGAGCTCCCGGGCCTTCTTGCTCATGGTCCTCGACCGGGCTGAGATATTCCTTATCTCCTGCCTGCCCATCATCCCAAGGCCTAGGGACTAGGGCCGTGACTCCATCCCCTGCGGCCCACACAGGATCCACTTTCAGGGTAGGAGATCACGTTCTGACACCAGTCAGGGTACCGCCATAGTACAGCCGAGTACTGTCAAGAAACAGCCGAAGAGCGAACAGGACAAAGAGCCAAGATGGCTTTCTATTAAATCTGAAATTTGAAGTGTAACTAGCTTGCAAGTCCTCAACCCTCACCTACTAACTGGTTCCTACCACTTTGTGTTCCCCAGTCTCCCTGTAACCAGGGGAGCAGCACCTAGTGCATACTAGCTCCCTCTGGTGGAGAAGTGTGGTGTTGGATGCAAAGGTTGGGTCACGACTATCACACTGTCCTTACCTCAGAGGAGGAACACTACACTCCATTACAGAAGTGCAGCATCCCTGTGGCGGTCGAACCCTCAGGGGCGCCACACTGGCACTAGAGAATCCTGACAGTGTGCAGTGCGCACTGTGAGAATTCACAAGCCTGCAGTCACATAGACTAACTGCAGACTTTCATCACAAACTTGGACAACCCTTTTAATGCCCCTAACATAAATAAAAAACATAGTAACCCTTAACTTGTCAGACGACACACTTTATTAGCATAGACATGTGTGGCACCCCAGGGGTCTGGTTTCCACAGTAACAACAATGTTATGTCTGAGAGCAGGTGGGAGGTCTCTTGGTCAGGGATCCTATGCATGCCACACCTCCTGCCCAGTCCTGGGAGGGGAAGAACTTCCCCTATATAAACCTGGGGCTGAGGCAGGGTTAGGGAGAAGAGTAGAGAGAAGAAGAGAAGCAGTAATAGGAAAGAAAGACCAGGAGCTCTGTGGGAATCGTGCTAAGAAGAGGTCAGGGGCTGGTAGCTGTAGAGCTCGCCCTGATCGAAGCTTTCTCACCGGACCCGGAGTCCAAGGCTGTGGGGACTAACTTTTACCCAGCAGCAGAATCCGTCAGGCAGGGGATTTCCGGTCCTCTGGCCAAGAAACCCGAAGGCACGGTCACACGCGTGGGACCAGCACCGCCATTGTGGAGCGGAAGCAACTAGAAGGCCCCGAGTCACCGGCCATACGGGTGAGCACCACACGGTACACTCAGGGACGTGGGCTACTTTTACCTGCCTCTAGCAAGGTAGCCAGAAGAGTACAGTTAGTTGGGAAGGCCTACAGCTCCGCCTGGCCAGGGGAAATCCCATCTGCTCAAGGACTGACCAGGCCCCATTCGCTAGCCAGTACTCCGGGAGGGTCTGTCTTTGTCACCAGTAAAGACCCTGAACTACACCGTACCGTCTCCGAGTGGTTCCTGCTACCCCCATCATCCACGTCGGCTGCCCTGAGGCCATACCCCTCCCGTTGGGGGTTATACCATCTCCGCTGCACACCTGTGTCACCGGCCTCAGCGGTCTGCCCTGCAGCGGCGGCTCCATAGCTGCATTCAACGGGTGGCGTAGTCGTCCAATATCTACTGCTACGTACACCGCCACTCAGTCTGACTCCCTGGGCACGGACCGGGTCACCGCCACAAGGACTACCACCCCTAATAGATCCGGCTCCGGGTAACCCCTGCGTGCGCAACGCTACACCAGAAAGCAGGCCCAGGGGCGCGTCAACTTTTGGCGTAGTCGGCAGGATCTCGTGCCCGCAACCACCGGGTACTGCGTGCCTGAAAAAGACTGTTCAAACTTACCAGTGGTGAAGATTCCCGCCATCCGGCGCCATCTTCTACCTTCTTCCCGCCATCCGCGAAGTTTTCCCGCCATCCGGCGCCATCTTCTGCCTTCTTCCCGCCATCCGTGGAGTTTTCCCGCCGTTGGACGCCATCTTGAAGATGCCGCGCGGGAAGAAGAGGGGCGTGGACTCCGAAAGCGCGCGAGAACTGAAGCCCCGCCTCACGTCCGGACGCTGCGTAAGGTCCTGGAAGGAGCCCAGCCGACGCCGACGTCACAGGAGCGCGACGGAAGGTCCTCGACCCTGACGATCCACTGCGGAGCCGCGGCCTACGGAAGAGGATCATCGCAAGGTAGGCCACGGTCCACTAGGGGGGAGAAGGATGTCGGATACGGAGGAGAGCTTCACCGCTCCAACCCCCGCCAGCGCCACCGCTGTTGCGGTCATGCCTTTCACCATGCCCTATATCCCGGGGCAGCCTGGCTACCCCAGTACTCAGGGGAGTCACATACCCTGCAGGACTTTAGAGAAAAGCTGGATAGCCTCTTCCAGGTGTACCCCCTCACAGAAGAGCAAAAAGTGAGCATTCTGGTGGCCCAATTAACCGGGGCAGCCCAAAGGGAGGTAAAGTCCTGGCCACCTGGGGGGAGGACTGTCGCAGGGATACTAACCCGGCTGAGGGACACCTTTGATACCCGCACCTCAGCCGAGATCAAGCTTAGATTCTACGGGTGCAAGCAGCGAGCACAAGAGAGTATAAGGGACTATGCCCTGAACCTACAAGAGGCCCTGAGAGCCATTAAGCAGACCGACCCTGACGGCGTGGGAGACGAGGACAGGCTGTTGACTGAACAATTTATAGAGGGTTTATATTGCAATGCCCACCGAACTCAGTTGCGGGCAATGGCCTTACAGGACCCTCATCTGGGATTTGCACAGTTCAAGGACAGAGCCATCCGGGTGCTCCGAGAACCAGCACCAGGTGGCGTTGTGACCCACAGACGCCCCACTACCACTTACCACCAGGAGGCGGCGCCCTTGTCGGCAGGGCCTGTGGGAACTGATGCGCAGGCTTTGAGCAATGACCCGGCTCCAGACCTGCACCATCAGGTCCAAGAGCTAGCTAAAAGCGTTGCTGCGCTAACCCGAACTGTGCAGTCTTTACAGGTTTCCACTTCGGGGAAGATCCAGCTGGCATCCGGACCGGAGGACATCCCGTGGCGTCGACCAAGGAGGACCCCACCGGCCAGAGGAAGACCCAGCGACCGATACAACGAGGACGGACAACCCATCTGCCGCTGCTGCAATCAACCCGGACATATGGCAAGGTACTGTCCTTTAAACTGGCCCAACCTAGGGTAGAGGGCCAACCCCTAGGAAAAAGATCATCAGGCCCATCGAACTGGCGTGACAAATACGTGGGAGGACGTCCAGTCTTGCCTGTGGTACTGGATGGCATTCCTATGAGTGCCCTACTGGACACCGGGTCACAGGTCACCACCATCCCGTACGTGCTCTTCAAGCAGTACTGGAATGACTCGGATATAACCCGCTACCCTGACGACGACTTGAGTATCATCGCCAGCAATGGTCAGCCCGTGCCACAGATCGGATTTAAAGAGGTGACCATTAAAATCGGTAGAGTTGAACTGGCAGCACAGGGACTGATCATTGTAGACAATGACAAACACGAGAGTCACCCAAAGATAACTCTAGGAACTAATGTAATTGAAAATTGTCTTGCAGAAGTGATTTTCATTTTACAGCAGGTTGCCAAGAACGCCAGCTCCGGCAAGCAGCGAGTGCTCCAGAAGGAGATCTGGGCACTGATGCGACAGCAACAGGTGGAACTCTCCGGTGGTGAGATTGGTAGCGTGAGAATGTGTGACCCTTTCCCTATTGCCATGCCCCCAAAAAGTGAAATGATGATTTGGTGCCGGGCAGCTATTGGTCTGAGAGGTAGAGATTACCAGGCAATGGTAGAACCAGTTTACTCAGACAGTAGGCCCACTATTTTGACAGCACGGGGGGTGGTCAATGTACGCCATGGGAGGGTGCCCGTTCGCGTAGTGAATATCGGGAAGAGGGAAGTGTACCTGCCCAGGTATGCCACGCTGGCCAAATTGTATACCATCAATCGAAATTCCATACAGTCCATAGAACCCTTGCCTCCATCTTCTCCGGAGGAAGGTAACGGCTCTGAGAAAACAATGGAGGACTGGTGTCAGCAACTACATTTGGGTACTGACTCCACTCCCTCACACCAGAAACAAGGAGTCTATCGGGTGGTTCAAGAGTATGAGAGAGTGTTTAGTAAACACTCGTTAGACTTCGGGCGAGTCAAGGGGGTAGAACACCACATCCCCACGGGAGATCATCCTCCCATAAAGGAGAGATACCGACCCGTACCCCCTGCACATTACCAACACGCCAAGGGGATGCTCAGAGACATGAAGGAGGCTGGGGTAATCAGGGATAGCTGTAGCCCCTGGGCAGCTCCACTAGTCTTGGTTAAAAAAAAGGACAACACCATGAGAATGTGTGTAGATTACCGGAAAATCAACCATATCACACACAAAGATGCGTACCCTTTACCAAGGATAGAGGAGTCTTTGGCTGCTTTAAGATCTGCTAATTTCTTCTCCACTTTGGATCTTACTAGCGGGTACTGGCAGGTTCCTGTAGCAGAGGCGGACCGGGAGAAGACCGCATTCACCACCCCGATGGGACTTAGCGAGTTTACCTGCATGCCGTTCGGACTCTGCAACGCACCAGGAACCTTCCAACGGTTGATGGAATGCTGTCTGGGACACCGAAACTTCGAGACGGTCCTGCTATACCTGGACGATGTCATCGTCTATTCCAAAACCTACGAGGATCACCTGAAACACCTGGCGGAAGTGTTCGAAGCTCTGACAAACTACGGCCTAAAGGTGAAACCCTCCAAGTGTCACCTCCTGAAACCAAAGGTGCAGTACCTGGGACACGTGGTGAGCGCTGACGGAGTGGCTCCCGACCCTGATAAGATCACCGCAATTAAGGAATGGCCAAGTCCCTCCAGTGTAAAGGAAGTGCGGCAGTTCCTAGGGTTGGTAGGCTACTACCGCAGATTCATTCCCGGTTTCACCAAAAAGGCAGCTCCTATGCAGGACCTCCTGATAGGCCAGTCCCGGAAGGCCAAGAACCAGAAGCCGCCCTTCAGATGGGAGAAGTTAGAAGAAGAGTCCTTCCGCCAGCTGAAGATGGCCCTCACGGGGGATGAAATCCTGGCATACCCTGATTACAGCCAGCCCTTTATCCTCTACACTGACGCCAGTAACATTGGGCTAGGAGCCGTACTGTCCCAGATCCAGCAGGGGAAAGAACGGGTAATTGCTTACGCCAGCCGAAAACTGAGACCCACCGAAAGAAACCCTGAGAATTACAGCTCATTCAAGCTGGAGTTCCTGGCAGTGGTGTGGGCAGTCACCGAACGCTTTAAGCACTACCTCGCCTCTTCCCGGTTCACCATGTACACGGATAACAACCCGTTGACGCATCTGGACACGGCAAGGCTCGGTGCCCTGGAGCAGAGATGGATGGCCCGCCTGTCCAACTATGAGTTCACAATCAAATACCGGGCAGGACGCTCCAATACCAACGCGGACGCCCTGTCTAGGATGCCAAACCTACCAGATGAGGGTGAGGATTCAGAAGATTTGGAAGAGGTCGAACTCCCTGCGTTCCACCGTCATGGGACTGTCCAGTATTCCCACCATGTAAGGGGTAAGCAAGCCGCTACGTTCAACCCCTTACCTCACTACAACTGGGCGGAAACGCAAGACAGTGACCCTGCCGTCCGGCTGGTGAAGGAGATGCTGACTCAGCCAGAAGCTCGCCTTGACCCGGACGCTCCGGAGGAGACCAAGCAACTGTGGGCTGAGAAGAGTCGACTGTTCCTTTACAAGGGGAAGTTGTGCCGCAGAATGGTTAACTCCCGGACGCATGAACTGGTCTGGCAAGTAGTGGTGCCAAGAAGGGACGCAGCTATGGTGATGGAGGCATACCACGACGGGGCTGGGCACTTCGGATGGAAGAAGCTGGAGTTCCTGCTGCGCGGGCGGTTCCATTGGGTAGGCATGAGAGGAACCATCGAGAGGTGGTGCAGAGACTGTGGCCCATGCAACCTAAGAAGGAAGGACCGTGCCAGCCAGAAGACCCCCCTTCAGTCCATCGTCACCCGGCAGCCGTTGGAACTGGTGGCCTTGGATCATGTAAAACTGACCCCAAGCAGAAGTGGCTACGTCTACGCATTAACTATCGTGGATCACTACTCCCGGTTCTTGGTTGTCGTCCCCGTCAAGGACTTAACGGCTCGAACAGCAGCTAGAGCCTTCCAGCAGCACTTCTGCCGTCCACACGGCTACCCGGAGCAGGTGCTGACGGACCAGGGACCTGCCTTTGAAGCGGAGGTCTTCCAAGAATTCTGTACTCTGTATGGCTGCCGGAAGATCAGGACGACACCCTATCATCCGCAAACTAATGGACTTTGTGAGAAAATGAACCAGGTGGTGATAGATCTTCTAAAAACATTGCCCCTGGAAGAACGCAGTCTGTGGCCTGAGAAGCTGCCCGACCTGGTGGACCTATACAACTACATCCCTGTAGGTTCCACCAACTGTACCCCGGCTTACCTAATGAGGGCAAGGCCTGGTAAGCTACCTGTTGACCTGGAGATGGGAGTCCTGACACCCGAGGACACTTCACCGGAAGCAGACTGGGACACAGAGAGGCAGCAGCAGTACCGGAAAGTACAGGAGAGCGTGGAGCGAAGTCTCTGTCTGGCTAGGGAAAGACAAGAGAAAACTTACAACCAGTATGCTCCCGCTGTTCCCCTGGTACCCGGAGAGCAGGTCTTGAAGAGGAAGAGACGGCTCCACAAGTTGGACGACCAGTGGGAGAAGGACCCGTACACCGTACTGCCCTCAAGCCACGACAACCCAAAGGTTTGTACCATCAGTAAAGACGGAGGGGAAACCACAGCCATTGTATCCCGGGATCACCTGAAGAAGTGTCCCGAACAGCTACGGAACCCAGAAGGGGAACAAGAAGACCCTCGACCCGTAGAGGAAAGGGAAGATATGGTTAGTACTGTGCTCGGAGACTTTCCTCGGTCCTGGACTCAAGTCAATGGTGCAGTTGTGGTACCCGTCCTCACGTTCCTCCAACCAGCATCCCAAGTGCCTAAGGAGCAACAGGCAGAGCTGGGAGAGCAGCCGGTCCAGAAGGCAAGAGACTCCACACAAGCAGAACAGGAGGATCAACCCACTGCTTATAGTGAGCCTGCCGTACCCCTAGTGAGCCAAAGAGCCCGTAGACAGCTGCCCAGTTTACCCTTGACAGCTCCTACACCCTGTAGTTCAGGGCCAGACAGTCAGCTCCGTAGGTCCACTAGGGCCACTAGAGGCCAGTTACCCGCACGTTGGAGGATTTGAAGTGTTTAAATTGTTTTATTTGTGGTCACCTGTCTGTTACTTGTAAATAATTATGTGTTTCTAGTTATTTTTAGGAGTCCTTGGTGGATTTACCGGGAATCCTTGTACAATTGGTTGGAGCGTAACCTAGGAATGGACTAAAGACTGTTAAGGACTCAGGGCAGGACAGACCCCTACCTGGTTACGTCTCCCTGTTTGGTGAAATGGACACCTTGCTTTTCTTCAAAACTGCACCCGGTTGCGGACACGCCGTAACCATCTTTATGTGTTTTTCTTATTGTATTATTATTGTTTATACCTTGTTATGTTTTTCTAAAAATATGTTTAGTCCCGGAGTACTAAATTTCACTAGGGGGGAATGTGGCACCCCAGGGGTCTGGTTTCCACAGTAACAACAATGTTATGTCTGAGAGCAGGTGGGAGGTCTCTTGGTCAGGGATCCTATGCATGCCACACCTCCTGCCCAGTCCTGGGAGGGGAAGAACTTCCCCTATATAAACCTGGGGCTGAGGCAGGGTTAGGGAGAAGAGTAGAGAGAAGAAGAGAAGCAGTAATAGGAAAGAAAGACCAGGAGCTCTGTGGGAATCGTGCTAAGAAGAGGTCAGGGGCTGGTAGCTGTAGAGCTCGCCCTGATCGAAGCTTTCTCACCGGACCCGGAGTCCAAGGCTGTGGGGACTAACTTTTACCCAGCAGCAGAATCCGTCAGGCAGGGGATTTCCGGTCCTCTGGCCAAGAAACCCGAAGGCACGGTCACACGCGTGGGACCAGCACCGCCGTTGTGGAGCGGAAGCAACTAGAAGGCCCCGAGTCACCGGCCATACGGGTGAGCACCACACGGTACACTCAGGGACGTGGGCTACTTTTACCCGCCTCTAGCAAGGTAGCCAGAAGAGTACAGTTAGTTGGGAAGGCCTACAGCTCCGCCTGGCCAGGGGAAATCCCATCTGCTCAAGGACTGACCAGGCCCCATTCGCTAGCCAGTACTCCGGGAGGGTCTGTCTTTGTCACCAGTAAAGACCCTGAACTACACCGTACCGTCTCCGAGTGGTTCCTGCTACCCCCATCATCCACGTCGGCTGCCCTGAGGCCATACCCCTCCCGTTGGGGGTTATACCATCTCCGCTGCACACCTGTGTCACCGGCCTCAGCGGTCTGCCCTGCAGCGGCGGCTCCATAGCTGCATTCAACGGGTGGCGTAGTCGTCCAATATCTACTGCTACGTACACCGCCACTCAGTCTGACTCCCTGGGCACGGACCGGGTCACCGCCACAAGGACTACCACCCCTAATAGATCCGGCTCCGGGTAACCCCTGCGTGCGCAACGCTACACCAGAAAGCAGGCCCAGGGGCGCGTCACATGTATCACATAATCTTACAAGTTATGGATTGTTACATGTGAACAGGATCAGAACCAATAACAGCATAAGAATACATCACCAGAACCACTATCAGTACAGTAATACATAAGGAGAACCCCCATCAGTACAGAAACACAGCATCAGTATAGAAATACATCACAAGAACCACCAGCAGTACAGAAACACATCATCAGAATCACCATCAGTACAGAAATACATCCCCAAAACCGCCATCATTAAATTAATAAATCACCTCAACCATGATCAGTACATGAATACATCACAAGACCCATATACATTTGTATCACATGAACCTACAACTCCTAGTATGTCCCTAACAATGGTAAGGAGATGCTGTGAGTTGTTGTTATCAGTCATCATCAGACTGTGGACCATACATGCACCACAGTACTGATGAGACTTAGTCGGTATTACAAATAAACATTTATATCTAGGTACCTTGTTGTTTCTGATTGGAATCATTCTCTTTTCTTTATCTTGTGCACATATTGACTTTCCATTCCACAACTCGTCTCTGCAGACTTCCATTTTCTCCAGTCTTCTGCAGCACATCATACATGATGCCTTTAAAAATAGCATTATTTTATGATTATATTGCTCCTGAATAAAAATATCTGCCCTACGTTGAGCCCCTGAATAAATGATTGCCCCTCACTGTGTTCCCTGCACAAAATATGACTTCCACACACTGTCCCTCTTATAGTACATGCCCTCCACATTGCTCTCTCCTTTCCATACTTGGCCCCCTCTTTACACTGTCCTTTCAAACTATGTTCCCCCTATAGTGCCCAGACTCTATACTGTGACCCTCATCACATATCCCCTTTTTGACATACTGTCCCCCCATGCTGCCCCCTCTCTATACCGCCCCCCACACTACCCAATCTCTATTCTGTGCCCCCTCACACTTTTCTCCTCCATACTGCCTCATCACACTACTCACTTCAGTATACTCCTCACACATTTTCCCCTTCCCTCATACTGTCTCCTCACACATCCTCCCCTGCTAACCATATTATCTCCTCACATATTTACCCCCTCGGTCCCCCCGCTCATCTGAAAGACGCTAGTACAATTGATTGCTAGGAGCCGGCGCACTGCACCTTCTCTGAGCCGGCTGTCAGCTTGACAGCCGGCTTAGAGAACTGCCAAATCCCACTATAGGAAGCAGCAAAATGCAGCCGCTGGGAAGACACCTCAGACCGCTGCATCAGGCCCCCTGACGGCGCCCCCCCTGCCGGCTGCGCCCAGGGTAAATGCCCCGCCTCCCCCCAGATATGCCCCTGATGCAGCCACGGGCTGATATATGCTGCCTGTAGATCGGGCATCATGTATCAGCTGTCAGGTGTCCTTTAATAGTTTAGTAGTGGTTATTTCTTTATTTTATATTATTCCGTAATCTTGGGACAATTTTCTAAAAACGAGAATTTTGAGCATGTAACATTTTACCTATTTGTCCTTTGTAAAGAGCTGCAGAATATGTCAATACCATAAAAATAAAGATTAGTACTATGATTATTATAGAACAGTTTGTTTAGCATAATATTTTTACTTTTTTTAAAACAAGATGGTTACAAATCCGAAATTTCCTTATGTAACTGTAAAGTTTTCTTTTTTTCAGTTCTGGCATTAACAGACAACTCTGTTGCCGCCCTGGCATGTTTGATAGAGCAAAAACCCCACAATTCATTCTCTGAAAAGCAAGCACAAATGCAGGCAGAATGTCTGGCCGATACAGTACTATAGACACAGTAAACATTGAGCGAATATCAATCAGCTGCTTTTTCTATAGGGATAAGAGGTCAGTGAAAGTGCAGAGAAAATGACAAACTTCATATAGTACTTCATATAGTACTGTAAATAACATTGTCATTTCCCTTCTGCCCTGGGAAGAATCTCACTAAACATTATGTACAGCCTGTTTATACTATGGAAATTATTCACATATACACAATGTAGCCAAAAGTATGTGAACACCCATCCTAAACATTAAGATCAGGTGTCTGAACCACACCCATTGCCGACAGGTGCAAAAAAAATCAAGCACACAGTCATGCAATGTAGAAAATCATTGTTCAAGACTATAGGTGACCACCAACATGTATTTTCACTGACCTTAGACAATAGCATCCCCCAACGGTCGAAAATGCACCAGCTGTCTGCTGTACACTATAGCTGACACCCTGCTGCATTAGCCACGATCGATCAGTGTTGGCACAGACCATGGCCGTTTAACCCCTTAGATTCTGCTGTCAATAGCGACTATGGCATCCAGATGGTTAACAGAGTGTGGGGGCTACCTCTTTAACCCCCTCGGCACCCAGAGATTATGAATGTCTGGTCCTGATGAATGCCATGACTATTCACTGCCAAATAACGGCCCTAGAGTCTGCCGGTTATAGTGATCTGTACCAGACGTTAACATTTAGGTGGAAAAAATAGCATTTTTCTTTCCTGTTATTCCATTTTACATTAATTACTGAAAATCACCTGAAGGGTTAATAAACTACCTGACTGCAGTTTTGAATACGTTGAGGGGTGCAGTTTTTAAAATGTTATCACTTTTGGTGGTTTTACAATCTATGGCTCCCCCAAAGTCAATTCAAAACTGAATAGGTCCCTAAAAAAATAAGTTTTGTAAATTTCCTTCAAACAGTGAAAAATTACTGCTACAATTTTAAACCTTCTAACAAAATAAAAGAACATTTTACAAATGGTGCTGCTGACGTAAAGCACACTGGAGGGAAATGTTATTTATTAACTATTTTGTATGGTATGACTATCTGGATTAAAGGGATAATCATTCATAAGCTTGAAAATTGCTATCTTTTTAAAAAAAAATTGTCAAATTTCTGTTATTTTTATAAATAAACCCCCAAAAATATAGATCTAAATTTACCATGAACATAAAGTACAATATACTAGAGAAATATACTGCACTCCTGGTAAAAATCTGAGGTGCACAAGTAGGGTTCCAACCCATAGTCAAAATAAATGAAGAACTTGGCATTCGAGAGGTTGCAGTGAATGCAAAAAGGTTTTATTGGCAATCCTTGTAGTTGTGTTAACATTTCGGTCCTACATGGACCTTCATCAGAACTGATTGCCTTATGTACTGGGTTTAAAGTCTGGGAAACGCGAAATACATCGCTCTGGAATGGCTCTCCAGAGCGACGCATGTCACGTTCCACATAGCGCTGCACAAACGCAGACTTTAAACCCAGTATATAAAGTACAATGTGTCACGAAAAAAACAGTCTCAAAATCACTGAGATATGTTGGAACATTCCAGAGTTATTGCTACATAAAGTGACATATGTCAGATTTGAAAAAAATTGACTTGGTCACTATTTACAAAATGTGACACTGTCATAGGATTCCCCCATTGCCTCAGGTTAATTTGTGACATTTTTGATTTGCTTGCTCTTTTCTGGTCAACTATAGGTTTTACAGTTTAATGGAAATGTGACACCCCAGGGGTCTGGTTGCCACAGTGATAGAGATATTACGTCTGAGAGCAGGTGGGAGGTCCTTTGGTCAGGGATCCTGTGCATGACACACCTCCTGCCCAGTCTTGGGAGGGGAAGGACTTCCCCTATATAAACCCGGGGCTGAGGCAGAGTTAGTGAGAAAGAAGACAGAACAAGAGTAGAGAAGAGAAGCAGCATAGCAGGAAACATCAGGAGCTCTGTGGGGAGCAGTGTTACAAGGAGTCAGGGGCTGGCAGCTACAGAGCTCGCCCTGACTGAGAAGATTTCTTACCGGACCCGGAGTCCGAGGCTGTGGGGACTAACTCCTACCCAGCAGCAGAAACCGTCCGGCAGAGGATTTCAGGTCCTCTGGCCCAGAAGCCCGAAGGCACGGTCACACGCGTGGGACCAGCACCGCCATCGTGGAGCGGAAGCCATTAGAAGGCCCCGAGTCACCGGCCATACGGGTGAGCACCACACGGTACACTCAGGGACGTGGGCTACTTATTCCCGCCTCTAGCAAGGTAGCCAGAAGAGTACAGTTAGTTGGGAAGGCCTACAACTCCGCCTGGCCAGGGGAGATCCCATCTGCTCAAGGACTGACCAGGCCCCTATCACTAGCAAGTACTCCGGGAGGGTCTATCTTTGTCACCAGTAAAGACCCTGAACTACACCGCACCGTCTCTGAGTGGTTCCTGCTACCCCCATCATCCACGTCGGCTGCCCTGAGGCCATACCCCTCCCGTTGGGGGTTATACCATCCACGCTGCACCATCCTTCCACCGGCCTCAGCGGTCTGCCCTGCAGCGGCAGCTCCATAGCTGCATTCAACGGGTGGCGTAGTCACCAACCATCTACTGCTAGTACATCGCCGCTTAGTTTGACTCCCTGGGCGCGGACCGGGTCGCCGCCACGAGACTACAACCCTCAAGAGATCCGGCTCCGGGTAAGCTCCCGCGTGCGCAATGCAGCGCGACACAGGCCCAGGGGCGCGTCAACTTTGGCGTAGTCGGCAGGATTTCGTGCCCGCAACCACCGGGTACTGCGTGCCTGAAAAGCAAAGACTGTTCAAAGTTACCAGTGGTGAAGATTCCCGCTATCCGTGGAGGTTTCCCGCCATCCGGCGCCATCTTCGACCTTCTTCCCGCCATCCGTGGAGTTTTCCGCCATTGGACGCCATCTTGAGGACGCCGCGCGGGAAGAAGAGGGGCGTGGACTCCGAAAGCGCGCGAGAACTGAAGCCCCGCCTCACGTCCGGACGTTGCGTAAGGTCCTGGAAGGAGCCCAGCAGACGCCGACGTCACCGGAGCGCGACGGAAGGTCCTCAACCCTGACGATCCACTGCGGAGCCGCGGCCTACGGAACAGGATCATCGCAAGGTAGGCCACGGTCCACTAGGGGGGAGGAAGATGTCGGATACGGAGGAGAGCTTCACTGCCTCAACCCCCGCCAGCGCCACCGCTGCTGCAGTTATGCCCTTCACCATGCCCTATATCCCGGGAGCAGCTTGGCTACCCCAGTACTCAGGGGAGTCACATACCCTGCATGACTTTAGAGAAAAGCTGGATAGCCTCTTCCAGGTGTACCCCCTCACAGAAGAGCAAAAAGTGAGCATCCTGGTGGCCCAACTAACCGGGGCAGCCAAAAGGGAAGTAAAATCCTGGCCACCTGGGAGGAAGACTGTCGCAGGGATACTAACCCGGCTGAAGGACACCTTTGATACCCGCACCTCAGCCGAGATTAAGCTTAGATTCTACGGGTGCAAGCAGCGAGCGCATGAGAGTATAAGGGACTATGCACTAAACCTACAAGAGGCCCTGAGGGCCATAAAGCAGACCGACCCTGATGGGGTGGGAAACGAGGACAGGCTGTTGACTGAACAATTTATAGAGGGTTTATATTGCAATGCCCACCGAACCCAGTTGCGGGCAATGGCCTTACAGGATCCCCATCTGGACTTTGCACAGTTCAAGGACAGAGCCATCCGGGTGGTCCGAGAACCGGCACCGGGTGGCGTTGTGACCCACAGGCGCCCAGCTATCACTTACCACCAGGAGGCGGCGCCCTTGTCGGCAGGGCCTGTGGGAGCTGATGCGCAGGCTTTGGACAATGACCCGGCTCCAGACCTACGCCATCAGGTCCAAGAGCTAGCTAAGAGCGTTGCTGCGCTAACCCGAACTGTGCAGTCTTTACAGGTTTCCACCCCAGGGAAGATCCAGCTGGCATCCAGACCGGAGGACATCCCGTGGCGTCGACCAAGGAGGACCCCACCGGCCAGAGGAAGACCCAGTGACCGATACAGCGAGGACGGACGACCCATCTGCCGCCGCTACAATCAACCCGGACATATGGAAAGGTACTGTTCTTTAAACGGGCACAACCTGGGGTAGAGGGCCAACCCCCAGGAAAAAGATCACCAGGCCCATCGAACTGGCGCGACAGATATGTGGGAGGACGTCCAGTCTTGCCTGTGGTACTGGATGGCATTCCCATGAGTGCCCTACTGGATACCGGGTCACAGGTCACCACTATCCCGTACGTGCTCTTTAAGCAGTACTGGAATGACTCGGATATTACCCGCTACCCTGACGACGACTTGAGTATCATCGCCAGCAATGGCCAGCCCGTGCCACAGATCGGATTTAAAGAGGTGACCATCAAAATCGGTAGAGTCGAACTGGCAGCACAGGGACTGATCATTGTAGACATTGACAAACATGAGAGCCACCCAAAAATAACTCTAGGAACTAATGTAATTGAGAATTGTCTTGCAGAGGTGATTTTCCTTCTACAGCAGGTTGCCAAGAACGCCAGCTCCGGCGAGCAGCGAGTGCTCCAGAAAGAGATCCGGGCACTGATGCGACGGCAACAGGTGGAACTCTCCGGCGGTGAGATTGGTAGCGTAAGAATGTGTGACCCTTTCCCTATTGCCATGCCCCCAAAAAGCGAAATGATGATTTGGTGCCGGGCAGCTATTGGTCTGAGAGGTAGAGATTACCAGGCAATGGTAGAACCAGTTTACTCAGACAGTAGGCCCACCATTTTGACAGCACGGGGGGTGGTCAATGTACGCCATGGGAGGGTGCCCGTTCGCATAATCAATATCGGGGAGAGGGAAGTGTACCTGCCCCGGTATGCCACGCTAGCAAAATTATATACCATCAACCAAAACTCTATACAGTCTGTGGAACCCTTGCCTCCATCTCACCCGGAGGAAGGTAACGGCTCTAAGAAAGTAATGGAGGATTGGTGTCAGCAACTACACTTGGGAACTGACTCCACTCCCTCCCACCAGAAACAGGGAGTCTACCGGGTGGTTCAAGAGTATGAGAGAGTGTTTAGTAAACACCCGTTAGACTTCGGGCGAGTCAAGGGGGTAGAACACCGCATCCCCACGGGAGATCATCCTCCCATAAAAGAGAGGTATCGACCCGTACCCCCTGCACATTACCAACACGCCAAGGGGATGCTTAGAGACATGAAGGAGGCTGGGGTAATCCGGGATAGCTGTAGCCCCTGGGCAGCCCCGCTAGTTTTAGTCAAAAAGAAAGACAACACCATGAGGATGTGTGTAGATTACCGGAAAATCAACCGTATCACACACAAGGATGCGTACCCCTTACCAAGGATAGAGGAGTCATTGGCTGCTTTAAGATCTGCTAACTTCTTCTCTACCTTGGATCTCACTAGTGGGTACTGGCAGGTTCCTGTAGCAGAGGCGGACCGGGAGAAGACCGCATTCACCACCCCGATGGGACTTAGTGAGTTCACCTGCATGCCGTTCGGACTCTGCAATGCCCCAGGAACCTTCCAACGATTAATGGAGTGCTGTCTGGGCCACAGAAACTTCGAGACGGTCCTGTTGTACCTGGACGATGTCATCGTATACTCCAAAACTTATGAGGACCACCTGAAACACCTGGCGGAGGTGTTCGAAGCTCTGGCGAGTTACGGCCTAAAGGTGAAACCCTCCAAGTGTCACCTCCTGAAACCAAAGGTGCAGTACCTGGGACACGTGGTGAGCGCTGACGGAGTGGCTCCCGACCCCGATAAGATCACCGCAATTAAGGGATGGCCAAGCCCCTCCAGCGTAAAAGAAGTGCGGCAGTTCCTCGGGTTGGTAGGCTACTACCGAAGGTTTATTCCCGGTTTCACCAAAAAGGCAGCGCCTATGCAGGACCTCCTGATAGGCCAGTCCCGGAAGGCCAAGAACCAGAAGCCGCCCTTCAAATGGGAAGAGCTAGAAGAAGAGTCCTTCCGCCAGCTGAAGATGGCCCTCACGGGGGATGAAATCTTGGCGTACCCGGATTATAGCCAGCCCTTCATCCTCTACACCGACGCCAGTAACATCGGGCTAGGAGCCGTACTGTCCCAGATCCAGCAGGGGAAAGAACGAGTAATCGCCTACGCCAGCCGAAAACTGCGACCCACCGAAAGGAACCCCGAGAATTATAGCTCATTTAAGCTAGAGTTCCTGGCCGTGGTATGGGCAGTCACTGAGCGCTTTAAGCATTACCTTGCTTCTTCCCGGTTCACCGTGTACACGGATAACAACCCGTTGACACACCTGGACACGGCAAGACTCGGTGCCCTGGAGCAGAGGTGGATGGCCCGTCTGTCCAACTACGAGTTCATAATCAAATACCGGGCAGGGCGCTCCAATATTAACGCGGACGCCCTGTCCAGGATGCCCAACCTGCCGGACGAAGGAGAAGATCCGGAGGGACTGGAAGAAATTGAACTCCCTGCGTTCCACCGTCATGGGACTATCCAGTATTCCCACCGGGTAAGGAGTAAGCAGGCTGCTACGTTGAACCCCTTACCTCACTACAACTGGGCGGAAACGCAAGACAGCGACCCTGCCGTCCGACTGGTGAAGGAGATGCTGACTCGGCCGGAGGCTCGCCTTGAACCAGACGCTCCGGAGGAAGCCAAACAACTATGGGCAGAGAAGAGTCGACTGTTCCTTTACAAAGGGAAGTTGTGCCGCAGAATGGTTAACTCCCGGACGCATGAATTACTCTGGCAAGTAGTGGTGCCACGAAGAGACGCAGCCATGGTGATGGAGGCATACCACGACGGAGCTGGACACTTCGGGTGGAAGAAGCTGGAGTTCCTGCTGCGCGAGCGATTCCACTGGGTAGGCATGAGGGGAACCATTGAGAAGTGGTGCAGAGACTGTGGCCCGTGCAACCTGAGAAGGAAGGACCGCGCCAGCCAGAAGACTCCCCTGCAGTCCATCGTCACCCGGCAACCGTTGGAACTGGTAGCCTTGGATCATGTAAAACTGACCCCAAGCAGAAGTGGCTACGTCTACGCGTTAACCATCGTGGATCATTACTCCCGGTTTCTGGTTGTCGTCCCCGTCAAGGACTTAACGGCTCAAACAGCAGCTAGAGCCTTCCAGCAGCACTTTTGCCGTCCACACGGGTACCCGGACCAAGTGCTGACGGACCAGGGACCTGCCTTTGAAGCGGAGGTCTTCCAGGAATTCTGCAATCTGTATGGCTGCCGGAAGATAAGGACGACACCCTACCATCCGCAGACTAATGGACTTTGTGAAAAAAATGAACCAGGTGGTAATGGATCTTCTAAAAACATTGCCCCTGGAAGAACGCAGTCTGTGGCCTGAAAAGTTGCCCGATCTGGTGGACCTATACAACCACATCCCGGTAGGTTCCACCAACTGTACCCCGGCTTACCTAATGAGGGCAAGACCTGGTAAGTTACCTGTTGACCTGGAAATGGGAGTCCTGACACCCGAGGACACTTCACCAGAAACAGACTGGGACACAGAGAGGCAGCAGCAGTACCGGAGAGTACAGGAGAGCGTGGAGCGAAGTCTCTGTCAGGCTAGGGAAAGACAAGAGAAAACTTACAACCAGTATGCTCCCGCTGTTCCCCTGGTACCCGGAGAGCAGGTCTTGAAGAGGAAGAGACGGCTCCACAAGTTGGACGACCAGTGGGAGAAGGACCCGTACACCGTACTGCCCTCAAGCCACGAAAACCCGAAGGTCTGTACCATCAGTAAAGACGGAGGGGAAACCACAGCCATTGTATCCCGGGACCACCTGAAGAAGTGTCCCGAACAACTGAGGAACCCTGAAGAGGAACAAGAAGACCATCGACCCGTAGAGGAAAGGGAAGATATGGTTAGTACCGTGCTCGGGGACTTCCCTCGGTCTTGGACTCAAGTCAATGGTGCAGTTGTGGTACCCGTACTCACCTTCCTCCAACCATCATCCCAAGAACCTACGGAGCAACCGGTAGAGCTGGAAGAACAGCCGGTCCAGGAGGCAGAAGACTCTACACAAGCAGACCCGGAAAATCAACCCTCTGCTTATAGTGAGCATGCCATACCCCTAGTGAGCCAGAGGGCCCATGGACAGCTGCCCAGTTTACCCTTGGCAGCTCCTACACCCTGTAGTTCAGGGCCAGACAGTCAGCTCCGTAGGTCCACTAGGGCCACTAGAGGCCAGCTACCCGCACGTTGGAGGATCTAAATGTTTAAGCTATCTTATAATGTTTACTTGTTTATAGTTGCTTGTGTATAATTTTGTGTTTCTAGTTCTTTTTAGGAGTCCTTGGTGGATTTACCGGGAATCCTTGTACATAGTTGGAGCGTAACCCAGGATGGACTAAAGACTGTTAAGGACTCGGGGCAGGACAGGCCCCTACCTGGTTACGTCTCCCTGTTTTGGTGAAATGGACACCTTGCTTTTCAAAACTGCACCCGGTTGCGGACACGCCGTAACCATCTTATGTGTTTTTCTTATTGTATTGTTATTGTTATACCTTGTTATGTTTTTCTAAAAAAAAAAAAAAAAAAAAAATATGTTTAGTCCCGGAGTACTAAATTTCACTAGGGGGGAATGTGACACCCCAGGGGTCTGGTTGCCACAGTGATAGAGATATTACGTCTGAGAGCAGGTGGGAGGTCCTTTGGTCAGGGATCCTGTGCATGACACACCTCCTGCCCAGTCTTGGGAGGGGAAGGACTTCCCCTATATAAACCCGGGGCTGAGGCAGAGTTAGTGAGAAAGAAGACAGAACAAGAGTAGAGAAGAGAAGCAGCATAGCAAGAAACATCAGGAGCTCTGTGGGGAGCAGTGTTACAAGGAGTCAGGGGCTGGCAGCTACAGAGCTCGCCCTGACTGAGAAGATTTCTTACCGGACCCGGAGTCCGAGGCTGTGGGGACTAACTCCTACCCAGCAGCAGAAACCGTCCGGCAGAGGATTTCAGGTCCTCTGGCCCAGAAGCCCGAAGGCACGGTCACACGCGTGGGACCAGCACCGCCATCGTGGAGCGGAAGCCATTAGAAGGCCCCGAGTCACCGGCCATACGGGTGAGCACCACACGGTACACTCAGGGACATGGGCTACTTATTCCCGCCTCTAGCAAGGTAGCCAGAAGAGTACAGTTAGTTGGGAAGGCCTACAACTCCGCCTGGCCAGGGGAGATCCCATCTGCTCAAGGACTGACCAGGCCCCTATCACTAGCAAGTACTCCGGGAGGGTCTATCTTTGTCACCAGTAAAGACCCTGAACTACACCGCACCGTCTCTGAGTGGTTCCTGCTACCCCCATCATCCACGTCGGCTGCCCTGAGGCCATACCCCTCCCGTTGGGGGTTATACCATCCACGCTGCACCATCCTTCCACCGGCCTCAGCGGTCTGCCCTGCAGCGGCAGCTCCATAGCTGCATTCAACGGGTGGCGTAGTCACCAACCATCTACTGCTAGTACATCGCCGCTCAGTTTGACTCCCTGGGCGCGGACCGGGTCGCCGCCACGAGACTACCACCCTCAAGAGATCCGGCTCCGGGTAAGCTCCCGCGTGCGCAACGCAGCGCGACACAGGCCCAGGGGCGCGTCAGAAATATCTATAAAAATTGTCATCTCATCCTCTATAATTGATATCTGCTCAACAACTTTACGTTGGGGGCTACAGTTTGGTAACGACCCTTTCCTGCTCCAGCAGACTGTGTCCCTGTGTGCAAAGTGAGGTCCATAAAGATATAGTTTGAGGAGTCTGATTTGGAGGAACTCTAGTGGCCGCACATAGTCCTGACCTTAATCTCTGTTTTGGGGTTGAATTAGAACGTTGATTGTGAACCCGAAGATGAATACTTATACATCACAGAGGGGAAATTCTAATAACATACTTGAAGGGATTCTGAATATTTCCTTTCCTTGCCTGGCAAATTGGCAAATCTTTTGTTCTGTTGACAGGTTGACAAAACAAAAAATATGGGTGTGAATTATCAAAATGCCCCCTCCCTACCACCATCACCTTTAAGGTTTGTTCAGTATTTTGTCAGTATTTTACATCAGTATTTGTAAGCCAAAATCAGGAGTGGAACAATCAGAGGAGAAGTATAATAGAAACACGTCACCACTTCTGTATTTATCACCCACTCCTGGTTTTGGCTTACAAATACTGATGTAAAATACTGACCAAATACTGAACGAGTGAATGTGGCCTTAAAGAAAGCAATCAGATATATTACAGTTGGTTATTATATTTATTTTATTTCTTTTTGTATGTCTAATTGTTTATAGGTTTACCATAGGTTTGTGATTGTTCAGAGAAATACCAACGCCAACATAATGCTCTTGCCTTATACATTTTTGCTGATGATGAACAGTTGATTTTTGTTTCTGTATTTAATGCAACATCAATAATTTTGAGTGTCCTATAGTTCACTTTTGTAAGGTTATTGTGAAATAAGTCGTCGTGATGGCTCATTTTAATAAATAGGCTTAGAACAAATGAGGGGTTACATACTGATAATTATATATCACTATACTCTCCTTGTAATTATGATGGCACTATCGTGGCAGGATAATGAATGTGGGTTTTCTTCTTTTTTTTTTTCAGAGCATTGTAGATGTAAGCCAATGAAAGCTTCACAAAAGACCTATCTCAAAAATAACTACAACTATGGTAAGTGAGAAAACAGCTTTGTTATCCATTTATTTTATTTAAAAGAAATGTATCATAAAAATCTATTGTTTAATTCAGGCTTTTATGTTTTTAAATTTTATATTACTATTTGTATTGGGGGAAAAAAAATAGAAAACTTGCAATCTTCAAACTGGCCACTGGGGCAAGTAAGTATATATACTTATACAGATGCTTCTCACAAAATTAGAATATCATCAAAAAGTGAATTTATTTTAGTTCTTCAATACAAAAAGTGAAACTCATATATTATATAGAGTCATCACAAGCAGAGCGATCTATTTCAAGTGTTTATTTCTGTTAATGTTGATGATTGTGGCTTACAGCCAATGAAAACACAAAAGTCATTATTTCAGTAAAGTAAAATAATTAACAATAAACACCTGCAAAGGCTTCCTAAGCATTTAAAAAGGTCCCTTAGTCTGTTTCAGTAGGCTCCACAATCATGGGGAAGACTGCTGACTTGACAGATGTCCATAAGGCAGTCTTTGACACACTCCACAAGGAGGATAAGCCACAAAAGGTCATTGCTAAAGAAGCTGGCTGTTCACAGAGTGCTGTATCCAAGCATAATAATGGAAAGTTGAGTGGAAGGAAAAAGTGTGGTAGAAAAAGGTGCACAAGCAACCGGGATAACCGCAGCCTTGAAAGGATTGTTAAGAAAAGGCCATTCAAAAATTTGGGGGATATTCACAAGAAGTGGACTGCTGCTGGAGTCATTGCTTCAAGAGCCACCACACACAGACGTATCTAGGACATGGGCTACAAGTGTCGCATTCCTTGTGTCAAGTCACTCATGACCAATAGACAACGTCAGAAGAGTCTTACCTGGGCCAAGGAGAAAAAGACCTGGACTGTTGCTCAGTGGTCCATGGTGTTGTTTTCAGATGAAAGTAAATTTTGCATTTCATTTGGAAATCAAGGTCCCAGAGTCTGAAGGAAGAGTAGAGAGGCCACAATCCAAGCTGCTTGAGATCTAGTGTGAAGTTTCCACAATCAGTGATGGTTTGGGGAGCCATGTCATCTGCTGGTGTAGGTCCACTGTGTTTTATCAAGACCAAAGTCAGCGCAGCCGTCTACCAGGAAATTTTAGAGCACTTCATGCTTCCCTCTGCCGACAAGCTTTTTGGAGATGGAAATGTCATTCTCTAGCAGGACTTGGCTCCTGTCCACACTGACAAAAGTACCAATATCTGGTTTACAAACAACAGTATCACTGTGCTTGATTGGCAGCAAACTCGCCTGACCTTAACCCCATAGAGAATCTATGGAGTATTGTCAAGAGGAAGATGAGAGACACCAGACCCAACAATGCAGACGAGCTGAAGGCTGCTATCAAAGCAACCTGGGCTTCCATAACACCTCAGCAGTGCCACAGGCTGATCGCCTCCATGCCACATTGCCGCATTGATGCAGTAATTGATGAAAAAGGAGCCCGACCAAGTATTGAGGGCATTTACTGAACATACATTTCAGTAGGCCAATATTTCAGATTTTAAACATTTTTCAAGCTGCTGTTATAAAGTATTCTAATTTGCGGAGATACAGTAATGACTTTTGTGTTTTCATTGGCTGTAAGAAATAATCATCAACATTAACAGAAATAAACACTTGTAATAGATCACTCTGTTTGTAATGACTCTGTATAATATATGAGTTTCACTTTTTGTATTGAAGAACTGAAATAAATTAACTTTTTGATCATATTCTAATTTTGTGAGAAGCACCGGTATTTACTGTTTTTTACGCAGTCTCATTATCATCACGAGCAGGTTTACAGCTCAATATATAAAGAAGATAACACAGGATAACACAATAGGTGATGCCACAGCTCCTCATTACTTCACAGTGACCTTCACACACGCTCATTAGATGCTATAATACAAAAGATAAGGAATGACACAGTCTATTCTTGCTCATGTACATGTGTATTTCCTGAAAGAACAGAAAGTAGAAGTCTAGAATAGTTCCAGTGGTCAGTGGGGCAATTGAAAGATTTCATTGTTTTTTATGCATATTATAATATGGAAAATAAAATAACATGGCCAAATATAAAAAAATACATTTAACATAAAAACCTCATTTAAACTGTAGGTCAACTTCTGAGGACCAGACAAAGCCTTTAAATGTGTTCTCTCACCTGAACAGTCTGTACTTGATACTAGGATCCCTTGACATAAGTTGATCACGTAGCCACCATTGCTGTTACCACCTGCAGTCAGCTTTAATCTTTGGGAAAAACTGGTAGTAGTCTTCAATTCTCTGCAGCGCCATGTCAGTGGAAATTTTGCATTCCACAGTACACATTGAAATGGATTTAATATTTGTATAATGCAGAAAAGCTTTGAGAGCGATAAATGCTCTTTACAATCCCTCTCCATTCAGACTATTAGATAATTACATTCAATTATCAAAATTTCTTAAAGGCAATTTGTCAGCAGATTTTTACTATGTAATCTGAGAGCAGCATGATGTAGGGGCTGAGACCCTGATTCCAGTGATGTATCACTTTCTAATCCGCATGCGGTCATTTGATGCTATCACTGTTTACTCTGCTGCAGGTCTAGCAGTGCTCAGAATGCTATGCTCTCTATAACCCCGCCCACACCACTGGCGTCACTTGCGTCATTTTAGGATGAAAATGAATTTGTATTTCGCACCACCCCTTTAATATTAGCAGCACAACCATGCTGATAGTTTGGCTGATAATCTTCAGGATCACGCCGCCTTCCCCGGCAGGCAGAAAGCCCGAAGGCAAAGAAGCGGTACATTCCTGAGGAAAGAAGATAATACTAAGTTAAAAATTATTCAAGATAGAAAGGGCAGATGAATTAGGATTGGGATGTTGACAGATGTTAAAAGGAGAATATTATAGAATCAAGCAGATGAGTCAAGGTCATATTAGAATTGTGGAAAAGTTGCATTATTTAGGTAAAAAAAAGCGATTTTTGCTTCCCACATAACTACGGTAATCTAATGAGTCATCTATTAAATCTTCAGCATTTATAAAGTTTTTCTAAAAATTTATTTAGGCTGATAATTCATTTATTATTTGCTTCTTTCAGTAATTCGCGCCAAAGTGAAAGAAGTAAAAGTGAAATGCCATGATGCCACCGCAGTCGTAGAAGTCAAGGAGATTCTAAAGTCTTCCTTGGTGAACATTCCCAAAGATACAGTCACCCTGTACACGAACTCTGGCTGCCTGTGCCCTCAGCTGGTGGTCAATGAGGAGTATATAATAATGGGATATGAAGATAAGGAGCGCACGAGGTAGGAACATTTAGAATTTGTACTCTGTGTAAGTTTAAGCTCAGACATCATTAATTTCTTAAGAATCTGACGCAAATTCATAACAATATCCAAATTGTTACATAAGGACTTTGCTGTGGATACACAAAACTAATTACTTTTTTAAAAAGACAACTTATACCTGATGAGACTAGTGAACTTACTTTGAAAATTAATGTCTAAGGCCCCCTTGACACGTCCTGATATTTCCGGTACTAGAAAAAACAGTATCCGTGATAACCGGGTCCATGTGTATAAACCGTGTGCTATCCGTGTGCACCATCAATGTGACACATACTGGATTAGAATGCAGAATAGAATTTACAGATGTTTAGGTGTTAGAGGATAGATAGATAAATATAAAGAAATATGTCAATGAAATATATAATCAGTACTTTGCATGTGTAGTTTTCTGTACTTATATTTAGCACAAAAATAAATAAATAAATGAAAAACAATGGTGTGGGGTTCTCCTTATTTTTAATAACCAGCTGAGGGAAAGCAAAAAACTGTTAGCTAGTCTTAATAGTCTGGGAAGGGGTCAATATCCATGGACCTTCCCAGTCTATTAATATCAGCTCACAGCTGTCTGCTTAGCCTATACTGGTTATTATAAAAAGGGGACCCTAAAAAAATGATGTGGGGTCCCCCCTCTTTTTAATAACCAGCAAAGGTTAAGCAGACAGCTGCGGGTTGATATTAAAAGACTGGGAAGGGCCATGGATGTTGGCCCCTTCCCAGCCTAATAAGACCAGCCCTCAGCCTTCCCAGAAATATCTATTAGCTGTCTGCTTAGCTTTTGCTGGTTATTAAAAATAGGGGGGACCCAAAAAAATGACGTGGGATCTCGCTTATTTTTAATAACCAGTAAAGGCTAAGCCTAAGCAGACAGCTGTGAGCTGATATTAATAGACTGGAAAACTCCATAGATATTGGCCCCTTCCCAGACTATTAAGACGAGCTCACAGCTGTCTGGTTTCCCTTAGCTGGTTATTAAAATTATAATTTTTTTCCTTTATTTTTGTGCTAAATACAAGTACAGAAAACTACACACATACTGCACTGATTATATTTCTCACTGACATCTATCTATCTATCTATCTATCTATCTATCTATCTATCTATCTATTCTTTATCTTTGCACATATAACACCTAAACATCTGTCATTTCTATTCCGCATTCTATTCCAGTACATGTCACACTGATGGTGCACACGGATGGCACACGGGTGGTACACACAGACACACGGATAGCATACGGATGGCACACAGATTATACACACTGTTTTCTCCAGTACTGGATCTATCAGGACGTGTGAAGGGGCCTTAGAAAAACATTCAAAAATGATTGTACAGCCATTGTGACATATATTGTCAAAGTACAGGGTGGGCCATTTATATGGATACACCTAAATAAAATGGGAATGGTTCCCCCTCCCATGTGCTAATGTGCCACAAACAGGAAGTTGATATCACCAACCATTCTCATTTTATTTAGGTGTATCCATATAAATGGCCCACCCTGTATGTATATCAGCCTCATCAGGTCTAAGAGATTTATTTAATAAAGTATGCTGTTTTTACTGTGAAATTAATTTGATGACAGATCTGTTTTAAGTTTGATACTTATTTGATAGATCATAGAAATAAACAATGGTTTCCATTTAAATGTTGTTAAAAAATGATTTACATAATATAGCAGCACCAGATGTTCATAGTGTACAGCAATGTCCACAGCCACATGTTAAGCTGACACCCATCCATGCTTAGTTACTATTCCCACACCCACTTATTGGCAAAGTGATTCTTTGTGACAGCTGCCAAGAGAAATAGCTTTCTGTCCTGCTTTTCAGGGTAGGAACAATAGCATGGCAATATATCTGAGAAGTCTTCTTCTGCAAGGAAAGTAAGAAGGGAGTATATGATATATTGTCAGCTGCCATAAGGAGAAGGAGTCTGATTCTGCTCAGAGCCCAGCCCTGTAGATTAGCAGAATGCATTTCTGCACTTTTGGGATCCTGTTTCAGGAGCTGGGCTTGTCCCCTCTCTATTGTGCATGTGTCGGTTGTCAATTCTTACGGATGCTCAGCAGATTCTTGTCACTGTGCAACATGACAGTACACTCACTCGCCGGTTGTGATAAGAAGTAACGAGCCGACAAGAGAGCGCACGGTCAGTGCACGTTGTAAGAAGAACACCTGGTGTGCAGAGACCAGTGCCGCCCCTGCAAGTGATGTCACTGAAAGCAACGCGCACTAACAGGCTCACATTGCGTTAAAAGGTAGACATGTATTTTAAATGCAAAATATTACCAGACAGGAGATAAATAAAAAATATTTTTTTTTTCAACACAGACTTCTGTTAGTGGAAGGTTCCCTTGCTGAAAAGTGGAGGGATCGTCTTGCAAAAAAAGTTAAGGTAAGAATACAAATACTTGCTGCTGGATTGTAGGAGTAGACGACAAGGGGAATTTAGAGGATACAGCGCATATCTGTCAAGGGTGTGTCAGGTGTAACAGACTGTTTTTCTGGATCTGTTTGTAGAAGGTTGCTGCGCCTGGCATTGCAGACGCCTTCTTAACCATGCTGCCTTTAGGACCCAGCGGCTTCCTCCCTCCTGTTGTTAATTGACACACCCTTGCATGGGAGTTAAAAACTGTCAGTTTGCCTCAAGAGATCGCTGGTGATATTCACAAGGGAACATGTGAATATCACCGGCGATCTCCTGCAGCAAACTGACAGTTTTTACTCCCATGCAAGGCTGTGTCAATTAACACCAGGAGGGAGGTAGCCGCTGGGTCCTAAAGGCAGAAAGGTTAAGAAGGCGTCTGCAATATCAGGCTCAGCGACCTTCTACAAACAGATTCAGAGTGACTGTCTGTTACACCTGACACACCTGTGACAGTATCACTCCATGACCATAAAATCTATGGGAAAGTGAAGTGAAAGGCGTGATCTCATCTCATTAAATAGGAAAAATTGCAAAGTGCTTGGAAAAACAAGCAACTTTACAACTTACCTCTTATTAAAAATACTCTGTTTTCAAAAATGGAGGGATTTTTAATTATATAGATTACAGCTTGTTGCAAAGCATACTAGCCACCTTTGCTTTCAATGGGAGGTGACCGGTTTCATAGGCAAGGGGCATGCTCTTGCAAGCTGTTTGCTATACAACGTGCCAGCGCTACTCTGAAGCTGTCCATAATATTGGATCTGGCCAGCTCCAGCATCACAGCACTCCTCCGATGTTGCAGAGGCAAATTTGTCACTTGCTAGCAATATCTGAGAGTGGGCAGTTTGGGCCAGGAAGCTGGGGCACTTATGAAGATAGGAATCTAAGACAACCTCTTTGTCAGGAAGAAGCCCAACTCAAGCTATAAGCTCATTGAGTTTGGCAATTTACCATTGAATATAGTTACATTTTCCTTTGTCAAATAGTTGATTCTATAGAAACCTTCATAAGTGAACATGAGTGATCAGTGGAGTAGTGTCCAAACTCTCCGCAATGTCTTGGCCTATATTATGAATTTGGGAGTTATTGAGTAAAAAGAATCATAAAACGAACAATGATAAGTCAGGCCAACAGATTGTAGAAAACATAGTCTTTATATACTCTTATTGTACTGTTTCCCTACTCTTCAATGATTATTTTCAACTCAACACTGCAAGCTATCACCTATCTCAGCTGTTGGACTCTTACCAATCCCGAGAATGAATCTCTGATATGTCCCACTGGAATGAAACCCTAGCAAAGCATGTGGTGCCTCTCGGTCTGTAGGATTGCTGGAGAAAGCGGATTGCTGTACCAGAAGTCTTAAAAATAATAAATGGTGGGGCATTTATGAGCTCGTACTTGGGATCGGTGTGTGGAAAGATGACCACTTGCACTGTTGAGAGTAACTTCTTAAAAGGGTTGTCCAGTCTTAAACTACAAGTCTGCAGCCCTCTATGTGACTGCAGCCTTGTGAATCCTCACATAGTGATCATTGCATGCTGTGGGGATTCTCCGGTCCAAATGATTATGCGATATGCATCCTCCCGGCCACATTCCAAATAGATGGGCTCGGCCTCGCTCAATGTTAGTGTATTGAGCGAGGCCGGAAACAGTCTAGTTGGATTGTGGCTGAGAGTATGCATATCGCATAGTTGTGATCATATGACTGCTGTTGCCAGTGCCGGCACTGGAGAATCTTCACAGTGCTCAGTGCACACAATGTGAGGATTCACAAGTCTGCAGTCACTTAGATTGACTGCAGACTTGTAGTTGAAGAGTCCAGACGACCTCTTTAAATTAGCTCTAATATTGAACTATGCCCCAAAAACACCCTACCTTTGAAAACACAAAACAGATTTCCTTACCTTGACAGAGCCAGAGCCACACAGAATACTGTCCCCATGTAATACTAAATCATCGTACCCAAAAAACAGTGGCAAAATGTGCCACATTGTATGCAGCTCAAGTAATGTAATTCTTGTACGACATTATTATTTATGTTGTTCTGATTTTATTTTCACATACATTTTCTCTTCTACTTTCAGCGCTGGGATCAGAAATTGCGTCGTCCACGAAAAATCAAATCGGTCACACAAAATGACAATAAAAACAGCAATTCAAGACAAATGCAGAGCTAGACTTAGGGAACGGTGTATATAAAACTCTGTGGACTCTTATACAAAGATTTGCATTGTTGGAGCAGCAAAGAAGAAATTGCACTATTGCACGTTATAACCTATTGTTTACTACAAGATATTGTAGTTGATTGTAGTTTTTTCCTCTTTTATATTTGCACGGATTACTAAGCAATAGATTTATTCCACTTCTAGAGATGTTAAAGTTTTCTTTATTGGTAAGAAATAAAGCAACTTAGTGGATGAGAAACAAGGAAAGAATTCATGTTCAATAAATTTCTGATCTACGAATTGATTGTTTCCTCTAACATATTATTGGGCTTATGCAAACTGCCTCTTCAGAGAGGAAGAGGACTTGAACTCTAGCGCCACCTATTGGAAGTAGCAATCCTAAAAGTCAATATCGACCCTTCACCAAGCCTTGCCAAATGACTTCGGCTAAAAGCAAACGAGAATCTCAATTTGAAGACATGGTGTTTCGGGGTGTTGCCTCTCCTCAGTGCAAAGCAAGAGATCTGATTTGGCATGTCAGTGTAAGGAGGCTTATAAGACATGCAATGCTCCTCAATATGATGCTCCTATCATCATCATAAATTAGGAAAATTATCCTATATCATGTCTGTAATTAGCAAAAGTATTTGAACCTTTGCTTTTAGAATCTGGTATGACCACCTTGTGCTGCAATAACTGCATCTAAATGTTTCTGGTAAATGTTGATTAGTCTTGCACATCAGCTTAGAGGAATTTTAGCCCATTCTTCCCCCCAATAAAACAGCTTCCACTCTGTTGGTGAGTTTCCTCCCATGAACGTACGTAGGGAGAGGAGGAGGAGTGAGAGGCAGAACTCCTCCTCCCGTCTACATAGAAAGTTATCGGCAGCAACTGCCTTCTCCTACCTCAGTAATGGGAAAGTCTGTCTTCACTGAAAACAGATTTTACTTGAGAATTGAGAATTTTGATAATTAAAGATCAGACCTGGAGGAGAAATAAGCAGATCTCTCTGATAAGATATATTATAAAGGTTCTTATTATCATGTGTACCATTGATTTATGAAATAAAAATTCAAATGACGATTACTTTTTAAGCGTTAGATCAAGGGAACCAATACTGTTCAATGGACGAACCCCTTCCCACTATTTAATAGTTAATGGATGATATGTTAAAATCTGTAAAGCAAGAATTCTCCATTCCAATGCTGGAGGCCTATACCTGATCATCAGGAAAAGTTCTTCATATCAGGCAATCTGTGTGATACATGTACATAGGCAAGAATATAATTACAAAATGATCAAACAAAAGTGCTAATCAGTCTTGAGCTGGGTACTTTGTGTGCCCTAGATGAACTCCCATGCGGCTTCAATTAAGCTGTATAGGACAAGTATTGCTGTTATCATTACACTCACATGCAATATTGTCAATAAAGACTCATAGGTTATGGTGCAAATAAACCCCAAAGAGTGAAAAACTTGCCAGTAGAGATTAGCAAATATATTAGAGTGGAATTGAATTATACTTGAATTTTACAAAAATCTACAGCCGCCAAATATTTTATAATTTATTTCTGTGCAGAATCAGCATTTTTCTAAATCGTAAAGGGCTATCAAAATTTTTAAAAATGTTAAAAAATCCTTATATTCATTATACTGTTCAACTCTCCAGCCCCGTCGCTCCCCACTCCCACCTGTCCGGTCCCCGTCGCTTCTTCTGATCACCGACCCGACGCTGAAGTCCCACTAGCCTTTCCAGCTAGGCTGGAACTTCAAGCTCTGATGAGACCCTGGATGGTTCTGCAAGCCATGCACAAGGTCATGGGGCACGTCAAGGTCATAAGGATTTCAGTGCAAGTGACAGTAATCAGAAGATGTAGCGAGGAACGTATGGGTGATGGTGAGGAGCAGTGGGGCCAAGATGTGGGTATAAGGATTTTTTTATTTTTTTATCTTATGCTTATGATGCTCTGGAGTTGGTAAAGATGCTAGAGCATAATAAGGGACACTAAATTCCTGGGGAAATCAGTAGGATCTGGCAAATTCGAATTGGAAAACACAAAGTATTGCTACATATTCATCAACACTGCTTTGATGAATCAGGGCCATTGTTTTGAAATGGATGCATATAGGTGTAATGTGTATTATAAATTATTGGAATAAGGATGCCACATCTTTAATGCATGTAATACAAGGACAAGTCATGTGATTAATGACTGGTAAATGTCTGGAAAAGCTAGCATTCTATAATGCTATGTTACTTATACATAAGTCTGAAGAGGTAGTGTCTAACACATTTACATAATTAGTGTTAGGCTAACTTTACTGTTAGTAGGTGATATTGCATTACTTTATATTTTACATGTCTTGTAAGCAGTGCAAAATATAGTATGATCTTATATCTGCCAAGAACACAATTTAAACTAAAATGTTTTACACATTGTGATTAGTGATGAGCAAATGTGCTCGCCACTGCTTGGTACTCACCCGAGCATCACGGTGCTCAACAAGCTCGGCAAGTATATCCTGGTTGCTCGGCGGGAACTCGGGTCCCCTCCCTGCATGTTTGGGGCTCTTTAGAGAGCCAATGAACAAGCAAGGATTGCCTGCCACTCACTGTAATGCCGTAGCCATGGTGGTTGTGGGCATTACAGTGATTGGCTGGCCGCACAGCATCATCAGGTCTATATAAGACCTGGCGCCGCCATGCTCGTCAGTCTACCCCAGAATCAGGCAGAGTAGGAAGAGGTGAAGCTGCGTCAGGTAGAGATTTGCTTCTTTATAGTTAGTATAGGTATTCCACAACATATATACACTGCGTGCAGAATTATTAGGCAAGTTGTATTTTAAAGGAATATTTTTATTATTGATCAACAACTATGTTCTCAATCAACCCAAAAGACTCAGAAATATCCAAGCTTAATATTTTTGGAAGTTGGAGTGGGTTTTTTTTAGATTTGGCTATCTTAGGAGGATTTCTGTTTGTGCAGGTAACTATTACTGTGCAGAATTATTAGGCAACTTAATAAAAACCAAGTATAACCCCATCTCACTTGTTTATTTTCACCAGGTAAACCAATATCAGTGCACAAAATTTAGAAATAAACATTTCTGATATGCAAAAACAAAATCCCCCAAAATTATTGATCAATATAGCCACCTTTCTTTATGATGACACTCAACAACCTTCCATCCATAGTTTCTGTCAGTTGCTTGATCTGTTTTCGATCAACATTGCATGCAGCAGCCACCACAGCCTCCCAGACACTGTTCCGAGAGGTGTACTGTTTTCCCTCCCTGTAGATCTCACATTTTATGATGGACCACAGGTTCTCTATGGGGTTCAGATCAGGTGAACAAGGGGGCCATGTCATTATTTTTTCTTCTTTTAGACCTTTACTGGCCAGCCACGCTGTGGAGTAGTTGGATGCATGTGATGGAGCATTGTCCTGCATGAAAATCATGTTTTTCTTGAACGATACCGACTTCTTCCTGTACCGCTGCTTGAAGAAGTTGTCTTCCAGAAACTGGCAGTAGGTCTTGGAGTTAAGCTTCACTCCATCCTCAACCCGAAAAGGTCCCACAAGTTCATCTTTGATGATACCAGCCCATACCTGTACCCCACCTCCACCTTGCTGGCATCTGAGTCGGAGTGGAGCTCTCTGCCCTTTACTGATCCAGCCTCTGGCCCATCAAGAGTCACTCTCATTTCATCAGTCCATAAAACCTCTGAAAAATCAGTCTTAAGATATTTCTTGGCCCATTCATGACGTTTTATCTTATGTTTCTTGTTCAAAGGTGGTAGTTTTTCAGCCTTCCTTACCTTGGCCATGTCCCTGAGTATCGCAAACCTTGTGCCTTTTGATACTCCAGTAACGTTGCAGCTCTGAAATATGGCAAAACTGGTGGCAAATGACATCTTAGCAGCTTCACGCTTGATTTTCCTCAATTCATTGGCAGTTATATTGCGCCTTTTTTGGCCAACACGCTTCTTGCGACCCTGTTAGCTATTTGCCATGAAACACGTGATTGTTCGGTGATAACGCTTCAAAAGTTTGGAAATTTCAAGACTGCTGCATCCCTCTGCAAGACATCTCACAATATTGGACTTTTCAGAGCCCGTCAAATCTCTCTTCTGACTCATTTTGCCAAAGGAAAGGAAGTTGCCTAATAATTATGCACACCTTATATAGGGTGTTGATGTCATTAGTCAACACCCCTCCTCATTACAGAGATGCACATCACCAGATTTACTTAATTGGTAGTTGGCTCTCAAGCCTATGCAGCTTGGAGTAGGACAACATGTATAAAAAGTATCATGTGATCAAAATACTCATTTACCTAATAATTCTGCACACAGTGTATATATTCAACTGAACTAACAGTCCTTCTGAGGACTCATCCAGCTGCATATATTCGGTGGTGATAGCAGGAGTTAGGCAGGCAAGCAGGGTATGTGACAGACTGCAGTGCATATAGTGCAAGAGGGTCCATTGAACATTCTGTTAGTATAGGTATTCCACAACATATACAGTACAGACCAAACATTTGGACACACCTTCTCATTTAAAGATTTTTCTGTATTTTCTTGACTATGAAAATTGTACATTCACACTGAAGGCATCAAAACTATGAATTAACACATGTGGAATTATATACCTAACAGAAAAGTGTGAAACAACTGAAAATATGTCTTATATTCTATGTTCTTCAAAGTAGCCACCTTTTGCTTTGATGACTGCTTAGCACACTCTTGGCATTCTCTTGATGAGCTTCAAGAGGTAGTCACCGGAAATGGTCTTCCAACAATCTTGAAGGAGTTCCCAGAGATGCTTAGCACTTGTTGGCCTTTTTGCCTTCACTCTGCGGTCCAGCTCACCCCAAACCATCTTGATTGGGTTCAGGTCTGGTGACTGTGGAGGCCAGGTCATCTGGCGTAGCACACCATCACTCTCCTTCTTGGTCAAATAGCCCTTACACAGCCTGGAGGTGTGTTTGGGGTCATTGTGCTGCTGAAAAATAAATGATGGTCCTACTAAACGCAAACCGGATGAAATAGCATGCCGCTGCAAGATGCTGTGGTAGCCATGCTGGTTCAGTATGCCTTCAATTTTGAATAAATGCCATACAGAGTTCTAGCAGCAGACACATCTCTACAACAACTGTTAAGAGGAGACTGTAGTATAATGCTCCCCCCATAGGCAGAGTCTGTAGTGTAATGCTCCCCCCCTCCTCATAGGCAGAGTCTGTAGTATAATTCCCCCCATAGGCAGAGTCTGTAGTATAATGCTCCCCCCTCCCCATAGGCAGAATCTGTAGTATAATGCTCCCCCCCATAGGCAGAGTCTTTAGTATAATGCCCCCTTCCCATAGGCAGAGTCTTTAGTATAATAACCCCCATAATCAGAGTCTTTAGTATAATGCTCCCCCCTCCCCATAGGCAGAATCTTTAGTATAATGCTTTCCCCCCATAGGCAGAGTCTTTAGTATAATGCTTCCCCTCCTACCCCATAGGCAGAGTCTTTAGTATAATGCTCCCCACTCCCAATAGGCAGAGTCTTTAGTATAATGCCCCTCCATAGGCAGAGTCTGTAGTATAATGCTTCCCCCCTCCCCATAGTCAGAGTCTTAGTATAATGCTCCCCCTCCCCATAGGAAGAGTCTTTATTATAATGCTTCCACTCCTCCCCATGGGCAGAGTCTTTAGAATAATGTTCCCCCCCTCCCCATAGGCAGAGTCTTTAATATAATGCTTCCCCCCTCCCCATAGGCATAGTCTATGGTATAATGCGCCCCCCTCCTCATAGGCAGAGTTTGTAGTATAATGCTCCCCCACTCCTCATAGGCAAAGTCTGTAGGATAATGTCCCCCCATAGGCAGACTCTATGTGGGCCCTGGGTCAATCAGGGTTGCCCCCACATTCTACAGCTCCTGCACCTTCTCCTCCTCCTCCTCTTCAGCCTCCATCTCAGAAATGACCACATCAGTTGCAAGCTGGAAGCACTGCAGCACTACCTCGGCTAAGCGGCAACAGGCTGTGCTGAAGCTAATATGCTTAGGTGACAAACTGCACAACGTTGAAGAGTTGTGGACAGCTCTGAAATAGCAGGCAGATCTGTGGCTGACACCGCTGACCCTACAGCCAGGCATGGTTGTGTGACAATGGCCAGAACCTGGTGGCGGCTCTGAGGTGAGACAAGTTCACACACGTACCATGCCTGGCCCATGTGCTTAACCTCGTGGTTCATCGGTTTCTCAAAACCTATCCGGGTCTGTCGGATCTGCTTGTCAAAGTACACTGCCTGTGTGCCCATTTTAGAAAGTCAGCAACAGCTTCTGCCGCCCTTGCCATGCTTCAGCAGCGTTTGCAGCTTCCAGCTCACTGACTGATCTCCGATGTCCCCACACGTTGGAACTGTACATTGCAGATGTTGGGAAGGATTTGTGAGCATAAGAGGGCAGCTGTTGACTACCAGCATCCAGAAGGCCGTCAGTATTCAGTTCAGACTCCATACATAAAACCTCAGGAGTGGAAATGTATGTCAGACATATGTACCATCCTCCAAAACTTTGAGGACTCCACGAAGATGGTGAGCGGCGATGACTCCATAATTAGCATCACCATCCCACTTCTCTGTCTTCTGAAACTCACAATTAAAGAGGATGCATTGCAGGCGGAGCACGATGAGATGGAGCAAGGGACCATACAGGGTGATTCCACACAGCCCAGCCTCATCTCATACCAACATAGATTGGGTGACAATGAGGAAGAGGAGGAGGGGGGAGGAAGAACAGGAGCTAATTTCCTGCGCTATAGACGGTACTACCTGCACAACTGTCATACAGTCTGGTCAAAGTGGATGGCCTGAGGACAGGGAGGAGGAGGAGAAGGATGAGGAGGAGACCATGGTCAGTCGTCCTCTTGGTGAGGACACGGAAGTCTAGCCTGTTAGCAGTTTGGCACACATGGCTGAGTTTATGTTACGCTGCCTTTCCCGTGACCCTCACGTTGTCCAAATTTTGGGTGACAGTCATTACTGGTTGGTGACACTTCTAGACCCACGCTACAAGGAGAACTTTCTGTCTCTTATTCCCGCGCCGGACAGGTCTAATGAAATGATGAAGTACAAGAAGGCCATTGTTGCGGAATTATTAAAAAAATTCCCATTTGAAAACGCTGGCAGCAGAGGTCACATTTCATTGAACAATGAAGTAGTGCAGGCGAGAGAGGCACGAATGCAATCCAGCAGAGGCAGGGGAACACTGTCAAAGTTCTGGGACAGTTTTCTTAGACCCTCCCATCGCACAGGCCCTGAGGCGCGGGGTGCTCTCCCTAGGAGGGAAAAGTTTCGGAAGATTGTGTGGGAGTACCTTGCCGACCGTACCAACATCCTCTGTGATTCCTCTGTGCCTTATAATTATTGGGTATCCAAGCTGGACATGTGGCATGAACTGGTTCTCTACACCTTGGAGGTCCTGGCCTGCCCTGCCGCTAGCGTCAGAGCGGGTTTTTAGTGCCGCCGGTGGAATTATAACCAATAGACGCATCCGCCTGTCAACTGAAAATGCTGACAGGCTGACTCTTATAAAAATGAACAAGGGCTGGATTGGACCAAACTTCTCAACACCACCGAATGATAGCAGCATAACATAAACTCAAATACAGTGGTTTTTTTTGGGAGGTTTAACTCTATTCACATGCACCTCTGTCTTCACACCCAGACATGGTTTATGCTTCCTCATTTTGTCTATTTGTTCTTGTCCTCTGCCTTCTCCTCATCCTCCACATCCTCCTCCCTATCACCACATCTACATCTCTTGCAAGGGACATTGGAGTTCCTCCAAATTTTTGGCAGCCATTGCATTCATTGCATAGGCAAATAGTATGGGAGACCCACTTCCTAATAATGGGAACATTGTTTTCAGGAGGCACTCCGACCTCTACGTCTCTTGCAAAGGGCATTGGAGTTCCTCCAAAGTTTGGGCAGCCATTGCATTCACTGCATAGGCAAACAGTGTGGGAGACCCACTTCCTAATAATGGGAACATTTCGTTTCTGAGGCCCACCTCTATGTGTCTTTAAATTGTTATTGGGGTTTTTCCTAAATTTTGGCAGCCCTTGCAGTCACTGCATGGGCATTACCACTATAGGAGACCCACTCCTTTATAATGTGAACATTTTTTTACTGAGACCCTCCTCTATGTCTCTTCAAAGGGGTATTGGGGTGGGTCCAAATTTTTAGCAGCCCTTGCAGTCAATGCACATGCAATAACAATATAGGAGACCCACTCAATAATAATGGGAACAACAAAGCATAGCCAGCTAATGGCTCTCTAACAATAGCGAGGGCCAACTGCTGGCCCTTTAAGAATAGTAAGGTCCGCCTGATGGCCCTATAAAAATAGGCTTTGTGACTTTCAGAGTCCCTCCATCATAAATGAAACAGGATGTGTCTGAATATGTGTCACACACCACATGGCCAGATAAGGTTGTAAAATGTTAAAATTACATTTTCCGTTGAATGCATTTGTCTTGGTTGAAAGCAATGCAAAAGTGCAAAAATGCATCAAAAACACTACATGTGAACATAGCCCAATGTGTGGAGGAGAATTTTTGTTTTTGGTTATTTATTTTGCCTTATATACAAGTCATTATCCTGGAAAGGATGTTCCTTAACATATTTCCCAGGAAAATCCATTTTAGTTTAGTTTTTGTATGTTTTATGTGAGTCCGTAAAAGTGGCATAATACCTCTGACAACGTTGTTGACAGCAGTGACCTGGGAGTCAGAAATGCTTCCAGGGGTCTTCCCCAGTTTATTCCCATGTCATTTGAGCACTGTCCCCATTTATTTGGGCAATTTTTAGGCCATCTGCAGACCGCCGGGGGAACTGCCGGAAAAATGCTCGAGTATCCCATAGACTTACATTGGGCTCGTTACTCAGACTGAGGACTCGAGCATTCCAATTTGCTCGACCCGAGCAACGAGTACCCGAGCATTTTAGTGCTCGCTCAACACTAATTGTGATCTGTTCTTCCCCACAATTAGATATACCTAAGTTAAATAACAATACATGCAAACAGGGGAGTAAATTAAAGTTTTAGTTTGCCTTCCCACTCTAAAAACAAACAATGAAAAAATATTCAATGGAGTAGGCGGGGTTGTATCTCCCAACTTTTATAAACGAGGCAAGAGACATCTATTGCAGCATGTACACAGTAATTATGCCCTATTGAATTCCCCTGTTTGATGCTCCCACCCATACAGAGTATAATACCCCTACGAAAGTATGATGCCCCCACAGTCATCACTCAGTATGATACTTCCACAGCCCCCCACACAGTATGATGGCCCATCAGATGATTCTCCCACAGCTCCTCAGTATATTGCTCCCTCGGCCACCACTCAATATGATAACTGCCTTTTTTTAAGATACACTATAGCCCTGCACCGCACACAGTATTATGGTCCCCATAACTCCCTACATAGTATGATTGCCCGTCAGCATGGTGCTCCTGACTCGCCCCCTGGGCCATGGGGCATGCGGATCCGGGCGATAGGGAGACGCTGGGAGTAGTAGTGGCGGCCCGGTCCCGCGGCTCAGGGTGGTCAGACCAATGGTAGTCTGCTACTTGCTTTAGATAATGTCCGACTACGCCACCCGTGGATTGCGGTTATTAGGAACCGCCGCTGCAAGGCGGTCCGCTGGGGCCGATGATGAATGCAGCTGGGATGGTGTGACTCCCCACGGGAAGAGTGCGGCCCCAGGGCAGTGTAGTGGATGGTGGAAGTGATGGTGGTGAGGGTCCCAGTACCGGTAGTGCTGGAGGCGCGAAGGAGCACACAGACAACGTACTGCAGTCCAGGGTCTTTACTCACGGTTAATATCCAAGTCACTTGTGCAGGGAATGACTGCCCGAGCCATGCTGCGTCCACCAGGTGAGGGGCTCGGTCAACTCCCAGGCAGTTCAGGAGCATGGCACAGGACCCCCTTTAATCCTTTCTCTGGCCTGCCTCACCAGTGACCCACTTTTGTCCAGCTGCCGCGGACTTGTGCGGGTAAACGTGGGCCCCGTCCTCCGCTGTCCTATATGGTGCCTTCCTAGCAGGTTTGATGAGGTGTCGCACCAATAAATGATCACGACGACCGGTCTTTGGCTGAGGGTAGTTTCTCCTCCACCAACTTGGGATCCGGTACCCTTAATCTGCCTGACCCTTCACCCTGGATTCTCGTGGGTTCTTAGGGTCCCTTCCACCTTCTTGTTCCTGAGCCCTTCTGTTTCTCTCTCTCTTCTCCTTCTTTCCTGTTCTGTCTTCTCCTCCTTCCCTTGGCCTCTTCTCCAGGCCCACTTCTCCTTCTCCTCTCAGGCTCCGGCCTCTTCTCTAGGCCTGCCTCTGGAGCAGCACTCAGCCTGAGCTGCTGCTCCCTGTCAGCTCTCCTCTCCTCACAGACTGAACACTGTTCTAAGATGGTGTCACGGGTGTGTCGCCACGAAGATCGTCACGATTACACAGCCTGACTTCTCGCAGCTGACTTTTTGGTGCTTTGTGTTTTTCGACAGTGAGGGAGTTAATTCTCTCTCTCTCTGTGCTAGACGAGGTCCAGCCTCGCCCAGCTGCAATCAATGCTGCTGTAGTGAGACTCCTTCAAATGCCTGCTGGTCTGTTAGGGAAGTGTCGGTGAAAGCATTTCATGCAGACTAACAGAGCGGATCGTGGTATTTGGAGTTTCAGAGATAAGTGTATTTGGAGTGTTTTTTCCCTTCCTCGCTTTATCATTTATCTCCTTTCCCGTTGGTGTTCCCTCTGTTGTAGTTGTGTAGTTTTTGTATGCAAGGTGGTTTTGGTTTTTCCCTTGTACTGTCTCGTTCGTCTAAGTACTGTGTGTGGGCATATTATTACTTGTCCCCTTTTGTTGTGATCGGGGTCCTTCTCAGGACTAGATTACTTAGGTGCAGGGATCCTCAGGAGGTAGGGGTTACGCTGGCGGCCTGGACCTCTGTACCTTTAACAGTACCTCCAGGTTGAGGGATTAGTCAGGGCCCCAGCTTAGGGTCAGCTTAGGCCCCCTACCTCCAGTATACAGAGACAGCGTGACATTTTCACCGACCACTTAGTTTTTCTCCAGCTACCATGGATCCAGTAGCCGGTCTAGCTCGGCAGTTGCAGAGTTTGTCCATGGAGCTGGCGGACGTTAGGTCCAAGGTTTTGTATCCTCAGGAGCAAGCCGGACCAGAACCTAAAGTAGCTCTCCCTGACAGGTTCACTGGGGGGCGGGACAAGTTTTTTGTTTTCCGGGAGGCATGCAAGTTGTACTTTCGGCTGCGGCCTCGGTCATCGGGGAGTGAAGAACAAAGGGTGGGAATTGTCATCTCGCTCCTACAAGGGGACCCACAATCTTGGGCGTTCTCTCTTCCCCCGGGCTCCCCGGCTCTCCAGTCAGTGGATAGGTTTTTCGCTGCTCTGGGACTCGTATATGATGACCCAGATCGGATCTCCCTTGCTGAGTCTAAGTTACGTAGGATCCAGCAGGGAGATCGTCCGGCGGAGGAATTCTGTTCGGAGTTCCGTAGGTGGGCCACGGACACCCAGTGGAATGACCCGGCTCTTAGGAGCCAGTTTTGTCAAGGTTTATCCGACAAATTACAGGATGTGTTGGCACAGTATGACTCTCCCGTGTCACTGGAAGCCGCTATGGCCCTTGCTATTCGCGTTGACAGACGGCTTCGGGAGAGGTGCGGGATAACTCTACCCCCTGTGATGACTCCACCTCCTACAAGGTCCCCTCATATGGTTGTTCCCCTGGTCAGTCCAGAGGAGCCTATGCAATTAGGAGGGACATCATTTCGGGGGAGGGGACCGGTGGTGCGCCATAAGACAGGAAGGTGTTTCTTCTGCGGGAGAAAGGGACATTTTATTGGGGGGTGTCCATCCCGTCCCTTGCAGAGTGAAGAGTCGTCGGAAAACTGTTGATCCCAGGTTGTGTGGTGGACGGCAATCTGGGAGTAGGTATTTCGTCCCTAGGTTCGTCTCAGTTTCTCGTACCGGCGGAGGTGGTGGTGGGTACGAGAACTGAGAGGATATCTGTTCTTCTGGATAGTGGGGCCGGGGCTAATCTGGTTGATGCTCGGTTTGCCCGGGTTCAAGGTATGCGATTGAGTGAGTTGGCTAAACCCATCCCCATATTCTCGATCGATGCCAGGCCTCTCGGTCAGGGAAGTTTTTTGCAAGCTGTGCATGACGTAAAACTTCAAGTGGGGGCGATACATAAAGAACTGTTGTCTTGCTACGTGTTGGAGGGTCTTCCCACTCCTACAGTGTTGGGCCTTCCTTGGTTAACTAAGCATAACCCGGTTATTAATTGGCAAACCAGAGAGATAAGCCAATGGAGTAAATTCTGTAATAAAAACTGCATGAACACAGTCATCGGTGCGGTTACTCCTTGGGTCTTACCTCCATTTCTGGCGGACTTTGAGGATGTATTCTCGGAGAAAGGGTGTCAGGAACTACCTCCTCATCGCGAGTATGACTGTTCTGTAAAACTGCTCCCTGAGGCCAAGTTACCTAAAGCTAGGTTGTATAACCTTTCTGGTCCTGAGAGGCAGGCCATGAAGGATTATATTTCAGAAAGTCTGGCTAAGGGGCATATTAGACCTTCATCTTCACCGGTGGCTGCGGGGTTCTTCTTTGTTAAGAAGAAAGATGGAGGCCTACGCCCTTGCCTGGATTTCCGTGAACTTAATCGGATTACGGTCCGAGATCCGTATCCGCTCCCACTTATTCCCGATCTCTTTAATCAGATCGTGGGCGCCAAATGGTTCTCTAAGTTGGATCTCAGGGGGGCGTACAATCTGATTAGGATGAAGGAGGGGGATGAGTGGAAGACGGCGTTTAACACTCCGGAGGGGCATTATGAGAACCTTGTCATGCCATTCGGTCTGACTAATGCCCCGGCGGTGTTCCAACACTTTGTTAATGACATTTTTCGCCGCCTGGTGGGACAGTTTGTTGTCATATATCTGGATGATATCTTAATTTACTCGCCGGATCTGGTGTCTCATCAGGAGCACGTTAGGCAGGTGTTACAGATCTTGCGGGATAATAAACTGTATGCCAAATGGGAAAAGTGTGTGTTCGCCGTACAGGAACTCCAGTTTTTAGGCTTCCTGGTTTCAGCGTCCGGTTTTCGTATGGACCCTGGGAAAGTGCGGGCAGTTCTTAAGTGGGATCGGCCAGAGAATCTTAAGGCACTACAACGTTTCCTGGGGTTTGCTAATTATTACCGGAAGTTCATTCGTAATTTCTCGTCCATGGTTAAGCCTCTCACAGACATGACTAAAAAGGGGACGGATTTTTCTAGGTGGTCTGACAAGGCTTGTCAAGCATTCTCCTCCTTGAAAAAATGTTTTGCCTCGGCACCCATACTCATTCAACCTGATGCGTCACAGCCATTCATTGTAGAGGTAGACGCTTCCGAGGTAGGGGTGGGAGCAGTATTGTCACAAGGTTCGTCCCCTGGTAAGTGGCATCCGTGCGCCTTTTTCTCTAAAAAATTGTCGTCCGCTGAGAGGAATTACGATGTCGGCAATAGGGAACTCTTGGCCATTAAGTTAGCTTTTGAGGAGTGGCGCCATTTTTTGGAGGGGGCAGTCCATCCGGTCACCGTCATCACCGATCACAAGAACCTGCTATATCTGGAGTCCGCGAAACGTCTGAATCCCAGACAAGCTAGGTGGTCATTGTTTTTTACCAGGTTTAATTTTGTCGTTACATATCGTCCTGGGTCAAAAAATGTAAAGGCGGATGCCTTATCTCGTAGTTTCCCTGGGGCCGGGAATACGGACGACCCGATTCCTATCCTTCAGGAGGGGGTGGTGGTTTCGGCAGTATGCTCTGAGCTGGAGGAGGAGGTATTGGAGGCTCAGGGGGACGCCCCTGTTGGACCTCCGGGGAGACTGTTTGTTCCAGATCAGTTGCGACAAAAGGTGATCGAGGCACACCATAACTCAATTTTCTCAGGACACCCGGGGAGTAGAGCAACTGTGGATCTCCTCTCGCGTCGGTTTTGGTGGCCTAACTTACATAAGTAGGTGGTAACTTTTGTCGCGTCCTGTGGGGTTTGTGCGCGCTCTAAGACCTCACATACCCGTCCGTCTGGGGCCCTCTTACCTTTGAAGATCCCGGAGCGTCCTTGGACTCATCTGTCTATGGACTTTATTACGGACCTCCCTCTGTCTTCGGGTAAAACGGTCATACTCGTTGTAGTGGACAGGTTCAGCAAGATGGCACATTTTATCGCTCTTCCGGCTCTCCCTAATGCTAAAACTCTTGCGCAGGTGTTCATTGGGGAGATTGTGCGGCTTCACGGGGTACCCTCCGAGGTGGTGTCTGATCGGGGGTCTCAGTTTGTGTCCAAGTTCTGGAAGGCGTTTTGTGCACGGCGGGGGATGCATTTGTCGTTCTCATCGGCTTTTCTTCCTCAGACCAATGGTCAGACGGAACATATGAACCAGAGCTTGGAGACATATCTCCGGTGTTTTGTGTCAGAGAACCAGGAGGACTGGGCTTCTTTCTTACCTCTGGCAGAGCTTGCTCTTAATAATAGGCGGAGCGAGTCCACTGGTAAGTCCCCGTTTTTTGGGGCATATGGTTTTCACCCCCAGTTTTGTACTTTCAGTAGGGGGGGCTCTTCGGGGGTTCCTGAGGAGGAACGATTTTCCTCATCACTCGCTTCAGTATGGAGAGGGGTGCTGAAGAATCTGAATACTATGGGGAACCGATACAAACGTATGGCTGATAGGAGGAGAGTGTCTGGTCCGGACCTAAGTGTGAACGATCTGGTATGGTTGTCTACCAGGAATATAAAACTTAAGGTTCCCTCCTGGAAACTGGGTCCCAGGTTCATCGGGCCGTACAGAATCAGTTCTATTATTAATCCGGTGGTATTCCGTCTTGACCTCCCCCCTACGTTTAAAATTCACAACGTGTTCCACAGATCGTTGCTTAAGAGGTATGTGGCGCCGGTGGTACCGTCACCTTTACCTCCCCCTCCAGTGGTGGTCAAGGGTAACTTGGAGTTCCAGGTATCGAGGGTCATCGATTCACGCTTTAATCGCCGGTCCCTTTAGTACCTGGTTCATTGGAAAGGGTATGGTCCTGAGGAGAGGATGTGGGTTCCTGCGTCGGATATTAACGCAGACCGATTAGTTCGGGCCTTCCACACGACTCACCCGGATAAACCTGGCCCTGAGGGTCCGGAGGCCCCTCGTAGAAGGGGGGGTACTGTCACGGGTGTGTCGCCACGAAGATCATCACGATTACACAGCCTGACTTCTCGCAGCTGACTTTTTGGTGCTTTGTGTTTTTCGGCAGTGAGGGAGTTAATTCTCTCTCTCTCTGTGCTAGACGAGGTCCAGCCTCGCCCAGCTGCAATCAATGCTGCTGTAGTGAGACTCCTTCAAATGCCTGCTGGTCTGTTAGGGAAGTGTCGGTGAAAGCATTTCATGCAGACTAACAGAGCGGATCGTGGTATTTGGAGTTTCAGAGATAAGTGTATTTGGAGTGTTTTTTCCCTTCCTCGCTTTATCATTTATCTCCTTTCCCGTTGGTGTTCCCTCTGTTGTAGTTGTGTAGTTTTTGTATGCAAGGTGGTTTTGGTTTTTCCCTTGTACTGTCTCGTTCGTCTAAGTACTGTGTGTGGGCATATTATTACTTGTCCCCTTTTGTTGTGATCGGGGTCCTTCTCAGGACTAGATTACTTAGGTGCAGGGATCCTCAGGAGGTAGGGGTTACGCTGGCGGCCTGGACCTCTGTACCTTTAACAGTACCTCCAGGTTGAGGGATTAGTCAGGGCCCCAGCTTAGGGTCAGCTTAGGCCCCCTACCTCCAGTATACAGAGACAGCGTGACAGATGGTGCCCACCTTTTATACCTCCCTCTGACCATGAGCCCAGGTGACCAGCAACCAATGAGCTCCTATCTACGCTCAGGAACCAACCCCCTATCTGCCCCTACAGCACTGGGTGTTCCACCCCCCCCTCCCCACTCCAGGCAGGGACATAGTCGGTCGTGCCTGCACTTCTGTCTAGTGGGAGCACCGTTGAGCTGTCCCTCGGAAATGGGGTGTGTGTGCTGTATGCAGCTAACTGAGCCCTGGTCCATACTCCATCCTTACCTGGGAGTGGAAAATCACACCTCTGGCAGAGGTGCAATACCCCTGTAGCGGCCGAACCCTCTGGGCACTACACTCCCACTACTCCTTACTCAGTATGATGGCCCCAAGCCTCCTACTCAGCATTGTGTCCCCACAGCCAACCCTCTACTCAGTATGATGTCCCCAACGTCCACCCCACACTCAGTATGAGGGTCCCCACAGCTACTTCCATTAAAAAATAAACAATACTCACCTCACCCTGTTCCTCTGAAGAGCAGCTCCCGGTGTGTGCGATGTGAGTACTGATGCTCTGAACTGCAGGCGCGATGTAGTGACATCATCGTTCCTGCAGTGCACGAAGACTCAGACTCACAAGCACTGTATCATGGATTCTTTGGCTTGTTGATCCACCATTCTGTTCATTGATATCTGCGTCCTGAAGATGTGGATGCCGCTGATATTGTACTGAGAGTCGGTAAGAGGGCTCCAGTACCATTCATTTAAGCATTTATTTAGTGCTTTTCAGGCAGGCTATGGAGTGTACCAGAGTGAAAAAGACATGATGTGATATACCCATAATGTTCCAAAAATTTTCAATAAACTATTAAAGCATTCTTAAAGAGTTAGAGTACATTTCCTACTACAAAAAAAAACAAAGAGAGTTAAATGAGCTACGTACAGAGCCTTATCAGTATTAATTGTAAAGTGTTGCTGAATATGTTGGCACTATATACAGTAAATGAAATTAGTATTACTACTAGTGTTGAGCCACCCCCGTAGTGTTCGAGTTCGGTTCGGTTCGTCGAACACCCGTGTGTTCGCCGAACTGTTCGTCGAACTGTTCGTCGAACACCTTCGAACACCGTTGAAACCAATGGCAGGCAAACAAAAACACATAGAAACACATAGAAAACACCTTCAAAGGTGTCCAAAAGCTGACAAACTGCTCAGAAGACACAACTAACACATGGAAAAGTGACAAGTACATATAGTCATGCGAAAAGAAAAGAGGTGGAGGAGTAAAAGGAGGGGGAGACACAGATATAGGCATGTCATGCATGCCCTTCTAAAATCCAAAAAGTGAGAAGCCGACACGTTCAGTCCGCTCCTGCCCGTGCCACCTCCGTGTCGCCGGGTTTGTGCCAGAGCCGCGGTGAACCCTGACGGCCAGCCCCCCTCTCCCAATACTGGTGCCTGTCCGCTGGTGGGTCGAGCGAGATCCCCTGTGGTGGAGGCAGCTCTAAGCTTTTTAATTTAAATTGTCTCTCTAATTTGAATGAATACACTTTAAATCCATTTACAAGGATCTATTGGAGGGCAAGTCTCATGCCAGCAGCCGTGTAATTCCAGCTCCAGTAGCGTCCACTAAAGCTGCTGCAGTTAAAAAGCTTTTATAAGGATCGAGCTCGGCTGTCCACCGCAAGGCATCCTACTGCCAGTCCCAGCCCCTATGCCTTGGGGTGCCTCCTGATGCTCTTCACTGAGTATCCCGTGGTCCCGAAGCATTTCCTTTGAAAAAATTAAGTGTCCAAACTACAGGTGGTGTAGCTTGCTTAACAGCCGGGATAATCTGCTGACTAGCAGACACTGCTACTAGGCACAAAGTATTTCCTGGGCTAGATGCAGTTAAAAATTTGTAATTAGATACTCTTGTTGGATGCTGAGAAAGCATTCCATAGAGTCTCCTGGCACGCCATATATGATTCTGTTAAAAAGCTTGGGGTAGGGGTCTAGGGGACCCTTTTATAGCCAAAATCACGGCCCTGTATCACAATACGTCACCTAGGCTGAAGATAAATGGAACTGTAGCACCCTGAGGGCTCGGTTGCTACAGAGGTATTGCACCTCACCCAGAGGTGTGATATCTCACTCTCAGGTAAGGATGGAGTGTGGATCAGGACCCGACACCTGCATGCATTACACCACATTGCCGTGGGGCAGGGCGACCAATATGCCTCTGAGATGGGCACGACAGTCCCTGTCCCTGGCTGGAGTGGGGGGAGGGAACACTGGATTCTCGTGGGTTCTTAGGGTCCCTTCCACCTTCTTGTTCCTGAGCCCTTCTGTTTCTCTCTTCTCCTTCTTTCCTGTTCTGTCTTCTCCTCCTTCCCTTGGCCTCTTCTCCAGGCCCACTTCTCCTTCTCCTCTCAGGCTCCGGCCTCTTCTCTAGGCCTGCCTCTGGAGCAGCACTCAGCCTGAGCTGCTGCTCCCTGTCAGCTCTCCTCTCCTCACAGACTGAACACTGTTCTAAGATGGTGCCCACCTTTTATACCTCCCTCTGACCATGAGCCCAGGTGACCTATCTGCCCCTACAGCACTGGGTGTTCCACCCCCCCCTCCCCACTCCAGGCAGGGACATAGTCGGTCGTGCCTGCACTTCTGTCTAGTGGGAGCACCGTTGAGCTGTCCCTCGGAAATGGGGTGTGTGTGCTGTATGCAGCTAACTGAGCCCTGGTCCATACTCCATCCTTACCTGGGAGTGGAAAATCACACCTCTGGCAGAGGTGCAATACCCCTGTAGCGGCCGAACCCTCTGGGCACTACACTCCCACTACTCCTTACTCAGTATGATGGCCCCAAGCCTCCTACTCAGCATTGTGTCCCCACAGCCAACCCTCTACTCAGTATGATGTCCCCAACGTCCACCCCACACTCAGTATGAGGGTCCCCACAGCTACTTCCATTAAAAAATAAACAATACTCACCTCACCCTGTTCCTCTGAAGAGCAGCTCCCGGTGTGTGCGATGTGAGTACTGATGCTCTGAACTGCAGGCGCGATGTAGTGACATCATCGTTCCTGCAGTGCACGAAGACTCAGACTCACAAGCACTGTATCATGGATTCTTTGGCTTGTTGATCCACCATTCTGTTCATTGATATCTGCGTCCTGAAGATGTGGATGCCGCTGATATTGTACTGAGAGTCGGTAAGAGGGCTCCAGTACCATTCATTTAAGCATTTATTTAGTGCTTTTCAGGCAGGCTATGGAGTGTACCAGAGTGAAAAAGACATGATGTGATATACCCATAATGTTCCAAAAATTTTCAATAAACTATTAAAGCATCCTTAAAGAGTTAGAGTACATTTCCTACTACAAAAAAAAACAAAGAGAGTTAAGTGAGCTACGTACAGAGCCTTATCAGTATTAATTGTAAAGTGTTGCTGAATATGTTGGCACTATATACAGTAAATGAAATTAGTATTACTACTAGTGTTGAGCCACCCCTGTAGTGTTCGAGTTCGGTTCGGTTCGTCGAACACCCGTGTGTTCGCCGAACTGTTCGTCGAACTGTTCGTCGAACACCTTCGAACACCGTTGAAACCAATGGCAGGCAAACAAAAACACATAGAAACACATAGAAAACACCTTCAAAGGTGTCCAAAAGCTGACAAACTGCTCAGAAGACACAACTAACACATGGAAAAGTGACAAGTACATATAGTCATGCGAAAAGAAAAGAGGTGGAGGAGTAAAAGGAGGGGGAGACACAGATATAGGCATGTCATGCCCTTCTAAAATCCAAAAAGTGAGAAGCCGACACGTTCAGTCCGCTCCTGCCCGTGCCACCTCCGTGTCGCCGGGTTTGTGCCAGAGCCGCGGTGAACCCTGACGGCCAGCCCCCTCTCCCAATACTGGTGCCTGTCCGCTGGTGGGTCGAGCGAGCCCCCCTGTGGTGGAGGCAGCTCTAAGCTTTTTAATTTAAATTGTCTCTCTAATTTGAATGAATACACTTTAAATCCATTTACAAGGATCTATTGGAGGGCAAGTCTCATGCCAGCAGCCGTGTAATTCCAGCTCCAGTAGCGTCCACTAAAGCTGCTGCAGTTAAAAAGCTTTTATAAGGATCGAGCTCGGCTGTCCACCGCAAGGCATCCTACTGCCAGTCCCAGCCCCTATGCCTTGGGGTGCCTCCTGATGCTCTTCACTGAGTATCCCGTGGTCCCGAAGCATTTCCTTTGAAAAAATTAAGTGTCCAAACTACAGGTGGTGTAGCTTGCTTAACAGCCGGGATAATCTGCTGACTAGCAGACACTGCTACTAGGCACAAAGTATTTCCTGGGCTAGATGCAGTTAAAAATTTGTAATTAGATACTCTTGTTGGATGCTGAGAAAGCATTCCATAGAGTCTCCTGGCACGCCATATATGATTCTGTTAAAAAGCTTGGGGTAGGGGTCTAGGGGACCCTTTTATAGCCAAAATCACGGCCCTGTATCACAATACGTCACCTAGGCTGAAGATAAATGGAACTGTAGCACCCTGAGGGCTCGGTTGCTACAGAGGTATTGCACCTCACCCAGAGGTGTGATATCTCACTCTCAGGTAAGGATGGAGTGTGGATCAGGACCCGACACCTGCATGCATTACACCACATTGCCGTGGGGCAGGGCGACCAATATGCCTCTGAGATGGGCACGACAGTCCCTGTCCCTGGCTGGAGTGGGGGGGGGGAACACTGAGGAAGGGGAACCCTGTAGTGCAGGAGCAGGGAGGAAGCAGTTCCTGGGTGCATTGAGAAGGGAGTATAAAAGGTGGGCACCATCTTAGTTCAGTGCAGAGAAGTCTGAGCAGAAGTGGCAGGGAGCAGGGGCTCTGCATGAGCTCTGCTCCGGAGGCAGGCCTAGTAACAGAGGCCCAGGCCTGGAAGAGGGAGACGGAAGGAAGAGGAGCGGAGAAGGCTCCAGGAACGAGGAATGAAGGGATCCCAGGGGTGCGGACGGGCGAGTCGCCACCGCACGCCCGAATCAACCTGCGTGGAGGGGTCAGGCCAAAGGGGGAGACCGGTCCCCGAAACTAGTGGAGGCAGGAAATGACCCTCAGCTAGAAACCGGAGGCTGTGACATTTTATGTGGCGCAGCCCCTCGCTACACCCGCTAAGAAGGCACCACATAGGGTCAGGGAAACTGGCGCCAAGTTTACCAAGAGGAGGCCCGAGGCAGCCGGACAGAAGGGTTGGTAAGAAAGGCCAGACAAAGGACACACAAAGGGGGTCCTGTGAAGCGCTCCAAATTTATCTGGGAGTTGTCTGAAGGGATCCCAGGGGTGCGGACGGGCGAGTCGCCACCGCACGCCCGAATCAACCTGCGTGGAGGGGTCAGGCCAAAGGGGGAGACCGGTCCCCGAAACTAGTGGAGGCAGGAAACGACCCTCAGCTAGAAACCGGAGGCTGTGACATTTTATGTGGCGCAGCCCCTCGCTACACCCGCTAAGAAGGCACCACATAGGGTCAGGGAAACTGGCGCCAAGTTTACCAAGAGGAGGCCCGAGGCAGCCGGACAGAAGGGTTGGTAAGAAAGGCCAGACAAAGGACACACAAAGGGGGTCCTGTGAAGCGCTCCAAAGTTATCTGGGAGTTGTCTGAGCCCCTCACCTGGTGAGCACAGTACGACGTGGGCAGCCGTTACCTGCAGACGTGGTCTGGATAATAAGAACTGTGAGTAAAGGCCCTGGACTGCATCACTGACTCCGTGTCATTACTGCTGCTGCCCTGCACCATCACCCCCATCCTAAGCATACACTGCCCTGAGGCTATACTCCTCCCGTGGGGAGTTATGCTACGCTCTGCTGCACCCACAACACCAGCCTCAGCGGTCTGCCCTGCAGCGGCGGTTCACTCTGACCGCAATCCACGGGTGGCGTAGTCGGACATTTAAACATGAAAACCACATAAATAGTTCCGCCACTGGTTTGACCACCCTGAGCCACGGAACCGGGTCGCCGCCACAAAGACTACAACCACCAGCATCCACCAAAAAGGGTCCGGCTCCGGGTGTCCCAAGGCCCAGGGGGTGCATCAGAACATTTTCATCACCTTTCACAATCACCAATGGGACAAGGCAGGGATGTCCTCTGTCCCCTCTCTTATACATCCTAGTGACGGAGCACCTGCTCTCATCAATTCGCCATAACCCCAATATTAGGTGGATTGAGGTGGAAGGCACCGAGTACAAGTGCTCTCTATTTGCTGATGATGTCCTAGTATATATCACTCAATCACATATATCCATCCATGCTGTTATGGCTGAAATAGATCACTTTGTTACATGGTCAAATTTTAAAATCAATGCAGCGAAGTCTGAGGCCCTCGATGTCTCCCTCCCCAAATCCATATAGGATTCCATCCAGTCCAACTTTCCCTTTGCCTGGCCCTCACAGGGTATCAAATACTTAGGAATTCCTATTCATAGAAACCTCTCTCATCTATGTTATCTTAATTTTGGGCCCTTTATTGAACAACTCCATACAGACCACGGTTGGCAAGTTAGAACTGTAAGATTCACTACGTGAACCACTGGTGTTTTGTGGAAAAGCACATGTACACTGTGTTCCAAATTATTATGCAAAAAGTGTTTAGGAGTGATAAGGGAAGAATTTGTTTGTTTGTCAGTTAAACTCATTGATGGTGATGTGTGTCAGGGCTCTTTATATCACTGTAAGCAATTGCAGACACCTGTGCTAATTAGTTGGGCAGGTGTGTCCAATGAAAGGCAAGACTACTTAAGAAGGCTGTCTCACATTATTAAGCAGCCTACATTTTCTGCCAAAATGGGAAAGAAAAAGGATGTGTCGGCTGCTGAGAAGCAACAAATTGTGGAGTGTTTAGGTCAAGGCATGACTAGAATCAACATTGATAGATGATCAGGATGAAGTGTCTTGGCAATCAAGAAGTATGTAGCTGATTCACAGTACACACGTGTGCGTGCTGATAAGGGCAAATTGAGGACTCTTTCCTACAGGCAATTACGTTAGGTTAAAAGAGCAGCGGCAAAAAAGCCTTGTCATAGCAGCAGACAAGTTTTTGAAGCTGCTGGTGCCTCCAACGTCCCCCGAACAACAAGATGCAGGGTCCTTCAGAGGTTTGCAGCTGTGCATACGCCATCCTGTCGACCTCCTCTATCCACTTCACACAAGCAGAAACGGCTCCAGTGGGCCAAACATTACATGAAGACTGATTTCAAAACTGTTTTGTTCACGGATGAGTGCCGTGCAGCGCTCGATGGTCCAGATGGATGGAGTGGAGGATGGCTGGTTGATGGACACCCCACGCAAACACGGCTACAGCGCCAACAAGGAGGAGGTGGAGTAATGTTTTGGGCTGGAATCATGGGGAGAGAGATTGTCGGCCCCTTTAGGGTCCCTGAAGGCGCTAAAGATGAACTCCATAATGTATGTGGATTTTCTCAAACAGCACTTCCTGCCATGGTTCAAGAGGAAGAACCGTGTATTTCACAGCAAGATCATTTTTTTGCATGATAATGCACCATCTCATGCTGCACATAAAACATCTGCATCTCTGGCTGATATGGGCATAAAAGGGGACAAACTTATGGTGTGACCCCCATGCTCCCCTGACCTCTACCCCATTCAGAACCTCTGGAGCATCATCAAAAGGAGTGTCTATGATGGCGGGAGGCAGTTCACATCTAAGCAACAGCTCTGGGAGGGTATTCTGTCCTCATGCAAAACAATTGAAGCAGAAACCATCCAAAACCTGACAAATTCAATGGACGAGAGAGTTCAGAAGCTCCTTTCGAACAAGGGGTCCTATGTGAAAATGAGACATCGCCAAGAATAAAGTTTTGAGTTGAAAACTGTTTGATTTCAGTTTCTAATAACCTGCTAATGCTTATAATTTCAAAAATGACCATTTTTTTGGTCTTTATTAAAATGAAAAGGTTGATCGAAAAGTTTGGGGGATCTAAGAGTGTGGCAACCCAGTAGTCATGATTACTTCGAATTCTGACAATATGAGGGTCATATTGCAGGTAGTGCAGCAAGAAGGCACTTATGTGTCTTGCGCATCTCGGAGCCCCAAAATTATTTTCCGGGCTAGATGCAGCTAAAAATTATTATTAATTTTAAATCTGGTGGAGCTTAGTATAGATGGCCTAATAGGATCAGTGCTGCACACTGCTACAAAGCCCAAATTATTTTCCAGTCAAGATACAGATAAACATGATTAGTAATTTTAAATCTGGTGGAGCTTATTATAGATTGCCTAATAGAATCAGTGCTGCACACTGCTACAAAGCCCAAATTATTTTCCAGCCAAGATACAGATAAACATGATTAGTAATTTGAAAGCTTAAAACGATTGGTAGGGTGATTTTAACCAATCATCAAGCTTTTACTCTCCCCAGGATGACACAGGGGTAGAAAAGTCGTTTCGGATCCATGATTTGTTCATCTTTATGAACGTGAGTCTGTCTACATTATCAGTGGAGAGCCGCGTGCGCTTATCTGTCAGCACACCACCAGCAGCGCTGAACACACGTTCAGACAGAATGCTGGCTACGGGGCATGACAAGATCTCCAAGGCGTAAGTGGCTAGCTCCGGCCATTTATCCAGATTGGAAGCCCAAAAAGAGCAAGGGTCCAGCGACACAGTCATGGCTTCAATGTTTACTTGGAGATACTCCTGTACCATTGTCTCTAGGCGTTGACTATGTGTCAGACTTCTTGTCTCCTGTGGCCTTGCAAAGGATGGGCTAAAAAAGTGGTGAAATGATTCCGCAAAATTGATGTTACCAGCAGATACTGTGGTTCTGTTACGGTTTGAGTGCTGAACACTTGACGGTCCCACGGTTGGCAAGTTGGAACTGTGAGATTCACTACGTGCACCACTGGTGTTTTGTGGAAAAGCACATGTAAGATTCTGCAACAGTCTCTGCTGATACTCCTGCATGCGTGCATCCCTTTCTATGGAAGGAATAATTTCTGCAAATTTACTTTTGTACCGGGGATCTAACAGTGTGGCAACCCAGTAGTCAGGATTATTTCTAATTCTCACAATTCGAGGGTCATGTTGCAGGTAGTGCAGCAAGATGGCACTCATGTGTGTTGCGCATCCAGGAGCACCAAGTCCCTGTTGTGTTGGTGGCGAGGTAACAATCATGCTTCCTTCCTCTGTCCTCTCCCCCCAACCTCGCACAACAGAAATGTGATCAAGGTCTCCCTCATCTGATGAGTCTTCCATCAGTTCGTCCTCCACTTCTTCCTGGGCTCCTGCACCTTCCTCACTAGTTTGGCTGCTACCATGCGCCCTGGTAAAACCATCTCCCCCACCCTCACATGCCTGCCGCCTTGGTGCTGCCGACCGTCTGGACCTTGCAGATGTTAGCCCTTCCGCATACAACTCCTCCTCCTCTACTTCCTCCACCTCCTCTTGTGCCACCACCTGACTCCGAATTCTGTTTAACATGTGCTCCAGCATGTAAATCACTGGAATAGTCATGCTGATAATGGCATCGTCAGCACTAAACATCTTCGTCGCCATTTCAAAACTGTGCAGAAGGGTGCATAGGTCCCTGATCTGAGACCACTCCTCCAGCGTGATTTGCCCCACCTCTGGATCTCGTTGGCCCAGGCTATACGTCAGAACGTATTGCACCAGGGCTTGTCGGTGCTGCCACAGTCGCTGCAACATGTGCAGAGTTGAATTCCACCGGGTAGGCACATCGCATTTTAGCCGGTGAAGTGGCAGGCCCAACGACTTCTGTAGAGATGTAAGTCGCTGAGCTGCGGGATGCGAACGGCGGAAGTGAGCACACAGCGACCGTGCCCTCTGCAGAAGGCCATCTAATCTGGGATAGTGGGCTAAAAATTGCTGGACAACCAGGTTCAACACGTGAGCCATACAAGGCACGTGTGTGACATTGCCCCGGCGAAGGGCCGCACCCAGGTTTGCAGCATTGTCGCACACGGCCTTCCCTGGTTTCAGGTCCAGTGGAGACAACCATTCATGAAATTGGTTCTCCAGAGCTGACCACAACTCCTCAGCTGTGTGACTCACATTTCCCAGACATTTCAAAGTAAAAACCGCCTGATGACGTTGAGCCCTACTGCCAGCATAGTAAGGAGGTGTGCAGGATCCCTTCTGCGCAGTTAGAAAGCTTGTGGCATGACCAGACAGGCTTTGGGTGCAGGTGGAAGACCGAGAGGAGGTTGAGGAGGCAGAAGCAGTGGAGGAACTTTGACATAAAGAGGATTGACGCACAACTCGTGGGGACGGCAAGACTTGGACAGCAGCTCCTTGTCCTGCTGTCACCATAATTACCCAGTGCCCAGTCAGCGACATATAATGCCCCTGTCCATGCCTACTCGTCCAAGTGTCTGTGGTGAAATGCACCCTGTCACACACAGAGTTTCTCAAAGAAGCGGTGATGTTGTGTGCGACATGCTGGTGGAGCGCAGGCACACCTTTCTTTGAGAAGTAGTGCCGACTGGGCATCTGGTACTGGGGCACTGCGACGGACATAAGGTCTCGAAAATCCTCTGTGTCCACCAGGCGGAAAGGCAGCATTTCTGTAGCCAAGAGCTTGCAGATGGTGAAATTCAACCTCTTAGCTTTCTCATGGCTAGGAGGAAATGGTCTTTTACTTGTCCACATCTGAGGGACCGAGGGCTGGCTATTGTGCTTAGACGGGGTTGATAAGGGTGTCCCCGGCAAACTGCCGGTCTGTGAGGAAGATGCAGGCGGACATGTTAGGTTGCCTTGATCCAAAGGTGGTGCTATCGATGTCGGACAGCGCTCAACACCAGCTGGTGTTACCACCTCCAAAGAAAATGATGACCTGCCAATCACGCTGGCTGTTGCGGGTAAAGAGGTGGCAGGTCTGCGCCCCAAAACAGGTGTGACTGCTGTCCCCCCAGTCACAGAGGATGAAGAGGCCGCGGATGCACAAGATATGGCAGACGGTGGTTGGCCCGGCCGGCTAGGCCGCATTGTAGCACACTGAGCTTCCCACTGCAACTTATGCTTCATGTCCATGTGCCGGTTCATGCATGAAGTACTCAAACTATGTATTTTTTGGCCTCTACTTAGCTTTTGCTGACAAATGTTACAGATAACACGAGTTGGGTCATCTTTATCGATCTGAAAAAATGCCCAGGCTATGCAAGGCTTAGCACCCATGCGACCTGAAGAGCCACCACGACTTGTGGTGAGAGGCAGAGTTGTGTTTGAGGATGCAGTTGTTGACGTGCTTCCAGTACTACGTCTCTGTCCAGGAAGGCGCAACCTGACCTCGTCGCCACTAGCATCTTCCTCCACCTCCTCTGCTGACCTCATCTCTTGGCTGACTGTGGGTTGACAGTAAGTGGGATCTCCAATCTCATCATCATCACCCTGTGCGTTATCACACCCGTCGTCCTCAGAGCCAACCTGTTCCTGCCCTGACAAAAAAACTAAAGTTGTGGCTCCAATCAGGTATTTGAGTCTCATCATCGTCTTCCTCATTGTCTCCACCAACAGGAGTTACAGTTTGGGAATGAGGGTCTACATTATGGTCAGAACCTTCTGCGTCTGGTCCTGGATCCGACTCATAAAGATTCTGGGCATCAGTGCAGATCATTTCCTCGTCTGGATTCACAGAAGCGCTGGAGTCGACCTCTGATTCCCAGGCTATAGTATGAGTAAACAGCTCTGCAGACTCAACCATCTGTTCTACCTCATACTCAGACGGGCAGCTGGAGATTTGGGAGCTGTGAGGAAGCAAGTGCAATTGGGGTGACACCTTTGAGGACTGGAGTATTTGTGATGTTGAAGTTGATGTGGAGGAGAGCCCACTTAAAGGAGCACTTGATATCCATTGAAGCACCTGCTGTTTTTGTGCCTCATCTGGAATTTGTAGCGATTGGCGTGGCCATAAGAAGGGATCTTATCACATTGTCCGCTAAAAGAAGTAGACATTTTAGTTTGGCTGGAAGATGGTCTTTCTTCTGCAGATGTTACTGTTGCTTTAACACCTACCCCACGGACACAACCTTTTTTCCCCTTCCCAACACGCCTATTCCCCTTTCCACCAGCAGCAGGCCTTTTTCCACTCATTTTGGTGGTTAACTAATTCACAACTCTGGAGTTGTTTGCACAAAAAAACAATGGATGGGAACCGAGCAGAGCTGAGTGGCCAAACTGTGGTATTAGGCCAAAACTATTGGCTGGGTTAGATGCAGAAAAAAATTATATTCAATTTGCAACCTGATGGAGGTCAGTATAGATGGACTAATAGAACAAGTCCCACACACAGCTAGAAGCCCAAATATTTTTTCAGAGCTAGATGCAGACAAAAAATTATTTTGAATTTGCAGCGTGATGGAGGTCAGTATAGATGGACTAATAGAACAAGTCCCACACACTGCTAGAAGGCCAAATATTTTTTCAGAGCTAGATGCAGAAAAAAATTATATTCAGTTTGCAACCTGATGGAGGTCAGTATAGATGGACTAATAGAATGATGCTATGCCCAAAAGATTTTACTTCACTAGGTGCAGTAAAAAAATTGGTATTCTATACACAGGTGGTATATCTTGCAACACAGATAGGCTACTCCACTGACTAACACACTCTGCAATAGGCCAAAAAGGATTAGCTTTGCTAGATTCAGCCAAATGCTGTGAAAAAAACTTGCACAGCACTGGCACAGACCTGCCTGGCAAAAACTGATAGGAACTGATGTAACCTAGTCCTGAAAAGGACTGCAATTACAATTAGTCTTTACTCCCACAATCTATCTATTTAAGAGCACAGACCTGCCTGATAAAAGTCGTAGGAAATGCTGTAACCTAGTCCTTAAAAGGACTGCAATCACAACTATTCCCTACTCCCAAGCTATCTGTAGATTTGTGCGAAAATTGGCTTGAAATTAACAAGGTATAGCGCACACAGCAACAGCGGTGCCGTCTAACACGCAGCTGCAGCAGTGAGAAAATGGTGGCGACGGGGAAAATGGCTTGGTCTTATATTGCAAGGACATGTGACATACACTGCCAATGACACATGCCCTTGCTTGTGTGAAAAAAAGCACTTTGCTCTGTGTGTGCGCTGCTGATAGGCTGACAGATTGCACCTCCCCACTGTAAATGCGGGAAAGAGAAAAAAAAATGGAGATCTTCATTATTCCCGCAGAGATCTGTAGCACCCTGAGGATTCGGCTGCTACAGGGGCATTGCACCTCACTCCAGAGGTGTGGTATTCCACTCCCGGGTAAGGATGGAGTGTGGAACTGAGCTTAGTAGGCTGCATGCACTACATACATCCCATTTCCGGGGGACAGAACAACGGTACTCCCACCAGTATATGTGCAGGTACGACAGCGTCTGTCCCTGGCTGGAACATCCCAGTAGTGTAGGGGCAGATAGGGGGAGTAGTCTGGGTAAAGCTAGGAGCCCATTGGGTGCTAGTCACCTGGGCTCACACATAGAGGGAGTATATATGGTGGGCACCATCTTAGATCAGGGTTCAGTTCAGAGAGGAGGAGAAGCAGAGCAGAGGAGCTCAGCCAGGAGGGCTGACAGGGAGCTGTGGCTCCGGCTGGGCCCAGCTCCAGGGCCAAGCCTGCATTGAAGAGAGAGAGGAGTAAGAAGGACCCAGAGAGAAAGACAGAGGGAACCCCAAGAACCCAGAAACAGACCAGAAATGGTGAAGGGTTGGCGGACACGGGTACCGGAACCCGAACTGGTGGAGGCCACTTATCCTCAGCCAGGAACCGGAGGTCGTGGTCAAGATTTGCCACGACCCTCATCAAATCCACCAGAAAGGCACACCAAGCATAGGGTCAGGGAACCCAGAGGAGGTTTGACCACTAAGAGACCCGAGGGAGCCGGCCAAAGGTGGATCCCTGGTGGGAACGGCCAGAGGCAGAGAGAGAGAAGGGAAGCTCAGGACCACGCTCCAGAACTGCCTGGGGGTTAGCCGAGTCCAGGACCTGGTGGACGCAGCACGGCTCGGGTGGTCACTTAAGGCCAGAGTGACTGAGAGAACAACCGTGAGTAAAAACCCTGAAACTGCACCTCAAGTCTCTGACTCTCCTTTCTACAACATAACTACACCCATCATCCACACCTGCTGCCCTGAGGCCATACCCCTCCCGTTGGGGGTTATACCATCACTGCTGCACATATACCACCGGCCTCAGCGGACTGCTCTGCAGCGGCGGCTTCAAAGCCGCACTCAACGGGTGGCGTAGTCGATCAAATTAACATCTACTGCCATAGACTGCCACTTAGTTTGACACCCTGGGCACGGACCGGGTCACCGCCACAAGGACTACTACCCCCATCGAGATCCGGCTCCGGGTATCCCTTGCACATGGCCCAGGGGGTGCGTCAACTTTGGCGTAGTCGGCAGGATAACGTGCCCGCAACCACCGGGTACTGCGTGCCTGAAGAAAAGTTTATCTGTACCGTAAAAAGAAGTCTCCCGCCAATTCCGGAGGGTCCCCGCCATCGGACGCCATCACGGGTCGGTTCCCGCCGTTTGCCCGCCATCTGCAGCCTTTTCCCGCCATCCACAGAGTTTCCCGCCACTGGGAGACGATTCCCGCCATCTGAGAAGATTTCCCGCCCTGGCAGAGCGGACGCCATTATGGGCGTGCCAGAGGGTGGTAAGAGACGACCTCCCATCGTGGGCCAGGACCAAGAATGGCGCCAAAAACGAAGACCGCCCCCACCAGCAGAGGCTGCGATGCTAGCGATGTCCATCAGAGCGAGGGGTCTGCCCCTGGAACTGACAATCACCAAGTTGCCCCAGGACCGCCCTGAGTGTGGGCGGATACAGAACAAAAGAGAAAAGATGGGAGCAGCTTGGAGGAGTCTGGAGGAGCCGTACCCGGAGATGGAGGGAGAGGCAGGCAGCACCGACCCTGTGGTCAGGAGCCTGATGCAAGCAACCACCCCACAAGACCTGGTGGAGATCCTGGCACAGCTCCCCCGAGACCGGGAGCATGCACAGACCGCGCTGGAGGGCCTCGCACGGAGGATGGCCCAGGTGCAGCGAGAAACGCTGATGGAGTGGAGCAGGGAGATGGCCCAGCAGGCTGGAACCCGCCAGCGGAGCACACCACCCGCAACGAGGAGCACGCCTGCCCCTGAAGAGGATGCAGAAGGGACGGAGGCCGGAGACGACGCCGCAGAGGGAGCTGAAGAGACGGAGGCAAGTAAAGGGGACGTTACTACCCCGAGCCCAGCCACCGTAAGCCTACCCCCGCTCCCCGTCGCAGAGCCCGAAGTCCCACTGATCGTGCCCGTTGCCGCACCGCTACCGCTCCAGACTAGGCCCCAAACAGGAGCCGCGACCACGCCCCCTGTGACGTCACGCGCCTCAACCCTGAGCGCGGCCAAGCAGGAGACGCCACCGGCCTGGTCGCAAGGCCGAGTGCCCCCGGGCGCCGCCGTCTTCACGGTGCCCTTTACCTTCAGGGTACCCCAAGCCTCGTCGCAAGGCCTAGTGATCCCGGGCGCCGCTGCCACCACCGCGCCCTCAACTTCCACTGTGCCGCACCTGGGTGAAGACTTGTTTGCCCAGCACACTTGCCCGGATGGGCAGCCCTTTGCGTGGCCACCGGAGTACCACCATCCCCGACTCCGGAAAGAAAGACCCCTGGATGAGCCCCTAATCCCGGCTCCGGCGCCCGTCAAGATGACCCCGCTCTCGTTAGAGGAGGCGCAGTTTGAGTGGGACCCCGCAGGAGGAGACCTCATCGGGTTCACTCAGGAGACCCGGGCGGCCGCAACTGAGCATGCGGAGTGCTGCCGCCAGCAGTTGGAAGTCTTTGAGCGAGAACGGAGAGAGAGACGGGTCCGCGAGGAGCGGCTGCAAGTAAAGAGTGCAGAACAAAAGAGCCGGACCCGAAGGAACCCCCGTGCAGCCCACGGTCCCCGTGCCACCGGGACTGTAATCAAATTCCAACTGCAGCACGGTTGGGGCTTCATCAGAGATCATCACACCCCCGGCGACGTCTTCGTGACCAGAAGAGATGTCGAGTCCCACCTACCGGAGGGACACAGAGGTCGTGACCTTTACCTGGGTGATGAGGTCACCTTCACCCGGCACCAATGTGCCAAAGGACCCTATGCCCTTCATGTACACCGACTGACAGAGAAAGAGCTGAGGTGTCAGGAGGAGCAAGAGGACCCGGACGGGTCTGAAGGGTACACGGAGGAAGGAGCAGGAGGACGCCGCTACTAAAGTACGGTAAATGGAACTGTAAAATAGTTACCCGTTAGGGTACAGGAACTGTTACCATTATAGTCCCCGTTGGGACCAGCAAATTAAACTGTTACCCGTATGTCCCTTAATCCCACTGGCCGAGGACTGAGAGCGGCCACCTCCCCTTGTATATAGTTGCGCTTCCTAAGGCGCCCCCTACTGGTTTTAGAAGGAACTGTGTTTTTTCCAGAAGAGACTGTTGCACTTTACCCGGTCACAAGTTGCACCGTGGCCGGAGGAACAAGAATGTTTATAATGAAAAGTTTTATATGAAGAGTATTATGCTGCTGATATATATATAGTGTTTTATATGTTTATGATGTTTTGAAAAAAATTGTATGTTTTTGGATATTTTATTCTTTTACAGCCCGAGGAAGTGCTGTGGTTTACCAGGGGGGAATGTAGCACCCTGAGGATTCGGCTGCTACAGGGGTATTGCACCTCACTCCAGAGGTGTGGTATTCTACTCCCGGGTAAGGATGGAGTGTGGAACTGAGCTTAGTAGGCTGCATGCACTACATACATCCCATTTCCGGGGGACAGAACAACGGTACTCCCACCAGTATATGTGCAGGTACGACAGCGTCTGTCCCTGGCTGGAGTGGGAGGGGGGTGGAACATCCCAGTAGTGTAGGGGCAGATAGGGGGAGTAGTCTGGGTAAAGCTAGGAGCCCATTGGGTGCTAGTCACCTGGGCTCACACATAGAGGGAGTATATATGGTGGGCACCATCTTAGATCAGGGTTCAGTTCAGAGAGGAGGAGAAGCAGAGCAGAGGAGCTCAGCCAGGAGGGCTGACAGGGAGCTGTGGCTCCGGCTGGGCCCAGCTCCAGGGCCAAGCCTGCATTGAAGAGAGAGAGGAGTAAGAAGGACCCAGAGAGAAAGACAGAGGGAACCCCAAGAACCCAGAAACAGACCAGAAAGGGTGAAGGGTTGGCGGACACGGGTACCGGAACCCGAACTGGTGGAGGCCACTTATCCTCAGCCAGGAACCGGAGGTCGTGGTCAAGATTTGCCACGACTCTCACCAAATCCACCAGAAAGGCACACCAAGCATAGGGTCAGGGAACCCAGAGGAGGTTTGACCACTAAGAGACCCGAGGGAGCCGGCCAAAGGTGGATCCCTGGTGGGAACGGCCAGAGGCAGAGAGAGAGAAGGGAAGCTCAGGACCACGCTCCAGAACTGCCTGGGGGTTAGCCGAGTCCAGGACCTGGTGGACGCAGCACGGCTCGGGTGGTCACTCAAGGCCAGAGTGACTGAGAGAACAACCGTGAGTAAAAACCCTGAAACTGCACCTCAAGTCTCTGACTCTCCTTTCTACAACATAACTACACCCATCATCCACACCTGCTGCCCTGAGGCCATACCCCTCCCGTTGGGGGTTATACCATCACTGCTGCACATATACCACCGGCCTCAGCGGACTGCTCTGCAGCGGCGGCTTCAAAGCCGCACTCAACGGGTGGCGTAGTCGATCAAATTAACATCTACTGCCATAGACTGCCACTTAGTTTGACACCCTGGGCACGGACCGGGTCACCGCCACAAGGACTACTACCCCCATCGAGATCCGGCTCCGGGTATCCCTTGCACATGGCCCAGGGGGTGCGTCAGATCCATCCCCTGCCCCTCCCCCCACCCCGCTGTACACTCAAACTGCGTATTAACATTAATTTTCATCATTACTGAGAAAAAATCCAGTTATGATTTTGGTGCACGAACAGTTATCGAACATAACCTCGAACAGCCGAATTTTTCTCAAATCGTTCGTGTTCGCCGAACGGCTCAAACACCGCCCAAAACAGCTCGAATTTGAGATTGGCGAACAGTTCGAGTCGAACAACGCTCATCTCTAATTACTACTAGAAGTATGTAGAATTTGTATTGCTATTCTGCCTTATTAAGACTTTCAGCAGCCATCTTTCATCAAAACTTCTGCCCTCTAATAGAAGGTTTTCTTTTTTTTATCTAACACAGGGGTCAGCAACAAGTTGATATCTTACAGGCCCCAAGTGCCACTTTCAACTTTCTCTGCATCTTCTGGATTAGGATAAAGCTTAAAACTGGGGTGGAGTTCAGGAGGCATCAGCTCCATGTCCCACCACTTCCCCGCACACCATCCCATTCTATCACTGTGTTCCTAAGGGACCACCAGGCTTGCCAACACACATCGAAAAATCAGATATAAACACATTTATTTATAATACTATGACCTGTAAAGTGATAATAATTACAATTACAATAATATTCACATGCATCTCAAGTTTTAGAGAGCACAGACTTTTAGTTGGGAGTCATGAAATACTATTCAGTTGATGGGAACTAGATAGAAGTTTGGAGTCTAAATTATTGGATTCTAGGGCTTAAATTGTAGTTTGGATCTGAAAACTTTATGAGGTCTGAATAAATTTGTCTGAAGAAAGGGATATACAGTAAACTAATTTGGGGTTCTGAAATCTGGCGTCTGAATTAATTTTGAGGTCTGATGTCAAAGGTCTGTGGAGCCAATGAATGGGTCAGATGAACGATTTGTGATCCTGAGGTTATGGTTGTCTTTTTTCAATTGGGCAAGGATGGCACCACAAGTTGTTTTAGCCTTGGTCTACTGGAGGAAAGTGGGTATGATTGGCTTTGCTCTAAAGCATGGCTTAACAAAAAGAAGAATCCTGTGCATATTCTGACTCCATAACTAGGCTGCGAGTGTAGGGCGCTGTTTCTATGGATGCCTCTGTGTTCCAGTACTCACATGAAGAGATATCATCAGATAGCTTGACTCTACTGCAGAGGCACGTATGAAGATTTCAGAAGGTTTATTTTCAAGCTGAATCCTTGTAGTTATGCACAATTACAGTATCAGTAGCAGTAACAGCTGCAGTAGGTAAAAAAGACTATTCTGAACCAGAGCTGCAAGACATGAGGTTCCGAAGACATATAGAAAATGAGGAAGAAAAAGGAAAGGGTTACTGATATCAGAGCTAGGGAGGCAACCAGGGAGAGAGGGAAGACAAACTTCTAAAAGGCAAACCTTATTGCACAGCAACGCAACAGCAACAATACAATCCAATACTGTTTGATTTCTGAGTTGGGGGGCAGTACAGTGCAGAGTATGGCAATATTATTGTTGAGGTCGCTATAGTTATATTTAATAGTTGAGTAGAATTGAAATCTTTTCGAATTTTACAAAAAAAAGTTATATTCCAAGAATATGGATTTCTTGTAAATCGCCTCGAGCGAATCCATAAAATAGCAACCAACTGGCTGTCATATTGCTGAAAGGTAAAGGGCAGCAAAAAGTTATGTAATAAAAATGAATACCTCGCCACTCACCTGTCCTGCCACCCGTGAGTTCCGGTGTGCCTTTTCTTTTCACATTCTCCCATCCTGCACATATTCTTTAGCCTGCTTCACTTTGGGCTTTGACTTTGGGCCGAGTAGACCTCTGACATTCCTGGGTGCCTTACCGTCACGGTGCACATTGAAACATCCTAGTCACTTGAGCAGCTGAGGCCTCAGATCACAAATGTCATAACATCAGGGGGTACACCTTGCTAACATGGCAAGAAGAGATGTCAAAGACCTAGTTGATCGGAGGCCAGGGCTTTGAATGAAGCAGTTTGAAGAATATGCGTGGAATGGGGGCAGGTAAAAAGAAGAAGCACAGAGGACCTGATGATGGGTTGTGGTGGCAGCAGGACAGGTGAGCGGCAAGGTGAGTATTTTTATTTTACATCTTACATTTAAATGTCCTGGTGTATGGAGAGATCCTAAACATAATGTAGAATATTCACTTTGCATCGAATTTTCCTGATAAATTCACAGTAGTTGCCAAATTAATTCAAATCTTAGCAGATGCTCCAATCTCTAGTTATATCACTATTATCTCTGCAGTATTGCATTTGTGGGCTCTGGACATCAAACTCTGCTTTTGTCTAGATGAAATGTCCATGGCAGACCAGAATGAAGCAGATGAAATTCTACCATCAGATAAGACATTAGCTGGGGGTTACGGGATGTGATTGTGCAGTGACCCATCTCTTGTATGCTCTGTACTGATTAATTTAATATGAAATAGTATTTTAAGGCCCTAGCAACACCCGAGATAACATACACATCATATTCTGCAAGTTACAAGTTACATAGTAAAGTTCCACATGATCTGTAAATCAGCATGTTTGTAATTGCACAGAACATGTAGTATACACACGTGGTCAAAATTGTTGGTACCCCTCGTTTAATGAAAGAAAATTCCACAATGTTCACAGAAATAACTTTAATCTGACAAAAGTAATAAATCTTTGAAAATGAACAAATGAAAGTCCATCATTGCTTTTGAACCCTGCTTCCACAGAATTAAAAAAAAATAAAACTCATGAAATAGGCCTGGACAGAAATGATGATTCTCTTAACTTAATATTTTGTTGAACAACCTTTTGAGGCAATCACTGCATTCAAACGATTCCTGTAACTGTCAATGAGACTTCTGCACCTCTCGACAGGTGTCTTGGCCCACTCCTCATGAGCAAACTGCTCCAGTTGTCTCATATTTGAAGGTTGCCTTTTCCAGACGGCATGTTTCAGCTCTTTCCAAAGATGCTCAATAGGATTTAGGTCAGGGCTCATAGAAGGCCACTTCAGAATAGTCCAATGTTTTCCTCTTAGCCATTCTTGGGTGTTTTTAGCTGTGTGTTTTGGGTCATTATCCTGTTGCAAGACCCATGACCTGTGACTGAGACCAAGCTTCCTGACACTGGGCAGCACATTTCTCTCTAGAATACCCTGATAGTCTTGAGATTTCATTGTACCCTGTACAGATTCAAGACACCATTTGCCAGATGAAGCAAAGCAGTCCCAGAACATAACAGAGCCTCCTCCATGTTTCACAGTAGGGACAGTGTTCTTTTCTTGATATCTTGCCTTAATTTCTCAGACATTGCTTTTCAACCCTGCTTACACAGAATTTAAAAAAAATTAAACTGATTAAATATGCCTGGACAGAAATGATTGTACCCCTGAAAACAATGTGACAAAAGGGACATGGTAAATCAAGTTCTGTCCACTAATTAGCATAACAGGTGTCTACAATCTTGTAATCAGTCAGTGGGCCTGTATATAGGGCTTCAGATACTCACTGTGCTGTTTGGTGACATGGTGTGTACCACACTCAGCAAAGGAAGGAGTTGTCTCTGGAGATTAGAAAGAAAATTATAGAAAAGCATGTTAAAGGTAAAGGTTATAAGACCATTTCCAAGCAGCTTGATTTTCCTGTGACTACAGTTGCACATATTATTCAGAAATTTAAGATCCATGGGACTGTAGCCAACCTCCCTGGATGTGGCCGCAGGAGGAAAATTGATGACAAATCAAAGAGACAGATAAGACTAATGGTATCAAAAGAGATTAAAGATAACTTCTAAAGAGATTAAAGGTGAACTTCAAGCTCAAGGAATATCAGTGTCAGATTGCACCATCCATCAATGTTTGATCCAAAGTGGACTTCATGGGAGACGACTAGTGTTGAGCGAGCACTAAAATGCTCGGGTGCTCGAAGCTCGGGCCGAGCTCGCCGTGATACTCGGGTGCTTGACCCGAGCAACGAGCCCAATGTTAGTCTATGGGAGACCCGAGTATTTTTGCGGCGGCAACCCCGGCAGTCTGTAGAAAGCCTAAAAAGTGCCCAAAACGATAGTGACAGTGTGTGGCGCCCCTGAGGGTTCAGTCGCCACAGGGGTACTGCACTTCAGATTGAGGTGTGGTATCTCCTCTTCCAGGTAAGGATGGAGCATCTCTCGGGACCCCACTTCACCACTCAACACTACACCACTCCTGTCCTGTAGGGGGCCTAAATGCACCAGGGTGCTGCCCCGTCCTGGGATAGAGGAGATGGGGGGAACCAAAGATAGGGGGAACCATGTAGTGGGTGAAGGTGGAGGACACACTTTTAGGAAACACTTATTCATTCATATTTAATCTACGGCCATCTTAAGTTCAAGGTCTTTGATTGTGGTCTTCTGCCAGGATCCAGCAAAAGTCTGCAGCTGACTGAAGATACACGGTCCTCATACTCTGGCCTTGAGACGAGGAGCGGGTCAGAGTTAACCACTGTCTCTACCCGGTCAAGGTCCTGACCTAAGAAGGCCTTTGAGGGGAGCGGAGGAGATAGGCTCCACAGGCAAAAGGATCCCACGGGGATACGGATGGAGCGGAGACGCCACCTGTATTCTTTACTCTGGCCTAGTCAGAGGGATTCCTGCTGCAAGAGGGGTGACCGGCAACCGATATCTGACTTTGTTACTTCACGTCTCAGTCAGAAAAGCCCGGAGGCTTAGTGGATCCCAGGGGGATACGGACGGAGCGGCCTACGCCACCTGTATCTCTTACACTGCGTTTAACCAGTGGGACCCGGCCTTACACCACGTTCGTACCACACACAATCAGGAGAAACCTTAGTGGGAGAGCTACCAAGGAGAGGAACACACACCAGAGGGGTCTCGACAGGTGCTCCTGATCTACCTGGAAAGTGCTGGACCCCCTTCCCGGTGGCCGCAGTACACCGTGTGTAGCAGAGAGAAGCTTTGCGGCTGAAAGTACATCTGAAAGTGAGTAAAGACCCGGATGACTTCACACACCGCCTCAGCCTGTTATTTCCTGCGTGGCACTGCACCCACCATTCCTCCTCACACTGCTCTGAGGGAGACGTCTCATCTTAGCTGCCCGTAACACCAGCCTAAGTGGACTGTAGCAGCGCTGGTGTCCATTTCCGGAAACCGCAGGTGGCGTAGTCGAAATACCACTCTTACTTGAAAGCCCAATAATTTTTATGTGACAGCCCTGGGCACGGAACGGGTCCAGGCCACGACTGCCTCCCCCGCTACCCCTACACCGACCCGGCTCCGAGTAACCCCAAAGCTCGCAACTGTGCTCAAAAGACATGGGGACAGCATGAGCATCGCCCCAGGAAGCATTTCTGATCCCCAGGTCACTGCTGTCAACAACGTGGTCAGATGTATTAAGCCATTTCAACGGGCCCACAATAAAACGTTCAAAAATGAAACTGAAACAGTTTTCCTGTGAAATATGTTAAGGAACTTCCTTTCCAGGGTAAAGACTTGTGTATAAAGTAAAGTAAATAGCCAAAAACAAAAATACTGCTCCACACCTTGGGCTATTTTCACAAGTAGCATTTTTTATGCGTTTTTGCACTTTTGTATCGCTTTCAATAGTGACAAATGCATTCACAGGGAAATGTCATTTACAATCTTATCTGGCCATGTGCTGTGTGACACATGCATACAGTGCTGAAAAGACATGGGAGCAGCATGGGGAAGACCCCTGGAAGCATCTCTGACACCCAGGTCACTGCCTAAAAGTGTGCCCATCAGAAGTGATCCTTGCCGCATCAGAAGATGCAGACTTGCAACTATCCCCGTGAAAGTCCTGGTCCCAGGACAGTGTTCAATTGTACCTCCCCCATTCCTTGCAATGCAAGCGCAAGTATGCAGCCTGCCACCCACCCACCCACCCCCAGGCTGCAATACCATACTGCTAGCTTGCTTGCACTTGAAATTGGGCCTTTTAGGCATGTGGAGGCAGACGCCGGCCACCATGTCATGGCTGCGTCGGCGGCCTGGTATCCATACTCAGTCCCCAGCCGTCCGGCAGCCGGCTGTCCACGCTCGGTCCCCAGCCGCCAGGGGGCGGCCAGGTGTCCATACTCGGTCTCCAGCCTCCCCGCGGCCGGGTGTCCACACACGGTCCCCAGCCGCCTGGGGGCGGCCGGGTGTCCATAAACGGTCCCCAGCCGCCCCTATTTCTCCTTGCTTGAAACATCCCCCCACACTTTTCTTAGCCTGGCCTGCTTTAGGGCAGCATTGGACGAGCCCACCCGAGAACCAGACTCCTCCAGTGGGCCCTGGCTTCTCCATCAGGGGAGTTGAGAGTGCCAAGGTGAGGAGCATGATGATGATGATAGAAGTTGCATCTGCTTTGTTTTCTTGGAATGCAAGCGCATGTATGTAGCAGCGGATAGGCCTGAGGTGGTCAGCGTTTTGGCGCATATCCTACCTCCTCCGAGGATTGCTGGATGTTTTCCTCCTACTATCCCAGTTCTATGACTCCCGTTAAAACAAAGCTTCAGGTGATGAATGATGGATGAGGTAGTGGCAAAGGAGAAAGAGCAGGAGGAACAGGGACCATTCACATCAATAACAGGCCAGTCAACCACACATGTCTAGTAGGATATGTTTCTGTACCAAAAGGAGAGGTTCGGCTACACAGTTATAGGTCATGCAGTGAGTGCAATGCCTACCAAAAATTTCGAGACACTCCAATGCCCCTTGGAAGTGACATGGAGGTCAGAGGGCCTTAACTAAACCGTTTTTTCCATTTATAGCAACTTGGTCTCCTGTGCACTGTTGGCCTAAGCAGTGAATGGAAGGCTTTCCAAAAATTATGAGGAACTGCAATGCCCCTTGAAACAGACGTGGATTACAGCATACTAAAAACCTTCTACCCATTATTCGGGAGTGGGTCTCCCTTAGTGTTCGCCTATGCATTGTAAAGCAAAAGCTGACTAAAATTAGGAGGAAATGCAATGCCCGTTGGAAAAATGGTGGAGTTCGCAGTGGAATAAAAAAACAATATCAATGCCCCTTGAAAAAGTGGTGGAGGTCGCAGTAGCTTAACAATACGGTTTTAATGCCCCTTGGAAAAGTGGTGGAGGTCGCACTGGAATAAAAAGACAATATCAATACCCCTGGGAAAAGTGGTGGAGGTCGCAGTAGCTTAACAAGACGGTTTTAACGCCCCTTGGAAGAGACGTGGAGGTTGCAGTAGCTTAACAAGACGGTTTAAATGCCCCTTGGAAGAGACGTGGAGGTCGAAGTAGCTTAACAAGATGGTTTTAATGCCTCTTGGAAGAGACGTGGAGGTCGCAGTAGCTTAACAAGATGGTTTTAATGCCCCTTGGAAGAGACGTGGAGGTCGCAGTGGAATAAAAAGACAATATCAATGCCCCTGGGAAAAGTGGTGGAGGTCGCAGTAGCTTAACAAGATGGTTTTAATGCCCCTTGGAAGAGATGTGGAGGTCGTAGTGGAATAAAAAGACAATATCAATGCCCCTGGGAAAAGTGGTGGAGGTCGCAGTAGCTTAACAAGACGGTTTTAATGCCCCTTGGAAGAGACGTGGAGGTTGCAGTAACTTAACAAGACGGTTTTAATGCCCCTTGGAAAAGTGGTGGATGTCGCATTAGCTTAAAAAGACGGTTTTAATGGCCCTTGGAAGAGATGTGGAGGTTGCAGTAGCTTAACAAGACAGTTTAAATGCCCCTTGGAAAAGTGGTGGAGGTTACAGTAGCTTAACAAGATGGTTTTAATGCCCCTTGGAGAAGTGGTGGAGGTCACAGTAGCTTAACAAGACGGTTTTAATGCCCCTTGGAAGAGACGTGGAGGTCGCAGTAGCTTAACAAGACGGTTTTAATGCCCCTTGGAAAAGTGGTGGAGGTCACAGTAGCTTAACAAGACAGCTTTAATGTCCCTTGGAAAAGTGGTGGAGGTCAAAGTAGCTTAACAAGACAGTTTTAATGCCCCTTGGAAGAGCGGTGGAGGTCGCATTAGCTTAACAAGACGGTTTTAATGCCTCTTGGAAGAGTGGTGTTGGTCACAGTAGCTTAACAAGATGGTTTAAATGCCCCTTGGAAGAGACGTGGAGATCGCAGTAGCTTAACAAGAAGGTTTTAATGCCCCTTGGAAAAATGGGGGAGGTCACATTAGCTTAACAAGACGGTTTTAATGCCCCTTAAATAAGTGGTGGAGGTCGCATTAGCTTAACAAGACGGTTTTAATGCCTTTTGGAAGAGATGTGGAGGTTGCAGTAGCTTAACAAGATGGTTTAAATGCCCCTTGGAAGAGTAGTGGAGGTTACAGTAGCTTAACAAGACGGTTTTAATGCCCCTTGGAGAAGTGGTGGAGGTCGTAGTACCTTAACAAGACGGTTTTAATGCCCCTAGGAAGAGACATAGAGGTCAGTGTGGTTTAACAAGACGGTTTTAATGCCCTTGGAAGAGCAGTGGAGGTCGCAGTAGCTTAACAATATGGTTTTAATGCCCCTTGGAAGAGAAGTGGAGGTCACAGTAGCTTAACAAGACAGCTTTAATGCCCCTTGGAAAAGTGGTGGAGGTCAAAGTAGCTTAACAAGACAGCTTTAATGCCCCTTGGAAAAGTGGTGGAGGTCGCAGTAGCTTAACAAGACGGTTTTAATGCCCCTTGGAATAGTGGTGGAGGTCGCATTAGCTTAACAAGACGGTTTTAATGCCCCTTGGAAGAGACATGGAGGTTGCAGTAGCTTAACAAGACAGTTTAAATGCCCCTTGGAAGAGACGTGGAGGTCGCAGTAGCTTAACAAGACGGTTTTAATGCCCCTTGGAATAGTGGTGGAGGTCGCATTAGCTTAACAAGACGGTTTTAATGCCCCTTGGAAGAGACATGGAGGTTGCAGTAGCTTAACAAGACAGTTTAAATGCCCCTTGGAAGAGACGTGGAGGTCGCAGTAGCTTAACAAGACGGTTTTAATGCCCCTTGGAAGAGTGGTGGAGGTCACAGTAGCTTAACAAGACAGCTTTAATGCCCTCGGAAAAGTGGTGGAGGTCAAAGTAGCTTAACAAACAGCTTTAATGCCCCTTGGAAAAGTGGTGGAGGTCGCAGAAGCTTAACAAGACGCTTTTAATGCCCCTTGGAAAAGTGGTGGAGGTCGTATTAGCTTAACAAGATGGTTATGCCCCTTGGAAGAGACGTGGAGGTCGCAGTAGCTTAACAAGACAGTTGAAATTCCCCTTGGAAGAGACGTGGAGGTCGCAGTAGCTTAACAAGACAGTTTTAATGCCCCTTGGAAAAGTGGTGGAGGTCGCATTAGCTTAACAAGACGGTTTTAATGCCCCTTGGAAGAGACGTGGAGGTTGAAGTAGCTTAACAAGACGGTTTTAATGCCCCTTGGAAGAGCGGTGGAGGTCGCATTAGCTTAACAAGACGGTTTTAATGCACCTTGGAAGAGTGGTGGAGGTCACAGTAGCTTAACAAGACAGCTTTAATGCCCCTAGGAAAAGTGGTGGAGGTCGCAGAAGCTTAACAAGACAGCTTTAATGCCCCTTGGAAAGGTGGTGGAGGTCGCAGTAGCTTAACAAGACGGTTTTAATGCCCCTTGGAAAAGTGGTGGAGGTCGCATTAGCTTAACAAGATGGTTTTAATGCCCCTTGGATGAGACGTGGAGGTTGCAGTAGCTTAACAAGATGGTTTAAATGCCCCTTGGAAGAGACGTGGAGGTCGCAGTAGCTTAACAAAACGGTTTTAATGCCCCTTGGAAAAGTGGTGGAGGTCACATTAGCTTAACACGATGGTTTTAATTCCCCTTGGAAGAGACGTGGAGGATGCAGTAGCTTAACAAGATGGTTTTAATGCCCCTTGGCAGAGCGGTGGAGGTCACAGTAGCTTAACAAGATGGTTTTAATGCCCCTTGTAAGAGTGGTGAAGGTCACAGTGGCTTAACAAGACAGCTTTAATGCCCATTGGAAAAGTGGTGGAGGTCACAGTAGCTTAACAAGACAGCTTTAATGCCCCTTGGAAAAGTGGTGGAGGTTGCAGTAGCTTAACAAGACGGTTTAAATGCCACTTGGAAGAGACTTGGAGGTCGCAGTAGCTTAACAAGACGATTTTAATGCCCCTTGGAAAAGTGGTGGAGGTCGCATTAGCTTAACAAGACGGTTTTAATGCCCCTTGGAAGAGACGTGGAGGTTGCAGTAGCTTAACAAGACGGTTTAAATGCCCCTTTGAAGAGACGTGGAGGTCGCAGTAGCTTAACAAGACAGCTTTAATGTCCCTTAGAAAAGTGGTGGAGGTCTCATTAGCTTAACACCCGTAAGCCCCGAATGTGTCAGGAGACAGAGGGATTTTAGGCCGCAAGAAGGGGACCGGCCCCTGGACCAGTCGTGTAACTCCAAGTCTCGGCTGGAAAAACCGGAGGCTTCTGGCTTTCATAGACCAGTTGCCGCAGCCTTATTCTAATCTCCATGAGGGTCAAGCAGGTCTGGAAACTCCAGCAAGTCAGGAGGGACCTCAGAGCACCCGAGCGGGATTGAGAGTGGGGAAGCGCAGGGCAGGAGGGAGAAGGCCCAGCGTGAAGACGGTCTAGCTAGGAACGCAAGAAAGTGGGGTTCCGTCAGGCGCTCCTAATCTGCCTGAGGAAGAGCTGAACCCCTGCCTGGTGAACGCAGCGCGACGTGGGAGCCTGGCACCCGTACAGTGCACCAGTGGAACTGTCATAAGAACTGTGAGTAAAGACTCGGATGACTGCACCGTACTGCCTCCGTCTATTCTTTCATCTGCGCCCTCTTGCCTCCCGGCACTACAACGCCCAGCGCAACTTACACACCCTACACTGCCCTGGAGCTAGTGTAGCGCCCCGAGGGTTCGGCCGCTACAGAGGTATTGCATCTCATCCAGATGTGCGATATCTCACTTCCAGGTAAGGATGGAGTGTGAATCAGGACCACGACACCTGCATGCATTACACCACATTTCCGGGCGACCGATATGCTCCAAGTAGAGCACGACAGTCCCTGTCCCTGGCTGCAGTGGGGGGAGGGAACATCGAGGAAGGGGGAACCCTGTAGTGCATAGGGGGGAGAGGGCAGTTCCTGAGTGCAACTAGAGGGAGGTATAAAAAGTGGGCACCATCTTAGGTTCAGTGTTGTGGAGTTCAGTTCAGTTGTTGGGAGAGAAGGAGGCTGGGAGCAGAGGCTCTGCTTGGGTTCTGCTCCACAGGCAGGCCGGAGAGGACGGCCGGGGCCTGGAGGAAGGAGAAGGAAGGAAGAGGAGGCTCCAGGAACGAGGAACGAAGGGACCCCAGGGGTGTGGACCGGCGAGTCGCCACCGCACGCCCGAATCTACCTGCGTAGGGGGGTCAGGCCAAAGGAGGAGACCGGTCCCCGTAACTAGTGGAGGCAGGGAACTACCCTCAGCTAGAAACCGGAGGCTGTGACATTTTATGTGGCGCAGCCCCTCGCTACACCTGCTAGGAAGGCACCACATAGGGTCAGGGAACCGGCGAGGTCACTGGCGGGGTATGACAGGCCAGAGAAAGGACACTCAAAGGGGGTCCTGTGAAACGCTCCAAAGTTATCTGGGAGTAGGCCGAGCCCCTCACCTGGTGAACACAATGCGACGTGGGACATTATGACCAGCTGTAGTAACGTGAATTAAGAACTGTGACTAAATAACCTGGACTGCATTACAGGACTCCGTGTGGTTACTGCTGTTCTCGCGCACAATCACCCCCAACTTCCACACTTGCTGCCCTGAGGCTATACTCCTCCCGTGGGGAGTTATACTATCCTCTGCTGCACTTACAACACCAGCCTCGGCGGTCTGCCCTGCAGCGGCGGTTCATTCTGACCGCAATCCACGGGTCACGTAGTCGGACATTTAATCATAAAAACCGCACAAAGAGACTGCCACTGGTTTGACCGCCCTGAGCCACAGGACCGGGTCCCCGCCACGCAAGGACTACAATCCCCAGCATCCACAAAAGGTCCGGTTCCGGGTATCCCCACACACACACGGCCCAGGGGGCGCGTCACTAGCTCTACCTGTGGAGAGCCACACCATCCCTGCTGCCGTAACACCAGCTCCAGAGGACAGCTCCGCAGCAGCGGCTCCCTTTGGCCGCATTCCACAGGTGGCGTCACGAACACTATTCCAAATCCCCTATAAATAATCCCACCCCCTTTTTATTGACCGCCCTGGGCCACGGACCGGGTCAGCCACCGTAATATCCCCCACCGGCATCCATAGAGGCCCGGCTGCGAGTACCCCTAGGGGCGCGTCACTGGCAACACGGACCACGATCACTCTGGTGGTATAGTGGTGGTGGAGGCTGAGGATAAGGACAAGGGCAAAAAAAAGCCGAATTGAGGAAGCGTATACCCATGTGTGCATGTGAAGCGCTGCATGGGAATACACCTCCCGAAATAACACAGTGGATTTGACTTTATGTTACTCTGCTGTCATTTGGTGGTGATGAGAAGTCTGGCCCAATCCAGCCCTTGTTCATTTTGATAAGGGTCAGCTTGTCAGCATTGTCAGTTGACAGGCGAGTGCGCTTATCAGTTATAATTCCCCCAGCGGCACTAAAAACATGCTCCAATAATACGCTAGCGGCAGGGCTGGCCAGGACCTCCAAGGCATACAGAGCTAGTTCATTCCAAGTGTCCAGCTTGGATACCCAATAATTAAAAGGCACAGAGGAATCACGGAGGATGCTGGTACGGTCGGCAAGGTACTCCCTCACCATCTTTTGAAACTTTCCACTCCTTGTGAGAGTACCCTGCGCCTCAGGGCCTGTAAGCTGGGTGGGTCTCAGAAAACTGTCCCAGAATGTTGACAGTGTTCCCCTGCCTCTGCTGGATTGGAGTTGCGTCTCTCTCGCCTGTACGCCTTGGTTGGTCAACGAACTGTGACCTCTGCCGCTAGCGTGTTCAGATGCGAATTATTTTTACAGTTCTGCAGCAAGGGCCTTCTGGTACTGCCCCATTTTTGTAGACCTCTCCACCTCAGGAATAAGAGAATGAAAGTTCTCCTTGTAGCGGGGGTCTAAAAGTGTCACCAACCAGTAATGACTGTCACCCAACATTTTTGCAACGCGAGGGTCACGGTTAAGGCAGTGTAACATAAAGTCAGCCATGCGTGCCAGACTTGTAGCGGGCAAGACTTCCGTGTCTTCACTAAGATGACGATTGACCATGCTCTCTTCCTCCTCCTCCTCCTCCCCCCTGTCCTCAGGCCACCCACGCTGAACCGACTGTATGACAGTTGTACAGGTACTACCGTCTACAGCGCATGATACCAGCTCCTGTTCTTCCTCCTCCTCCTCCACCTCCTCTCCCTCATTGTCCCCCAATGTACGTTGGGATGAGATGAGGCTGGGCTGTGTGTAATCGCCCATTACGGGTTCTTGATCCATCTCATCATACTCTGGCTGCAATGCCTCCTCTTTAATTCTCTGCAGAGAGCGTTGCAAAAGACAGACAAGTGGGATGCTGACGCTAATAATGGCGTCATCGCTACTCACCATCTTGGTGGACTCCTCAAAGTTTGTCAAGATGGTACATATGTCAGACATCCAGGTCCACTCCTGAGGTCTTATGTGTGGAGTCTGACCTGAATATCGACGGCCTTGTTGCAGCTGGTACTCCACAACTGCTCTCTTCTGCTCACAAATCCTTTAGCAACATGTGGAGGGTAGAGTTCCAACATATGGGGACATCACACACCAGTCGGTGTGACGGAAGCTGCAAACGCTGCTGCAACACAGCAAGGGCGGTGGAAGCTGTAGCCGACTTGCGAAAATGAGCTGACAGGCGGCGTACTTTGACTAGCAGCTCTGGCAACTCTGGGTACGATTTAAGAAATCGCTGAACCACGAGGTTAAGCACATGAGCCAGCCATGGTACGTGTGTGATCTCGCCTCGCCTCAGAGCTGCCACCAGGTTACGGCCATTGTCACACACGACCATGCCTGGATGTAGGTTCAGCGGTCTGAGCCACAGATCTACCTGCTCTTTCACAGCTGTCCACAACTCACAAGCAGTGTGAGGTTTATCACCTAAGCTTATGAGTTTCAGCACAGCCTGTTGCCGCTTGGCTGAGGCAGTACTGCAGTGCTTCCAGCTTGTAACTGATATGGTGAAATCTGAGATGGAGGCTGAACATGAGGAGGAGGAGGAGGATGATGCGCAGGAGCTGTACACTGTGGGGGCAACTCTGACTGACTTAGGGCCCGCAATCCTCGGTGTGGGGAGGATGTGTTCCGTCCCAAGGTCCGACTGGGTCCCGGCTTCCACTATGTTTATCCAGTGTGCCGTCAGGGAGATGTACCGTCCCTGGCCAAGAGCACTTGTCCACGTGTCCGTTGTCAGGTTGACTCTCCCAGTAACTGCGTTGTTGAGGGCACGGCAGATGTTTTGGGACACGTGCTTGTGTAGTGCGGGGATGGCACACCGGGCAAAATAGTGTCGGCTGGGGACCGAGTACCGAGGGACGGCCACCGCCATAAGGTTGTGGAAGTATTCCGTCTCCACCAGTCTAAAAGGCAGCATTTCCAACGCAAGCAGTGGTGAAATGTGCGAATTTAGGACTGTGGCCTGTGGGGCGTTGGCTGCGAATTTGCGCTTTCGTTCAAAGCTCTGGGATATGGACAATTGAACGCTGCGGTGGGACGTGGATGTGGACGTTGATGCTGTTTCTAGAGAAACTGCCATAACAAGTGAAGACTGAGAGAAGGGGGCATCTTTGCATGCAGTATGGACAGGGGATTGCCTTGCACGCACAACAGGGGGTTCTATTACACGCACAACAGCGGAAGAAGCAGTGGTAACACCCGCTGACACTGGTCGTGGACCCTGGGGTTCGCCCTACAAAGTCGGGTGCTTTGCTGCCATATGCCTGATCATGCTGGTGGTGGTCAAGCTGGTAGTTTTGTCACCTCTGCTGACGCTGGCATGGCAGGTGGTACAAATGGCCTTTTTGGGGTTATCAGCAGAGTCTTTAAAAATAATTCCAGACTCTGGAAGACCTACCGGTTGTACTGGCAACGTCCCTCGTGTTGGTGTTACGGAGAACTGTTGCCCGCCTTCTGTGTGCGGCCACCACACTGTTTCTTCCTGCTTGTTTGGGTACTCTGCCTCCCTCCCCTTGTGTGCTGCTGGCCTCGCTCTGCGTGTCCTCCTGCCACGTTTGGTCAATTACTAGATCATCCACCACCTCCTCCTCTTCCACTTGCGCACCACGATCCTCCTCCTCACTTCGTGGCAATTGTTTCTCATCATCGTCCACCTCTTGTGACAAATTGCCAGTGTCGACTTCCTCTGGCCGTGGCTGTTCAAATATTTGGGCATCGCTACATGGGATTTCCTCTTCCACCACTTCAAGCGGAGCAGGCGAGGGGCACAAATATGGAAATGGACCAGTGAACAGCTCTTCAGAGTGTCCAAGTGTGGGATCAGTTGCTGTCTGACGACACTCGGCATGGTGGGAGCATCAGGGTCAGGAGGAGTATGCGGTCAAGACTCACGGCTACTAAAACTTGACCGTGTGGAAGACAGACCGGAGGTGGTGGTGCCCAGGTAACTGGAAGTATTATCTGCTGTCCAATTAATAACCTGTTCACACTGGTCAGTTCGCAATACTGGTGTTGTAGTGTGCTTCCCTAGTAATTCGGCCAAGAAGTGGGAGCGAGAAGATGTGGCTGTTAGTTGTGGCACATTTTCATCTTGGCCATGGCCCCGTCTTCTACACGCACCATCACCAGAATGTCCACTTCCATGTCCTTTGCCACGCGCCTTGCCAATTGTAAATGAAGTAAAATAGCTTACACTCGCACAATCAATGGAAAAAGGGTAATAAAAAGGAGATTAGAACCGTGGAAGAGGAAAACCACAGTTCTATTTGTCTGGCCTACACCAGACTCTTTTAAACCGATATATTGGTGTCTGACCAGTCAGGGAGACACTATTACAGTTTTTTTTACGGCAAAAAATGCCAAAAACAGGATAATACAGAGATTTGACCCGTGGAACTGCAAAACCACAGTTATAGTTATGAGGCGTACACCAGACTCTTTTAAACAGATATATTGGTGTCTGACTAGTCAAGGAGACACTATTACTGTTTTTTTATGGCAAGAAATGCCAAAAACAGGATAATACAGAGATTTGACCCGTGCAACTGCAACGCCACAGTTCTATTTTTCTGGCCTACACCAGACTCTTTTAAACAGATATATTGGTGTCTGACCAGTCAGGTAGACACTATTACAGTTTTTTTTATGGCAAAAAATGCCATAAACAGGATAATACAGAGATTTGACCCGTGGAACTGCAAAACCACAGTTATAGTTATGTGGCGTATACCAGACTCTTTTAAACAGATATATTGGTGTCTGACCAGTCAGGGAGACACTATTACTGTTTTTTTTTTTAAGGCAAAAAATGCCAAAAACAGGATAATACAGAGATTTGACCCGTGGAACTACAAAACCACAGTTATAGCTATGTGCCGTACACCAGACTCCTTTAAACAGATATATTGGTGTCTGACTAGTCAGGGAGACACTATTACAGTTTTTTTTACGGCAAAAAATGCCAAAAGCAGGATAATGCAGAGATTTGACCCGTGGAACTGCAAAACCACAGTTCTATTTTTCTGGCATACACCAGACTCTTTTAAACAGATATATTGGTGTCTGACTAGTCAAGGAGACACTATTACTGTTTTTTTTATGGCAAGAAATGCCAAAAACAGGATAATACAGAGATTTGACCCGTGCAACTGCAAAGCCACAGTTCTATTTTTCTGGCCTACACCAGACTCTTTTAAACAGATATATTGGTGTCTGACCAGTCAGGTAGACACTATTACAGTTTTTTTTATGGCAAAAAATGCCATAAACAGGATAATACAGAGATTTGACCCGTGGAACTGCAAAACCACAGTTATAGTTATGTGGCGTATACCAGACTCTTTTAAACAGATATATTGGTGTCTGACCAGTCAGGGAGACACTATTACTGTTTTTTTTTAAGGCAAAAAATGCCAAAAACAGGATAATACAGAGATTTGACCCGTGGAACTACAAAACCACAGTTATAGCTATGTGCCGTACACCAGACTCCTTTAAACAGATATATTGGTGTCTGACTAGTCAGGGAGACACTATTACAGTTTTTTTTACGGCAAAAAATGCCAAAATCAGGATAATGCAGAGATTTGACCCGTGGAACTGCAAAACCACAGTTCTATTTTTCTGGCATACACCAGACTCTTTTAAGCAGATATATTGGTGTCTGACCAGTCAGGGAGACAGTATTACAGTTTTTTTTTATGGCAAAAAATGCCAAAAACAGGATAATACAGAGATTTGACCCGTGGAACTGCAAAACCACAGTTATAGCTATGTGGCGTATACCAGACTCTTTTAACCCCTTTACGAAATAGGGCATATTAGTAAGTATCTGTGCCCTGAGCCTTATGGACCAGATACGTATTAATATGCCCTATGTTTAATGCGGCACCGCGACCGAAGTCGCGGTGATAGCATTAAAATCCGGTGCCATCTTACCTTAGGGTAGATGGCGCCGGCATCTCCGGGGGTGTCGCCGCCCCTTCACACCCACGATCGCTGTGATTGGCTGTTCAATTCTGGACAGACAATCACAGCATTTCTCACTGTTTCCGGCAATCAGATTGCCGGAAACAGTGATGTGCAGCCTAGGATCGGTACTCCTAAGGCTGTTGCCAAGTAACCCCAGCCCTCTCCCCAAACTGCTAGGATCGGTGCGATCGCCGATTAAATCGATCGCACCGATCACAGCGGGACCGCGCGGTAACAGGGCGGTCACGTGGCGGTGACCGGCTTGTGACCTGCCTGTCACCTCCCCATGACCCCCTTTGATGTCATGGAAGCCCCAGCCAGCTCTGATTGGAGCGATCGATGATGACATCGATCGCTCCAATCAGAGTACCTGAACACAGGTGACAGGGCGGTCACAGGGTGGTGACCGGCTTGTGACCTGCCTGTCACCTCCCTGTGACCCCCTGTGGTGCATGCCCAGGCCCCAGCCATCTCTGATTGGTGCGATCGATGTCATCATCGATCGCACCAATTAGAGTGCCTGACTGGGAGGTGACCAGGTGGTGACCGGCCTGTGACCTGCCTGTCACCACCCTGTCACCCCCCTGTGACCGCCCTGCCGATCCTCACACTTGATGAGGATTCGTACAGAGCGGTCATGTCTGATCTGCGCTGTGCTGGGCCTTGCAGTGCCACAGAATCTTCTGTTACACTACAAGACCTTTCTCCTACCTGCTCCAGTCGCTGCTGCTGCTCCGGCATCCTGCTGCGGTCTCCAGGGTCCTGGATCTCCTGCTCCAGTGTCCTGCTGCTGTCTCCAGGTTGCTGGGTCTCCAGCTTCGGCGTCCTGCTGCTGTCTCCAGGGTCCTGGGTCTCCAGCTCCTTATCCTGCTGCTGCGGATCCTGCTCCAGAGCCTCTTCCAGAACCTGCTGCTGATCCTGCTGAAAGAAGAACAGAGAAGACTTTGATAAGTCCATCTCTGTTCTCCCCTCATCCACCCCTCTCCCCCCCTCCACCCCTCCTTTTACCCCCAATCCTCCCCCCCCCCATTTTTTTTTTTCGTGCGTCCTGCAGCGGCCGAGCGCTGAGCAGTGTCTACGTCACTGATCAATGTCCGTGCTCGCTGCTTTTCAGGACTTTTTCTTGTCCCTGTCAATTCCCCCCCCAAACCTTTTTCACCACATCCGCGCACACACCCAGCAGCTGCCGAGAGTTGATTGGTGACATAGTTCACTGATCCGCACTCGTGCTCGCTGTTTGCACCACCTACGGTAGTTCCTTTTATTCTCTTTTTTTTCAGAAAAAAAAAGTTCACACCAAGCACACTGACACACACACATAATCTAAATAAAGTACTGACACACACGCACCACATACATGAGGAAAAAAAAAATGTCCGGCTCATCCCAAACTCGCTATTCAGCGGAGGAGGTATACGCTATTGTTGCCTCCGACACTGAGACTGACAGCGAGGGCGAGGATCCCACATTTCTTTACTTTTCTGACGCCTCATCGTCCTCCTCTTCCTCCTCTTCTTCCTCCTCTTCCTCCTCAGGTGCTGCTGGACCGCCCTGCAGTCGTCGCAGGAGAGAAGATGTTCCAGCGCCCCCCACTACTGACCCCATATGGACCTCGTCCCCCGAAAATTTTGAGCCACTGATTCCTGATTTTGTGGCGGAATCAGGAATCAAGTTTGACACCACTGACCTCACAGAAATAGACTTTTTCAAAGTCTTTTTCTCTGAGGATTTTATAAACCTCATGGTGGGCCAAACTAATTTGTATTATCATCAATTTTTGGAACAAAACCCCTCTTCATCATTTTCTAACTGGTCTCCTGTAGACGCAGAAGAAATGATGGAGTTTTGGGGCCTGGTCCTTCATATGGGGATCCTGAAAAAAACAGAGGTTCGGCAATACTGGAGTGTTGACGTTTTGTATAACACTCCAGTGTTCCGAATGGTCATGACCCGGACACGTTTTGAGGCCATCCGCAAGTTCTTGTATTGCCAAGATAATGCAAGGTGTCCTGCACGCGATGACCTGAACTTTAATCGTCTTTTCAAAGTTCTGCCGGTCATCGAGCACTTCAACAACAAGTTTGGTGAAGTGTACGTGCCCCAAAGGGACATCTGCGTGGATGAGTCCTTAATTTCTTTTAAAGGGCGGCTTGGATTCCGGCAGTACCTGCCCAGTAAAAGGTCCAGGTACGGGATCAAGCTGTATAAACTTTGTGAGAGTACCTCAGGGTACACTCACAAGTTTAGAGTTTATGAAGGGAAGGACTCCCGGATTGAACCCCCTGAATGCCCCCCTGTTCTATGAGTGAGTGGGAAAATTGTGTGGGACTTGGTGTACCTACTGCTGGATAAAGGTTATCACCTGTACGTGGATAACTTTTATACAAGTATCCCGCTCTTCAAGTCCCTCTCTGCGCGACATACCGTAGCTTGCGGTACTGTCTGCAAAAATCAGAAAGGCCTCCCAAAGACGCTAATTGGGCAGCTGCTCAGAAGGGGTGACAGCAGAGCCCAATGTAGCGACCACCTGTTGGTGGTCAAGTACAAGGACAAGAGGGATGTCCTTCTCTTGACCACCATACATGGTGATGGCAGCACCCTCAGCACTGTAAGAGGTTCCTCTACACAGGTCGCCAAACCAGACTGTGTAGTGGGGTACAACAAGTACATGGGGGTAGTTGATCTCTCCGATCAAGTCCTCCAGCCGTACAGTGCTTTGAGAAAGGTCGAGGTATGGTATAAGAAGCTGGCCGTGCACATTGTTCAGATGGCAATGCACAACGCTTTCCTTCTGTCAAAATGTGCAGGCCAGACTTCTGCGTCGTATCTTCACTTTCAGGAGACAGTTATCAAGGCTCTGATATTTGGCAGTGGTGGCGGAGCGGGCCTCACTACTTCTGGAACTGAAGGACCTCGAATTGTACCGGGCCAGCATTTCCCGGGGCAGATCCCTCACAGCGGAAAAAGAGGTAAGTCACAAAAGAAGTGCCGAGTGTGTTACTGAAGGGGAATACGCAAGGACACCATTTACCAATGTGACACCTGCCCCGACAAACCTGGCCTCTGCATGAAAGACTGCTTCAAAAGGTACCATACTTCCATGGACTATTGAATTAATTTCTGACGTATGACAACCTGACGAACACTACACAGCTGACGTAGTGTTCGTCAGGTTGTCATACTTCAGTTGTGTAGTGTTTGTCAGGTTGTCCTACACAACTGGCGTATAACACTACATTATAAAATTGACAAATCAGGTATCCTTTCCAAAAAGGGGGCACTTGTTGGGCATTTCCACTGTTTAGGCATATCAGGGGCTCTGAGAACGTGACATGACGCCCGCAGACCATTCCATCAAAGTCTGCATTCCAAAGCGTCACTCCTTCCCTTCGGAGCCATGACTTGCACCCAAACAGTAGTTTTCTCCAACACATGGGGTATCAGTGTACTCAGGAGAAATTGCAAACAACTTTTGGGGTCCAATTTCTCCTAGTACCCTCGTGAAAATAAAAATATTGCGGTTAAAAGAATGATTTTTTTTTCACGGCTCTACGTCATAAACCTTTGCAAAACACTTTGGGGTTCCAAGTGCTCACTATGCACCTAGATAAGTTCCCTGAGGGGTCTAGTTTCCAAAATGGGGTCACTTGTGGGGGAGCTCCAATGTTTAGGCACACAGGGGCTCTCCAAACGCAACATGGTGTCCGCTAACAAATTAGTACCATGTCGAGTTTGGAGAGCCCCTATGTGCCTACACATTGGAGCTCCCCCACAAGTGACCCCATTTTGGAAACTAGACCCCCAAAGGCCCCTATATAGATGCATAGTGAGCATTTGAAACCCCCAGGTGCTTCACAAATTAATCCGGAAAAATAATTAAGTGTTTTTTTTTCCACTTATTCATTTTTACGAATCAATTTGTGAAGCATCTGGGGGTTCCAAGTACTCACTATGCATCTAGATAGGTGCCTTGGGGGGTCTAGTTTCCAAAATGGGGTCACTTGTGGGGGAGCTCCAATGTTTAGGCACACAGGGGCTCTCCAAACGCAACATGGTGTCCGCTAACAATTTGAGCCGATTTTCCATTCAATTTGTTAGCGGACACCATGTCACGTTTGGAGAGCCCCTGTGTGCCTAAACATTGGAGCTCCCCCACAAGTGACCCCATTTTGGAAACTAGACCCCCAAAGGCACCTATCTAAATGCATAGTGAGCACTTGGAACCCCCAGGTGCTTCACAAATTGATTCGTAAAAATGAAAAAGTGGAAAGAAAAATACTTTTTCATTTTTACGGATTAATTTGTGAAGCACTTGGGGTTTCAAAATGCTCACCACCCATCTAGATAAGTTCCCTGGGGGGTCTAGTTTCCAAAATGGGGTCACTTATGGGGGGTTTCCACTGTTTAGGCACATCAGGGGCTCTCCAAACGCAACATGTCATCCGCTAATTGTTCAAGCAAATTTTACAATCAAAAAGTCAAATGGTGCTCCTTCCCTTCCGAGCACGGCCGTGCGCACAAACAGTGTTTTTTCCCCACATATGGGGTATCTGCGTGCCCAGGGGAAATTGCACAACAAATTTTTGGGTCCATTTTTTCTTGTTACCCCTGTGGAAAAAAAAAAAATTGGGTCTAAAATAACATTTTTGTGAAAAAAGTTAAATGTTCATTTTTTTCTTCCACATTCCAAAAATTCCTGTGAAGCACCTGAAGGGTTAATAAAGTTCTTGAATGTGGTTTTGAGCACCTTGAGGGGTGCAGTTTTTAGAATGGTGTCACTTTTGGGTATTTTCTGTCATAAAGACCTCTCAAAGTGACTTCAAATGTGATGTGGTCCCTAAAAAAATTGTTTTGTAAATTTTGTTGGAAAAATGAGAAATCGCTGGTCAACTTTTAACCCTTATAGCTCCCTAACAAAAAAAAATTTTGGTTCCAAAATTGTGCTGATGTAAAGTAAACATGTGGGAAATGTTATTTATTAACTATTTTGTGTGACATATCTCTCTAATTTAAGGGTATAAAAATTCAAACTTTGAAAATTTCTAAATTTTCAAAATTTTTGCCAAATTTCCATTTTTTTCACAAATAAACGCTAGTGATATCGAAGAAATTTTACCACAATCATGAAGTATAATATGTCACGAAAAAACAATCTCATAATCAGGGAGATCCGTTGAAGCGTTCCAGAGTAATTACCTCATAAAGTGACAGTGGTCAGAACTGTAAAAATTGGCCTGGTCATTAACGTACAAACCACCCTCGGGGGTAAAGAGGTTAAACAGATATACTGGTGTCTGACCAGTCAGGGAGACACTATTACTGTTTTTTTTTTTGGCAAAAAATGCCGAAAACAGGATAATACAGAGATTTGACCCGTGGAACTGCAAAACCACAGCTCTATTTTTCTGGCCTACACCAGACTCTTTTAAACATATATATTGGTGTCTGACCAGTCAGGGAGACACTATTACTGTTTTTTTTACGGCAAAAAATGCCAAAAACAGGATAATACAGAGATTTGACCCGTGGAACTGCAAAACCACAGTTCTATTTTTCTGGCCTACACCAGACTCTTTTAAACAGATATATTGGTGTCTGACCAGTCAGGGAGACACTATTACAGTTTTTTTTTACGGCAAAAAATGCCAAAAGCAGGATAATACAGAGATTTGACCGGTGGAACTGCAAAACCACAGTTCTATTTTTCTGGCCTACACCAGACTCTTTTAAACAGATATATTAGTGTCTGAACAGTCACAGACACACTCAATTTTTTTTGGGAGGGGGAGAAAATACCAAAAGGTTAATAAGACGGGTATTTGTACAGTCTGACTGAGGAAAAAAAAACAAAACAGGATTTAGATGAAAAAAAAAAAAAATTTCCCTGGCCCCTGAGACCGGGGTGATAATCTAGCAATTTGACCAACAGGAGCACACAGGACTGTAATGCAGTGTTTGTTGGTATAACCACTGCGTCTCCTATACAGCCTGCCTGATATCTTGGATGGATATTAGTCCTGAGAAGGACTGTTTGTTTGATTTGGCAGGCTTTAGAGACCCTACACTACCTATTTCGCACTATATATCTCTCCCTAACTCAGCAGCACTAACCCTACACTGGCTGATCCAGAGCGACTGTGTCCAAGATGGCGGCGCCCGGTTTTAAATACTCGAGGTGACGCTGTGCGGCCAGCCAATCACTGTAATGCCCACAAACAACATGGCTGCGGCATTACAGTGACTGGCTGGCAATCCCTGCATGTTCATTGGCTCTGTAAAGAGCGCCAAACGTGCAGGGCGGAGACCCGAGCTCCCGCCCGAGTAACCCGAAAATGCTCGGTGCTCGCCGAACATCCCGAGTAGCGTGATGCTCGGGCGAGTACCGAGCAGTGTGAAGCATGCTCGCTCAACACTAGAGACGACCAAGGAGAACACCATTGTTAAAAAAAAATCATAAAAAAGCCAGACTGGAATTTGCCAAACTAAATGTTTACAAGCCACAAAGCTTCTGGTAGAATGTCCTATGGACAGATGAGACAAAAATGGAAGTTTTTGGCAAGGCACATCAGCTCTATGTTCACAGGCGGAAAAATGAAGCATATCAAGAAAAGAACACTGTCCCTGCTGTGAAACATGGAGGAGGCTCTGTTCTGTTCTGGGGCTGCTTTGCTGCATCTGGCACAGGGTGTCTTGAATCTGTGCAGGGTACAATGAAATCTCAAGACTATCAAGGGATTCTAGAGAGAAATGTGCTGCCCAGTGTCAGAAAGCTTGGTCTCAGTTGCAGGTCATGGGTCTTGCAACAGAATAATGACCCAAAACACACACCTACAAACACCTAAGAATTTCTAAGAGGAAAATATTGGACTATTCTGAAGTGGCCTTCTATGAGCCCTGACCTAAATCCTATTGAGCATCTTAGGAAAGAGCTGAAACCTGCCGTCTGGAAAAGGCAACCTTCAAATACGAGACAACTGGAGCAGTTTGCTCATGAGGAGTGGGCCAAGACACCTGTCGAGTGGTGCAGAAGTCTCATTGACAGTTACAGGAATCGTTTGATTGCAGTGATTGCCTCAAAAGGTTGTTCAACAAAACATTAAGTTAAGAGGAACAACAATTACTGTCCAGGCCTATTTCATGAGTTTATTTTTTTTTAAATTCTGTGGAAGCAGGGGTGAAAAGCAATGACTGACTTTCATTTGTTCATTTTCATATATTTTTAATTTATTATTACTTTTGTCAAATTCAAGTTATTTCTGTGACAATTGTGTTTTTTTTCTTCATTAAATGAGGGGTACCAACAATTTTGACCACGTGTGTATATAGATAATATAATAGATTTTACCTTTAACTTTATATAACACTCAGATATTACATAGTGATAGCTCTGGGCACAGATATTGTAATAGGTGTTTCCTGCAGTCCTATGTAACAACCCTGATAACACGCATACTACTAAATGAAAATAATACTGCCAGACCATATTCATATAATAGTGCTACACTGATTATGAAACAAAGAATCAAAACACTATACTAAGACTAATAGCATCACCATTTAGTAACCATAAGGTGGTAGATAGTAAATTTACACAGGGGATCTGTAGATCTTATAAGTGTATACAGCACATATTATACATTGATACATGTAGATGTTTGTTTTACAATTTTTTCTCCATATCGCCCATGTCACCATGATGATTTATTCCATCCATGCTTCGTCTCTATGAAATGGAAAAAAATAGACTTGGGTCATCATTATTTCAGCACTCTCTGCAATTTTCTACACAAACCTACTTAGTGCTAAACCCTCTCCAAACAGTAATAATATCCTTACACCGTCATTGTATCACCCTGTTCTGCCCCCAACAGTAAAAGTGTGCCTATACAGGCTAACAATGCCCCTCTCGGTGCCTCCACATGGTAATAGTGCTCCCTCTGTGCCTCCATACAGTAAAAGTAACCCCTATTTATCCCCACACAGTAATAATGCCTCCTCTCAGCCTCATTTACTGCCGCCATACAATAATTATACTGATATTTGTGCCCTTGCTCAGTAATATCCTCCATTTAGCTCTTTGTTCCCCCTTGCTTTCAAATGTATCTGCATCGTAAGGATGCTGCTTGTCTGGAATTCGACAGCTCCTCTGAGTCCCTGAAGTCTTAGGGAGAGTTAGCCAGTGACTGAGTAACGTGATGGTGAACCATTAAGGAAGCAACATTATCGAAGCCAAGTAACACATTGGACCAAAAGAGACCTATAGAAACTGGTACAAGGCAATGGAAAGAAATTCGACTTCTGTTGCACTTTTTTTTCATAGTTTTTTGTTTGTTTTTTATTTATATGTCAGAAACCTGCACAGGCCTTTCAATGTATTATCATCTTCTCACCCAGAGTGATTTCCCAGGGATACGGAAAACACAGTGTGGACCTTAGAAATGTTTAATTCCAGACGAGTATAGCCATCATTAGCGGAGCAGTCATGCCTTTACGAATAAATAATTAGTCTGATCTTTGCTTTTTTATCTTTGCTTTTTATCTTGTCTTATTTTCAATGTTCATGATGCTTTACTGTCCCTTTCCCAAAATATCCAAGGGGTAACGTTTCTCCTTGCGGAGAGTGACATGTTAAGCACCTCTCTGAAGAGACAATTTGCATATTTCCCAGAGGAGCATTGCATCTTAAAAGTCTCCTAACCTTGACATGCTTAACATGTCCCTCTTCGCAAGGAGAATCGTTACCGGTCTGACACCTCTCACCCAGCCAAGCCAGATCTCACACTTTGCACTGATGAGGAGCAGTACCCTGAAACACAGTGGCTGCAAATTGAGATTCTGGTTCTGGCTTTTATCCTTAGTCATGTGACAAGGCTTGTTAAAGGGTTGATATTGACATTTAGGATTGCTACTTCCTATAGGTGGCACTAGAGTTCTAGTCCTCTTCCTCTCTGAAGAGACAATTTGCAAATTATCCAGAGGAGCATTGCGGCTTAAAAGTCTCCTCACCTCGACATGCTTAACATGTCACTCTCCGCAAGAAGAAATATTACCCCTTGGATACTGGTCTGGCGCTTCTCACCCAGCCAAACCAGATCTCACACTTTGCACTGATGAGGGGCAGTACCCTGAAACACAGTTGCTATAAATTGAGATTCTAGCTCTTGCTTTTATCCTAAGTCATGTGACAAGGCTCGTTAAAGGGTCGATATTGACTTTTAGGATTGATACTTCCTAGAAGTGGCGCTAGAGTTCTAGTCCTCTTCCTCTCTGAAGAGACAATTTGCATATTTCCACAAACAAACACACATTCTCAGCTAATCTTCACTAAGTTGTGATTTGTCTCTGTTAACCTCTTCTATCGTGGCGCACTGACATTGGTACAGCACAAATTGAAGGAATAAAATGCATTCATGTCCCAAGTTCTAATCCACCTCACATACTGTATATAGATATAAAAAATGACTGATTCTGCAATTGTTTTCTTCTTCTTTTCACTTAAGAATTCATAGACAAATATTAGTGAATATATATTAAAACCGGTAATAGTTTATATGTCAATTCATTATATACTCTACTTTCAAATTTATAAACCCATTTCTCCGTCTTTTTTGTGATGAACTTTGACACATCATGGCGCCAACATTTGAACTTCTACCGCTATAAATGTAACTGCAGTGTATTGTAAGCTATGGATTTTTGTCCCGATGAAGAAGCCTGTAGTACTTAGATACACGTCGACTGAATAAAGAAAAAGCGCTAATACTTCCTGTCTGGACTTGGATCTAATATATGGATATACCAGCAGCGCAGATTATCTACAAATCTTCCTTATCTGTGATTTCCCAGTCTCATGAACCGTTGGACCTGCAGCAGCTGGATTTATATGTCATTGAAATAAGGTTAGCATAACCATTTTTAATACCTTTATCTCGCCCGGATAAAACCCTATTGCACTGTTTTTCTCCTTCCAATTTTTCCTTAATCGTCACTGCTGGCAGATGACACTACTTTTAATTAGATTTTAATTAATAAGTATTGTCTGGTTTCCATAGAGGTTTCCTGGAATAATTATTTAAAGAAATCTCAGTAAAAAATTGTTTTTCATAAATCCTCCTAATTACGTATGTGATGTAGTGCAAGTATATTAAAATACTTACCGATCTCCGTCTTTCCCGGTTGCCAGCATCGCTCCAATCCTCTTTTGGCCAAATATGTCTGCTTTTCAGCTTTCCCAGCACACACTGTGTGGTACGTCGCTTCTTTTCCAATATAAGTTTAAGAAAACCCCAAAAATAAGCTCCTTAGACTTATATTAAGAAAGCAATAATTTAAAGAACCTTGTACTCTAAAATTAGATGCAAATGGTGAATAGTCTTATTGTGTTAGAAACATACAATCCACAGAATCAGTGTGCAACATTTCGGCCTCTAACCCAGCCAAATCAGATCTCATACTTTGCACTGACGAGGGGGCAATACCCCGAAACACCGTGTCTGCAACTTGAGGTTCTGATTTGGCTTTTATCCTAAGTCATATTGCAAGAATCGTTAAAAGGTTGATAGTGACTTCGCCCCTGAGGGTTCGGCCACCACAGGAATGCTGCACTTCTTTAATGGAGTGTGGTGTTCCTCCTCTGAGGTAAGCCTGGTGTGGGGTAGTGTTCCAGCCTTTTGCATCCAACACCACATTCCACCAGAGGGAGCTAGTATGCACTAGGTGCGGCTCCCCTGGTTACAGGGAGACTGGGGAACACAAAGTGGTAGGAACCAGTTAGTGGGTGTGGGTGTTGGAACAGTTAGTCAGTTACACTTCTAATTTCATATTTAATAGTATGCCATCTTTGATCTTCGTTCTTTGGCGGTTCTTGGGCTGTCAAGCGGTCTAAACTACTGTGTGTAAAGTGACTTCCCTCCGGGAGCGCAGATCCTGTGTGGGCCTGCACCGGCGTGGGACGCAGCCCTCGTACCCCGATCTATGGGACGAGAGGTAGGTTGCAGACGAGGAATGTCTCAACCCGGCCAAGGACCAGGATCAAGAAGGCCCGGGAGCTTTAGAGTGTGGCTCCCTAGCAAATGGGTCCCGGGGAGGATGCAGACGGAGCGGAGCACGCCACCTGTCCTCGCCTACCTGATCTATTCAGAGGGATTCCGGCTGCGAGAGGGGTACCGGCCCCCGACACCCAACCTCGTACTCTATGTCCAGGACGGGAAAGTCCGGTTAGGCCCTGAGGATCCCGCCGGGCCTCGAATGGAGAGGAATTGCCACCAGAGCCCTACACCTGAGAGGAGCTCAGAGGGAGACCCGGCCTATCTACACACGCACAGACGGGAAAGGGTAAAGTCTGTAGTGCAGGAACACTCTGGTGTAGGGATGCTACCGCACACTGGACTTCCTCGGAGGTAGTCGGACCCCCGTCCCTGGTGGCCGCAGGACTCCGTGAGAAGCAGGGAGAAGCCTTGCGCTGCTTATGAGAACTGTGAGTAAAGCCTTGGAAATTCATCCCTATGGCCTCCGGACTGTTCATTACGTGCCATACCACGCGACGCGGTGCCCGCACTCCCCACGCTACTACTACTACCCCCTTCATCCTGCCTTGCCTGCCCTGAGGACGCACTTCGCCTGTGGGGAGCAGCAAGAACTTTAGCCGCCATGACATCGGGCCTCAGCGGACTGTAGCGGCGCTGGTGGCGCATCACCAGACACCACAGGTGGCGTAGTCGACAATTACCACTCAACCCGGAAAGCCCTAACATCATTTTTAATGTGACGGCCCTGGGCACGGAACGGGTCCAGGCCACGACTGCATCCCCGTTCTCAACGTCGGACCCGGCTCCGAGTACCCCATCTTCCCAGGGCAGGGCTTGCGAGCGTTACAGTGGCGCTATAGAGTTCTAGTTCTCTCTAAAGAGGCAATTTGCATATTTAAGGTCACACTTTCAACAGACACAGATTGCAGAGAGTAAATCGTGTAAGAGATATGGCTTTTGTAAACAGCGCTATGTTATAGCATATGTTTGCTGGAGGAAAGCACAAACATATGCTATAACATAGCGCTGTTTACAAAAGCCATCTCTCTTACATGTTTTTTTACTCTCCGCAATCCAAGCCTGATGAAGGACTATTGTATGACCGAAACGTTACACAGTGATACAGTGGATTGCATAATTCTAACACAATAATACTATTTACCATTTGCATCTAAATTTGGAGTGCCAGGTTCTTTAAATTATTGTCTTGCAATGGAATCCTACCTGAGCACCAACCTCACAAAGTGCCATGCCTCTATGTTATTAAATTGAGAAAGCGACTTCCACTCCACGCAAAAATCCCTGTGTAAACCAGTTAGTCTGTTTTCAGATCACATGGTCCAGAAGAGGACAGGAGCAGCGCTGGAAACCGGGGAAGACTGCAATGAGTAAGTATTTTAATCACTTGCATTATATCACATCTATAATTTTGAGATTTTTTTTTTACGCAGACTTCTTTAAAGGGGTTTTCCCATGAATGAAAGTTGATTTTAATCAATAGATCTTGGAATAATAATAACTTCCCCAATTGGATATATTTAAATAAAATGTTCCTGTGCTGAGATAATCTTATAAATGTTCCCCTGTGTAATGGCTGTGTCTGACCGTACAGGAACATGGTCTGATCATACCACATCTCTTGGGCGGGGGGGGGGAGCAAAAGACTATGCTGACATTACTGCAGGGGATTGCAGGTGATTCTTTTTGCGAGGTAAAACATTTCTCTGCCTGTTGTTAAGCAATGTTTTACTTCAAAGAAAGAATCAGCAGAAATCCCCTGCTGTAATACCTGTAGTCTCTTTTCCTTCCTCCCCTGCCCAGGAGCTGTGGTATGATCAGACCATGTTCCTGCACGGTCAGACACAGCCATTACACAGTACACAGCAGGGGCACATTTATAAGATTATCTCAGCACAGGAACATTATATTTAATCACATCCAATTGGGGAATTTATTATTATTACATGATCTATTGATTAAAATGAACTTTTGTTCGTGGGAAAACCCCTTTAAGTAAGACTGTATATTGGACCTGAACTGCATAAGGAAGAGATGTAAGAATGTGATGTTTAAAGTAGAACTTATTTCCAGCAGTCATATTACTTCTTTTGCGTCTCTAATGCCTCCTTTTTCTAGCAGCTCGTAAATTTATACATTAAGAGATTAACTGGGATTTGAAACTTCATAACAGTTTTAGCTCATGTAAAACTTGCTTATATGCCTCAGCTTGCTATGTGATAATGGATGCTCTTGTCCGATGGATTAGCTACTGTTCATCTCTTCTATGGATCTCTGCACTTTATCACATTTGTATTGCAGTATTTTCCTATAAATCTTGTGTGAGATCCAGTTAGAGATGAATAAAATGACAGAAAGTTGTCTTGTCTTGACAAAATTTGGTGCTTTTTTTCTGTTAAAACGTGTTCTTTCTGACTTTTCAGAATAATCTGCGGTGTGTCTACATTAACAATAGTGCTATTTATGTCCATGATATGACTTGTATCCTGCATTTTTCACCAGTTTTTCCTCTGCAGGTCCCTTTTCTAATTTTTACTTATATGTAAACCAATGGATGTAGAGTTGCTTTTGGGTGAGATATACCACTTACTAGAAAACCACAGCATGTCTGACTCCTCCTGTCTGTTCTGTCACTCTGCTCCTTCCTCCTCCTCCCTTCTACATAGACTTCAATAGACAGCTGTAATCTAGTCCCTGGACATCTGTCGAGTCAGCAGTCTTCCCCATGATTGTGGAGCCTACTTAAGCAGACTAAGGGGCCTTTTTAAATGCATCGGAAGCCTTTAAAGGTGTTTTTTGTTAATTATTCTAATTTACTGAGATAATGACTTTTGTCTTTTCATTGGCTGTAAGCCATAATCATCAACATAAACAGAAATAAACACTTGAAATAGATCACTCTATTTGACTCTATATGAGTTTCACTTTTTGTATGTGAAGAGCTGAAATAAATTAACTTTTTGATGATATTCAACTTAGTGAGAAGCACTTGTATCTCAATGTAGCAGATTATTTACAGAAAAATACATATACAGTTGTGCTCAAAAGTTTACATACCCCGAATAATTTTTCCTTTCTTGACCTTGTTTCAGAGAATATGAATGATAACAAACAAACTTTTTCTCCACTCATGGTTATTGGTTGGGTCAAGCCATTTATTGTCAAACTGCTGTGTTTTCTGTTTTTAAATCTTGCTAGACAGCGCATGAATTTACAGGAGCTGGAGGCTTTTTGCCAAGAAAAATGGGCAGCTTTACCATGTGAGAAAATAAAGAACCTCATCCACAACTACCACAAAAGACTTCAAGCTGTCATTGATGTTGGGGGGTGATACACAGTATTAAGAACTGGGGTATGTGAACTTTTGATCAGGGTCATTTGGATGTTTTTTGTTGTCATTAAGATTTAAAAAGAGAAAACACAGTAGTTTGACAATAAATGACTTCACCCAATCAATAACCATGAGTGGAGAAAAAGTTTGCTTGTTGTCATTCATATTCTCTGAAACAAGGCCAAGAAAGAAAAATTCTGCCGGGGTATGTAAACTTTTGAGCACAACTGTATATATGCAAAATACTACTTAGCATAGTAGCAAACAAAATATCAAAGATAACGTCAAACGCATGGAAAGAGATTTGTTTTCGCATTCAAAGGAAAGAACGTGGCAAGCAGAGAGAGCAAAGACCAGTCCAGGCACCGAAACAGACGTGACTAACTCTGATGAGGCCTGGGAGGATTCTGTACAAGTGCGCAAAAGGTCACAACATTGTGAAGTCATGATGTGCATTGTGACCTTGTGTGTGAATTTGCAGAACTGTCATCAGAGTCGGAAGTGCCATCTTAGCGTGAAAGACCTGGGATTGGGACTTCAGTACTGGGGATCAGAAGCTGCAATGGAGACCAGACGAATGACGGTGAGGAGTGGGAGGTGGCTGGGTGCTGGAGCAGTGAGGCTTTGCACTTTTTTTTAACCTTTAAATGGCCCCCTACTGTTCAGAAAAATGGCGGTCAGTAGCCGCCATATGGCTGCATCAATGCAAATGTGCATTTTTGTAAAATTTTAGTAAAATTCAACTTCACACAAATTTATTCGCTCATCTCTAGATAGAACACATAAGAAATAACTCCAACAAACTAAGGATATCTGGAACTACCTTGCCATTATTTATATGGTTTTGTCATCATTGAATGTTTTTTATTTTTCAAATTCTTATATTATCTATTAAAGTAAGTTTTTTAATTTACTTTTTGCCAAATAAAATTCTTAAAACTATTTTATTTGGCAAAAAAAACTATTAAAAAAATATTTTTTTCAACTTTTTCTATTTTAGTTTGTGTACAAAGATGGAATAACATGTAGCCTAAATAATATATTAAACTAACAACCTGGATTTTAGATCCATTTTAAAAGCACCCATTTTCAGCAATAATAGCTGCTTTTAGAAAAGTACAAATAATTGTGCTTAAACTACTCGCAGGCACACAGTGGAACTTTTAATAAGTTAAGGTCAGTAAGTCATTTATCAATGGGGAGACTTTCGGAAAATCTAAATCCTTGCACTCAGATGGTAAATCAAATGTAACCCAACTGCCCCCTGTGTCATGTCTCTGTCTCTGTTTTCTGTCAAGGAAAAAAAAACAAGCTTGTATTCACAGCCCTCTAAGAAACTCTCCAACTATATCTCTCCATGAAAAATAATGCTATGTATTTACCGTACATGTGTTTCCAGTTCAGCAGTGAGAAGCATATAAATTACTCTATGGCTACAGTGATTACTATCTGTGTCAGAACTGTATCATACTAGGCGCTTGAGAAAGTTTGTGGAATAGTGCTATAATTTGTTTCACATGTTATTTCACATTTGTTTATATTATTGAGGAAATATAAAACATGTTTAAGAAAAGTTCCACTGTTATACAATTGCAAGAAAAAAGGAAATATTTGGATTTCTGCATTAATTACTAATAAAGTGTGGTCTGATTATAATTTAAGCCTCAATCGTGGACAAACGCAATCTAAACTAATAACACACAAATAGATATGCTACTCAAATACTTTATTGCATAAACCATTGTGTAGAGAGAAAAATTAAGTGAACCTCTGTAAAGTTAAATTGTAAACAGTGTTTCAATTCAGGACATGATATCGGAAGTGTGGGTTTGACAGCTTCTTTGTGTGCTAGATAAAAGCACACAAAGCCTGGTTACGGACAAATCTTTTCCTCTTAAAAAATGAAAGTTTACCACGAACCATCCCTCATGGCAAACAACTTTTAAAGGACTTTGGTGCCCTAGGCAAATGAAGCCAATGGTGCCCCCCCCCACCCCAAAGCAAAGGAATGGCTCAGAGACTAAGGTAACTGGACCCCTAATGCATGTTCCCCTCTGGTGGGTTAGGTAGCAAACTTTGATGACCACTTTCACTAGAATTGTTACCTTTTTTTAAAAAAAAAAAAAAAATCATCAAAAGTAAAAAAAAAGTGAGATACAGAATCAATAATTTTTTGGGGACCATTTACACCATAGAGGGGAAAAAATAGCTAGTATATTCATCCCTGACGTCCTATATTTTAAATGTAGAACCGAAGGATAGTTATGGAAACTAATAAAGCATAACTATAATCGGGGCCGTTTAATTTCAATTAAGGTGTCCAGCATTGGGCAGATACCCTAATGAAAAATAAATAGACCCCCATTATAAATAAAGGGATACATCTGATGGTTTTTGAGTCCGTCATGCGACAAATACAGCTTGCACAAAACTGATGGTGGTTCTGGTGATGTATTCCAGGTCTGGTGACCTAGTCATATAGTGATGGTTGTTCTGATGCTGTATTCATGTGGTGATGATGATTCTGGTGATATGTTCATCACCAGAACCATCATCAGTACATGAATGTGAAGCTAAAATCATCATCAGTACATAGTTAGAGCACCAGAACCATCAATAGAACATGAATATAGCACCAGAAGCATCATCAGTAAATAGATACAACACCGGAACCAGCATCAGTACATGAATATGTCACCAGAACCATCATCAGAACACAAATACGTCACCAGAACTACCATCAGTACATGAATGTATCATGAGATCCACTATTAGTACATGAATACAGGCCCATCATCAGCACTTGACTATGTCACCAGAACCACCATCAGTAAATTAATACTTCACCAGAACCTTCATCAGTACATGAATACATCACCAGAACCACCATAAGTACATGAAAACATGACCAGAACTAAGAGTACTTGAATCCAAGAATCAAGCTTAGTACAACGATCAATTGTAATATCAAGTTAGGCCCCATAAACAATTGTATCGCATGATCCTACAACCCTACAACTCCCAGTATGTCCTTAACAATGGTAAGGAGATACTGGGAGTTATTATTAACAGCAACCATCAGACTGAAGACTATACATGAACCACAGTACTGATGAGAATTAGTCAGCATCACAAATATACAGTCATGGCCAAAAGTATTGAGAATGAGACAAATAGTAATTTTTCCAAAGTTTACTGCTTCATTTTTTGTAATGGCAATTTGCATAAACTCCTGAATGTCAAAGAGTGATCAGCTTAACAGCAATTACTGTACTTGCAAAGTCAATATTTGCCCAGAAAATGGACTTTAACCCCCAAAACACATTTCAACATCATTGCAGTCCTGCCTTAAAAGTAGCAGCTAACATCGTTTTAGTGATTGATCCATTAACACAGGTGTGGGTGTTGATGAGGACAGGGCTGGCGAACAATCAGTCATGATTAAGTAAGAATGACATCACTGGACACTTTAAAAGGAGGCTGGTTCTTGGTATCATTGTTTCTCTTCAGTTAACCATGGTTATCTCTAAAGAAACACGTGCAGCCATCATTGCACTGCACAAAAATGGCCTAACAGGGAAGAGTATCGCAGCTACAAAGATTGCACCTCAGTCAACAATCTATCGCATCATCAAGAACTTCAAGGAGAGAGCTTCCATTGTTGTCAAAAAGGCTCCAGGGCGCCCAAGAAAGACCAGCAAGCGCCAAGACCGTATCTTAAAACTGTTTCAGCTGCGGGATCGGACTACCAGCAGTGCCGAGCTTGCTCAGGAATGGCAGCAGGCTGGTGTGAGTGCTTCTGCACGCACTGTGAGGTGGAGACTCTTTGAGCAAGGGCTGGTTTCAAGGAGGGCAGCAAAGAAGCCACTTCTCTCCAGAAAAAACATCAGGGACCGACTGATATTCTGCAAAAGGTACAGGGAGTGGACTGCTGAGGACTGGGGCAAAGTCATTTTCTCTGATGAATCCCCTTTTTGATTGTTTGGGACATCTGGAAAACAGCTTATTCGGAGAAGAAGAGGTGAGCGCTACCACCAGTCTTGTCTCATGCCAACTGTAAAGCATCCTGAAACCATTCATGTGTGGGGTTGCTTCTCAGCCAAGGGAATCGGCTCACTCACAGTCTTGCCTAAAAACACAGCCATGAATAAAGAATGGTACCAGAATGTCCTCCAAGAGCAACTTCTCCCAACCGTCCAAGAGCAGTTTGGCGCCCAACAATGCCTTTTCCAGCATGATGGAGCACCTTGCCATAAAGCAAAGGTGATAACTAAATGGCTCATGGAACAAAACAAAGAGATTTTGGGTCCATGGCCTGGAAACTCCCCAGATCTTAATCCCATTGAGAACTTGTGGTCAATCATCAAGAGACGCGTGGACAAACAAAAACCAACAAATTCTGGCAAAATGCAAGCATTGATTATGCAAGAATGGACTGCTATCAGTCAGGATTTGGTCCAAAAGTTGATTGAGAGCATGCCAGGGAGAATTACAGAGGTCTTGAAGAAGAAGGGGCAACACTGCAAATATTGACTTGCTGCATTAACTCATTCTAACTGTCAATATAACCTATTGGTACTCATAATATGATTGCAATTATATTTCTGTATGTGATATAAACATCAGACAAACACTAATAAAAACCAGAGGCCAGCAGATCATGTGAAAATATAATTTTGGTGTCATTCTCAAAACGTTTGGCCATGACTGTACATTTACACTGTGTTCCAAATTATTATGCAAATAATATTTCTCAGAATTTCCCAAATTACCTATATGAATTGCAGTCATTGTAATTTTCCAGTCAAATAACTATTAGAGTACAATTGAAAGGTTTTTGTACAAACTGCCTATGATAACAGTATATTTTAAAAAAAATAAAACACTCAAACTGCACTCAAAATGCATGTTCCAAATTATTATGCACAGCAGAGTTTTCAACCTTTTCATTTTAATAAAGAACAAAAAAATGGTCATTTTTTAAATTATAAGCATTAGCAGGTTATTACAAACTGAAATCAAACAGTTTTCAACTCAAAACTTTATTCTAGGTGATGTTACATTTGCACATAGGACCGCTTGTTCGAAAGGAGCTTCTGAACTCTCTCGTCCATTGAATTTGTCAGGTTTTGGATGGTTTCTGCTTCAATTGTTTTGCATGAGGACAGAATACCCTCCCAGAGCTGTTGCTTAGATGTGAACTGCCTCCCACCATCATAGACACTCCCTTTGATGATGCTCCAGAGGTTCTCAATGGGGTTGAGGTCAGGGGAGCATGGGTGCCACACCATAAGTTTGTCCCCTTTTATGCCCATAGCAGAAAGAGATGCAGATGTGTTATGTGCAGCATGAGACGGGGCATTATCGTGCATTAAATGATCTAGATGGTCCAGATAGATGGAGTGGAGGATGGCTGGTTGATAGACACCCCATGCAAACACGGCTACGGCGCTAACAAGGAAGAGGTGGAGTAATGTTTTGGGCTGGAATCATGGGGAGAGAGATTGTCGGCCCCTTTAGGATCCCTGAAGGGGTAAAGATGAACTCCATAATGTATATTGAGTTTCTCAAACAGCACTTCCTTCCATGGTTCAAGAAGAAGAACTGTGCATTCCGCAGCAAGATAATTTTCATGCATGATAATGCCCCGTCTCATGCTGCACATAACACATCTGCATCTCTGGCTGCTATGGGCATAAAAGGGGACAAACTTATGGTGTGGCACCCATGCTCCCCTGACCTCAACCCCATTGAGAACCTCTGGAGCATCATCAAAAGGAGTGTCTATGATGGCGGGAGGCAGTTCACATCTAAGCAACAGCTCTGGGAGGGTATTCTGTCCTCATGCAAAACAATTAAAGCAGAAACCATCCAAAACCTGACAAATTCAATGGACGAGAGAGTTCAGAAGCTCCTTTCGAACAAGCGGTCCTATGTGCAAATGTAACATCACCTAGAATAAAGTTTTGAGTTGAAAACTGTTTGATTTCAGTTTGTAATAACCTGCTAATGCTTATAATTTCAAAAATGACCATTTTTTTGTTCTTTATTAAAATGAAAAGGTTGAAAACTCTGCTGTGCATAATAATTTGGAACATGCATTTTGAGTGCAGTTTGAGTTTTTTATTTTTTTAAAAATATACTGTTATCATAGGCAGTTTGTACAAAAACCTTTCAATTGTACTCTAATAGTTATTTGACTGGAAAATTACAATGACTGCAATTCATATAGGTAATTTGGAAAAATCTGAGAAAATATTATTTGCATAATAATTTGGAACACAGTGTATAGCCAGGTACCTTATAGATTATATCTTCTCTGAAGTAGTCTCTTTCGTTTCATCTCCATCTTGTCTAGATGACATGATGACTTTTTACATTCACAGCTCATCTCTGCAGACCTACCTCTTCTCCAGTCTTTTGCAGCACATCCCCACACAGTGCCCTTAAAAATAAGAGTGTTATTAAAATGCCCTTTGCATAAAAATATCTGTTCATATTATGACCTAAATAAGCCTCCTATGGTACATGACCTCCACACTGTCTACCATTATCAGCTATAGCTGCCACACCATCCACCCTTATGAACCACGGCCTATACCATGGCTGTCCCCTCTCTAATTTTTCATTACACTTTCTATATCTCCACGCTCTCCCCCCATCATGCTAACTCCTCTCCATATTGTGCCTCCATTTCACGCTGTCTCCTCTCTATATCCATTCTGTGTCCCCTCTTCACACTATGCCCTCATACTGCCCACCAAGCTGCCCTCTTCAAACTGTAACCAGTCCTCACATTGTCCCCCTACACAGTATAATGGTCACCACAGCCGCCCATACAGTATGATATCCACAACAACCCCCCATTATATAGTATGGCCACCACCACAGTCCCCATATATATGATGTCCACCACATGCCCCCATATATAGTATGATGTCCACCACAGACCCCATAAATAGTATGATGTCGCAAACAGCCCCTATGTATACTATAATGGCCCCCAAAGCACCCCATATAGTATTATGGTCCACAAATAGCACCTCAAACAGTATGATATTCACCACGGCCCCCTATCCAGTATGGTCACCACACCTACTCATATATTTTGCTGTCTCACCGCACAGCTTCTCATTTCATGGCCCAAATTCATGGGCCCCCCACAGCCCCTCATTTCATGGCTCCCGGCACAGACCTTCATTTCATGGACCACTGCACAGACCCTCATTTCATGGACCCCCACATTGCCCCTCATTTCATGGTCCCCCACACTGCCTTTCATTTCATGCCCCCTTGCACAGCCCCTCATTTTATGCCTCCTTGAACAGCCCCTCATTGTATGTCTCTCCTGCACAGCCCCTCATTTTATTCCCCCCTGCACAGCCCCTCATTTTATTCCCCCCTGCACAGCCCCTTATTTTATTCCCCCATCTGCACAGCCCGTCATTGTAATACCCCATCTGTACAGCCCCTCTTTTTATTCCCCCCATCTGCACAGCCCCTTATTGGAATCCCCCATCTGCACAGACCCTCATTTTATTCCCCCATCTGCACAGCCCCTCATTTTATCCCCCCCCATCTGCACAGCCCCTCATTTTATTCACCCATTTGCAACAGCCCCTTATTTTATACCCCCATCTGCACAGCCCTCATTTTATTCCCTCCATCTGCACAGACCCTCATTTTATTCCCCCATCTGCACAGACCATCATTTTATTCCCCAGCGGAGTTCCCAGCGGAGCAGGGGGCTGATTACAGCTCCTCTGCTCCTGTCCCGGGTGGTGCTGACATCAGCTGTATTCACGTCTAATAGACGCAAATACAATTGAGTGCAGGGAGGGAGTGCTGGCTGCAGCGCAGGTAGAGAGAGGGGTGAGTGGTGTCAGTGACTGACACTGCTCCCCTGTGTGCTTGCACCCCAACCGCCACTATGCTGTATGTCTGTGGCCGGAGCAAGGTTCCGGGCGGCCAAAGGCATTCAGCAATTTTTTTTTTCACAGTGTGCCCCCCTCGGATAGGCAAGAGTTAGCACCCTAGGCAGGTGCCTACCCTGCCTACTCATTGTCCTGTCCCTGCAAGGTTTCATTTTATTCAGCTTCCTATGACCTGCATGGCCATATAAACAACTTAAAAGGATTCTACTGACAGATTCCCTTTAAAGTACACAGCCATGTTCTACCTTTTCTTTATTTCTATTGATCAAGTATTTAGAACCACTAATAGCATTTGCCACTATTGCTACCATTTGGACTTGGCAGATCTGAGATTTTTATATTCTCTATGGCTAGCATTATTATGAGATCTACTATGTGGCTGCTCCTTCTACATAGATACTGTTATGAGAGTTAAAATTTGGCTGAAAATGGCTCTGCTGCCAACACTATATTATGAACACTTTATGTGGTTGTGTGTATTTCTTTTATGTTGTTTATTGTTTTAATTCAGCTACATGGAGAAAACTGTGGCAATTATCATTTGTGGGGTACATCTGTTGGCCCTATAAATTTTTCAAGCATGTTACATTTCTATTAAATAAAAATAAATGGCATCGTATAGTTAAGTAATACACTCCTCATTGAAATAGCTTCACATAGGAAAATGGAATTATGGAAATCACAAGCTCGATAAAAAAAATACTAGTGATATGCAAGTGAAGAAAAAATGGAAACCGATTTCTCAAAATTTCTCAATTTATTCATCATTGAGCATGAATGCCACATACAGAAATCCTGGCTCTTACAGCCTTGGTTGCTATCAATGAGGTTATAAATAGAGATGAGCGTTGTTCTACTCGAACTGTTCGCCAATCTCAAATTCGAGCTGTTTTGGGCGGTGTTCGAGCCGTTCGGCGAACACGAACAATTTGAGAAAAATTCGGCTGTTCGAGGTTATGTTCGATAACTGTTCGTGCACCAAAATCATAACTGGATTTTTTCTCAGTAATGATGAAAATTAATGTTAATACGCAGTTTGAGTGTACAGCGGGGTGGGGGGAGGGGCAGGGGATGGATCTCTGCAGGAACAATGAAGATTTCCATTTTTTTTTCTCTTTCCCGCATTTGCAGTGGGGAGGTGCAATCTGTCAGCCTATCAGCAGCGCACACACGGAGCGAAGTGCTTTTTTTCACACAAGCAAGGGCATGTGTCATTGGCAGTGTATGTCACATGTCCTTGCCCTATAAGACCAAGCCATTTTCCCCGTCGCCACCATTTTCTCACTGCTGCAGCTGCGTGTTAGACGGCACCGCTGTTGCTGTGTGCGCTATACCTTGTTAATTTCAAGCCAATTTTCGCACAAATATACAGATAGCTTGGGAGTAGGGAATAGTTGTGATTGCAGTCCTTTTAAGGACTAGATTACAGCATTTCCTACGACTTTTATCAGGGAGGTCTGTGCTCTTAAATAGATAGGTTGTGGGAGTAAAGACTAATTGTAATTGGAGTCCTTTTCAGGACTAGGTTACATCAGTTCCTATCAGTTTTTGCCAGGCAGGTCTGTGCCAGTGCTGTGCAAGTTTTTTTCACAGCATTTGGCTGAATCTAGCAAAGCTAATCCTTTTTGGCCTATTGCAGAGTGTGTTAGTCAGTGGAGTAGCCTATCTGTGTTGCAAGATATACCACCTGTGTATAGAATACCAATTTTTTTACTGCACCTAGTGAAGTAAAATCTTTTGGGCATAGCATCATTCTATTAGTCCATCTATACTGACCTCCATCAGGTTGCAAATTAAAACTAAATTTTATCTGCATCTACAGTACCTCTGAAAAAATATTTGGGCTTCTAGCAGTGTGTGGGACTTGTTCTATTAGTCCATCTATACTGACCTCCATCAGGTTGCAAACTGAATATATTTTTTTCTGCATCTACCTCTGAAAAAATATTGGGCTTCTAGCTGTGTGTGGGTCTTGTTCTATTAATCCATCTATACTGACCTCCATCAGGTTGCAAACTGAATATATTTTTTTCTGCATCTACCTCTGAAAAAATATTTGGCCTTCTAGTAGTGTGTCGGACTTTCTCTATTAGTCCATCTATACTGACCTCCATCAGGTTGCAAATTAAAACTAATTTTTATCTGCATCTACAGTACCTCTGAAAAAATATTTGGGCTTCTAGCAGTGTGTGGGACTTGTTCTATTAGCCCATCTATACTGACCTCCATCAGGTTGCAAACTGAATATAATTTTTTCTGCATCTACCTCTGAAAAAATATTGGGCTTCTAGCTGTGTGTGGGTCTTGTTCTATTAATCCATCTATACTGACCTCCATCAGGTTGCAAACTGAATATATTTTTTTCTGCATCTACCTCTGAAAAAATATTTGGCCTTCTAGTAGTGTGTCGGACTTTCTCTATTAGTCCATCTATACTGACCTCCATCAGGTTGCAAATTCAAAATAATTTTTTTCTGCATCTAACCCAGCCAATAGTTTTGGCCTAATACCACAGTTTGGCCACTCAGCTCTGCTCGGTTACCATCCATTGTTTTTTTGTGCAAACAACTCCAGAGTTGTGAATTAGTTAACCACCAAAATGAGTGGAAAAAGGCCTGCTGCTGGTGGAAAGGGGAATAGGCGTGTTGGGAAGGGGAAAAAAGGTTGTGTCCGTGGGGTAGGTGTTAAAGCAACAGTAACATCTGCAGAAGAAAGACCATCTTCCAGCCAAACTAAAATGTCTACTTCTTTTAGCGGACAATGTGATAAGATCCCTTTCTTACGGCCACGCCAATCGCTACAAATTCCAGATGAGGCACAAAAACAGCAGGTGCTTCAACAGATATCAAGTGCTCCTTTAAGTGGGCTCTCCTCCACATCAACTTCAACATCACAAATACTCCAGTCCTCAAAGGTGTCACCCAAATCGCACTTGCTTCCTCACAGCTCCCAAATCTCCAGCTGCCCGTCTGAGTATGAGGTAGAACAGATGGTTGAGTCTGCAGAGCTGTTTACTCATACTATAGCCTGGGAATCAGAGGTCGACTCCAGCGCTTCTGTGAATCCAGACGAGGAAATGATCTGCACTGATGCCCAGAATCTTTATGAGTCGGATCCAGGACCAGACGCAGAAGGTTCTGACCATAATGTAGACCCTCATTCCCAAACTGTAACTCCTGTTGGTGGAGACAATGAGGAAGACGATGATAAGACTCAAATACCTGATTGGAGCGACAACTTTAGTTTTTTGTCAGGGCAGGAACAGGTTGGCTCTGAGGACGACGGGTGTGATAACGCACAGGGTGATGATGATGAGGTCGGAGATCCCACTTACTGTCAACCCACAGTCAGCCAAGAGATGAGGTCAGCAGAGGAGGTGGAGGAAGATGCTAGTGACGACGAGGTCAGGTTGCGCCTTCCTGGACAGAGACGTAGTACTGGAAGCACGTCAACAACTGCATCCTCAAACACAACTCTGCCTCTCACCACAAGTCGTGGTGGCTCTTCAGGTCGCATGGGTGCTAAGCCTTGCATAGCCTGGGCATTTTTTCAGATCGATAAAGATGACCCAACTCGTGTTATCTGTAACATTTGTCAGCAAAAGCTAAGTAGAGGCCAAAAAATACATAGTTTGAGTACTTCATGCATGAACCGGCACATGGACATGAAGCATAAGTTGCAGTGGGAAGCTCAGTGTGCTACAATGCGGCCTAGCCGGCCGGGCCAACCACCGTCTGCCATATCTTGTGCATCCGCGGCCTCTTCATCCTCTGTGACTGGGGGGACAGCAGTCACACCTGTTTTGGGGCGCAGACCTGCCACCTCTTTACCCGCAACAGCCAGCGTGATTGGCAGGTCATCATTTTCTTTGGAGGTGGTAACACCAGCTGGTGTTGAGCGCTGTCCGACATCGATAGCACCACCTTTGGATCAAGGCAACCTAACATGTCCGCCTGCATCTTCCTCACAGACCGGCAGTTTGCCGGGGACACCCTTATCAACCCCGTCTAAGCACAATAGCCAGCCCTCGGTCCCTCAGATGTGGACAAGTAAAAGACCATTTCCTCCTAGCCATGAGAAAGCTAAGAGGTTGAATTTCACCATCTGCAAGCTCTTGGCTACAGAAATGCTGCCTTTCCGCCTGGTGGACACAGAGGATTTTCGAGACCTTATGTCCGTCGCAGTGCCCCAGTACCAGATGCCCAGTCAGCACTACTTCTCAAAGAAAGGTGTGCCTGCGCTCCACCAGCATGTCGCACACAACATCACCGCTTCTTTGAGAAACTCTGTGTGTGACAGGGTGCATTTCACCACAGACACTTGGACGAGTAGGCATGGACAGGGGCGTTACATGTCGCTGACTGGGCACTGGGTAACTATGGTGACAGCAGGACAAGGGGCTGCTGTCCAAGTCTTGCCGTCCCCACGAGTTGTGCGTCAATCCTCTTTATGTCAAAGTTCCTCCACTGCTCCTGCCTCCTCAACCTCCTCTCGGTCTTCCACCTGCACCCAAAGCCAGTCTGGTCATGCCACAAGCTTTCTAACTGCGCAGAAGGGATCCTGCACACCTCCTTACTATGCTGGCAGTAGGGCTCAACGTCATCAGGCGGTTTTTACATTGAAATGTCTGGGAAATGTGAGTCACACAGCTGAGGAGTTGTGGTCAGCTCTGGAGAACCAATTTCATGAATGGTTGTCTCCACTGGACCTGAAACCAGGGAAGGCCGTGTGCGACAATGCTGCAAACCTGGGTGCGGCCCTTCGCCGGGGCAATGTCACACACGTGCCTTGTATGGCTCACGTGTTGAACCTGGTTGTCCAGCAATTTTTAGCCCACTATCCCAGACTAGATGGCCTTCTGCAGAGGGCACGGTCGCTGTGTGCTCACTTCCGCCGTTCGCATCCCGCAGCTCAGCGACTTACATCTCTACAGAAGTCGTTGGGCCTGCCACTTCACCGGCTAAAATGCGATGTGCCTACCCGGTGGAATTCAACTCTGCACATGTTGCAGCGACTGTGGCAGCACCGACAAGCCCTGGTGCAATACGTTCTGACGTATAGCCTGGGCCAACGAGATTCAGAGGTGAGGCAAATCACGCTGGAGGAGTGGTCTCAGATCAGGGACCTATGCACCCTTCTGCACAGTTTTGAAATGGCGACGAAGATGTTTAGTGCTGACGATGCCATTATCAGCATGACTATTCCGGTGATTTACATGCTGGAGCACATGTTAAACAGAATTCGGAGTCAGGTGGTGGCACAAGAGGAGGTGGAGGAAGTAGAGGAGGAGGAGTTGTATGCGGAAGGGCTAACATCTGCAAGGTCCAGAAGGTCGGCAGCACCAAGGCGGCAGGCATGTGAGGGTGGGGGAGATGGTTTTACCAGGGCGCATGGTAGCAGCCAAACTAGTGAGGAAGGTGCAGGAGCCCAGGAAGAAGTGGAGGATGAACTGATGGAAGACTCATCAGATGAGGGAGACCTTGATCACATTTCTGTTGTGCGAGGTTGGGGGGAGAGGACAGAGGAAGGAAGCATGGTTGTTACCTCGCCACCAACACAACAGGGACTTGGTGCTCCTGGATGCGCAACACACATGAGTGCCTTCTTGCTGCACTACCTGCAACATGACCCTCGAATTGTGAGAATTAGAAATAATCCTGACTACTGGGTTGCCACACTGTTAGATCCCCGGTACAAAAGTAAGTTTGCAGAAATTATTCCTGCCATAGAAAGGGATGCACGCATGCAGGAGTATCAGCAGAGACTGTTGCAGAATCTTACATGTGCTTTTCCACAAAATACCAGTGGTGCACGTAGTGAATCTCACAGTTCCAACTTGCCAACCGTGGGACCGTCAAGTGTTCAGCACTCAAACCGTAACAGAACCACAGTATCTGCTGGTAACATCAATTTTGCGGAATCATTTCACCACTTTTTTAGCCCATCCTTTGCAAGGCCACAGGGGACAAGAAGTCTGACACATAGTCAACGCATAGAGACGATGGTACAGGAGTATCTCCAAGTAAAAATTGAAGCCACGACTGTGTCACTGGACCCTTGCTCTTTTTGGGCTTCCAATCTGGATAAATGGCCGGAGCTAGCCACTTACGCCTTGGAGATCTTGTCATGCCCCGCAGCCAGCGTTCTGTCTGAACGTGTGTTCAGCGCTGCTGGTGGTGTGCTGACAGATAAGCGCACGCGGCTCTCCACTGATAATGTAGACAGACTCACGTTCATAAAGATGAACAAATCATAGAATCATAGAATCATAGAATCATAGAATTGTAGAGTTGGAAGGGACCTCCTGGGTCATCTGGTCCAACCCCCTGCTCAAAGCAGGATTCACTAGATCATCTCAGACAGATGTCTGTCCAGCCTCTGTTTGAAGACGTCCATTGAAGGGGAACTCACCACCTCTCGTGGCAGCCTGTTCCACTCATTAATCACCCTAACTGTCAAAAAGTTTTTTCTAATATCTAATCTGTGTCTCCTCCCATTTAGTTTCATCCCATTGCTTCTAGTCTTTCCTTGTGCAAATGAGAATAAAGATGATCCTTCTACAATGTGACAGCCCTTGACATATTTGTAGACAGCTATTAAGTCTCCTCTCAGTCTTCTTTTTTGCAAGCTAAACATTCCCAAATCCTGCAACTGTTCCTCATAGGACATGGTTTGCAGACCAGTCACCATTCTGGTCGCTCTTCTCTGAACTTGCTCCAGTTTGTCTATGTCTTTTTTAAAATGTGGTGCCCAAAACTGTACACAGTATTCCAGATGAGGTCTGACCAAAGAGGAGTAAAGACCGATAATGACTTCACGTGATCTAGACTGTATGCTTCTGTTAATACATCCCAGAATTGTATTTGCCTTTTTTGCTGCTGCATCACACTGTTGACTCATGTTCAGTCTATGATCTATTAGTATACCTAAGTCTTTTTCACATGTACTGTTGCTTAGCTCTATTCCTCCCATTCTGTATATGCTTTTTTCATTTTTATTGCCCAGATGTAGTACTTTGCATTTTTCCCTGTTAAAAACCATTCTGTTGGTTGCTGCCTACTGCTCCAGTTTATTTAGGTCTTTTTGAATCCTCTCTCTCTCTTCTCTAGTATTAGCTATCCCTCCTAGCTTTGTGTCATCAGCAAATTTAATCAGTTTACCCTCAATTCCTTCATCTAAATCATTGATAAAGATGTTGAACAATACAGGTCCCAGGACGGAGCCCTGTGGTACCCCACTTGAGACATTCATCCAGCTGGATGTGAAGCCATTTACAACCACCCTTTGAGTCCGATCACTAAGCCAGTTATGAATCCACCTAACAGTTGCCTGGTCCATTGCATACTTGGTCATTTTTTCAATAAGGATGATGTGAGATACTTTGTCAAATGCTTTGCTGAAGTCAAGATATACTATATCTACAGCATTTCCCTGATCCACCCAGTCAGTGCATCTGTCATAGAAGGAAATTAAGTTAGTCTGACATGACTTTTTAGTTACAAACCCATGCTGACTCTGGTTAATCACTTCATTCTTATCCATGTACTTACATACATGTTGTTTAATAATTTGTTCAAAGATCTTTCCTGGTATAGAAGTCAGACTCACCGGCCTATAGTTCCCTGGGTCCACCTTCTTCCCCTTTTTGAAGATAGGAACAACATTTGCTCTTCTCCAGTCTTCTGGGACTTCTCCTGTTCTCCAAGAATTTTCAAAGATTATGGAGAGTGGTTCTAAAATTTCTTCTACGATCTCCTTCAGTACTCTGGGGTGTAATTCATCTGGACCTGGTGACTTGAACTCATTTATGTTAGCTAAATATTCCCTCACAATCTTTCTGTTTACAGATAACTTGGATTCCTCTATTCCTTTAAAAGGACAGTGAAGATCAGTTGATGTTACATTTTCTTTCTGAGAGAAAACAGATGCAAAATAGGAATTAAAAAGTTCGGCCTTCTCAACATCCTCTCTTACCATTTCTCCATTTTCATCCTGTAAAAATCCTATAGCATCTTTGACTTTTCTTTTACTTTTGACATACCCCCAAAATCCTTTTTTATTGCTTTTGACATCTCTTGCAAGCCTTAATTCATTGTCAGCTTTAGCTAACCTGATACGTGCCCTACAGGATCTGCAGACTGCATTATAATCTTCTTTAGATATGCCTCCCTCTTTCCATTTAATAAACATTTCTTTCTTTCTTTTTAGCATGTGTTTAAGTTCTGTGTTCATCCATCCTGGTTTCCTTAAATGCTTCCCATTCTTCCTACTTTTCGGGATTGTTAACGATTGTGCTTTGAGAATCTCATTTTTAAAAATTTCCCATCCTTCCTGGACATTTTTGTCCTTAAGGACATCCAGCCATTGGATCCCTCCTATTCTCTTTCTGAGTCTCTTAAAATCTGCCTTTCTAAAATCTAACCTTGAAGTTTGAGTCTTCACATGTCTTCCTCCTCTAGTTATCCAAAATTCTATAATAGCATGATCGCTGCCTCCTAGGGTCCCAGCCACCTTTACCTCCTCAACCATTTCCTCCCTGTTTATAAGGATTAGATCCAAAGTAGCAGATCCCCTTGTTTTCTCCCCTACCTTTTGGAAGATAAAGTTGTCAGCAAGAGAGGATAAGAATTTGCTTGACCTGTTAGTTTTACTTGAGAGAGATTCCCAACAAATGTCTGGATAGTTGAAATCTCCCATGACCACTACGTCATATTTTTTGGAGAACTTGGTCATTTGATACATAAAGAGTTCATCCATATCTTCAGCTTGCCCAGGTGGCCTGTAGTAAATGCCTACAATGGTGTCCTTTCCGTTGTTCTCTCCTTGTATTCTTACCCAAACAGTTTCCACAGAACTCCCAGTCTCTGAAGCTTCCATCTCTGTGCAAATATACGCTTTTCTAACATACAATGCAACACCTCCTCCTCGTTTATCAAGTCTGTTTCTTGCAAATAAGTTGTATCCTTTTAGCCTTTTATTCCAATCATGTGTATCGTCCCACCAAGTTTCAGTAATTCCAATGACATCATATTCCTTTTCCTGCATTAGTAGTTCCAATTCTCCTTGTTTGTTGCCCATGCTTTGTGCATTTGTATAAAAACATTTTAGTTTGTGATTGGTTTCTCTTCCTCCCATATTTTTATTATTTAAATTGTTTTGTCTTTGTTCTTCCTTTCCACTTCCAGTAGCAGAGATCTCAATAGTATTTGTCAGCTGTATGGCTTTTTCTGGCCTTTTGCTTCCCTTCCCACATTGTTCTAGTTTAAAGCTCTTCTGATGAGTGTAGCAAGGCGACTTCCAAATACATGTTTTCCAGTCTTCGTAAGGTGCACCCCATCTCTAGCAAGTAGTCCATCGTATAGGTAATTCATTCCGTGATCCAGAAATCCAAATCCTTGTTGACGGCACCATCGACGTAGCCAGTTGTTCACCTGTAGAATCTTATTCCACCTCATTGTTCCATGGCCATCCACTGGGAGGATGGATGAGAAGACCACCTGCGCTCCCAATTCTTTCACTTTCTTGCCTAAGTCTTCAAAGTCACTGCAGATGGTTTCCAGGTCCTTTCTTGCGGTGTCATTTGTCCCCACATGTATTAGCAGGAATGGGTAGTGATCTGTAGGTCTGAAGAGTCTTGATATCCTGTCAGACACATCTTTAATTTTTGCTCCTGGAAGACAGCACATTTCTCTTGAGGTTATGTCTTGTCTGCAGATAGCGGCCTCTGTTCCTCTTAACAGGGAATCCCCCATGACCACCACTCTCCGTTTTTTCTTCACAACATTCTTCTTTCTCCATCCAGGAGGATTCTGAGGGCTTACAAGGTTATTCATTGCTGGCAAAGTCTTATCTTGCTGTATTTCTTCATGGTGCTCCTGCGAGAGAGCCTGGTACTGGTTCCTGAGCAGTATGGGTGCCGACTGCCTCTCGATCCTCCTGCTTCGGTGGGTCACATGCTTCCATTCCTCTGTTTCGTCAGGTGCAGTTCGAATTTCTTCTCTTTCTGAATCATGAAGAGATAATTCTGCTCTGTCTAAGAACTCTTCACCTTCCTTAATGATTTTCAAGGTAGTTAACCTCTCTTCTAGATTTCGCAACTTTTCCTCCAACAGGGACACAAGCTTGCATTTCTGGCATGTGAAGTTTGGCTTTTCCACTGGCAAGTCTGTGAACATGTAGCAGGATATGCAGCTCACCAAATGGCTCCTGGACTCTTCCATGTTCTTATTGTTAATGTTCTGAAAACAGTGAAAAAAGCTTAAAAAAAAGCTTCAAAATGCGCGCGCCAGTAGGCGCGCGGTTTACCGATGTCCTCTTTTCAGCTCCAACAGCCAAAATCCAGTGTTCTTTGAGCTCGCGGAGACTGTTCACTTACCCCAAAATGCAGTGGGAATATGCAAATTATCTCCTCAGGACTCCTCCCCTGGTTTACCGATGTCCTCTTTTCAGCTCCAACAGCCAAAATCCAGTGTTCTTTGAGCTCGCGGAGACTCTTCACTTACCCCAAAATGCAGAGGGAATATGCAAATTATCTCCTCAGGACTCCTCCCCTGGTTTACCGATGTCCTCTTTTCAGCTCCAACAGCCAAAATCCAGTGTTCTTTGAGCTCGCGGAGACTCTTCACTTACCCCAAAATGCAGTGGGAATATGCAAATTATCTCCTCAGGACTCCTCCCCTGGTTTACCGATGTCCTCTTTTCAGCTCCAACAGCCAAAATCTAGTGTTCTTTGAGCTCGCGGAGACTCTTCACTTACCCCAAAATGCAGTGGGAATATGCAAATTATCTCCTCAGGACTCCTCCCCTGGTTTACCGATGTCCTCTTTTCAGCTCCAACAGCCAAAATCCAGTGTTCTTTGAGCTCGCGGAGACTCTTCACTTACCCCAAAATGCAGTGGGAATATGCAAATTATCTCCTCAGGACTCCTCCCCTGGTTTGATCATGGATCCGAAACGACTTTTCTACCCCTGTGTCATCCTGGGGAGAGTAAAAGCTTGATGATTGGTTAAAATCACCCTACCAAACGTTTTAAGCTTTCAAATTACTAATCATGTTTATCTGTATCTTGACTGGAAAATAATTTGGGCTTTGTAGCAGTGTGCAGCACTGATCCTATTAGGCCATCTATAATAAGCTCCACCAGATTTAAAATTAAAAATAATTTTTAGCTGCATCTAGCCCGGAAAATAATTTTGGGGCTCCGAGATGCGCAAGGCACATAAGTGCCTTCTTGCTGCACTACCTGCAGCATGACCCTCATATTGTCAGAATTCGAAGTAATCATGACTACTGGGTTGCCACACTCTTAGATCCCCCAAACTTTTCGATCAACCTTTTCATTTTAATAAAGACCAAAAAAATGGTCATTTTTGAAATTATAAGCATTAGCAGGTTGTTAGAAACTGAAATCAAACAGTTTTCAACTCAAAACTTTATTCTAGGTGATGTTACATTTTCACATAGGACCCCTTGTTCGAAAGGAGCTTCTGAACTCTCTCGTCCATTGAATTTGTCAGGTTTTGGATGGTTTCTGCTTCAATTGTTTTGCATGAGGACAGAATACCCTCCCAGAGCTGTTGCTTAGATGTGAACTGCCTCCCGCCATCATAGACACTCCTTTTAATGATGCTCCAAAGGTTCTGAATGGGGTAGAGGTCAGGGGAGCATGGGGGTCACACCATAAGTTTGTCCCCTTTTATGCCCATATCAGCCAGAGATGCAGATGTTTTATGTGCAGCATGAGATGGTGCATTATCATGCAGAAAAATGATCTTGCTGTGAAATACACGGTTCTTCTTCTTGAACCATGGCAGGAAGTGCTGTTTGAGAAAATCCACATACATTATGGAGTTCATCTTTAGCGCCTTCAGGGATCCTAAAGGGGCCGACAATCTCTCTCCCCATGATTCCAGCCCAAAACATTACTCCACCTCCTCCTTGTTGGCGCTGTAGCCGTGTTTGCGTGGGGTGTCCATCAACCAGCCATCCTCCACTCCATCCATCTGGACCATCGAGCGCTGCACGGCACTCATCCGTGAACAAAACAGTTTTGAAATCAGTCTTCATGTAATGTTTGGCCCACTGGAGCCGTTTCTGCTTGTGTGAAGTGGATAGAGGAGGTCGACAGGATGGCGTATGCACAGCTGCAAACCTCTGAAGGACCCTGCATCTTGTTGTTCGGGGGACGTTGGAGGCACAAGCAGCTTCAAAAACTTGTCTGCTGCTATGACAAGGCTTTTTTGCCGCTGCTCTTTCAACCTGACGTAATTGCCTGTAGGAAAGAGTCCTCAATTTGCCCTTATCAGCACTCACACGTGTGTACTGTGAATCAGCTACATACTTCTTGATTGCCAAGACACTTCATCCTGATCATCGCACAATGTTGATTGTAGTCATGCCTTGACCTAAACACTCCACAATTTGTTGCTTCTCAGCAGCCGACACATCCTTTTTCTTTCCCATTTTGGCAGAAAATGTAGGCTGCTTAATAATGTGAGAGAGCCTTCTTAAGTAGTCTTGCCTTTCATTGGACACACCTGCCAAACTAATTAGCACAGGTGTCTGCAATTGCTTACAGTGATATAAAGAGCCCTGACACACATCACCATCAATGAGTTTAACTGACAAACAAACAAATTCTTCCCTTATCACTCCTAAACACTTTTTGCATAATAATTTGGAACGCGGTGTACATGTGCTTTTCCACAAAACACCAGCGGTTCACGTAGTGAATCTTACAGTTCTAACTTGCCAACCGTGGTCTGTATGGAATTGTTCAATAAAGGGCCCAAAATTAAGATAACATAGATGGGAGAGGTCTCTATGAATAGGAATTCCTAAGTATTTGATACCCTGTGAGGGCCAGGCAAAGGGAAAGTTGGACTGGATGGAATCCTATATGGATTTGGGGAGGGAGACATCGAGGGCCTCAGACTTCGCTGCATTGATTTTAAAATTTTACCATGTAACAAAGTGATCTATTTCAGCCATAACAGCATGGATGGATATATGTGATTGAGTGATATATACTAGGACATCATCAGAAATAGAGAGCACTTGTACTCGGTGCCTCCCACCTCAATCCACCTAATATTGGGGTTATGGCGAATTGATGAGAGCAGGTGCTCCGTCACTAGGATGTATAAGAGAGGGGACAGAGGACATCCCTGCCTTGTCCCATTGGTGATTGTGAAAGGTGATGAAAATGTTCTGACGCAAACCCTGGGCCTTGGGACACCCGGAGCCGGACCCTTTTTGGTGGATGCTGGTGGTTGTAGTCTTCGTGGCGGCGACCCAGTTCCGTGGCTCAGGGCGGTCAAACCAGTGGCGGAACTATTTATGTGGTTTTGATGTTTAAATGTCCGACTACGCCACCCGTGGATTGCGGTCAGAGTGAACCGCCGCTACAGGGCAGACCGCTGAGGCTGGTGTTGTGGGTGCAGCAGAGCGTAGCATAACTCCCCACGGGAGGAGTATAGCCTCAGGGCAGTGTATGCGGAGGATGGGGGTGATGGTGCAGGGCAGCAGCAGTAACGACACGGAGTCAGTGATGCAGTCCAGGGCCTTTACTCACAGTTCTTATTATCCAGACCACGTCTGCAGGTAACGGCTGCCCACGTCGTACTGTGCTCACCAGGTGAGGGGCTCAGACAACTCCCAGATAACTTTGGAGCACTTCACAGGACCCCCTTTGTGTGTCCTTTGTCTGGCCTTTCTTACCAACACTTCTGTCCGGCTGCCTCGGGCCTCCTCTTGGTAAACTTGGCGCCAGTTTCCCTGACCCTATGTGGTGCCTTCCTAGCGGGTGTAGCGAGGGGCTGCGCCACATAAAATGTCAGAGCCTCCGGTTTCTAGCTGAGGGTCGTTTCCTGCCTCCACTAGTTCGGGGACCGGTCTCCCCCTTTGGCCTGACCCCTCCACGCAGGTGGATTCGGGCGTGCGGTGGCGACTCGCCCGTCCGCACCCCTGGGATCCCTTCATTCCTCGTTCCTGGAGCCTTCTCCGCTCCTCTTCCTTCCTTCTCCCTCTTCCAGGCCTGGGCCTCTGTTACTAGGCCCGCCTCCGGAGCAGAGCTCATGCAGAGCCCCTGCTCCCTGCCACTTCTGCTCAGACTTCTCTGCACTGAACTAAGATGGTGCCCACCTTTTATACTCCCTTCTCAATGCACCCAGGAACTGCTTCCTCCCTGCTCCTGCACTACAGGGTTCCCCTTTCCCCTTCCTCAGTGTTCCCTCCCCCCACTCCAGCCCGGGACAGGGACTGTCGTGCCCATCTCAGGGGCATATTGGTCGCCCTGCCCCACGGCAATGTGGTGTAATGCATGCAGGTGTCGGGTCCTGATCCACACTCCATCCTTACCTGAGAGTGAGATATCACACCTCTGGGTGAGGTGCAATACGTCTGTAGCAACCAAGCCCTCAGGGTGCTACAGTTCCATTTATCTTCAGCCTAGGTGACGTATTGCGATACAGGGCCGTGATTTTGGCTATAAAAGGGTCCCCTAGACCCCTACCCCAAGCTTTTTAAGAGAATCATATATGGCGTGCCAGGAGACTCTATGGAATGCTTTCTCAGCATCCAACGAGAGTATCTAATTACAAATTTTTAACTGCATCTAGCCCAGGAAATACTTTGTGCCTAGTAGCAGTGTCTGCTAGTCAGCGGATTATCCCGGCTGTTAAGCAAGCTACACCACCTGTAGTTTAGACACTTAATTTTTTCAAAGGAAATGCTTCGGGACCATGGGATACTCAGTGAAGAGCATCAGGAGGCACCCCAAGGCATAGGGGCTGGGACTGGCAGTAGGATGCCTTGCGGTGGACAGCCGAGCTCGATCCTTATAAAAGCTTTTTAACTGCAGCAGCTTTAGTGGACGCTACTGGAGCTGGAATTACGCGGCTGCTGGCATGAGACTTGCCCTCCAATAGATCCTTGTAAATGGATTTAAAGTGTATTCATTCAAATTAGAGAGACAATTTAAATTAAAAAGCTTAGAGCTGCCTCCACCACAGGGGGGCTCGCTCGACCCACCAGCGGACAGGCACCAGTATTGGGAGAGGGGGGCTGGCCATCAGGGTTCACCGCGGCTCTGGCACAAACCCGGCGACACGGAGGTGGCACGGGCAGGAGCGGACTGGCCGTGTCGGCTTCTCACTTTTTGGATTTTAGAAGGGCATGACATGCCTATATCTGTGTCTCCCCCTCCTTTTACTCCTCCACCTCTTTTATTTTCGCATGACTATATGTACTTGTCACTTTTCCATGTGTTAGTTGTGTCTTCTGAGCAGTTTGTCAGCTTTTGGACACCTTTGAAGGTGTTTTCTATGTGTTTCTATGTGTTTTTGTTTGCCTGCCATTGTTTTTAACGGTGTTCGAAGGTGTTCGACGAACAGTTCGACGAACAGTTCGGCGAACACACGGGTGTTCGATGAACCGAACCGAACTCGAACACTACGGGGGTGGCTCAACACTAGTTATAAATGGTTGTTTGAGAAATGTTCTATCATGTTGCATGCACTGGGACATGCAAATTATCAAGATTCGCCACTGATAGCTCTCTTTGCATTGCTGACTAAAGATGTCCCAGATGTACTTGATGGGAGACAAGTCTGGAGACGCTGCAGGCCATGGTAGAAGAATTGGGTCATGCAGGCTGCTCACAGTAGAATGATCAACATACGTCCTGGTTGTTACGTGAGGTTCAAGGGCTCACTGGGTGAGGTGGAAACTCTAAGCCCAAGGTCTAGGTGGGCACATGGGCCACGGGCATTGGTGTAGCAGGTTGGTAAGTAAAGTGACTGAAAACCATAAGTAGACAGGTGGAAAGTTGAAAACCACAGGCAGCCAGGTGAAGTGCAGGAAACCGCAGCCAGGCGGAGGACATCATGAAACTGCAACCAGGTAGCAGATAACACTCCGGAGTAATGGGAAAGTCAGCAACCAAGGAAGCCACACACAGCCAGGAAGATGTCCTGAAAACCTCAGAAGGATACAGAGAAGAGGTCCAAGGAGACCCCCGGGATAGGTAGCCAACAGAATTCTGGAATCACTAGAAGCCGCAAACAAGTAGGTAGAGACACTAGAAGTCACTGGTCTACAGGAGACAGTCTGCAGCCAGCAGTCAGGTTGCTGTGCACACACAAACCGCTGGACCAATCTCAGATTGAATACTAAGGCCCAGGTGTGTGTCATAGAAGTCCTTAAATAGGCCTAGGCATTTCATTACATGGTAGCACGCCAGGCCAGAAAAAAGCTCAAAGTGGAGCACAAGAAATTTCAATGAACTGGGGCAGATGGAGCAGAGCCCAGACCAGAACAAGTGTGTAACACTGATGTTGTTGTGTTGAAAAATGGCTCTTGTGACACTTTCACATTCCCTCATGAAGACCTCTTCATGGCGTTGTTCATGTGGTCTCCAGAAAAATCTCTGGCATCCATGACAAAAGCTGAACTCATTGCAGAAGAAGATGGACCTCCATTCAAGCTTCCATTACTGTCTTGCTCTGCACTATGATAGCCTTTATAGGGGTTGTCCGGTCAAAAGTGATAAGTCTGCAGTCACTCTGTGTGATTTCAGACTTATGAATCCCCCCAGCGCACGCACTGTGCACTGCGGGGATTCGCCAGTTTCAGACCCGGGACAGGAGGGTATGTATGAGTTATACATACTCCCATCCAGGAGGTGCAGCCTCGCTCTCCATACACTTGTATTGAGCAAGGCCGCGCCCTCTGGTCGGACGCGCCCACTGGCCATCTATGTCACTAGACGGGCGCGGCCTCGCTCCATACAAGAGTATGGAGAGCGAGGCTGTGTCTTCTGGCCGTGAGTATGTATAACTCAAACATACCCTCCGGTCCCTCGTCTGAAACTGTCAATTTCCCGCAGCGCACAGTGAGTGCGCTGGGGGATTCATAAGTCTGCAGTCACACAGAGTGACTGCAGACTTATTACTTTTGACCGGACAACCACTTTAAGGCTATGTGCCCACGATGCGTTTTTCAAGCGTTTACATTGCGGAATTTCCGCAGCGTAAACGCTTGGTAAACCTTCTCCCATGGTCTCCAATGCAACTCCACACTTTCAATGCCCATGCTGCGGATTTTTCCGCAGTGTTTATGCTGCGCTCAAAAATCCGCAGCATGGCCATTAATTTTGCGGAAGCGCTGCGTTTTCGCCGCCAGTGACTTGCATTAGAACGCGCCAATTCCGCAAGACTGCATCTGTACTTGCGTAATTGGCGCGTTCTAATGTGCGGATGGTACCCGGGTGTGGAGGACAGGAGACTCTCCTCCACACCCAGGTACCATATAAAAAAGAATAAAATAAAAATTAAAGATTATATTCACCTTCCGACGGCCCCCGGACTCCTTCTCTCTGCTTGCCGATAAATTGCGCAGGACTGAAGGACCTGCGGTGACGTCACAGTCATGTGACGGCAGGTCTTTTCAGTGCAGTGTACCACAATCTGCCGGCAGCCAGCATAGGAGCGCAGCAAGCTTGCAGGGGCCATCGGAAGGTAAGTATTGGTTTATTTTTTTATTTTTAACCACTCTCTCGGGTCACACTATATAAATCCATGCCGTTTGCATGGATTTATATAGTGTGACCTAGTTGTCACAAGCACTTTCCAAGTGATGCTAATCGCTTGGAAAGCGCTTGTCAACCCGCATGTGGAAATGCATGTGAAGAACGCTTCATTTCCGCATGTCCCTGGCAGGAAAACTAATGTACAATCCGCATGCGTTTTTTTCTGTCAGGGAGATGCAGAAACGCTCAGGAAAAATCCTGAGCATTTCTGCATCGGGGGCACATAGCCTAAGGCTGTGTGCCCACATAGCGTTTTTCAAGCGTTTATGCTGCGGAATTTCCGCAGCGGAAACGCTTGTGAAACGCTAGGTAATCCGCACCCCATGGTCCCCAAGGGGATTCCGCATGTTCTATGCACATGCTGCAGATTTTTCCGCAGCGTTTATGCTGCGTACAAAAATCCGCAGCATGTCATTTAATTTTGCGGAAGTGCAGCGGAACTCCCGCCATTGACTTGCATTGAGACGCACAGAAACCGCGACTGTACATTTTTACAAGTGGCTTCTATGCGTCTCTATGTGCGGATGGTACCCAGTTCTGGAGGAGAGGAGACTCTCATCCAGACCTGGGTACCACTGTACCTGTAAAAAAAGAATAAAATAACAAATAAAGTTTATATTCACCTGTCCGGCGTCTTCTCTCTGAATGCCAGCAGCGCTGAAGGACCTTCGGTGACGTCACAGTCATGTGACCGCAGGCCCTTCACCGCTCTGTCTCGCGATATGCCGGCAGCCGGGAACCAAACAGGAACGAGCACTGCAGCCACGCCGGGGCCTCGGGGGTGAGTATAGCTTTATTTGTTTTAATTTTTACGGTTCACACTGTATAAATCCATGCTGTTTGCATGGATTTATATAGTGTGACCTAGTTGTCAAGCACTTTTCAAGTGATGCTATCGCCTGGAAAGCGCTTGTCAATCTGCATGCGGAAACGCATGTGAACCCGCATGTGGATCCGCATGTATTCTGCAGGAAAAACGCATGTGTGGAACCCCAGGGGTCTGGTTACCACAGTAATAGCAATATTACGTCTGTGAGCAGGTGGGAGGTCTCCTGGTCAGGAATCCTAAGCATGCCACACCTCCTGCCCAGTCCTGGGAGGGGAAGAACTTCCCCTATATAAACTGGGGCTGAGGTGGGGTTAGAGAGAACACAGACAGAGACAGAGACACAGTCTGGTCTGGTGTGGAGCAGTTGCAGGGAAAGTGACAACAGGAGCTCTGTAGGAGCAGGAGTGAGTGCCAGAGGCTGGAAGCTAGATAGCTCGCCTTGGCTGAAGAGATCTCACCGGACACGGAGTCCGAGGCTGTGGGGACTGTTCCATACCCAGCAGCAGAAACCGACCGGCAGGGGATTTCAGGTCCTCTGGCCAAGAAACCCGAAGGCACGGTCACACGCAAGGGACCAGCACCGCCGTCGTGGAGCGGAGGCTACCAGAAGGCCCCGAGCCACCGGCCATACGGGTGAGCACCACACGGTACACTCAGGGACGTGGGCTACTTTTACCCGCTTCTAGCAAGGTAGCCAAGAAGAGTACAGTTAGTTGGGGAGGCCTACAACTCCGCCTGGCCAGGGGAGATCCTGTCTGCTCACGGACTGACCAGACCCCGACCGCTAGCCAGTACTCCCGGGAGGATCCACCTTTGCCACCAGTAAAGACCCTGAACTACACCGCACCGTCTCTGAGTGGTTCCTGGTGCCTGCGTGCAATTCTACCATCCCCATCATCCACGTCCGCTGCCCTGAGGCCATACCCCTCCCGTTGGGGGTTATACTACCCACGCTGCACAACTGTACCACCGGCCTCAGCGGTCTGCCCTGCAGCGGCGGTTTCGTAACCGCATTCAACGGGTGGCGTAGTCGAACAATATCACATCTGCCACTAAAAACATCGCCACTTAGTTTGACACCCTGGGCACGGACCGGGTCACCGCCACGAGGACTACCACCCCCAACGGATCCGGCTCCGGGTATTCCCCAAACATGGCCCAGGGGGCGCGTCACATGCACAATCTGCATGCGTTTTTTTCTGCCAGGGAGATGCAGAAATGCTGCAGAAATTTTCTGCTTCATTTCTGCATCGTGGGCACATAGCCAAAGAGTGTCATAATGTCAATGGATCACTTGTACCTGGATGTCGTGGTCATAGCCCAGTATTGTGCAAATGCCTTCAGATAGTTTGTGTAGACACAGTTTGATGTCTTATGCTTAGTAAGTGACATTTAATTTCACTTTCATTAAAAAATAGATCACTGCACGCTTTTCATCAAATCTGACACCACGTTGGCAACACCATGAAGAGGACTTCACAAGCGAATGTCACGCCAGTACTACTCCTGGGACTGTGTTGTGGGGTGGCATAATTTATAATTGCAGGTGCCCTAATAGTTCGCTGTTACATTGATTTAATGATGGAGGCAGTTGTACGCTCATTTCTCTAAAGTGTCCCAGAAGCCATTTTTCAACACAACACCAGATTGCATGTTACTTGTGCTACTGTGAGCAGCCCGAGTGGCCTAAACGTGCTACCATGATCTAGAGCATCTTTGGACTTGTGTCCTATCGAGCAAATTGGTTGACAATTGTTAAGGGAGCTGCCAGATTTACCAAAGTGCATTCTGAACATTCCTCAGACAACCATTAATAACCTCATTGGTAGCAGTCAAGCCGTTCAAGTGTGGGCATTTCTAAGCGTGGCACTCATACTCATATTGAATAAATCAAAATGTTTTGAAAATATTTCAATTTTGTCTTCATTTGCATATAATATTGATGCTATGTTTTCCATAATTCCACGACTTTTTCTTCTTGGTGTTGCAATTTCAGCGCTCAGGAGTGTATATTGAGCTACAAGCTAAAAGTAAAAGGGTCATGACTAGTGTAGAGCGAACATGCTCGACACTGCTCGGTACTCGCCCGAGCATCACGCTACTCGGGATGTTCGGCGAGCACCAAGCATTTCCGGGTTACTCGGGCGGGAGCTCGGGTCTCCGCCCTGCATGTTTGGCGCTCTTTACAGAGCCAATGAACATGCAGGGATTGCCAGCCAGTCACTGTAATGCCGCAGCCATGTTGGTTGTGGGCATTACAGTGATTGGCAGACCGCACAGCGTCACCTCGAGTATTTAAAACCGGGCGCCACCATCTTGGACACAGTCGCTCCGGATCAGACAGTGTAGGGACAGCGCTGCTGATTTAGGGAGAGATATAAACTGCGAAATAGTTAGTGTAGGGTCTGTAAAGGCTGCCAGATCAAACAAACAGTACTTCTCAGGACTAATATCCATCCCAGATATCAGGCAGGCAGGCTGTATAGGAGACGCAGTGGTTATACCAGCAAACGCTGCATTACAGTCCTGTGTGCTGCTCCTGTTACTGAAATTGCTGGACTTAGCTCCAGGTCTCAGGGGACAGGAAAAATCCTTTTTTTTTTTCATCTAAATCCTCTTTTTTTTTCCTCCTTCACACTGTACAAATACCCGTCTTATTAACCTTTTGGTGTCCCCCACCCCAAAAAAAAAGCGTGTCTCTGATTTTTCAGACACAAATATATCTGTTGAAAATAGTCAGGTGTAGGATAGAGAAACAGAAGTGTTGTTTTGCACTTCCACGGTTCAAACCTCTGTATTATCCACTTTTGGGCCATTTGTATCTAAAAAAAAAAACAGTTTGAGTGTGTCGCTCACTGTTCAGCCGCAAATATATATATTTTAAAAAGTCTGGTATACCCCAGTAAACAATAACTGTGGTTTTGCCATCCCACGGTAAAAATCTCTATTATTCAGGTTTTGGTATATTTTCCGTAAAGAAAAACAGTAGTGTCTCCTGACTGTTGCGAAACAAAAATATATCTGTTGAAAATAGTCTGGTGTAAGCCCGACAAATCCCAGTGTGGTTTTGCAGTTCCACGGGTCAAATCTCTGTACTATCCAGTTTTGGGCCTTTGGTATCTAAAAAAAACACAGTTTGAGTGTGTCGCTCACTGTTCAGCCGCAAATCTATATATTTAAAAAAGTCTGGTATACCCCAGTAAACAATAACTGTGGTTTTGCCATCCCACGGTAAAAAATCTCTATTATTCAGGTTTTGGCATATCTTCCGTAAAGAAAAACAGTAGTGTCTCCTGACTGTTGTGACACAAAAATATATCTGTTGAAAATAGTCTGGTGTAGGCCCAACAAATCCCAGTGTGGTTTTGCAGTTCCACGGGTCAAATCTCTGTACTATCCAGTAGAGATGAGCGTTGTTCTACTCGAACTGTTCGCCAATCTCAAATTCGAGCTGTTTTGGGCGGTGTTCGAGCCGTTCGGCGAACACGAACAATTTGAGAAAAATTCGGCTGTTCGAGGTTATGTTCGATAACTGTTCGTGCACCAAAATCATAACTGGATTTTTTCTCAGTAATGATGAAAATTAATGTTAATACGCAGTTTGAGTGTACAGCGGGGTGGGGGGAGGGGCAGGGGATGGATCTCTGCAGGAACAATGAAGATCTCCATTTTTTTTTCTCTTTCCCGCATTTGCAGTGGGGAGGTGCAATCTGTCAGCCTATCAGCAGCGCACACACGGAGCGAAGTGCTTTTTTTCACACAAGCAAGGGCATGTGTCATTGGCAGTGTATGTCACATGTCCTTGCCCTATAAGACCAAGCCATTTTCCCCGTCGCCACCATTTTCTCACTGCTGCAGCTGCGTGTTAGACGGCACCGCTGTTGCTGTGTGCGCTATACCTTGTTAATTTCAAGCCAATTTTCGCACAAATCTACAGATAGCTTGGGAGTAGGGAATAGTTGTGATTGCAGTCCTTTTAAGGACTAGGTTACAGCATTTCCTACGACTTTTATCAGGCAGGTCTGTGCTCTTAAATAGATAGATTGTGGGAGTAAAGACTAATTGTAATTGGAGTCCTTTTCAGGACTAGGTTACATCAGTTCCTATCAGTTTTTGCCAGGCAGGTCTGTGCCAGTGCTGTGCAAGTTTTTTTCACCGCATTTGGCTGAATCTAGCAAAGCTAATCCTTTTTGGCCTATTGCAGAGTGTGTTAGTCAGTGGAGTAGCCTATCTGTGTTGCAAGATATACCACCTGTGTATAGAATACCAATTTTTTTACTGCACCTAGTGAAGTAAAATCTTTTGGGCATAGCATCATTCTATTAGTCCATCTATACTGACCTCCATCAGGTTGCAAATTGAATATAATTTTTTTCTGCATCTAGCTCTGAAAAAATATTGGGCTTCTAGCTGTGTGTGGGACTTGTTGTATTAGTCCATCTATACTGACCTCCATCAGGTTGCAAACTGAATATATTTTTTTCTGCATCTACCTCTGAAAAAATATTGGGCTTCTAGCTGTGTGTGGGACTTGTTCTATTAATCCATCTATACAGACCTCCATCAGGTTGCAAACTGAATATATTTTTTTCTGCATCTACCTCTGAAAAAAATATTGGGCTTCTAGCTGTGTGTGGGACTTGTTCTATTAATCCATCTATACAGACCTCCATCAGGTTGCAAACTGAATATATTTTTTTCTGCATCTACCTCTGAAAAAATATTGGGCTTCTAGCTGTGTGTGGGACTTGTTGTATTAGTCCATCTATACTGACCTCCATCAGGTTGCAAACTGAATATATTTTTTTCTGCATCTACCTCTGAAAAAATATTGGGCTTCTAGCTGTGTGTGGGACTTGTTCTATTAATCCATCTATACAGACCTCCATCAGGTTGCAAACTGAATATATTTTTTTCTGCATCTACCTCTGAAAAAATATTGGGCTTCTAGCTGTGTGTGGGACTTGTTCTATTAATCAATCTATACAGACCTCCATCAGGTTGCAAACTGAATATATTTTTTTCTGCATCTACCTCTGAAAAAATATTGGGCTTCTAGCTGTGTGTGGGACTTGTTCTATTAATCCATCTATACAGACCTCCATCAGGTTGCAAACTGAATATATTTTTTTCTGCATCTACCTCTGAAAAAATATTGGGCTTCTAGCTGTGTGTGGGACTTGTTATATTAGTCCATCTATACTGACCTCCATCAGGTTGCAAACTGAATATATTTTTTTCTGCATCTACCTCTGAAAAAATATTGGGCTTCTAGCTGTGTGTGGGACTTGTTCTTTTAATCCATCTATACAGACCTCCATCAGGTTGCAAACTGAATATATTTTTTTCTGCATCTACCTCTGAAAAAATATTGGGCTTCTAGCTGTGTGTGGGACTTGTTCTATTAGTCCATCTATACTGACCTCCATCAGGTTGTAAACTGAATATAATTTTTTTCTGCATCTATCTCTGAAAAAATATTTGGCCTTCTAGCAGTGTGTGGGTCTCATTGTATTAGGCCATCTATACCAAGCTCCACCAGCTTTTCAATTAATAATAATTTTTCGCTGCATCTAGCCCTGAAAATAATTTTTCTTCCCAATAGTGGTAGCAATAGAAATATGGGGCGCGCTCCTGGCTTACAAAAATATACGCTTCATAACAAAAAACACCAGCTTAGCGCACTGCATTAATAAGATGGCATCATCGTCTCTCCCAGTGCTAGGCCTACTACCCAGGCTAGCATTCCTGTGCCTAAAACACAATGTATGGGTCCGCGCTAGCCACTATGCTGAGGGGTCTAAAGCTGCTGCTAATGCTTTATAACAATTCAATTGGCAGATTTTCACAGAGCTCTTCCACAATGCCCACCCATCGGGACAACAGTTGCCCACCTTCCCTATGGGATCTAGTGGCGAATAGTTTATGCCAGTAATTAACTTCATCGCATTCAAGCAATCCCTCACTAATTTCAAGTCCGCACTCACTACAGCAAAACAAACCTACTTCTCATCTCTCATATCCTCCCTATCTCACAACCCTAAACAGCTATTTAACACTTTCAACTCTCTCCTTCGTCCCCCAGCACCTCCTCCCTCTTCTCTCATCTCAGCCGACGACTTTGCCTCATTCTTCAAACAGAAGATTGACACCATCAGACAAAACTTTGGCCTAAAGTCCACACAACCCCTCCTCATATCTACTCAACCCTCCTCCTCCAAACCCCACTTCTCCACCATTACAGAAGGTCAAGTCTCCTCTTTACTCTCCAAATCACACCTCACCACCTGCGAACTTGACCCAATCCCATCCCACCTCATCACTAACCTCACCTCAGTCTTCATCCCAACCCTAACCCACCTCTTCAATCTATCACTAACAACCGGAGTCTTCCCCTCATGTTTCAAACATGCCGTAATCACACCCATCCTCAAAAAGCCCTCCCTTGACCCTTCCTCTCTGACCAGCTACCGCCCCATATCACTCCTCCCCTTTGCCTCAAAACTTCTAGAACAACATGTCCACCTTGAACTGTCCTCCCACCTCTCCTCCTCCTCCCTCTTCGACCGTCTACAATCTGGCTTCCGACCTCATCACTCGACTGAAACTGCCCTGACCAAAGTCACCAACGACCTACTAAATGCCAAATCCAAGCGACACTACTCCATCCTCCTCCTTCTGGACCTGTCATCTGCCTTTGACACAGTGGACCATTCCCTCTTACTCCAGATTCTCTCATCTCTTGGCATCACGGACTTGGCTCTATCTTGGATCTCCTCATACTTAACAGACAGGACATTCAGCATCTCCCACTCACGCACCACCTCCTCATCTCGCCCCCTATCTGTCGGTGTCCCCCAAGGTTCAGTTCTAGGACCTCTGCTCTTCTCCATCTACACCTTCGGCCTGGGACAGCTCATAGAGTCTCACGGCTTTCAGTATCACCTCTATGCTGATGACACACAGATCTACCTCTCTGGACCCGATATCTCCTCCCTACTAACCAGAATCCCACAATGTCTGTCCGCCATCTCATCCTTCTTCTCCAACAGGTTTCTAAAACTCAACATGGATAAAACAGAGTTCATCATCTTTCCACCCTCTCATTCACATCCCCCATCCGACCTATCCATCAACGTCAATGGCTGTTCACTCTCCCCAGTCTCACAAGCTCGCTGCCTTGGGGTAGCCCTGGACTCTGATCTCTCCTTCAAGCCACATATTCAAGCCCTTTCCACCTCCTGCCGACTCCAACTCAAAAACATCTCCCGGATCCGTGCATTCCTCAGCAAAGACTCTGCAAAAACACTAGTGCATGCCCTCATCATATCCCGCCTCGACTACTGCAACCTCCTGCTCCGTGGCATCCCTTCCAACACTCTTGCACCTCTCCAATCTATCCTAAACTCTGCTGCTCGACTAATCCACCTGTCCCCCCGCTATTCCCCGGCCTCTCCTCTCTGTCAATCCCTTCACTGGCTCCCTATTGCCCAGAGAATTCAGTTCAAAACTCTAACCATGGCATACAAAGCCATCCACAACCTGTCTCCCCCATACATCTGTGACCTAGTCTCCCGGTACTTACCTGCACGCAACCTCCGATCCTCACAAGATCTCCTGCTCTACTCCCCTCTTATCTCCTCCTCCCACAATCGTATACAAGATTTCTCCCGTGCTTCCCCCCTACTCTGGAACTCTCTACCCCAACATATCAGACTCTCGCCGACCGTGGAAACCTTCAAAAGGAACCTGAAGACCCACCTCTTCCGACAAGCCTACAACCTGCAGTAAACACCACTGCACGACCAGCTCTACCCTCACCTACTGTATCCTCACCCATCCCTTGTAGACTGTGAGCCCTCGCGGGCAGGGTCCTCGCTCCTCCTGTACCAGTCGCTGACTCGTTTTGTTAAGATTATGTAAATGCTTTTGTTATGTATATCCCTATCACATGTAAAGCGCCATGGAATAAATGGCGCTATAATAATAAATAATAATAATAATAATAATTAATCAGAGCGTCAGTTGCCCCGTCGACGTGGCAAGCATACGGTAAGGCATGGGAAGAGTGGACACGACTAGTAGCAGGCAGACGGGTTGACCAATGTGAACAAGCCAGATCACAAGTCACCATAGAATTTCTCCACCAGCTAATGATGAGGGGCATATCAGGGGCGTCAGCGCAGCGGTGTCTGACCGGAGTAGCATTTCACTTCCAACTACTGAATTGGGGAGATGTGACAAAGATTCATCATCAGACAATCCATAAAAGGGTGGAAAAGGGGTCAGCCAAGTCAGGAGTGTAGACGTCCCGTCCCGTGTCACTAAAACTGATTTCTCACATCATATCCCGAACACCATTAACATGACACTCACAATTTGAAGCAACACTACTGTCTACTGCATTTGTGATCGCCTTCTTCGGGGCGCTATGCATAAGCGAATTAGTCCCTCAATCCAAAATTAGCACCAGTGGAGGCTTATTACACCAGGACGTAGTCATAGGCAATAATGCAATACGTCTACGCATACACAAATCGAAAATGGTTCCAGCGGGCAGGGGCACTTGGGTACTTCTACAACCCACAAACGGTACACTGAGTCGGGTAACAATAGTAAAACCATATCTAACCATCAGATCACAAAGTAATTTGTTCCTATCACACATTGATGGGACGCCATTATCAAGATACCAGTTCCAAGCTATATTTAATAAATGCATAACATCGGCAGGGAACCACCCCAAAGATTACGGGACACACTCATTCCGCATAGGCGCGGCCACAGAAGCAGCAAGAGCAGGACTGTCAGAAACGGAAGTTCAGAGGATAGAGAGATGGTGATCCACGTGTTTGGCAAGATACATAAGACCGGACTTGTTATCCTAACGTGGTTTGTTTCTTTTACAGGTGACGCTAAGCCAACAGTGTGGGTGATAGGCCACTCGTATATATATTGGGCAGATTAAAGGGCGAAAGTCCGCCCAGGCGGGAGGAAATTAGAGTTTCATAACACATATTTCAACTGGAGAGGTATTAGAGGCCTGCTATGGCCAAAGGTACTAATGGAGGTAATCAAGGTAGGGAGAGAGGAAAGATGTCTGGTCATCTTAGTTATACAGGCCGGGGGAAACAACCTAGGTCATCACAAGAGCACATAACTAATGGCAATAATGAAACTAGACACTGAGCACTTCAGAGAATTTTTCACAAAACTAGCTATAGTATGGTCAGAGATTGTGCCGATAGCGGTATGGCAAGGTGCGCGAGACATCACGGCCATCGAACGGACAAGGCGGGTAATAAATATTCGGATGGCAAAATTTAGAAGAGACAGAGGCGGTGTAGTGGTACGACACCGACAACTGGAAGGAGATAAAGCAGGCCTCATACGGCCCGACGGTGTTCACTTAATGGATATTGGACTGGACATATTCCTGTCAGGACTCCAGGACGGAGTGGAACAAGCGTTAAGAGTGATGGGTGGGGGTCAGAGTCCTGCATACGAGTACGCAGGATCCTCCGTGGCCTGGAAATAGAAAGGACATGTTGGAGAGTTACACTTGTTGGCCAAGTTGCCGGAGTGGAGACCCAGGGCATGCTGCAACAAGCTGAATTATTTTAGAAATAAAATGTCTTTCTAATGGAATGAGTATAAAGAGTTAATAAAGCTGTGACCGATCCTCACCCATCCAGTTGTAAGAGTTACATTATTGTATTGTCAAGGAAAGGGGGGCGGTAGGGGGGCTGAGCGTCTGGGTTTGGTTGGGGGTCCCCACAGTCTGCCTAGGCTAGATGCATTTAAAAATTCTTATTAGATACACAGGCGGTGCAGCTTGCTTCGCAGCTGGGCTACTACGCCCAAAGTATTGCCTAGGCTAGATGCAGTTAAAAATTCTACGCTGACTAGCAGACACTGAAGATTTGGAGCAGACCTCTGAGTAAACAGCTCTTCAGACTCAATCATCTGTGTTACCCCAAGCCATAGCGTATGTAGTTTCTTACAGTTAAAAGGGGGGGGGGAGCGACCCAACCCACCTGGAATTGACGATGCCAACGTCACGTAAGACACAGCAAGGGGACTCCAAAAAGAGTTTCCATTTTTTCCCAAAATTGTGGCACAGACACCACTTAACCCTAGAACGCATACCTGGGGCCTCGCAGTCCCGCCCTGTTAATTGTTTTCTATTTTCTGCAAGATTACTTTAGTTAGAATTTTGAAACTCTAGGTATTCTTCATGTATATAGTTGTTTGTCATTTGAGTTTGAGTTATTCAATGTTATTTGCACACGGGCCTAAAAGGCCCCAGGTATATGAAAGTGTAGATTTTTATGGTCATGCGTTCTAGGGTTAAGTGGCATCAATTGCCCCACAGTTGCTTAAAACGGTTGGTGAGGTGATATTACCAAATCCTCAAGCTTTTAGCCTCCCAAGGATAACACAGGATTAGAAAAGTCCTTGCGAATCCATGATTTGTTCATCTTTATGAACGTGAGTCTGTCTACATTCTCAGTGGACAGCCGCGTGCGCTTATCTGTCAGCACACCATCAGCAGCGCTGAACACACGTTCAGAGAGAACACTGGCTGCAGGGCATGACAAGATCTCCAAGGTGTGAGTGGCGAGCTCCGGCCATTTTTCCAGATTGGAATACCAAAATGAGCAAGGGTCCAGTGACACAGTCATGGCTTCGATGTTCACTTGGAGATACTCCTGCACCATCCTCTCTAGGCATTGACTATGTGTCAGACTTCTTGTCTCCTGTGGCCTTGCAAAGGATGGTCTAAAAAAGTGGTGAAACGATTTCACAAAATTGCTGTTACCAGCAGATACTGTGTTACTGTTACGGTTTGAGTGATGAAGACTCGACAGTCCCGCGGTTGGCAAGTTAGAACTGTGAGATTCACTACGTGCACCACTGGTGTTTTGTGGAAAAGCACATGTAAGATTCTGCAACAGCGTCTGCAGATACTCCTGCATGCGTCAATCCCTTTTTATGGCAGGAATTATTTCGGCAAATTTACTTTTGTACCGGGGATCTAAGAGTGTGGCAACCCAGTAGTCGAGATTACTTTGAATTCTGCAATCTGAGGGTCATGTTGCAGGTAGTGCAGCAAGAAGGCACTCATGTGTCTTGCGCATCCAGGAGGACCAAGTCCTTGTTGTGTTGGTAGCGAGGTAAGAATCATGCTTCTTTCCTCTGCCCTCTCCCCCCAACCTCGCACAACAGAAATGTGATCAAGGTCTCCCTCATCTGATGAGTCTTCCATGCCCATCGCCAGTTCATCCTCCACTTCTTCCTCGGCTCCTGCACCTTCCTCAACAGTTTGGCTGCTACCATGCGCCCTGTTTAATCCCTCTCCCCCACCCTCCCATGCCTGCCTCCTTGGTTCTGCCAACCGTCTGGACCTTGGAGATGTTATCCCTTCCGCATACGACTCCTCCTCTACTTCCTCCACCTCCTCTTGTCCGACCACCTGACTCTGAATTCTGTTTAATGTGTGCTCCAGCATGTAAATCACCGGAATAGTTATGCTGATAATGGCATCGTCGTCAGCACTAAACATCTTCGTCGCCATTTCAAAACTGTGCAGAAAGGTGTGTGGCGCCCCTGAGGGTGCAGTCACCACAGAGTTACTGCATCTCACCCAGAGGTGTGGTATCTCACCCTCAGGTAAGGAAGGCGTATGGTTCGGGACCCTAACACCTGCATCCAACACATACCCGCAGTGGGGTTAGGGCGAGATTGCTCCTAAGGGAGAGCACAGTCCCAGGTCCCTAGCTGGTGGGAGGATCCTATGTAGTGGGTGCTTAGGGGAGCAGCTTAGGGGAGCACATGACAGGGAGAGTATAAATAGGAAGCCATCTTAGAAAGAGCAAGCCAGTCAGAGGAGGAAAAGTGACAGGAGCAGAGGCTCGGCATGAGCTCTGCTCCGGAGGCGGGCCTAGCCTGGGAGGCCCAGGACTGAAGGAGAGAAGAGAGGAGTGGGAGCAGGAAGGCTCCAGGAACCGAAGGGACCCTAGGGCTACGGGCCGTGCAGAAGGTCACCTGTACTCCCGCTGCTACCAGGAGGTAGAGGGGTCAGGCCAGATAAGGGGAACCGGTCCCTCAACTAGAGGAGAAACAGCAAGGCTCAACTAGAAACCGGAGGCTGCAGCATTTCATGTACTGCAGGCAAAAGTTCACACCAGTCTCACTAAGAAGGTAGCCACATAGGACCCAGGGGACGGAACACAAGTCGCCCGCCAAGGCCCGAGGATACCGGATAGAAGTGTCACTGGGTGTGAGGTGCAGGGAGAAGGCCAGAGAAAGGACACACAGAAGGGGGTCCTGCTAAGTACTCCGGAGCTATCTGGGGGTGGACTGAGCCCCTCACTGAGTACGCACAGCACGACGGGTGAGATAGCTCTGGTACCTGTAATCTGGACTGCAACAACTGTGAGTAAAGATCTTGGGACTGCATCACACGGACTCTGTGTTCATTACTGACTCCCTGCACTACAACCACCATCATCCACCCACACTGCCCTGAAGCTACACTCTTCCTGTGGTGAGTAATAATACCATTGCAGCAAAACCACCAGCTTCAGAGGACTGTTCCGCAGCGGTGGCCCCTTTGGCCGCACTCCACAGGTGGCGTAGTCGGACATTATAAAATCCATATATACAAATTACCGTTGGATTGACCGCCCTGGGTCACGGACCGGGTCACCGCCACAGTGACTACAACCCCCAGCGTCTACCGGCCCGGCTCCGGGTACCCCACGGCCCAGGGGGCGCGTCAACTTCATAGGTCCCTGATCTGAGACCACTCCTGCTGTGTGATTTGCCCCACCTCTGGATCTCGTTGGCCCAGGCTATACGTCAGAAATTATTGCACCAGGGCTTGTCGGTGCTGCCACAGTCGCTGCAACATGTGCAGAGTTGAATTCCACCGTGTCGGCACATCGCATTTCAGCCGGTGAACTGGCAGGCCCAACGACTTCTGTAGAGATGTAAGTCGTTGAGCTGCGGGATGCGAACGGCGGAAGTGAGCACACAGCGACCGTGCCCTCTGCAGAAGGCCATCTAGTCCGGGATAGTGGGCTAAAAATTTATGGACAACCAGGTTCAACACGTGAGCCATACAAGGCACGTGTGTAACATTGCCCCGGCGAAGGGCCGAACCCAGGTTTGCAGCATTGTCGCACACGGCCTTCCCTGGTTGCAGGTCCAGTGGAGACAACCATTCATGAAACTGGGTCTCCAGAGCTGACCACAAGTCCTCAGCTGTGTGACTCACATTTCCCAGACATTTCAAAGTAAACACTGATGCCGTTGAGCCCTGCTGCCAGCATAGTAAGGAGGTGCGCAGTTAGAAAGCAGGTGGCATTACCAGACAGGCTTTGGGTGCAGGTGGAGGACCGAGAGGAGGTTGAGGAGGCAGAAGCAGTGGAGGAACTTCTAGATAAAGAGGATTGACGTACAACTCGCGGGGACGGCAAGACTTGGACAGCAGCCCCTTGTCCTGCTGTCACCATAGTTACCCAGTGCCCTGTCAGCGACATGTAACGCCCCTGTCCATGCCTACTCGTCCAAGTGTCTGTGGTGAAATGCACCCTGTCACACACAGAGTTTCTCAAAGAAGCGGTGATGTTGTGTGCGACATGCTGGTGGAGCGCAGGCACACCTTTCTTTGAGAAGTAGTGCCGACTGGGCATCTGGTACTGGGGCACTGCGACGGACATAAGGTCTCAAAAATCCACTGTGTCCTCCAGGCGGAAAGGCAGCATTTCTGTAGCCAACAGCTTGCAGATGGTGAAATTCAACCTCTTAGCTTTCTCATGGCTAGGAGGAAATGGTCTTTTACTTGTCCACATCTGAGGGACCGAGGGCTGGCTATTGTGCTTTGACGGGGTTGAGTAGGGTGTCCCTGGCAAACTGCCGGTCTGTGAGGAAGATGCAGGCGGACATGTTAGGTTGCCTTGATCCAAATGTGGTGCTCTCGATGTCAGAGAGCTCTCAACACCAGCAGGTGTTTCCACTTCCCAATGAACTGACGACCTGCCAATCACACTGGCTGTTGCAGGTAAAGAGGTGGCAGGTCTGCGTCCAAAAACATGTGTGACTGCTGTCCCCCCAGTCACAGAGGATGAAGAGGCCGCGGATGCACAAGATGGGGCAGACGGTGGTTGGCCCAGCCTGCTAGGCCGCATTGTAGCGCAGTGAGCTTCCCACTGCAACTTATGCTTCATATCCATGTGACGGTACATGCATGAAGTACTCAAACTATGGATTTTTTGGCCTCTACTTAGCTTTTGGTGACAAATATTACAGATAACACGAGTTGGGTCATCCTTATCGATCTGAATAAATGCCCAGGCTATGCAAGGCTTAGAGCCCATGCGACCTGAAGAGCCACTACGACTTGTGGTCAGAGGCGGAGTTGTGGTTGAGGATGCAGTTGTTGACGTGCTTCCAGTACTCCGTCTCTGTCCAGGAAGGCGCAACCTAACCTCGTCGTCAATAGCATCTGTGACGCCCCGCTGCGCTTGGTATCACAGATCCTAGAAGAGTGTATTGATGGAATCCTCCACAAGAGGCCCCCATAAACATTCACACATCTCCACCTTCCACCTCAGACCAGCAGAGGGAGCCCGTTAGGGATATAAATAGGGAAGGTGGAGCTAGGCAGTTCAGTTCCTCTGAAGAGTTCCTGCAGTAGAGAAGCCTAAGAGAGGTCAGTCTGCAGTGGAGCTCAGTCTAGTCTAGAGAACTCAGTTAATAGTTCAGCAGTGGAGCACGAGGCTCCTGCTAGCTAGATTCAGGGAGCCCAGATAGAGCTTAAGGTGTGCCGGCGTCATAAGATCAGTGAAGCGCGGCAAGCTGCCGTTAGTGTGTATAGCCTATTGAGGGCCCGAGTAGGCCGAAGGCGAGTGGCGAGTTAGTACATAAGGGGCAGAGGAGCTTAACCAGCTCACCCCGAAGCATTTACCGGACACCGGATCCGAGCTTACCGGGATCTCTATGACCCAGTAAGGCATAACCGGAATCCCTGGAGAACTACAAGTCCCAGGATCGCTAAGGTGCTGATACGTAACAGAGCCAGGAGACGCTTAGGCCCCGCATACTGGGAGCGTGAACTTCAAGAGAAGGCCCTACCACAAGGTCAGCCAGCACAGTACAGAGACAAAGTTAGGCCTAGCTCCAGGCAGGTCAGAAACTTACTGCGCAGAGGCAAGATACAGGAGGCCCTACACCCGCTCATTGGGGAGGATCCTGATATGCACCCTTCATCCTACAGTGCTCCAGGATGTGCCTGAATTTCCTCCAGTAAAAGGTACTGAAGTGACTACCGTGTCCGTTTCCGTTCTTGCTCTGACCCAGCTGGGTCTCGCCTGTCCTGCATTCCCCCTGCATACGCTGCCCTGAGACCTAGCTCCACCTGTGGGGAGCTATACCATCGAGCTGCCTTATCACGGGCCTCAGTGGACTGCTGCAGCGCTGGTGCTTCTCACCAGATACCACAGGTGGTGTCACAAACTCTTATAAAATTAACAATTATCCACCCTTTTAAAGAGTGACTCCAGGGTACGGGCCAGGGAGCCGACCACCGCGACATCCCAAAGGCCAGGCAAAGGCCCGGGTGACCTCATCGACTGGCTGACTGTGGGTTGACAGTAAGTGGGATCTCCAACCTTGTCATCATCACCCTGTGTGTTATCACACCCGTCGTCCTCAAAGCCAACCTCTTCCTGCCCTGACCGAAAAGTCAAGTTGTCGCTCCAATCAGGTATTTGAGTCTCATCATCGTCTTCATCATTGTCTCCACCAACAGGAGTTACAGTTTGGGAACGAGGGTCTACATTATGCTCAGAACCTTCTTCATCTGGTCCTGGATCCGACTTATAAAGATTCTGGGCATCAGTGCAGATCATTTCCTCGTCTGGATTAACAGAAGCTCTGGAGCAGACCTCCGTTTCCCAGGCTATAGTATGAGTAAACAGCTGTGCAGACTCAACCATCTGTGTTACCCCATACTCAGACGGGCAGCTGGAGACTTGGGAGCTGTGAGGAAGCAAGTGCGATTGGGGTGACACCTCTGAGGACTGGAGTATTTGTGATGTTGAAGTTGAGGTGGAGGAGAGCCCACTTAAAGGAGCACTTGATATCCGCTGAAGCACCTGCTGTTTTTGTGCCTCATCTGGAATTTGTAGCGATGGGCGTGTCCATAACAAAGGGATCGTATCACATTGTCCACCAAAAGAAGTCGACATGTTAGTTTGGCTGCAAGATGGTCTTTCTTCTGCAGATGTTACTCCCCCCCCACCGCGGGGGGCTCGACCCACCAGCGGACAGGCACCAGTTTAGGAGAGGGGGGCTGGCCGTCAGGGTCCACCGCGGCTCTGGCACAAACCGGGCGACACGGAGGTGGCACGGGCAGGAACGGACTGGCCGTGTCGGCTTCTCACTTTTTGGATTTTAGAAGGGCATGACATGCCTATATCTGTGTCTCCCCCTCCTTTTACTCCTCCACCTCTTTTATTTTCGCATGACTATATGTACTTGTCACTTTTCCATGTGTTAGTTATGTCTTCTGAGCAGTCTGTCAGCTTTTGGACACCTTTGAAGGTGTTTTCTATGTGTTTCTATGTGTTTTTGTTTGCCTGCCATTGGTTTTAACGGTGTTCGAAGGTGTTCGACGAACAGTTCGACGAACAGTTCGGCGAACACACGGGTGTTCGACGAACCGAACCGAACTCGAACACTACAGGGGTGGCTCAACACTACTATCCAGTTTTGGGCCTTTGGTAACTAAAAAAACACAGTTTGAGTGTGTCGCTCATTGTTCAGCCGCAAATCTATATATTTAAAAAAGTCTGGTATACCACAGTAAACAATAACTGTGGTTTTGCCATCCCACGGTAAAAAATCTCTATTATTCAGGTTTTGGTATATTTTCCGTAAAGAAAAACAGTAGTGTCTCCTGACTGTTGTGACACAAAAATATATCTGTTGAAAATAGTCTGGTGTAGGCCCGACAAATCCCAGAGTGGTTTTGCAGTTCCACGGGTCAAATCTCTATACTATCCAGTTTTGGGCCATTGGTATCTAAAAAAACACAGTTTGAGTGTGTCGCTCACTGTTCAGCCGCAAATCTATATATTTAAAAAAGTCTGGTATACCCCAGTAAACAATAACTGTGGTTTTGCCATCCCACGGTAAAAAATCTCTATTATTCAGGTTTTGGTATTTTTTACGTAAAGAAAAACAGTAATAGTTTCTCCCTGATTGTTCAGATTGTTTAAAAGAGTCGGGTGTAGGCCATAGAAATAGAACTGTGGTTTTCCTCTTCCACGGTTCTAATCTACTTTTTATTACCCTTTTTCCATTGATAGTGCAAGTGTAAGCTATTTTACTTCCTTTACAATGGGCAAGGCGCGTGGCAAGGGACGAGGAAGTGGACGTTCTGGTGATGGTTTGTGCAGAGGACGGGGCCGTGGCCAAGGTGAAAATGTGCCACAACCAACAGCCACATCTTCTCGCTCCCACTTCTTGACCGAATTACTAGGGAAGCACAGAACAACACCAGTATTGAGAACTGATCAGTGTGAACAGGTTATTAATTGGATAGCAGATAATACTTCCAGTTACCTGGGCACCACCACCTCCGGTCTGTCTTCCACACGGTCAACTCTTAGTAGCCGTGAGTCTCGACCGCATACTCCTCCTCACCCTGATGCTCCTTCCTCCCACAATGCCGAGTGTCGTCAGACAGCAATTGATCCCACACTTGGACACTCTGAAGAGTATGATGAGATGGATCAAGAAGCCGTAGTGGGCGATTACACACAGCCCAGCCTCATCTCATCCCAACGTGCATTGGGGGACAATGAGGGAGAGGAGGAGGATGAGGAGGAAGAACAGGAGCTGCTAGCATGCGCTGTAGACAGTAGTACCTGTACAAGTGTCATACCGTCGGTTCAGCGTGGGTGGCCTGAGGACAGGGGGAGGAGGAGGAGGAGAAGGAGGAGGAGGAGGAGAGCATGGTCAGTCGTCATCTTGGTGAGGACACGGAAATCTTGTCCATTACCAGTCAGGCACGCATGGCTGACTTTATGTTACGCTGCCTTAACCGTGACCCTTGCGTTGTCAAAATGTTGGGTGACAGTCATTACTGGTTGGTGACACTTTTAGACCCCCGCTACAAGGAGAACTTTCACTCTCTTATTCCTGAGGTGGAGAGGTCTACAAAAATGAGGCAGTACCAGAAGGCCCTTGCTGCACAACTCTTAAAAAAATTCCCATCTGAACACGCTAGCGGCAGAGGTCACAGTTCGTTGCCCAACCAAGGCGTACAGGTGAGAGAGATGCAACTCCAATCCAGCAGAGGCAGGGGAACACTGTCAACGTTCTAGGACAGATTTCTGACACCCGCCCAGCTTACAGGCCCTGAGGCGCAGGGTACTCTCACAAGGAGTGGAAAGTTTCAAAAGATGGTGAGGGAGTACCTTGCCGACCGTACCAGCGTCCTACGTGATTTCTCTGTGCCTTTTAATTATTGGGTATCCAAGCTGGACACTTGGAATGAACTCGCTCTGTACGCCTTGGAGGTCCTGGCCTGCCCTGCCGCTAGTGTGTTATCGGAGCGTGTTTTTAGTGCCGCTGGGGGAATCATAACTGATAAGCGCACTCGCCTGTCAACTGACAATGCTGACAAGCTGACCCTTATCAAAATGAACAAGGGCTGGATTGGGCCAGACTTCTCATCACCACCAAATGACAGCAGAGTAACATAAAGTCAAATCCACTGTGTTATTTCGGGAGGTGTATTCACATGCACCGCTTCACACCCACACATGGGTATACGCTTCCCCATTTCGGCTGTTTTATGTTCTTCTCCTTATCCTCAGCCTCCACCACCACTATACCACCAGGGTGCAAGCATTGCAAGTTCCTCCGTCCTTATTTTTGTCAGCTTTTGCTTGGAAGGCATAAGCAAAGACTGTAGGAGACCCACTCCCCAATAATGGGACTTATGTTTGTAATATGCTGTACTGCATGGCTCTTGTAAGGGGCATTGCAAGTTGCTCCGTCCTAATTTTTGGAAGCTTTTACTTGGAAGACATAAGCAAATCCTATGGGAGACCCACTCCCCAATAATGGGACTTATGTTTGTAATATGCTGTACTGCATGGCTCTTGTAAGGGGCATTGCAAGTTGCTCCATCCTAATTTTTGGAAGCTTTTGCTTGGAAGCCATAAGCAAATCCTATGGGAGACCCACTCCCCAATAATGGGACTTATGTTTGTAATATGCTGTACTGCATGGTTCTTGTAAGTGGCATTGCAAGTTGCTCCGTCCTAAATTTTGGAAGCTTTTGCTTGGAAGGCATAAGCAAATACTATGGGAGACCCACTCCCCAATAATGGGACTTATGTTTGTAATATGCTGTACTGCATGACTCTTGTAAGGGGCATTGCAAGTTGCTCCGTCCTAATTTTTGGAAGCTTTTGCTTGGAAGGCATAAGCAAATCCTATGGGAGACCCACTCCCCAATAATGGGACTTATGTTTGTAATATGCTGTACTGCATGGCTCTTGTAAGGGGCATTGCAAGTTGCTCCGTCCTAATTTTTGGAAGCTTTTGCTTGGAAGGCATAAGCAAATCCTATGGGAGACCCACTCCCCAATAATGGGACTTAAGTTTGTAATATGCTGTACTGCATGGCTCTTGTAAGGGGCATTGCAGTTCCTCATAATTTTTGGAAAGCCTTCCATTCACTGCTTAGGCCAACAGTGCACAGGAGACCCAGTTGCTATAAATGGAAAAAAAGGTTTAGTTAAGGCCCTCTGACCTCCATGTCATTTCCAAGGGGCATTGGAGTGCCTCGAAATTTTTGGTAGGCATTGCACTTACTGTATGCCCTATAACTGTGTAGCCAAACCGCTCCTTTTGTTACAGAAACATATCCTACAAGACATATCTGGTTGACTGGCCTGATATTGATGTGAATGGTCCCTGTTCCTCCTGCTCTTTCTCCTTTGCCACTACCTCATCCATCATTTATCACCTGAAGCTTTGTTTTAACGGGAGTCATAGAACTTGGATAGTAGCAGGAAAACATCCAGCAATCCTCGGAGGAGGTAGGATATGCGCCAATACGCTGACCACCTCAGGCCTAGCCGCTACTACATACATGCGCTTGCATTCCAACAAAACAAAGCAGATGCTAACTTCTATCATCCTCATCATGCTCCTCACCTTGGCACTCTCAACTCCCCTGATGGAGAAGCCAGGGCCCACCGGAGGAGTCTGGTTGTCTGGTGGGCTCGGCCAATGCTGCCCTAAAGCAGGCAAGGCTAAGAAAAGTGTGGGAAAGGTTACCGGGACAAATAGGGGTGGCTGGGGACCGAGTATGGACACCCGGCCGCCCCCTGGAGGCTGGGGAGCAAGCGGGGACATCCGGCCACCGGGCGGCTGGGGACTGAGTATGGATACCAGGCCGCCGACTCAGCCATGGCGTGGTGGCCAGATTCCGCCTCCACATGCCTAAAAGGCCCAATTTCAAGTGCAAGCAAGCAAGCAGTATGGCATTGCAGTCTGGGGGTGGGTGGGTGGCAGGCTGCACACTTACACTTGCATTAAAAGAAAACAAAGCAGATGCTAACTTCTGTCATCATCATCATGCTCCTCACCTTGGCACTCTCAACTCCCTGATGGAGAAGCCAGGGCCCACCGGAGGAGTCTGGTTCTCTGGTGGGCTCGTCCAATGCTGCCCTAAAGCAGGCCAGGCTAAGAAAAGTGTGTGGGGGGATGTTCCATGGAGAAATAGGGGCGGCTGGGGACCGTTTATGGACACCCGGCTGCCCCCAGGCGGCTGGGAACCATGTGTGGACACCCGGCCGCGGGGCAGCTGGGGACCGAGCTTGGACACCCGGCCGCCGGGCAGCTGGGGACTGAGTATGGATTCCAGGCCGCCAACGCAGCCATGACGTGGTGGCCAGATTCCACCTTCACATGCCTAAAAGGCCCAATTTCAAGTGCAAGCAAGCAGTATAGTATTGCAGCCTGGGGGTGGGTGGGTGGCAGGCTGCATACTTGCACTTGTATTGCAAGGAATGGGGGAGGTACAATTGAACACTGCCCTGGGACTAGAACTTGCACGGGGATAGTTGCAAGTCTGCATCTTCTGATGCGGCAAGGATCACTTATGATGGGCACACTTTTAGACAGTGACCTGGGTGTCAGAGATGCTTCCAGGGGTCTTCCCCGTGCTGTTCCCATGTCTTTTCAGCACTTTATGCATGTGTCACATAGCACATGGCCAGATAAGGTTGTAAAATGTTAAAATGACATTTCCCAGTGAATGCATTTGTCACAGATGAAAGCAATACAAAAGTGCAAAAACGCATAAAAAATGCTACTTGTGAACATAGCCCAAGGTGTGGAGGAGTATTTTTGTTTTTGGTTATTTATTTTACCTTATACACAAGTCTTTACCCTGGAAAAGAAATTCCTTAACATATTTCACAGGAAAAAAGTTTCAGTTTCGTTTTTGAACGTTTTATTGTGAGCCCGTAAAAGTGGCTTAATACCTCTGACCACGTTGTTGACAGCAGTGACCTGGGGGTCAGAAATGCTTCCTGGGGCAATCCCCATGCTGTCCCCATGTCATTTGAGCACTGTCACTATAGTGTTGGGCACTTGTTAGGCTTTTAAAGGACTGCCACCGCAAAAATGCTCGGGTCTCCCATAGACTAACATTGGGCTCGTTGCTCGGGTTGAGCACCCGAGTATCACGGCGAGCTCGGCCCGAGCTTCGAGCACCCGAGCATTTTAGTGCTCGATCAACACTAGTCATGACACTTGATAGAAGACCATGGGAACCTTCATTCTGATTGGTGATTCCAGCTCACAGAACTCAATGTAGTTAGGTATAACATATTCAGATCCACAGGCATTATTCGTTTTCTTAGTTTTGTTTCAAAATGATGAACATTCTTTTTCCAAAGACATTATTTCAGTTTCCAGGAGATAATGGTTGTCTTTGGGGGTCTGTTTATCCCAGGAAAGTACCTTTATCTTATTTTTAACACAATAATCCTAGGATAAGTTTAGCACTAACATTTGAGGAATTTTCCACAAACCTAACCACAGCACAGCTATATATCCCAACAGGCATGTCCCTAGGGTACTAAAGGGAATATCTTTTTGTGGTCAGAGGCTCTTCTGGCACATTTTCTCATCTGCATCCAATAACATCCCACCTATTTATTTGCACATTCTTATTGTATCTAAAGTTCTTTTCAAAGGAGACCCCCTGTAGGCATCTTAGTGGTCCTTCCATGGATTGTAACCGCACATAATAAAGAGTTTACCAATGTCTCCTCGCTGTCTTGGATTTAAGGCATAAATGACGTTTAACCACATAGATGTCCATTCTTGTTTGTCTTGTTATTTAAAGATGAAGTCTCTGGGGGTCTCTTCAGTGTTTAATATATTCAGCTTTGAGCAAAAAGTTGCTTCATGACAGATATTGATGGCATATCTTGAGGATTTGCCAATAATGTCCAAATGATGTGGAAATGAACTATGTGATCCCTGTCAATTACTGCAATGCATGGATCCTCTGGTGCAATATTTGTCAAGTTTCTCTCAAATAAATTTATATACAATTCATGAAGACTTTAAACCTCATGTATGGAAACTAGAAAATATGTTGGTCATAGCAACCAACCTTGTTGCTTTTTTCATATTCAGACCAAGTTAAATTATTTTACAACCTGAGGCTTTAATGGCTGAGATGTAAATATCTAAGTGAGTGTCCTGCAACCTCTCCCCAACACATTATCAGCCTTGTCTGCAGTATGTGTGCAGTGTGTGTGCAGAGCAGGCTGTCAATCAAATTACATCCAGGCTCCCATAATCTTAAAAACAGAGATGGCTGGGTTTACAATTCTGGTGGATAAGTGACTATGGATATCTTTCATTTAATACAATTAGAACATATTTCAATGAGATAACAAAGTGCCGGGGAGTGATTACAGCGCTCTCACTGTATAGTCAGCTGCGACTGTTACCGCTCACTGCACCGCCCCGATGACTGGAAGAGAGCGGCTGCAAAGGCTATATAAATTCATTTTCTCCCTGTAGCCTCTCCTCCAGTAAGGCAGTCAGACATGTATTTATTAACCCATTATCTACAGGTGAATATTGGTTTTGGACATGATAGATTTCCTTTAAGTCCATCTCATTATTTGAGCATAGTGATATTATGCTCTTAATAGAACTAGTGGAACTTAAAGGGGTATTCCCATCTCCAAAATCCTAGCCCAATATGTAGTAGGTGTAATAATAATAATAATATTAGCAAATACCTACAATTAGAAATGTAGTATATTTTTTCTGATTCGCTATCTCTCTTTCCTCATGTGCAGGCATCGCAAGACCTTAGGTATCCATGGTTTCGTCCACTGATAAAGTCACAGTTAGTTATCTAATTGCTAGTGGTCGTAACCATGGATACCTAAGGTCCTGCGATGCCTGCACATGAGGTAAGAGAGATAGCGTATCAAAAATACTATATTACATTTCTAATTGGAGATATTTGCTGATATTATTATTATTACACCTAATCAACTAAGAGGAGATGGTTTAAATGGGTTGTCCAGTCTTCTGATAAGTCACCTTATATGACATCAGACTTCTGATTCTTTACAGCGCCCGCATCACACACTGGCAGGATTCTTCTTTATTGCCAGTGAGAGTTGGCAGTCTTGTGACTGCAAGTATGGAATTTGCTTACATGCAGTCACACGCCGACTAGACATGCTTGGCCTCATTCACTGCAAGTGAACTGAGTGAGGCTGAGCATGTCTAGTTGTGAAGTGCCCAGAAGTATGCAGATTGCAAACTTGCAATCACTTGACTGCCCTCTTTCGCAGCCAGTGCCGGAAAATCCTGACAGCATACGATGTGTACACTGTAAAAATTAAAAAGTCCACTGACACATAGCGTGACCTTTATCACAAGACCGGACAACCCTTATAAATGTTAAATTTCCACATTCATCACTTTCTATGACATTATATAGCAATCTATAGTTTATCTAGTGGCACAACCTACATATAGGCCCTGATTCATCAAGGCAATTATGCAAGAATTCTGGCGTAAATTGCTTGAAAAGTCTCAAACATTTTGTGCGATGCAGAGTTGCAGAATTTTTTTGCAACTTTTGGAGTGCTCATGTCAGTTTCTTCCAGCTTTGCCAAAACTGCAGCTGGGGTGGGATGGAAGCGCGGCGGGGGCATGACACCAGAACTTGTCTAATTCACAATGGCACAAATCTTATTCCAGTCCCTGACTAGAGTAAGATTTGTCGCGAGGTGCATGGCGGCGCAAGTAACTTGTCAGACATTCCTGTTTCACTAAGAGATTATATTCAAGAACAGCGTGAATATCGCCGGTCTTCATGAATAAGGTGAAAATGCTTTGGAAGGCTGCAAAAAAAAATACAAGAAACTAAAATTTGCCTGTGGTCTGTGAACCTCGATGTTATAGATTCCAAACAGTACTGCTTGCAACAGGAACAGATCTGATATCTAAATTTTAATATACAGTGGTGGCCAAAAGTATTGGCACCCCAGCAATTCTGTCAGATAATACTCAGTTTCTTCCTGAAAATGATTGCAATCACAAATTCTTTGGTCTTATTATCTTCATTGAATTTGCTTGCAAGGAAAAAACACAAAAGAGAATGAAGCAAAAATCAAATCATTGATTATTTCACACAAAACTCCAAAAATGGGCCGGACAAAAGTATTGGCACCCTCAGCCTAATATTTGGTTGCACAACCTTTAGCCAAAATAACTGCGAACAACCGCTTCCGGTAACCATCAATGAGTTTCTTACAATGCTCTGCTGGAATTGTAGACCATTCTTCTTTGGCAAACTGCTCCAGGTCCCTGATATTTGAAGGGTGCCTTCTCCAAACTGCCATTTTGAGATCCTCCACAGGTGTTCTATGGGATTCAGGTCTGGACTCATTGCTGGCCACCTTAGAAGTCTCCAGTGCTTTCTCTCAAACCATTTTATAGTGCTTTTGGAAGTGTGTTTTGTTTCATTGTCCTGCTGGAAGACCCATGACCTCTGAGGGAGACCCAGCTTTCTCACACTGGGCCCTACATTATGCTGCAAAATTTGTTGTTAGTCTTCAGACTTCATAATGCCATGCACACGGTCAAACAGTCCAGTGCCAGAGGCAGCAAAGCAACCCCAAAACATCAGGGAACCTCCGCCATGTTTGACTGTAGGGACCGTGTTCTTTTCTTTGAATGCCTCTTTTTTTTTCCTGTACACTCTATATTGATGCTTTTTCCCAAAAAGCTCTACTTTTGTCTCATCTGACCAGAGAACATTCTTCCAAAACGTTTTAGGCTTTCTCAGGTAAGTTTTGGCAAACTCCAGCCTGGCTTTTTTATGTCTCGGGGTAAGAAGTGGGGTCTTCCTGGGTATCCTACCATACAGTCCCTTTTCATTCAGACGCCGACGTATAGTACGGGTTGACACTGTTGTACCCTCGGACTGCAGGGCAGCTTGAACTTGTTTGGATGTTAGTCGAGGTTCTTTATCCACCATCCGCACAATCTTGCGTTGAAATCTCGTCAATTTTTCTTTTCCGTCCACATCTAGGGAGGTTAGCCACATTGCCATGGGCTTTAAACTTCTTGATGACACTGTGCACGGAAGACACAGGAACATTCAGGTCTTTGGAGATGGACTTGTAGCCTTGAGATTGCTCATGCTTCCTCACAATTTAGTTTCTCAAGTCCTCAGACAGTTCTTTGGTCTTCTTTCTTTTCTCCATGCTCAATGTGGTATACACAAGGACACAGGACAGAGGTTGAGTCAACTTTAATCCATGTTAACTGGCTGCAAGTGTGATTTAGTTATTGCCAACACCTGTTAGGTGCCACAGGTAAGTTACAGGTGCTGTTAATTACACGAATTAGAGAAGCATCAGATGATTTTTCAAGCAGTGCCAATATTTTTGTCCACCCCCTTTTTAAGGTTTGGTGTGGAATTGTATCCAATTTGGCTTTAGGAAAATTATTTTTGTGTTTTTTCATTGAAGACAAATTAAATGAAGATAATAATACCAAAGAATTTGTGATTGCAGTCATTTTCAGGAAGAAACTGAGTATTATCTGACAGAATTGCAGGGGTGCCAATACTTTTGGCCACCACTGTAGCTAATGAAAGTGTAATAATGTGTAGTAGATATGCCACAAATATCTGATCCCCCTGATCAGACATTTTACTTTTGCTAGCTCATTAAATTAGCAGTGGACACCTAGGGACATGTGTGAGTTTGCCCGCATTCATTGTGGTGAAGCAAAGTGATACTCTGAGCAGGGGCATAACTATAGTGGGTACAGAGTTCCACCAGGCCCTGAAGCCTAGGGAGGCTGAAGAGGCACCATTGATTCATATGAGAAAACCAATATTGCTAAAGACCTGTGATATTTTGGGCCTCTGCTGCCAATTTTGCATTGGAGCCTAAAAGCTTCAAGTTACACCATTGGCCTTCGGAAGGGTTCATCTGGGAAATATTGGGTCCCAGCCTTCCAATGGATGTTACTTTGGCACATACCATATACTTGAACATTGTACAAAATAAATATATCTCATGCTAAGTGTTTTCTAATGTTAATAATGTATTTTTTTGTAAAATAATACATTCTGCATCAATAGTTCAGGAATAGCTTCATGAACATGACTGTCACGTCTCATGACTTGAGAATCATACAGTATTGTATTGTCATTGCATTGTTGCTGTTATACTGCTGTGCAATCAGGTCTGCCTTTTAGACGTTTGTCCTGTATTTCTCCCTGTAGCCCAGCTCTGATATAAGTAACATCTCCCTACTTCGCCAGTTAGTGTTTGCCAGTAGTGTTGAGCGAGCACTAAAATGCTCGGGTGCTCGAAGCTCGGGCCGAGCTCGCCGTGATACTCGGGTGCTCGACCCGAGCAACGAGCCCAATGTTAGCCTATGGGAGACCCGAGCATTTTTGCGGCGGCACCCCCCGGCAGTCTTTTAAAAGCCTAACAAGTGCCCAAAACGATAGTGACAGTGCTCAAATGACATGGGGACAGCATGGGGACCGCCCCAGGAAGCATTTCTGACCCCCAGGTCACTGCTGTCAACAACGTGGTCAGAGGTATTAAGCCACTTTTAAGGGCTCACAATAAAACGTTCAAAAACGAAACTGAAACTGCTTTCCTGTGAAATATGTTAAGGAAGTTCCTTTCTAGGGTAAAGACTTGTGTATAAGGTAAAATAAATAACCAAAACCAAAAATACTCCTCCATACCTTGGGCTATGTTCACAAGTAGCATTTTTTATGCGTTTTTGTACTTTTGTATTGCTTTCAACCGTGACAAATGCATTCACCGGGAAATGTCATTTTAACATTTTACAACCTTATCTGGCCATGTGCTGTGTGACACATGCATATGTGATGCCTCTACTCGTAAAGCCCGTGTTTTACCCTGAGTGTTGGGGGACTCGGTGTCGGGCCCTGTGATGGAGAGGTGGGATGCAGCCGTGGCCCGGGCCCGACCAGTGCTCTGGGCCGTCACATTAGAAAGAGATGGTATGGGCTTGTCCGTGTTGAGTGTCTGATTAACGACTACGCCACCTGTGGTGCCTAGTGAAGGGTCACCAGCGCCGCTGCAGTCCGCTGAGGCCTGGTGGTACTGCGGCCAAAGTTCTTACTACTCCCCACAGGCGGAGCAAGGCCTTAGGGCAGAGGGACAGGATGGAGGGGGTAGTAGTTAAGGAAAAGGGATCCCGCATCCCGCGGTGTGGCGCAGAAATAACAGTCCGGAGGCCATAGGGGTGAACTTCCAAGGCTTTACTCACTTAGATGGCAAAGGAAGGTGACTCCCTGCTCCCCGCGGAGTCCTGCGGTCACCAGGGACGGGGGTCCGACAACCTCTGAGTAAGTCCAGCATTCAGTCGCGACCCTACAGCAGAGTGTTCCTGAACTACAGACCGAATCCTTTCCTGTCCGTGTGTGTGCAAATAGGCGGGGTCTCCCTCTGAACTCTTCTCAGAACAAGGGCATGGGTGGCAGCTCCGCTCCGTCCGATGCCCGATGGGATCCTCAGGGCCTAACCGGGCTTCCCCGACCAGGACGTAGAGTAGCAAGGTCGGGTGTCGGGGGCCGGTACCCCTCTTGCAGCCGGAGTCCCTCTGAATATATCAGCATGGCGAGGACAGGTGGCGTACACCACTCCGTCTGCATCCTGCCTGGGATCCATTTGCTATGGAGCCACACTCTTAAGCTCCAGGCCTTCTTGGTCCTGATCCTTGACCGGGTAGAGACATTCCCCGTCTGCAACCTACCTCTCGTCCCAAGGCCGGGGTACGAGGGCTGTGTCTCCGACCTCTGCAGGCCCACACAGGGTCCACTATCAGGGTGGGAGATCACGACTTAAGAACAGTCAAAGACCCCATCCAAAGATGGCTTTCTATTAAATATGAAATCTAAAGTGTAACTAACTTGTAAGTCCTCCACCCTCACCCACTAACTGGTTCCCCTCACTCTTGGTTCCCCAGTCTCCCTGTAACCAGGAGGGCAGCACCTAGTGCATACTAGCTCCCTCTGGTGGATAAATGTGGCGTTGGATGCAAAAGGTTGGGTCACGACTATCACACTGGCCTTACCTTAGAGGAGGAACACCACACTCCATTGAAGAAGTGCAGCATGCCTGTGGCGGTCGAACCCTCAGGGGCGCCACACATACAGTGCTGAAAAGACATGGGAGCAGCATGGGGAAGACCCCTGGAAGCATCTCTGACACCCAGGTCACTGCCTAAAAGTGTGCCCATCAGAAGTGATCCTTGCCGCATCAGAAGATGCAGACTTGCAACTATCCCCATGCAAGTCCTTCTCCCAGAGCAGTGTTCAAATGTACCTACCCCATTCCTTGCAATGCAAGCGCAAGTATGCAGCCTGCCACCCACCCACCCCCAGTCTGCAATAGCATACTACTAGCTTGCTTAGGCATGTAGAGGCAGACGCTGGCCACCATGTCATGGCTGCGTCGGCGGCCTGGTATCCATACTCAGTCCCCAGCCGCAGGGCGGCCGGGTGTCCACACACGGTCCCCAGCTGCCTGGGGGCGGCCGGGTGTCCATAAACAGTCCCCAGCCACCCCTATTTCTCCGCTGAACTTCCCCCACACTTTTCTTAGCCTATGAGAAGAAAAAAGGCCAAATGTTACATGCTGAACAGACCATGGTACCAAGACTTAGTGTCAGGCACCAAGTCCGTAATGCCTACTCAAATAAGTTCATGTAAAAATAAGAGGTCACTTGAGTACTGTGGCAAACAATGAGTACAATTTTATTTAAATACAACATTCCAAATTTGTAAAAGATATATAAAAGTAGAAATAGCAGGGGGGGGTAAGGTGCAAGGTGCCCAAAGCTGGGGAGTACCGTGGGGAAATGGGCAGTTTAGGATAGTCAATTTATCTATATGGTCAATGTAGGTTGCGGTGAGTCATGATTAATACATATAGCATAGAATAGGTAGTGTCCAATGAAAAACAAAATTGATGAAGAATAGCATACAGGGAGACCTAAACGTTATGCACATTCTATATATAGATATCTTAACACAGAGAAAAGGAGGTATTAGTCAGGTCAATAATCCCTATAGCACATCAATAGATGAACTCACCACAAACCGACGATATAGGAGGAGCCCATGACCCCAACGGGGAGTCCCCAGCAGTGCGACGGGTGAGAACGCTCCCCGACGCGCGTTTCGGCGTTCTTTTTCAAGAGGCGCTAATGTGCACACCACCAGGACCTGTAGAAATACCTCCCATTCAAGTCACATGATCCGAAGAGGGGAGGAAGCTGATTGGGCGCGTGTATCCGGAGCCACGCCCCCCCATCGCCCGCGCTGAGGCCGTCAAGTCCCAGGCCCGCGCCCAGGACCGCGCTGCAGACACGCCCCCGGAGGCACGCCAGGGACCTAGAGACAGTCCAATGCGAGCGCAGGGAGGCCAGGCACCGGAGCACACGCGCACCACCCTGACAGCGTAGGAGCTCCCATAGGGGGAAGAAATAGAAGGAGGACAGACATACCTCCTAACAATCCCAACATCATATGGGGATACGTGAGGGACATGTAGTATGTATCAAATCCTAAGCGGGGAAATAAAGAAGCCCACCCTCTCAAATATAAATAAACCTCTTACATCCATAACAAAGTGATTAATGTATATAATTCAAGTACAGACAATTTTAAAGGCATGAATAAAGTTCAAATAATTTTCATCACATGAGAGGAGATGGCAACAGTATCTTCAGGGATTCTTCACTCCAATTGAGGGGAGTCCTTATTGTAAAGATGGTCCATGGGGATGATGCAGAGCTTGACAAGGGAATAAGATTAAGTCTAAGAATATAGGGGAAAAAAATTAAAAGTTAAAACCAAAGAAAGATTAAGAGCAAGCTAAAACCCGGAAGCACAGACTAAGGGATCAAAGAGTCTGAGGGAGAGCACCAGAGAACAAAAGATGTCCGATCACAGAAAAGACGAGAAAGTCAGGCTTTCATTGAGGCCACGCGGGGCCAGGGTGTCAAGAACCGTAATCCACCTGGCCTCTTTTTGTGCAAGACATAGTTTAGAGTTACCCCCCCCCCCGAGAACCAAGACGCACCACATCTATGCCACGCACCATAAGAGTGCGTGGGTCGCAACCATGAACTGTTTTAAAGTGTCGCGGTAGCGTTCTGAGCTCCCGGGGATCTGTAACAGACTTGGCTGCGTCAATGTCCCGTATATGCTCCCGCACTCGAACCCTCATCTCTCTTGTAGTAAGACCTATGTAAATTTTGTTGCAGCCACATGTGGCATAGTACACCACATGTGTTGTGCTGCAAGAGATGTATTTGGAGATTTGGAACATGCGGGAGCTATCAGATGACACAAATGATGAACAACGAAGGACATTAGCGCAAGCCAAGCAATGGCCACATGGAAAGGATCCCACGCTGGGCCCGCGTGACCCAAATGGATTGGGTGCTGGTGGGACATAGTGGCTAGAGGTGATAAAATCACCCAGATTCCTAGCCCGTCTAGCGGTCATAAGTGGGTAATGTCCCACCGCATCCCTCAGGGAGGTCTCCGTGCCGAGAACACTCCAGTGGCGTGAGAGGACCCGCCTCATAGTCCCCCACTCATGATTGTAGGTGGAGATGAAGCGGGTCCTCTCAGGAAAAATAGAGCGGGATGAGCGAGCGGGGCATAAAAGATGACTGCGGGGGGTACCTCGTGCCCTACCATAGCCACGGCCGATGCAGCGGTTACTATAGCCTCTCTGTTTAAAGCGCTCATTCAGATCTGATGCCTGTCTTTCAAAATATGCATCAGTTGAGCAGATACGCTTTGCCCTTAGTAACTGTCGGACCGGGACGGCCCTTATTGTAGATGGAGTGTGTGCCGAAGAGGCATGTACAAGCGAGTTAACCGCTGGGCGCTTCGTGTAGACGTCAGTCTGGATGAAGGATTGTGAGTCCAACTCCAGAGTGACGTCCAGGAAGTCCATGCATCTAGTATGGTGGGCATATGTGAGTTTAATGCCCCACATATTGGAATTAAGTTGTCTCATAAACTCGTCGAGCTCCTCCACCTCACCTCTACAAATAAATAAGACATCATCGATGTACCTGAGCCACGTCACAACCTGGTTAGCACCCTGCACGCCATCATCCCCAAAGATTTCCCTTTCCCATGCACCTAGTAAAAGGTTGGCATAAGAGGGCACGCAGGCCGCACCCATGGCCGTGCCACGCAGCTGCAGGTACACCCAATCTTTAAATAAAAAGAAATTATAAAACAGGACGAAGCGGAGGAGTTCGAGGATGAACTCGCGGGAAGGGCCGTCTAGTTCGGAGGTCCCAAGGAACAATCGAACTGCAGCCAGGCCCAGATCATAGAATCATAGAATCATAGAATGGTAGAGTTGGAAGGGACCTCCTGGGTCATCTGGTCCAACCCCCTGCTCAAAGCAGGATTCACTAGATCATCTCAGACAGATGTCTGTCCAGCCTCTGTTTGAAGACGTCCATTGAAGGGGAACTCACCACCTCTCGTGGCAGCCTGTTCCACTCATTAATCACCCTAACTGTCAAAAAGTTTTTTCTAATATCTAATCTGTGTCTCCTCCCATTTAGTTTCATCCCATTGCTTCTAGTCTTTCCTTGTGCAAATGAGAATAAAGATGATCCTTCTACAATGTGACAGCCCTTGACATATTTGTAGACAGCTATTAAGTCTCCTCTCAGTCTTCTTTTTTGCAAGCTAAACATTCCCAAATCCTGCAACCGTTCCTCATAGGACATGGTTTGCAGACCAGTCACCATTCTGGTCGCTCTTCTCTGAACTTGCTCCAGTTTGTCTATGTCTTTTTTAAAATGTGGTGCCCAAAACTGTACACAGTATTCCAGATGAGGTCTGACCAAAGAGGAGTAAAGACCGATAATGACTTCACGTGATCTAGACTGTATGCTTCTGTTAATACATCCCAGAATTGTATTTGCCTTTTTTGCTGCTGCATCACACTGTTGACTCATGTCCAGTCTATGATCTATTAGTATACCTAAGTCTTTTTCACATGTACTGTTGCTTAGCTCTATTCCTCCCATTCTGTATATGCTTTTTTCATTTTTATTGCCCAGATGTAGTACTTTGCATTTTTCCCTGTTAAAAAACATTCTGTTGGTTGCTGCCCACTGCTCCAGTTTATTTAGGTCTTTTTGAATCCTCTCTCTCTCTTCTCTAGTATTAGCTATCCCTCCTAGCTTTGTGTCATCAGCAAATTTAATCAGTTTACCCTCAATTCCTTCATCTAAATCATTGATAAAGATGTTGAACAATACAGGTCCCAGGACGGAGCCCTGTGGTACCCCACTTGAGACATTCATCCAGCTGGATGTGAAGCCATTTACAACCACCCTTTGAGTCCGATCACTAAGCCAGTTATGAATCCACCTAACAGTTGCCTGGTCCATTGCATACTTGGTCATTTTTTCAATAAGGATGGTGTGAGATACTTTGTCAAATGCTTTGCTGAAGTCAAGATATACTATATCTACAGCATTTCCCTGATCCACCCAGTCAGTGATTCTGTCATAGAAGGAAATTAAGTTAGTCTGACATGACTTGTTAGTTACAAACCCATGCTGACTCTGGTTAATCACTTCATTCTTATCCATGTACTTACATACATGTTGTTTAATAATTTGTTCAAAGATCTTTCCTGGTATAGAAGTCAGACTCACCGGCCTATAGTTCCCTGGGTCCACCTTCTTCCCCTTTTTGAAGATAGGAACAACATTTGCTCTTCTCCAGTCTTCTGGGACTTCTCCTGTTCTCCAAGAATTTTCAAAGATTATGGAGAGTGGTTCTAAAATTTCTTCTACGATCTCCTTCAGTACTCTGGGGTGTAATTCATCTGGACCTGGAGACTTGAACTCATTTATGTTAGCTAAATATTCCCTTACAATCTTTCTGTTTACAGATAACTTGGATTCCTCCATTCCTTTAAAAAGACAGTGAAGATCAGTTGATGTTACATTTTCTTTCTGAGAGAAAACAGATGCAAAATAGGAATTAAAAAGTTCGGCCTTCTCAACATCCTCTCTTACCATTTCTCCATTTTCATCCTGTAAAAATCCTATAGCATCTTTGACTTTTCTTTTACTTTTGACATACCCCCAAAATCCTTTTTTATTGCTTTTGACATCTCTTGCAAGCCTTAATTCATTGTCAGCTTTAGCTAACCTGATACGTGCCCTGCAGGATCTGCAGACTGCATTATAATCTTCTTTAGATATGCCTCCCTCTTTCCATTTAATAAACATTTCTTTCTTTCTTTTTAGCATGTGTTTAAGTTCTGTGTTCATCCATCCTGGTTTCCTTAAATGCTTCCCATTCTTCCTACTTTTCGGGATTGTTAACGATTGTGCTTTGAGAATCTCATTTTTAAAAATTTCCCATCCTTCCTGGACATTTTTGTCCTTAAGGACATCCAGCCATTGGATCCCTCCTATTCTCTTTCTGAGTCTCTTAAAATCTGCCTTTCTAAAATCTAACCTTGAAGTTTGAGTCTTCACATGTCTTCCTCCTCTAGTTATCCAAAATTCTATAATAGCATGATCGCTGCCTCCTAGGGTCCCAGCCACCTTTACCTCCTCAACCATTTCCTCCCTGTTTATAAGGATTAGATCCAAAGTAGCAGATCCCCTTGTTTTCTCCCCTACCTTTTGGAAGATAAAGTTGTCAGCAAGAGAGGATAAGAATTTGCTTGACCTGTTAGTTTTACTTGAGAGAGATTCCGAACAAATGTCTGGATAGTTGAAATCTCCCATGACCACTACGTCATATTTTTTGGAGAACTTGGTCATTTGATACATAAAGAGTTCATCCATATCTTCAGCTTGCCCAGGTGGCCTGTAGTAAATGCCTACAATGGTGTCCTTTCCGTTGTTCTCTCCTTGTATTCTTACCCAAACAGTTTCCACAGAACTCCCAGTCTCTGAAGCTTCAATCTCTGTGCAGATATACGCTTTTCTAACATACAATGCGACACCTCCTCCTCGTTTATCAAGTCTGTTTCTTGCAAATAAGTTGTATCCTTTTAGCCTTTTATTCCAATCATGTGTATCGTCCCACCAAGTTTCAGTGATTCCAATGACATCATATTCCTTTTCCTGCATTAGTAGTTCCAATTCTCCTTGTATGTTGCCCATGCTTTGTGCATTTGTATAAAAACATTTTAGTTTGTGATTGGTTTCTCTTCCTCCCATATTATTATTATTTAAATTGTTTTGTCTTTGTTCTTCCTTTCCACTTCCAGTAGCAGCGATCTCAATAGTATTTGTCAGCTGTATGGCTTTTTCTGGCCTTTTGCTTCCCTTCCCACATTGTTCTAGTTTAAAGCTCTTCTGATGAGTGTAGCAAGGCGACTTCCAAATACATGTTTTCCAGTCTTCGTAAGGTGCACCCCATCTCTAGCAAGTAGTCCATCGTATAGGTAATTCATTCCGTGATCCAGAAATCCAAATCCTTGTTGATGGCACCATCGACGTAGCCAGTTGTTCACCTGTAGAATCTTATTCCACCTCATTGTTCCATGGCCATCCACTGGGAGGATGGATGAGAAGACCACCTGCGCTCCCAATTCTTTCACTTTCTTGCCTAAGTCTTCAAAGTCACTGCAGATGGTTTCCAGGTCCTTTCTTGCGGTGTCATTTGTCCCCACATGTATTAGCAGGAATGGGTAGTGATCTGTAGGTCTGAAGAGTCTTGATATCCTGTCAGACACATCTTTAATTTTTGCTCCTGGAAGACAGCACATTTCTCTTGAGGTTATGTCTGGTCTGCAGATAGCGGCCTCTGTTCCTCTTAACAGGGAATCCCCCATGACCACCACTCTCCGTTTTTTCTTCACAACATTCTTCTTTCTCCATCCAGGAGGATTCTGAGGGCTTACAAGGTTATTCATTGCTGGCAAAGTCTTATTTTGCTGTATTTCTTCATGGTTCTCCTGCGTGAGAGCCTGGTACTGGTTCCTGAGCAGTATGGGTGCTGACTGCCTCTCAATCCTCCTGCTTCGGTGGGTCACATGCTTCCATTCCTCTGTTTCGTCAGGTGCAGTTCGAATTTCTTCTCTTTCTGAATCATGAAGAGATAATTCTGCTCTGTCTAAGAACTCTTCACCTTCCTTAATGATTTTCAAGGTAGTAAACCTCTCTTCTAGATTTCGCAACTTTTCCTCCAACAGGGACACAAGCTTGCATGAGTGATGCAAGTGTATAGGCTCTCTACATCGGCCGTGACCATGATCATACCAGGTTTCTTAGCCTGGCCTGCTTTAGGGCAGCATTGGACGAGCCCACCAGAGAACCAGACTCCTCCAGTGGCCCTGGCTTCTCCATCAGGGGAGTTGAGAGTGCCAAGGTGAGGAGCATGATTATGATAGAAGTTAGCATCTGCTTTGTTTGCTTGGAATGCAAGCGTAAGTGCCTGCCACCCACCCAGCCCCAGGCTGTAATACCATACTTCTAGCTTGCTTGCACTTCAAATTGGGCCTTTTAGGCATGTGGAGGCGGAATCTGGCCACCACATCATGGCTGCGTCGGCGGCCTGGTATCCATACTCAGTCCCCAGCCGCCCGGCGGCCGGGGGTCCACGCTCGGCCCCCAGCCGCCTGGGGGTGGCCGGGTGTCTATAAACGGTCCCCAGCCGCCCCTATTTGAAGGACAGCCTAACCACAAACACGTGGACAAGTGAATGTGGCCAGGGATGGTCCATCTCACGCCTTCACACTGGGTTAATATTGTGGAAGCCGGGACACAGTTGGACACTGGGATGCAACACGTCCTCCAGACATAGAGGATTGCGGGTCCTGGGTCAATCAGGCTTCAACACAAAGTTCAAAAGGTAGACAGCAGCAGTGGTCAGCCTCCTACGCAACAAGTAAATTATTCATGATCATGAGACCATCCATCTCCTTAGCTTTCTGTTCCTTGGAATGCAAGAACATGTATGTAGTAGCGGCTAGGCCTGAGGTGGTCAGCGTTTTGGCGCATATCCTACCTCCTCCGAGGATTGCTGGATGTTTTCCTGCTACTATCCCAGTTCTATGACTCCAGTTAAAACAAAGATTCAGGTGATGAATGATGGATGAGGTGGTGGCAAAGGAGAAAGAGCAGGAGGAACAGGGACCATTCACATCAATATCAGGCCAGCCAACCACACATGTCTTGTAGGATATGTTTCTGTACCAAAAGGAGCAGTTCGGCTACACAGTTATAGGGCATACAGTGAGTGCAATGCCTACCAAAAATTTCGAGGCACTACAATGCCCCTTGGAAGTGACATGGAGGTCAGAGGGCCTTAACTAAACCATTTTTTCCATTTGTAGCAACTGGGTCTCCTGTGCACTGTTGGCCTAAGCAGTGAATGGAAGGCTTTCCAAAAATTATGAGGAACTGCAATTGCCCTTGAAACAGACGTGTATTACAGCATACTAAATACCTTCTACCCATTATTGGGGAGTGGGTCTCCCTTAGTGTTCGCCTATGCATTGAAAAGCAAAAGCTGACTAAAATTAGGAGGAAATGCAATGCCCGTTGGAAGAGTCATGGAGGTTAGAGTTAATTAAAAACAACATTTCAATGCCCCTTGGCAGAGCTGTGGAGTTCAGAATGGTTTAACAAGACGGTTTTAATGCCCCTTGGAGGAGACGTGGAGGTCACAGTAGCTTAACAAGACGGTTTTTATGCCCATTGGAAGAGTGGTGGAGGGCTCAGTGGAATAAAAAGACAATATCAATGCACCTTGGAAGAGACTTGGAGGTCACAGTAGCTTACCAAGACAGATTTAGTGCCCCTTGGAAGAGACGTGGAGGTCACAGTAGCTTAACAAGACGGTTTTAATGCCCCTTGGTAGAGTGGTGGAGGTAGCAGTGGAATAAAAACACAACATCAATGCTCCTTGAAAGAGACGTGGAGGTCACAGTAGCTTAACAAGACGGTTTTAATGCCCCTAGAAAGAGACGTGGAGGTCACAGTAGCTTAACAAGACTGTTTTAATGCCCCTTGGAAGAGTGGTGGAGGTCGCAGTAGCTTAACAAGACGATTTTAATGCCCCTCGGAAGAGACGTGGAGGTCACAGTAGCTTAACAAGACGGTTTTAATGCCCCTTGGAAGAGAAGTGGAGGTCACAGTAGCTTAACAAGACGCTTTTAATGCGCCTCGGAAGAGACGTGAAGGTCACAGGAGCTTAACAAGACGGTTTTAATGCCCATTGGAAGAGTGGTGGAGGGCGCAGTGGAATAAAAAGACAATATCAATGACCCTTGGAAGAGACTTGGAGGTCACAGTAGCTTAACAAGACGGATTTAATGCCCCTTGGAAGAGAAGTGGAGGTCACAGTAGCATAACAAGACGGTTTTAATGCCCCTTGGAAGAGACGTGGAGTTCAGAGTGGTTTAACAAGACGGTTTTAATGCCCATTAGAAGAGTGGTGGAGGTCGCAGTGGAATAAAAAGACAATATAAATGCCCCTTGGAAGAGTGGTGGAGGTCCCAGTGGAATAAAAAGACAATATCAATGCCCCTTGAAAAAGATGAGGAGGTCACAGTAGCTTAACAAGATGTTATAATGCCCCTTGGAAGAGACGTGGAAGTCACAGTAGCTTAACAAGACGGTTTTAATGCCCCTCGGAAGAGACGTGGAGGTCACAGTAGCTTAACAAGACGGTTTTAATGCCCCTTGGTAGAGTGGTGGAGGTCGCAGTGGAATAAAGACACAATATCAATGCTCCTTGAAAGAGACGTGGAGGTCACAGTAGCTTAACAAGACGGTTTTAATGCCCCTTGAAAGAGACGTGGAGGTCACAGTAGCTTAACAAGACTGTTTTAATGCCCCGTGGAAGAGTAGTGGAGGTCGCAGTAGCTTAACAAGACGATTTTAATGCCCCTCGGAAGAGACATGGAGGTCACAATAGCTTAACAAGACGGTTTTAATGCCCCTTGGAAGAGACGTGGAGGTCACAGTAGCTTAACAAGACGCTTTTAATGCCCCTCGGAAGAGACGTGAAGGTCACAGTAGCTTAACAAGACGATTTTAATGCCCCTTGGAAGAGACGTGGAGGTCACAGTAGCTTAAAAAGACGGTTTTAATGCCCCTCGGAAGAGACATGGAGGTCGCAGTAGCTTAACAAGATGGTTTTAATGCCCCTTGGAAGAGTGGTGGAGGTCGCAGTGGAATAAAAAGACAATATCAATGCCCCTTGAAAGAGACGTGGAGGTCACAGTAGCTTAACAAGACGGTTTTAATGCCCCTTGAAAGAGATGTGAAGGTCACAGTAGATTAACAAAACGGTTTTAATGCCCCTTGGAAGAGTGGTGGAGGTCGCAGTTGAATAAAAATGCAATATCAATGCTCCTTGAAAGAGACGTGGAGGTCACAGTAGCTTAATAAAATGGTTTTAATGCCCCTTGAAAGACACGTGGAGGTCACAGTAGCTTAACAATACGGTTTTAACGCCCCTTGGAAGAGTGGTGGAGGTCGCAGTGGAATAGAAAGACAATATCAATGCCCCTTAAAAGAGACGTGGAGGTCACAGTAGCTTAACAAGACGGTTTTAATGCCCCTTGGAAGAGACGGGGAGGTTACAGTAGCTTAACAAGACGCTTTTAATGCCCCTCGGTAGAGACGTGAAGGTCACAGTAGCTTAACAAGACTGTTTTAATGCCCCCTGGAAGAGACGTGGAGGTCACAGTAGCTTAACAAGACGCTTTTAATGCCCCTCGAAAGAGACGTGGAGGTCACAGTAGCTTAACAAGACGGTTTTAATGCCCCTCGGAAGAGACATGGAGGTCGCAGTAGCTTAACAAGACGGTTTTAATGCCCCTTGGAAAAGTGCTGGAGGTCACAGTAGCTTAACAAGATGGTTTTAATGCCCCTTGGAAGAGTTGTGGAGTTCAGAGTGGTTAAACAAGACGGTTTTAATGCCCCTTGGAAGAGTGGTGGAGGTCGCAGTGGAATAAAAAGACAATATAAATACCCCTTGGAAGAGTGGTGGAGGTCCCAGTGGAATAAAAAGGCAATATCAATGCCCCTTAAAGAGACATGGAGGTCACAGTAGCTTAACAAGACTGTTTAATGCCCCTTGGAAGAGACGTGGAGGTCACAGTAGCTTAACAAGACGGTTTTAATGCCCCCTGGAAGAGACGTGGAGGTCACAGTATCTTAACAAGACGGTTTTAATGCCCCTTGGAAGAGTGTTGGAGGCTGCAGTGGAATAAAAAGACAATATCAATGCACCCTGGAAGATACGTGGAGGTCACAGTAGCTTAACAAGACAGTTTTAACGCCCCTTGGAAGAGTGGTGGAGGTCGCAGTGGAATAAAAAGACAATATCAATGCCCCTTAAAAGAGACGTGGAGGTCACAGTAGCTTAACAAGACGGTTTTAATGCCCCTTGAAAGAGACGTGGAGGTCACAGTAGCTTAACAAGACGGTTTTAATGCCCCTTGGAAGAGTGGTGGAGGTCGCAGTGGAATAAAAAGACAGTATAAATGCCCCTTGGAAGAGTGGTGGAGGTCCCAGTGGAATAAAAAGACAATATAAATGCCCCTTGAAGAGACGTGGAGGTAACAGTAGCTCAACAAGACTGTTACAATGCCCCTTGGAAGTGACATGGAGGTCAGAGGGCCTTAACTAAACCATTTTTTCCATTTCTAGCAACTGGGTCTCCTGTGCACTGTTGGCCTAAGCAGTGAATGGAAGGCTTTCCAAAAATTATGAGGAACTGCAATTGCCCTTGAAACAGACGTGTATTACAGCATACTAAATACCTTCTACCCATTATTGGGGAGTGGGTCTCCCTTAGTGTTCGCCTATGCATTGAAAAGCAAAAGCTGACTAAAATTAGGAGGAAATGCAATGCCCGTTGGAAGAGTCATGGAGGTTAGAGTTAATTAAAAACAACATTTCAATGCCCCTTGGCAGAGCTGTGGAGTTCAGAATGGTTTAACAAGACGGTTTTAATGCCCCTTGGAGGAGACGTGGAGGTAACAGTAGCTCAACAAGACTGTTTAATGCCCCTTGGAAGAGACGTGGAGGTCACAGTAGCTTAGCAAGATGGTTTTAATGCCCCTCGGAAGAGACGTGGAAGGCACAGTAGCTTAACAAGACGGTTTTAATGCCCCTTGGAAGAGTGGTGAAGGGCGCAGTGGAATAAAAAGACAATATCAATGCCCCTTGGAAGAGACGTGGAGGTCACAGTAGCTTAACAAGACGGTTTTAATGCCCCCTGGAAGAGACGTGGAGGTCACAGTATCTTAACAAGACGGTTTTAATGCCCCTTGGAAGAGTGGTGTAGGTTGCGGTGGAATAAAAAGACAATATCAGTGCACCCTGGAAGAGACGTGGAGGTCACAGTAGCTTAACAAGACGGTTTTAATGCCCCTTGGAAGAGTGGTGGAGGTCGCAGTGGAATAAAAAGACAATATCAATGCCCCTTAAAAGAGACGTGGAGGTCACAGTAGCTTAACAAGACGGTTTTAATGCCCCTTGAAAGAGACGTGGAGGTCACAGTGGCTTAACAAGACGGTTTTAATGCCCCTTGGAAGAATGGTGGAGGTCGCAGTGGAATAAAAAGACAATATCAATGCCCCTTGAAAGAGACGTGGAGGTCACAGTAGCTTATCAAGACGGTTTTAATGCCCCTTGAGAGAGACTTGGAGGTCACAGTAGCTTAACAAGACGGTTTTAATGCCCCTTGGAAGAGTGATGGAGGTTGTATTGGAATAAAAAGAGAATATCAATGCCCCTTGGAAGAGTGGTGGAGGTCCAGTGAAATAAAAAGAGAATATCAATGCCCCTTGAAAGAGACGTGGAGGTCACAGCAGCTTAATAAGATGGTTCTAATGCCCCTCTGAAGAGACGTGGAAGGCACAGTAGCTTAACAAGACGGTTTTAATGCCCCTTGGAAGAGTGGTGGAGGGCGCAGTGGAATAAAGAGACAATATCAATGTCCCTTGGAAGAGACGTGGAGGTCATAGTAGCTTAACAAGACAGTTTTAATTCCCCCTGGAAGAGACGTGGAGGTCACAGTTTCTTAACAAGACGTTTTTTATGCCCCTTGGAAGAGTGGTGGAGGTTGCAGTCGTATAAAAAGACAATACCAATGCCCCCTGGAAGAGACGTGGAGGTCACAGTAGCTTAACAAGACGGTTTTAATGCCCCTTGGAAGAGTGGTGGAGGTCGCAGTGGGATAAAAAGACAATGTCAATGCCCCTTGAAAGAGACGTGGAGGTCACAGTAGCTTAACAAGACGGATTTAATGCCCCTTGGAAGAGAAGTGGAGGTCACAGTAGCTTAACAAGACGGTTTTAATGCCCCTTGGAAGAGACGTGGAGTTCAGAGTGGTTTAACAAGACGGTTTTAATGCCCATTGGAAGAGTGGTGGAGGTCGCAGTGGAATAAAAAGACAATATAAATGCCCCTTGGAAGAGTGGTGGAGGTCCCAGTGGAATAAAAAGACAATATCAATGCCCCTTGAAAGAGATGAGGAGGTCACAGTAGCTTAACAAGATGGTTTTAATGCCCCTTAGAAGAGACGTGGAAGTCACAGTAGCTTAACAAGACGGTTTTAATGCCCCTCGGAAGAGACGTGGAGGTCACAGTAGCTTAACAAGACGGTTTTAATTAGTGTTGAGCCACCCCCGTAGTGTTCGAGTTCGGTTCGGTTCGTCGAACACCCGTGTGTTCGCCGAACTGTTCGTCGAACTGTTCGTCGAACACCTTCGAACGCCGTTAAAACCAATGGCAGGCAATCAAAAACACATAGAAACACATAGAAAACACCTTCAAAGGTGTCCAAAAGCTGACAAACTGCTCAGAAGACATAACTAACACATGGAAAAGTGACAAGTACATATAGTCATGCGAAAATAAAAGAGGTGGAGGAGTAAAAGGAGGGGGAGACACAGATATAGGCATGTCATGCCCTTCTAAAATCCAAAAAGTGAGAAGCCGACACGGCCAGTCCGCTCCTGCCCGTGCCACCTCCGTGTCGCCGGGTTTGTGCCAGAGCCGCGGTGAACCCTGACGGCCAGCCCCCCTCTCCCAATACTGGTGCCTGTCCGCTGGTGGGTCGAGCGAGCCCCCCTGTGGTGGAGGCAGCTCTAAGCTTTTTAATTTAAATTGTCTCTCTAATTTGAATGAATACACTTTAAATCCATTTACAAGGATCTATTGGAGGGCAAGTCTCATGCCAGCAGCCGCGGTAATTCCAGCTCCAGTAGCGTCCACTAAAGCTGCTGCAGTTAAAAAGCTTTTATAAGGATCGAGCTCGGCTGTCCACCGCAAGGCATCCTACTGCCAGTCCCAGCCCCTATGCCTTGGGGTGCCTCCTGATGCTCTTCACTAAGTATCCCATGGTCCCGAAGCATTTCCTTTGAAAAAATTAAGTGTCTAAACTACAGGTGGTGCAGCTTGCTTAACAGCCGGGATAATCCGCTCACTAGCAGACACTGCTACTAGGCACAAAGTATTTCCTGGGCTAGATGCAGTTAAAAATTTGTAATTAGATACTCTCGTTGGATGCTGAGAAAGCATTCCATAGAGTCTCCTGGCACGCCATATATGATTCTCTTAAAAAGCTTGGGGTAGGGGTCTAGGGGACCCTTTTATAGCCAAAATCACGGCCCTGTATCGCAATACGTCACCTAGGCTGAAGATAAATGGAACTGTAGCACCCTGAGGGCTCGGTTGCTACAGACGTATTGCACCTCACCCAGAGGTGTGATATCTCACTCTCAGGTAAGGATGGAGTGTGGATCAGGACCCGACACCTGCATGCATTACACCACATTGCCGTGGGGCAGGGCGACCAATATGCCCCTGAGATGGGCACGACAGTCCCTGTCCCTGGCTGGAGTGGGGGGAGGGAACACTGAGGAAGGGGAACCCTGTAGTGCAGGAGCAGGGAGGAAGCAGTTCCTGGGTGCATTGAGAAGGGAGTATAAAAGGTGGGCACCATCTTAGTTCAGTGCAGAGAAGTCTGAGCAGAAGTGGCAGGGAGCAGGGGCTCTGCATGAGCTCTGCTCCGGAGGCGGGCCTAGTAACAGAGGCCCAGGCCTGGAAGAGGGAGAAGGAAGGAAGAGGAGCGGAGAAGGCTCCAGGAACGAGGAATGAAGGGATCCCAGGGGTGCGGACGGGCGAGTCGCCACCGCACGCCCAAATCCACCTGCGTGGAGGGGTCAGGCCAAAGGGGGAGACCGGTCCCCGAACTAGTGGAGGCAGGAAACGACCCTCAGCTAGAAACCGGAGGCTCTGACATTTTATGTGGCGCAGCCCCTCGCTACACCCGCTAGGAAGGCACCACATAGGGTCAGGGAAACTGGCGCCAAGTTTACCAAGAGGAGGCCCGAGGCAGCCGGACAGAAGTGTTGGTAAGAAAGGCCAGACAAAGGACACACAAAGGGGGTCCTGTGAAGTGCTCCAAAGTTATCTGGGAGTTGTCTGAGCCCCTCACCTGGTGAGCACAGTACGACGTGGGCAGCCGTTACCTGCAGACGTGGTCTGGATAATAAGAACTGTGAGTAAAGGCCCTGAACTGCATCACTGACTCCGTGTCGTTACTGCTGCTGCCCTGCACCATCACCCCCATCCTCCGCATACACTGCCCTGAGGCTATACTCATCCCGTGGGGAGTTATGCTACGCTCTGCTGCACCCACAACACCAGCCTCAGTGGTCTGCCCTGTAGCGGCGGTTCACTCTGACCGCAATTCACGGGTGGCGTAGTCGGACATTTAAACATGAAAACCACATAAATAGTTCCGCCACTGGTTTGACCGCCCTGAGCCACGGAACTGGGTCGCCGCCACGAAGACTACAACCACCAGCATCCACCAAAAAGGGTCCGGCTCCGGGTGTCCCAAGGCCCAGGGGGTGCATCAGAACATTTTCATCACCTTTCACAATCACCAATGGGACAAGGCAGTGATGTCCTCTGTCCCCTCTCTTATACATCCTAGTGACGGAGCACCTGCTCTCATCAATTCGCCATAACCCCAATATTAGGTGGATTGAGGTGGGAGGCACCGAGTACAAGTGCTCTCTATTTGCTGATGATGTCCTAGTATATATCACTCAATCACATATATCCATCCATGCTGTTATGGCTGAAATAGATCACTTTGTTACATGGTAAAATTTTAAAATCAATGCAGCGAAGTCTGAGGCCCTCGATGTCTCCCTCCCCAAATCCATATAGGATTCCATCCAGTCCAACTTTCCCTTTGCCTGGCCCTCACAGGGTATCAAATACTTAGGAATTCCTATTCATAGAGACCTCTCCCATCTATGTTATCTTAATTTTGGGCCCTTTATTGAACAACTCCATACAGACCACGGTTGGCAAGTTAGAACTGTAAGATTCACTACGTGAACCACTGGTGTTTTGTGGAAAAGCACATGTACACTGCGTTCCAAATTATTATACAAAAAGTGTTTAGGAGTGATAAGAGAAGAATTTGTTTGTTTGTCAGTTAAACTCATTGATGGTGATGTGTGTCAGGGCTCTTTATATCACTGTAAGCAATTGCAGACACCTGTGCTAATTAGTTTGGCAGGTGTGTCCAATGAAAGGCAAGACTACTTAAGAAGGCTCTCTCACATTATTAAGCAGCCTACATTTTCTGCCAAAATGGGAAAGAAAAAGGATGTGTCGGCTGCTGAGAAGCAACAAATTGTGGAGTGTTTAGGTCAAGGCATGACTACAATCAACATTGTGCGATGATCAGGATGAAGTGTCTTGGCAATCAAGAAGTATGTAGCTGATTCACAGTACACACGTGTGCGTGCTGATAAGGGCAAATTGAGGACTCTTTCCTACAGGCAATTACGTCAGGTTGAAAGAGCAGCGGCAAAAAAGCCTTGTCATAGCAGCAGACAAGTTTTTGAAGCTGCTTGTGCCTCCAGCGTCCCCCGAACAACAAGATGCAGGGTCCTTCAGAGGTTTGCAGCTGTGCATACGCCATCCTGTCGACCTCCTCTATCCACTTCACACAAGCAGAAACGGCTCCAGTGGGCCAAACATTACATGAAGACTGATTTCAAAACTGTTTTGTTCACGGATGAGTGCCGTGCAGCGCTCGATGGTCCAGATGGATGGAGTGGAGGATGGCTGGTTGATGGACACCCCACGCAAACACGGCTACAGCGCCAACAAGGAGGAGGTGGAGTAATGTTTTGGGCTGGAATCATGGGGAGAGAGATTGTCGGCCCCTTTAGGATCCCTGAAGGCGCTAAAGATGAACTCCATAATGTATGTGGATTTTCTCAAACAGCACTTCCTGCCATGGTTCAAGAAGAAGAACCGTGTATTTCACAGCAAGATCATTTTTCTGCATGATAATGCACCATCTCATGCTGCACATAAAACATCTGCATCTCTGGCTGATATGGGCATAAAAGGGGACAAACTTATGGTGTGACCCCCATGCTCCCCTGACCTCTACCCCATTCAGAACCTTTGGAGCATCATTAAAAGGAGTGTCTATGATGGCGGGAGGCAGTTCACATCTAAGCAACAGCTCTGGGAGGGTATTCTGTCCTCATGCAAAACAATTGAAGCAGAAACCATCCAAAACCTGACAAATTCAATGGACGAGAGAGTTCAGAAGCTCCTTTCGAACAAGGGGTCCTATGTGAAAATGTAACATCACCTAGAATAAAGTTTTGAGTTGAAAACTGTTTGATTTCAGTTTCTAACAACCTGCTAATGCTTATAATTTCAAAAATGACCATTTTTTTGGTCTTTATTAAAATGAAAAGGTTGATCGAAAAGTTTGGGGGATCTAAGAGTGTGGCAACCCAGTAGTCATGATTACTTCGAATTCTGACAATATGAGGGTCATGCTGCAGGTAGTGCAGCAAGAAGGCACTTATGTGCCTTGCGCATCTCGGAGCCCCAAAATTATTTTCCGGGCTAGATGCAGCTAAAAATTATTTTTAATTTTAAATCTGGTGAAGCTTTAGTATAGATGGCCTAATAGGATCAGTGCTGCACACTGCTACAAAGCCCAAATTATTTTCCAGTCAAGATACAGATAAACATGATTAGTAATTTGAAAGCTTAAAACGGTTGGTAGGGTGATTTTAACCAATCATCAAGCTTTTACTCTCCCCAGGATGACACAGGGGTAGAAAAGTCGTTTCGGATCCATGATTTGTTCATCTTTATGAACGTGAGTCTGTCTACATTATCAGTGGAGAGCCGCGTGCGCTTATCTGTCAGCACACCACCAGCAGCGCTGAACACACGTTCAGACAGAACGCTGGCTGCGGGGCATGACAAGATCTCCAAGGCGTAAGTGGCTAGCTCCGGCCATTTATCCAGATTGGAAGCCCAAAAAGAGCAAGGGTCCAGTGACACAGTCGTGGCTTCAATGTTTACTTGGAGATACTCCTGTACCATCGTCTCTAGGCGTTGACTATGTGTCAGACTTCTTGTCTCCTGTGGCCTTGCAAAGGATGGGCTAAAAAAGTGGTGAAATGATTCCGCAAAATTGATGTTACCAGCAGATACTGTGGTTCTGTTACGGTTTGAGTGCTGAACACTTGACGGTCCCACGGTTGGCAAGTTGGAACTGTGAGATTCACTACGTGCACCACTGGTATTTTGTGGAAAAGCACATGTAAGATTCTGCAACAGTCTCTGCTGATACTCCTGCATGCGTGCATCCCTTTCTATGGCAGGAATAATTTCTGCAAATTTACTTTTGTACCGGGGATCTAACAGTGTGGCAACCCAGTAGTCAGGATTATTTCTAATTCTCACAATTCGAGGGTCATGTTGCAGGTAGTGCAGCAAGAAGGCACTCATGTGTGTTGCGCATCCAGGAGCACCAAGTCCCTGTTGTGTTGGTGGCGAGGTAACAATCATGCTTCCTTCCTCTGTCCTCTCCCCCCAACCTCGCACAACAGAAATGTGATCAAGGTCTCCCTCATCTGATGAGTCTTCCATCAGTTCGTCCTCCACTTCTTCCTGGGCTCCTGCACCTTCCTCACTAGTTTGGCTGCTACCATGCGCCCTGGTAAAACCATCTCCCCCACCCTCACATGCCTGCCGCCTTGGTGCTGCCGACCGTCTGGACCTTGCAGATGTTAGCCCTTCCGCATACAACTCCTCCTCCTCTACTTCCTCCACCTCCTCTTGTGCCACCACCTGACTCCGAATTCTGTTTAACATGTGCTCCAGCATGTAAATCACCGGAATAGTCATGCTGATAATGGCATCGTCAGCACTAAACATCTTCGTCGCCATTTCAAAACTGTGCAGAAGGGTGCATAGGTCCCTGATCTGAGACCACTCCTCCAGCGTGATTTGCCCCACCTCTGAATCTCGTTGGCCCAGGCTATACGTCAGAACGTATTGCACCAGGGCTTGTCGGTGCTGCCACAGTCGCTGCAACATGTGCAGAGTTGAATTCCACCGGGTAGGCACATCGCATTTTAGCCGGTGAAGTGGCAGGCCCAACGACTTCTGTAGAGATGTAAGTCGCTGAGCTGCGGGATGCGAACGGCGGAAGTGAGCACACAGCGACCGTGCCCTCTGCAGAAGGCCATCTAGTCTGGGATAGTGGGCTAAAAATTGCTGGACAACCAGGTTCAACACGTGAGCCATACAAGGCACGTGTGTGACATTGCCCCGGCGAAGGGCCGCACCCAGGTTTGCAGCATTGTCGCACACGGCCTTCCCTGGTTTCAGGTCCAGTGGAGACAACCATTCATGAAATTGGTTCTCCAGAGCTGACCACAACTCCTCAGCTGTGTGACTCACATTTCCCAGACATTTCAATGTAAAAACCGCCTGATGACGTTGAGCCCTACTGCCAGCATAGTAAGGAGGTGTGCAGGATCCCTTCTGCACAGTTAGAAAGCTTGTGGCATGACCAGACAGGCTTTGGGTGCAGGTGGAAGACCGAGAGGAGGTTGAGGAGGCAGAAGCAGTGGAGGAACTTTGACATAAAGAGGATTGACGCACAACTCGTGGGGACGGCAAGACTTGGACAGCAGCCCCTTGTCCTGCTGTCACCATAGTTACCCAGTGCCCAGTCAGCGACATGTAACGCCCCTGTCCATGCCTACTCGTCCAAGTGTCTGTGGTGAAATGCACCCTGTCACACACAGAGTTTCTCAAAGAAGCGGTGATGTTGTGTGCGACATGCTGGTGGAGCGCAGGCACACCTTTCTTTGAGAAGTAGTGCCGACTGGGCATCTGGTACTGGGGCACTGCGACGGACATAAGGTCTCGAAAATCCTCTGTGTCCACCAGGCGGAAAGGCAGCATTTCTGTAGCCAAGAGCTTGCAGATGGTGAAATTCAACCTCTTAGCTTTCTCATGGCTAGGAGGAAATGGTCTTTTACTTGTCCACATCTGAGGGACCGAGGGCTGGCTATTGTGCTTAGACGGGGTTGATAAGGGTGTCCCCGGCAAACTGCCGGTCTGTGAGGAAGATGCAGGCGGACATGTTAGGTTGCCTTGATCCAAAGGTGGTGCTATCGATGTCGGACAGCGCTCAACACCAGCTGGTGTTACCACCTCCAAAGAAAATGATGACCTGCCAATCACGCTGGCTGTTGCGGGTAAAGAGGTGGCAGGTCTGCGCCCCAAAACAGGTGTGACTGCTGTCCCCCCAGTCACAGAGGATGAAGAGGCCGCGGATGCACAAGATATGGCAGACGGTGATTGGCCCGGCCGGCTAGGCCGCATTGTAGCACACTGAGCTTCCCACTGCAACTTATGCTTCATGTCCATGTGCCGGTTCATGCATGAAGTACTCAAACTATGTATTTTTTGGCCTCTACTTAGCTTTTGCTGACAAATGTTACAGATAACACGAGTTGGGTCATCTTTATCGATCTGAAAAAATGCCCAGGCTATGCAAGGCTTAGCACCCATGCGACCTGAAGAGCCACCACGACTTGTGGTGAGAGGCAGAGTTGTGTTTGAGGATGCAGTTGTTGACGTGCTTCCAGTACTACGTCTCTGTCCAGGAAGGCGCAACCTGACCTCGTCGTCACTAGCATCTTCCTCCACCTCCTCTGCTGACCTCATCTCTTGGCTGACTGTGGGTTGACAGTAAGTGGGATCTCCGACCTCATCATCATCACCCTGTGCGTTATCACACCCGTCGTCCTCAGAGCCAACCTGTTCCTGCCCTGACAAAAAACTAAAGTTGTCGCTCCAATCAGGTATTTGAGTCTTATCATCGTCTTCCTCATTGTCTCCACCAACAGGAGTTACAGTTTGGGAATGAGGGTCTACATTATGGTCAGAACCTTCTGCGTCTGGTCCTGGATCCGACTCATAAAGATTCTGGGCATCAGTGCAGATCATTTCCTCGTCTGGATTCACACAAGCGCTGGAGTCGACCTCTGATTCCCAGGCTATAGTATGAGTAAACAGCTCTGCAGACTCAACCATCTGTTCTACCTCATACTCAGACGGGCAGCTGGAGATTTGGGAGCTGTGAGGAAGCAAGTGCGATTTGGGTGACACCTTTGAGGGCTGGAGTATTTGTGATGTTGAAGTTGATGTGGAGGAGAGCCCACTTAAAGGAGCACTTGATATCCGTTGAAGCACCTGCTGTTTTTGTGCCTCATCTGGAATTTGTAGCGATTGGCGTGGCCGTAAGAAAGGGATCTTATCACATTGTCCGCTAAAAGAAGTAGACATTTTAGTTTGGCTGGAAGATGGTCTTTCTTCTGCAGATGTTACTGTTGCTTTAACACCTACCCCACGGACACAACCTTTTTTCCCCTTCCCAACACGCCTATTCCCCTTTCCACCAGCAGCAGGCCTTTTTCCACTCATTTTGGTGGTTAACTAATTCACAACTCTGGAGTTGTTTGCACAAAAAAACAATGAATGGTAACCGAGCAGAGCTGAGTGGCCAAACTGTGGTATTAGGCCAAAACTATTGGCTGGGTTAAATGCAGAAAAAAATTATTTTGAATTTGCAACCTGATGGAGGTCAGTATAGATGGACTAATACAAATAGTCCCACACACTGCTAGAAGCCCAAATATTTTTTCAGAGGTACTGTAGATGCAGATAAAAATTATTTTTAATTTGCAACCTGATGGAGGTCAGTATAGATGGACTAATAGACCAAGTCCCACACACTGCTAGAAGCCCAAATATTTTTTCAGAGCTAGATGCAGAAAAAAATTATTTTTAATTTGCAACCTGATGGAGGTCAGTATAGATGGACTAATAGACCAAGTGCCACACACCGCTAGAAGCCCAACTATTTTTTCAGAGCTAGATGCAGAAAAAAATTATATTCAATTTGCAACCTGATGGAGGTCAGTATAGATGGACTAATAGACCAAGTCCCACACACTGCTAGAAGCCCAAATATTTTTTCAGAGCTAGATGCAGAAAAAAATTATTTTTAATTTGCAACCTGATGGAGGTCAGTATAGATGGACTAATAGACCAAGTCCCACACACTGCTAGAAGCCCAAATATTTTTTCAGAGCTAGATGCAGAAAAAAATTATTTTTAATTTGCAACCTGATGGAGGTCAGTATAGATGGACTAATAGACCAAGTCCCACACACTGCTAGAAGCCCAAATATTTTTTCAGAGCTAGATGCAGAAAAAAATTATTTTTAATTTGCAACCTGATGGAGGTCAGTATAGATGGACTAATAGACCAAGTCCCACACACCGCTAGAAGCCGAAATATTTTTTCAGAGCTAGATGCAGAAAAAAATTATTTTTAATTTGCAACCTGATGGAGGTCAGTATAGATGGACTAATAGACCAAGTCCCACACACTGCTAGAAGCCCAAATATTTTTTCAGAGCTAGATGCAGAAAAAAATTATTTTTAATTTGCAACCTGATGGAGGTCAGTATAGATGGACTAATAGACCAAGTCCCACACACCGCTAGAAGCCCAGCTATTTTTTCAGAGCTAGATGCAGAAAAAAATTATATTCAATTTGCAACCTGCTGGAGGTCAGTATAGAAGGACTAATAGAACAAGTCCCACACACTGCTAGAAGCCCAAATATTTTTTCAGAGCTAAATGAAGAAAAAAATTATTTCTAATTTGCAACCTGATGGAGGTCAGTATAGATGGACTAATAGACCAAGTCCCACACACTGCTAGAAGCCCAAATATTTTTTCAGAGCTAGATGCAGAAAAAAATTATATTCAGTTTGCAACCTGATGGAGGTCAGTATAGATGGACTAATAGAATGATGCTATGCCCAAAAGATTTTACTTCACTAGGTGCAGTAAAAAAATTGGTATTCTATACACAGGTGTTATATCTTGCAACACAGATAGGCTACTCCACTGACTAACACACTCTGCAATAGGCCAAAAAGGATTAGCTTTGCTAGATTCAGCCAAATGCTGTGAAAAAAACTTGCACAGCACTGGCACAGACCTGCCTGGCAAAAACTGATAGGAACTCATGTAACCTAGTCCTGAAAAGGACTCCAATTACAATTAGTCTTTACTCCCACAACCTATCTATTTAAGAGCACAGACCTCCCCGATAAAAGTCGTAGGAAATGCTGTAACCTAGTCCTTAAAAGGACTGCAATCACAACTATTCCCTACTCCCAAGCTATCTGTATATTTGTGCGAAAATTGGCTTGAAATTAACAAGGTATAGCGCACACAGCAACAGCGGTGCCGTCTAACACGCAGCTGCAGCAGTGAGAAAATGGTGGCGACGGGGAAAATGGCTTGGTCTTATAGGGCAAGGACATGTGACATACACTGCCAATGACACATGCCCTTGCTTGTGTGAAAAAAAGCACTTCGCTCCGTGTGTGCGCTGCTGATAGGCTGACAGATTGCACCTCCCCACTGCAAATGCGGGAAAGAGAAAAAAAAATGGAGATCTTCATTGTTCCTGCAGAGATCCATCCCCTGCCCCTCCCCCCACCCCGCTGTACACTCAAACTGTGTATTAACATTAATTTTCATCATTACTGAGAAAAAATCCAGTTATGATTTTGGTGCACGAACAGTTATCGAACATAACCTCGAACAGCCGAATTTTTCTCAAATTGTTCGTGTTCGCCGTCCGGCTCGAACACCGCCCAAAACAGCTCGAATTTGAGATTGGCGAACAGTTCGAGTAGAACAACGCTCATCTCTAGTTTTAATGCCCCTTGGTAGAGTGGTGGAGGTCGCAGTGGAATAAAGACACAATATCAATGCTCCTTGAAAGAGACGTGGAGGTCACAGTAGCTTAACAAGACGGTTTTAATGCCCCTTGGAAGAGACGTGGAGGTCACAGTAGCTTAACAAGACTGTTTTAATGCCCCGTGGAAGAGTGGTGGAGGTCGCAGTAGCTTAACAAGACGATTTTAATGCCCCTCGGAAGAGACATGGAGATCACAGTAGCTTAACAAGACGGTTTTAATGCCCCTTGGAAGAGACGTGGAGGTCACAGTAGCTTAACAAGACGCTTTTAATGCCCCTCGGAAGAGACGTGAAGGTCACAGTAGCTTAACAAGACGGTTTTAATGCCCCTTGGAAGAGACGTGGAGGTCACAGTAGCTTAACAAGACGGTTTTAATGCCCCTCGGAAGAGACATGGAGGTCGCAGTAGCTTAACAAGACGGTTTTAATGCCCCTTGGAAGAGTGGTGGAGGTCGCAGTGGAATAGAAAGACAATATCAATGCCCCTTGAAAGGGACGTGGAGGTCACAGTAGCTTAACAAGACGGGTTTAATGCCCCTTGAAAGAGATGTGGAGGTCACAGTAGATTAACAAAACGGTTTTAATGCCCCTTGGAAGAGTGGTGGAGGTCGCAGTGGAATAAAAATGCAATATCAATGCCCCTTGAAAGAGACGTGGAGGTCACAGTAGCTTAATAAAATGGTTTTAATGCCCCTTGAAAGACACGTGGAGGTCACAGTAGCTTAACAATACGGTTTTAACGCCCATTGGAAGAGTGGTGGAGGTCGCAGTGGAATAGAAAGACAATATCAATGCCCCTTAAAAGAGACGTGGAGGTCACAGTAGCTTAACAAGACGGTTTTAATGCCCCTCGAAAGAGACGCGGAGGTCACAGTAGCTTAACAAGACGTTTTTAATGCCCATTGGAAAAGTGGTGGAGGTCACAGTAGCTTAACAGGACGGTTTTAATGCCCCTTGGAAGAGACGGGGAGGTTACAGTAGCTTAACAAGACGCTTTTAATGCCCCTCGGTAGAGACGTGAAGGTCACAGTAGCTTAACAAGACGGTTTTAATGCCCCCTGGAAGAGACGTGGAGGTCACAGTAGCTTAACAAGACGCTTTTAATGCCCCTCGAAAGACACGTGGAGGTCACAGTAGCTTAACAAGACGGTTTTAATGCCCCTCGGAAGAGACATGGAGGTCGCAGTAGCTTAACAAGACGGTTTTAATGCCCCTTGGAAAAGTGCTGGAAGTCACAGTAGCTTAACAAGATGGTTTTAATGCCCCTTGGAAGAGTTGTGGAGTTCAGAGTGGTTAAACAAGACGGTTTTAATGCCCCTTGGAAGAGTTGTGGAGTTCAGAGTGGTTAAACAAGACGGTTTTAATGCCCCTTGGAAGAGTGGTGGAGGTCGCAGTGGAATAAAAAGACAATATAAATACCCTTTGGAAGAGTGGTGGAGGTCCCAGTGGAATAAAAAGACAATATCAATGCCACTTGAAGAGACGTGGAGGTCACAGTAGCTTAACAAGACTGTTTAATGCCCCTTGGAAGAGACGCGGAGGTCACAGTAGCTTAACAAGGTGGTTTTAATGCCCCTCGGAAGAGACGTGGAAGGCACAGTAACTAAACAAGACGGTTTTAATGCCCCTTGGAAGAGTGGTGGAGGGTGCAGTGGAATAAAAAGACAATATCAATGCCCCTTGGAAGAGACATGGAGGTCACAGTAGCTTAGCAAGACGGTTTTAATGCCCCCTGGAAGAGACTTGGAGGTCACAGTATCTTAACAATACGGTTTTAATGCCCCTTGAAAGAGTGGTGGAGGTTTACGGTGGAATAAAAAGACAATATCAATGCACCCTGGAAGAGACGTGGAGGTCACAGTAGCTTAACAAGACGGTTTTAATGCCCCTTGGAAGAGTGGTGGAGGTCGCAGTGGAATAAAAATACAATATCAATGCCCCTTAAAAGAGACGTGGAGGTCACAGTAGCTTAACAAGACGGTTTTAATGCCCCTTGAAAGAGACGTGGAGGTCACAGTGGCTTAACAAGACGGTTTTAATGCCCCTTGGAAGAATGGTGGATGTCGCAGTGGAATAAAAAGACAATATCAATGCCCCTTGAAAGAGACGTGGAGGTCACAGTAGCTTAACAAGACGGTTTTAATGCCCCTTGAGAGAGACTTGGAGGTCACAGTAGCTTAACAAGACGGTTTTAATGCCCCTTGGAAGAGTGATGGAGGTTGCATTGGAATAAAAAGACAATATCAATGCCCCTTGGAAGAGTGGTGGAGGTCCCAGTGGAATAAAAAGACAATATCAATGCCCCTTGAAAGAGACGTGGAGGTCACAGTAGATTAACAAGACGGTATTAATGCCCCTTGGAAGAGACGTGAAGGTCACAGCAGCTTAATAAGATGGTTCTAATGCCCCTCGGAAGAGACGTGGAAGGCACAGTAGCTTAACAAGACGGTTTTAATGACCCTTGGAAGAGTGGTGGAGGGCGCAGTGGAATAAAGAGACAATATCAATGTCCCTTGGAAGAGACGTGGAGGTCATAGTAGCTTAACAAGACGGTTTTAATGCCACCTGGAAGAGACGTGGAGGTCACAGTTTCTTAACAAGACGTTTTATATGCCCCTTGGAAGAGTGGTGGAGGTTGCAGTGGTATAAAAAGACAATAACAATGCCCCCTGGAAGAGACGTGGAGGTCACAGTAGCTTAACAAGACGGTTTTAATGCCCCTTGGAAGAGTGGTGGAGGTCGCAGTGGAATAAAAAGACAATATCAATGCAACTTGAAAGAGACGTTGAGGTCACAGTAGCTTAACAAAATGGTTTTAATGCCCCTTGAAAGAGACGTGGAGGTCACAGTAGCTTAACAAGACGGTTTTAATGCCCCTTGGAAGAGTGGTGGAGGTCGCAGTGGAATAAAAAAACAATATCAATGCCGCTTAAAAGAGACGTGGAGGTCACAGTAGCTTAACAAGACTGTTTTCATGCCCCTTGGAAGAGTGGTGGAGGTCGCAGTAGCTTAACAAGACGATTTTAATGCCCCTCGGAAGAGACGTGGAGGTCACAGTAGCTTAACAAGACGGTTTTAATGCCCCTTGGAAGAGACGTGGAGGTCACAGTAGCTTAACAAGACGGTTTTAATGCCCCTTGGAAATGTGGTGGAGGTCACAGTAGCATAACAAGATGGTTTTAATGCCCCTCGGAAGAGACGTGGAAGGCACAGTAGCTTAACAAGACGGTTTTAATGCCCCTTGGAAGAGTGGTGGAGGACGCAGAGGAATAAAAAGACAATATCAATGCCCCTTGGAAGAGACGTGGAGGTCACAGTAGCTTAACAAGAGACAGTTTTAATGCCCCCTGGAAGAGACGTGGAGGTCACAGTATCTTAACAAGACGGTTTTAATGCCCCTTGGAAGAGTGGTGGAGGTTGCAGTGGAATAAAAAGACAATATCAATGCCCCCTGGAAGAGACGTGGAGGTCTCAGTAGCTTAACAAGACGGTTTTAATGCCCCTTGGAAGTGTGGTGCAGGTCGCAGTGGAATAAAAAGACAATATCAATGCCCCTTGAAAGAGACGTGGAGGTCACAACAGCTTAACCAAATGGTTTTAATGACTCTTGAAAGAGACGTGGAGGTCACAGTAGCTTAACAAGACGGTTTTAATGCCCCTTGGAAGAATGGTGGAGGTCGCAGTGGAATAAAAAACAATATAAATGCCCCTTAAAAGAGACGTGGAGGTCACAGTAGCTTAACAAGACTGTTTTAATGCCCCTTGGAAGAGTGGTGGAGGTCGCAGTAGCTTAACAAGACGATTTTAATACCCCTCGGAAGAGACGTGGAGGTCACAGTAGCTTAACAAGACGGTTTTAATGCCCCTTGGAGGAGACGTGGAGGTCACAGTACCTTAACAAGACGTTTTAATGCCCCTTGGAAGAGTGGTGGAGGTCGCAGTGGAATAAAAAGACAATATTAATGACCCTTGAAAGAGACGTGGAGGTCACAGTAGCTTAATAAGACGGTTTTAATGCCCCTTGAAAGAGACGTGGAGGTCACAGAAGATTAACAAAACGGTTTTAATGCACCTTGGAAGAGTGGTGGAGGTCGCAGTAGAATAAAAAGACAATATCAATGTCCCTTGAAAGAGACGTGGAGGTCACAGTAGCTTAACAAAACAGTTTTAATGCCCCTTGAAAGAGACGTGGAGGTCACAGTAGCTTAACAAGACGGTTTTAATGCCCCTTGGAAGAGACGTGAAGGTCACAGTAGCTTAACAAGACGGTTTTAATGCCCTTTGGAAGAGACGTGGAGGTCACAGTAGCTTAACAAGACGGTTTTAATGCCCCTCGGAAGAGACATGGAGGTCGCAGTAGCTTAACACGACGGTTTTAATGCCCCTTGGAAAAGTGGTGGAGGTCACAGTAGCTTAACAAGACGGTTTTAATGCCCCTTGGAAAAGTGTTGGAGGTCACAGTAGCTTAACAAGATGGTTTTAATGCCCCGTGGAAGAGTTGTGGAGTTGAGAGTGGTTTAACAAGACGGTGTTAATGCCCCTTGGAAGAGTGGTGGAGGTTGCAGTGGAATAAAAAGACAATATAAATGCCCCTTGGAAGAGTGGTGGAGTTCGCAGTGGAATAAAAAGACAATATCAATGCCCCTTGAAAGAGACGTGGAGGTCACAGTAGCTTAACAAGACAGTTTTAATGCCCCTCGGAAGAGACGTGGAGGTCACAGTAGCTTAACAAGATGGTTTTAATGCCCCTCGGAAGAGACGTGGAAGGAACAGTAGCTTAATAAGATGGTTTTAATGCCCCTTGGAAGAGTGGTGGAGGGCGCAGTGGAATAAAAAGACAATATCAATGCCCCTTGGAAGAGACGTGGAGGTCACAGTAGCTTAACAAGACAGTTTTAATGCCCCCTGAAAGAGACGTGGAGGTCACAGTAGCTTAACAAGACGGTTTTAATGCCCCTTGGAAGAGTGGTGGAGGTCGCAGTGGAATAAAAAGACAATATCAATGACCCTTGAAAGAGACGTGGAGGTCACAGTAGCTTAACAAAACGGTTTTAATGCCCTTTGAAAGAGACGTGGAGGTCACAGTAGCTTAACAAGAGGGCTTTAATGCCCCTTGGAAGAGACGTGAAGGTCACAGTAGCTTAACAAGATGGTTTTAATGCCCCTTGGAAGAGACGTGGAGGTCACAGTAGCTTAACAAGACGGTTTTAGTGCCCCTCGGAAGAGACATGTTGGTCGCAGTAGCTTAACAAGACGGTTTTAATGCCACTTGGAAAAGTGGTGGAGGTCACAGTAGCTTAACAAGACGGTTTTAATGCCCCTTGGAAAAGTGGTGGAGGTCACAGTAGCTTAACAAGATGGTTTTAATGCCCCGTGGAAGAGTTGTGGAGTTCAGAGTGGTTTAACAAGACGGTTTTAATGCCCCTTGGAAGAGTGGTGGAGGTCGCAGTGGAATAAAAAGACAATATAAATGCCCCTTGGAAGAGTGGTGGAGGTCGCAGTGGAATAAAAAGACAATATCAATGCCCCTTGGAAGAGACGTGGAGGTCACAGTAGCTTAACAAGATGGTTTTAATGCCCCTCGGAAGAGATGTGGAAGGCACAGTAGCTTAACAAGATGGTTTTAATGCCCCTTTGAAGAGTGGTGGCGGGCGCAGTGAAATAAAAAGACAATATCAATGCCCCTTGGAAGAGACGTGGAGGTCACAGTAGCTTAACAAGACGGTTTGAATGTCCCCTGGAAGAGACGTGGAGGTCACAGTAGCTTAACAAGACGGTTTTAATGCCCCTTGGAAGAGTGGTGGAGGTCGCAGTGGAATAAAAAGACAATATCAATGCCCCTTAAAAGAGACGTGGAGGTCACAGTAGCTTAACAAGATGGTTTTAATGCCCCTTGAAAGAGACATGGAGATCACAGTGGCTTAACAAGACGGTTTTAATGCTCTCTGGAAGAGTGGTGAAGGACGCAGTGGAATAAAAAGACAATATTAATGCCCCTTAAAAGAGACGTGGAGGTCACAGTAGTTTAAGAAGATGGTTTTAATGCCCCTTGAAAGAGACTTGGAGGTCACAGTAGCTTAACAAGACGGTTTTAATGCCCCTTGGAAGAATGATGGAGGTTGCATTGGAATAAAAAGACAATATCAATGCCCCTTGGAAGAGTGGTGGAGGTCCCAGTGGAATAAAAAGACAATATCAATGCCCCTTGAAAGAGACGTGGAGGTCACAGTAGCTAAACAAGACGGTTTTAATGCACCTTGGAAGAGACGTGGAGGTCACAGTAGCTTAACAAGACGGTTTTAATGCCCCTTGGAAGAGTGGTGGAGGTTGCGGTGGAATAAAAAGACAATATCAATGCACCCTGGAAGAGACGTGGAGGTCACAGTAGCTTAACAAGACGGTTTTAATGCCCCTTGGAAGAGTGGTGGAGGTCGCAGTGGAATAAAAAGACAATATCAATGCCCCTTAAAAGAGACGTGGAGGTCACAGTAGCTTAACAAGACGGTTTTAATGCCCCTTGAAAGAGACGTGGAGGTCACAGTGGCTTAACAAGACGGTTTTAATGCCCCTTGGAAGAATGGTGGAGGTCGCAGTGGAATAAAAAGACAATATCAATGCCCCTTGAAAGAGACGTGGAGGTCACAGTAGCTTAACAAGACAGTTTTAATGCCCCTCGGAAGAGACGTGGAGGTCACAGTAGCTTAACAAGATGGTTTTAATGCCCCTCGGAAGAAACGTGGAAGGCACAGTAGCTTAATAAGATGGTTTTAATGCCCCTCGGAAGAGACGTGGAAGGCACAGTAGCTTAATAAGATGGTTTTAATGCCCTTTGGAAGAGTGGTGGAGGGCGCAGTGGAATAAAAGACAATATCAATGCCCCTTGGAAGAGACGTGGAGGTCACAGTAGCTTAACAAGACAGTTTTAATGCCCCCTGGAAGAGACGTGGAGGTCACAGTAGCTTAACAAGATGGTTTTAATGCCCCTTGGAAGAGTGGTGGAGGTCGCAGTGGAATAAAATGACAATATCAATGACCCTTGAAAGAGACGTGGAGGTCACAGTAGCTTAACGAAACGGTTTTAATGCCCTTTGAAAGAGACGTGGAGGTCACAGTAGCTTAACAAGATGGTTTTAATGCCCCTTGGAAGAGACGTGAAGGTCACAGTAGCTTAACAAGATGGTTTTAATGCCCCTTGGAAGAGACGTGGAGGTCACAGTAGCTTAACAAGACGGTTTTAGTGCCCCTCGGAAGAGACATGGTGGTCGCAGTAGCTTAACAAGACGGTTTTAATGCCACTTGGAAAAGTGGTGGAGGTCACAGTAGCTTAACAAGACAGTTTTAATGCCCCTTGGAAAAGTGGTGGAGGTCACAGTAGCTTAACAAGATGGTTTTAATGCCCCGTGGAAGAGTTGTGGAGTTCAGAGTGGTTTAACAAGACGGTTTTAATGCCCCTTGGAAGAGTGGTGGAGGTCGCAGTGGAATAAAAAGACAATATAAATGCCCCTTGGAAGAGTGGTGGAGGTCGCAGTGGAATAAAAAGACAATATCAATGCCCCTTGGAAGAGACGTGGAGGTCACAGTAGCTTAACAAGATGGTTTTAATGCCCCTCGGAAGAGATGTGGAAGGCACAGTAGCTTAACAAGACGGTTTTAATGCCCCTTTGAATAGTGGTGGCGGGCGCAGTGAAATAAAAAGACAATATCAATGCCCCTTGGAAGAGACGTGGAGGTCACAGTAGCTTAACAAGACGGTTTTAATGTCCCCTGGAAGAGACGTGGAGGTCACAGTAGCTTAACAAGACGGTTTTAATGCCCCTTGGAAGAGTGGTGGAGGTCGCAGTGGAATAAAAAGACAATATCAATGCCCCTTAAAAGAGACGTGGAGGTCACAGTAGCTTAACAAGATGGTTTTAATGCCCCTTGAAAGAGACATGGAGATCACAGTGGCTTAACAAGACGGTTTTAATGGTCTCTGGAAGAGTGGTGGAGGACGCAGTGGAATAAAAAGACAATATTAATGCCCCTTAAAAGAGACGTGGAGGTCACAGTAGTTTAAGAAGATGGTTTTAATGCCCCTTGAAAGAGACTTGGAGGTCACAGTAGCTTAACAAGACGGTTTTAATGCCCCTTGGAAGAATGATGGAGGTTGCATTGGAATAAAAAGACAATATCAATGCCCCTTGGAAGAGTGGTGGAGGTCCCAGTGGAATAAAAAGACAATATCAATGCCCCTTGAAAGAGACGTGGAGGTCACAGTAGCTAAACAAGACGGTTTTAATGCCCCTTGGAAGAGACATGGAGGTCACAGTAGCTTAACAAGACGGTTTTAATGCCCCTTGGAAGAGTGGTGGAGGTTGCGGTGGAATAAAAAGACAATATCAATGCACCCTGGAAGAGACGTGGAGGTCACAGTAGCTTAACAAGACAGTTTTAATGCCCCTTGGAAGAGTGGTGGAGGTCGCAGTGGAATAAAAAGACAATATCAATGCCCCTTAAAAGAGACGTGGAGGTCACAGTAGCTTAACAAGATGGTTTTAATGCCCCTTGAAAGAGACGTGGAGGTCACAGTGGCTTAACAAGACGGTTTTAATGCCCCTTGGAAGAATGGTGGAGGTCGCAGTGGAATAAAAAGACAATATCAATGCCCCTTGAAAGAGACGTGGAGGTCACAGTAGCTTAACAAGACGGTTTTAATGCCCCTTGAGAGAGACATGGAGGTCACAGTAGCTTAACAAGACGGTTTTAATGCCCCTTGGAAGAGTGATGGAGGTTGCATTGGAATAAAAAGACAATATCAATGCCCCTTGGAAGAGTGGTGGAGGTCCCAGTGAAATAAAAAGACAATATCAATGCCCCTTGAAAGAGACGTGGAGGTCACAGTAGATTAACAAGACGGTATTAATGCCCCTTGGAAGAGACGTGAAGGTCACAGCAGCTTAATAAGATGGTTCTAATGCCCCTCGGAAGAGACGTGGAAGGAACAGTAGCTTAACAAGACGGTTTTAATGCCCCTTGGAAGAGTGGTGGAGGGCGCAGTGGAATAAAGAGACATTATCAATGTCCCTTGGAAGAGACGTGGAGGTCATAGTAGCTTAACAAGACGGTTTTAATGCCCCCTGGAAGAGACGTGGAGGTCACAGTTTCTTAACAAGATGTTTTTTATGCCCCTTGGAAGAGTGGTGGAGGTTGCTGTGGTATAAAAAGACAATAACAATGCCCCCTGGAAGAGACGTGGAGGTCACAGTAGCTTAACAAGATGGTTTTAATGCCCCTTGGAAGAGTGGTGGAGGTCGCAGTGGGATAAAAAGACAATGTCAATGCCCCTTGAAAGAGACGTGGAGGTCACAGTAGCTTAACAAGACGGATTTAATGCCCCTTGGAAGAGAAGTGGAGGTCACAGTAGTTTAACAAGACGGTTTTAATGCCCCTTGGAAGAGACGTGGAGTTCAAAGTGGTTTAACAAGACGGTTTTAATGCCCATTGGAAGAGTGGTGGAGGTCGCAGTGGAATAAAAAGACCATATAAATGCCCCTTGGAAGAGTGGTGGAGGTCCCAGTGGAATAAAAAGACAATATCAATGCCCCTTGAAAGAGATGAGGAGGTCACAGTAGCTTAACAAGATGGTTTTAATGCCCCTTAGAAGAGACGTTGAAGTCACAGTAGCTTAACAAGACGGTTTTAATGCCCCTCGGAAGAGACGTGGAGGTCACAGTAGCTTAACAAGACGGTTTTAATGCCCCTTGGTAGAGTGGTGGAGGTCGCAGTGGAATAAAGACACAATATCAATGCTCCTTGAAAGAGACGTGGAGGTCACAGTAGCTTAACAAGACGGTTTTAATGCCCCTTGAAAGAGACGTGGAGGTCACAGTAGCTTAACAAGACTGTTTTAATGCCCCGTGGAAGAGTGGTGGAGGTCGCAGTAGCTTAACAAGACGATTTTAATGCCCCTCGGAAGAGACATGGAGGTCACAGTAGCTTAACAAGACGGTTTTAATGCCCCTTGGAAGAGACGTGGAGGTCACAGTAGCTTAACAAGACGCTTTTAATGCCCCTCGGAAGAGATGTGGAGGTCACAGTAGCTTAACAAGACGGTTTTAATGCCCCTCGGAAGAGACATTGAGGTCGCAGTAGCTTAACAAGACGGTTTTAATGCCCCTTGGAAGAGTGGTGGAGGTCGCAGTGGAATAAAAAGACAATATCAATGCCCCTTGAAAGAGACGTGGAGGTCACAGTAGCTTAACAAGACGGTTTTAATGCCCCTTGAAAGAGATGTGGAGGTCACAGTAGATTAACAAAACGGTTTTAATGCCCCTTGGAAGAGTGGTGGAGGTCGCAGTGGAATAAAAATGCAATATCAATGCCCCTTGAAAGAGACGTGGAGGTCACAGTAGCTTAATAAAATGGTTTTAATGCCCCTTGAAAGACACGTGGAGGTCACAGTAGCTTAACAATACGGTTTTAACGCCCCTTGGAAGAGTGGTGGAGGTCGCAGTGGAATAGAAAGACAATATCAATGCCCCTTAAAAGAGACGTGGAGGTCACAGTAGCTTAACAAGACGGTTTTAATGCCCCTCGAAAGAGACGCGGAGGTCACAGTAGCTTAACAAGACGTTTTTAATGCCCATTGTAAAAGTGGTGGAGGTCACAGTAGCTTAACAGGACGGTTTTAATGCCCCTTGGAAGAGACGGGGATGTTACAGTAGCTTAACAAGACGCTTTTAATGCCCCTCGGTAGAGACGTGAAGGTCACAGTAGCTTAACAAGACGGTTTTAATGCCCCCTGGAAGAGACGTGGAGGTCACAGTAGCTTAACAAGACGCTTTTAATGCCCCTCGAAAGAGACGTGGAGGTCACAGTAGCTTAACAAGACGGTTTTAATGCCCCTCGGAAGAGACATGGAGGTCGCAGTAGCTTAACAAGACGGTTTTAATGCCCCTTGGAAAAGTGCTGGAGGTCACAGTAGCTTAACAAGATGGTTTTAATGCCCCTTGGAAGAGTTGTGGAGTTCAGAGTGGTTAAACAAGACGGTTTTAATGCCCCTTGGAAGAGTGGTGGAGGTCGCAGTGGAATAAAAAGACAATATAAATACCCCTTGGAAGAGTGGTGGAGGTCCCAGTGGAATAAAAAGACAATATCAATGCCCCTTGAAGAGACGTGGAGGTCACAGTAGCTTAACAAGACTGTTTAATGCCCCTTGGAAGAGACGTGGAGGTCACAGTAGCTTAACAAGATGGTTTTAATGCGTCTCGGAAGAGACGTGGAAGGCACAGTAACTAAACAAGACGGTTTTAATGCCCCTTGGAAGAGTGGTGGAGGGCGCAGTGGAATAAAAAGACAATATAAATGCCCCTTGGAAGAGACGTGGAGGTCACAGTAGATTAACAAGACGGTTTTAATGCCCCCTGGAAGAGACGTGGAGGTCACAGTAGCTTAACAAGACAGTTTTAATGCCCCTTGGAAAAGTGGTGGAGGTCGCAGTGGAATAAAAAGACAATATCAATGCCCCTTGAAAGAGAAGTGGAGGTCACAGTAGCTTAACAAGACGGTTTTAATGCCCCTTGAGAGAGACTTGGAGGTCACAGTAGCTTAACAAGACGGTTTTAATGCCCCTTGGAAGAGTGATGGAGGTTGCATTGGAATAAAAAGACAATATCAATGCCCCTTGGAAGAGTGGTGGAGGTCCCAGTGGAATAAAAAGACAATATCAATGCCCCTTGAAAGAGACGTGGAGGTCACAGTAGATTAACAAGACGGTATTAATGCCCCTTGGAAGAGATGTGAAGGTCACAGCAGCTTAATAAGATGGTTCTAATGCCCCTCGGAAGAGACGTGGAAGGCACAGTAGCTTAACAAGACGGTTTTAATGCCCCTTGGAAGAGTGGTGGAGGGCGCAGTGGAATAAAGAGACAATATCAATGTCCCTTGGAAGAGACGTGGAGGTCATAGTAGCTTAACAAGACGGTTTTAATGCCCCCTGGAAGAGACGTGGAGGTCACAGTTTCTTAACAAGACGTTTTATATGCCCCTTGGAAGAGTGGTGGAGGTTGCATTGGTATAAAAAGACAATAACAATGCCCCCTGGAAGAGACGTGGAGGTCACAGTAGCTTAACAAGATGGTTTTAATGCCCCATGGAAGAGTGGTGGAGGTCGCAATGGGATAAAAAGACAATGTCAATGCCCCTTGAAAGAGACGTGGAGGTCACAGTAGCTTAACAAGATGGTTTTAATGCCCCTTGAAAGAGACGTGGAGGTCACAGTAGATTAACAATACGGTTTTAATGCCCCTTGGCAGAGTGGTGGAGGTCGCAGTGGAATAAAAAGACAATATCAATGCAACTTGAAAGAGACGTTGAGGTCACAGTAGCTTAACAAAATGGTTTTAATGCCCCTTGAAAGAGACGTGGAGGTCACAGTAGCTTAACAAGACGGTTTTAGTGCCCCTTGGAAGAGTGGTGGAGGTCGCAGTGGAATAAAGAAACAAATCAATGCCGCTTAAAAGAGACGTGGAGGTCACAGTAGCTTAACAAGACTGTTTTCATGCCCCTTGGAAGAGTGGTGGAGGTCGCATTAGCTTAACAAGACGATTTTAATGCCCCTTAGAAGAGACGTGGAGGTCACAGTAGCTTAACAAGACGGTTTTAATGCCCCTTGGAAGAGACGTGGAGGTCACAGTAGCTTAACAAGACGGTTTTAATGCCCCTTGGAAATGTGGTGGAGGTCACAGTAGCATAACAAGATGGTTTTAATGCCCCTCGGAAGAGACGTGGAAGGCACAGTAGCTTAACAAGACGGTTTTAATGCCCCTTGGAAGAGTGGTGGAGGGCGCAGTGGAATAAAAAGACAATATCAATGCCCCTTGGAAGAGACGTGGAGGTCACAGTAGCTTAACAAGACAGTTTTAATGCCCCCTGGAAGAGACGTGGAGGTCACAGTATCTTAACAAGACGGTTTTAATGCCCCTTGGAAGAGTGGTGGAGGTTGCAGTGGAATAAAAAGACAATATCAATGCCCCCTGGAAGAGACGTGGAGGTCACAGTAGCTTAACAAGACGGTTTTAATGCCCCTTGGAAGAGTGGTGGAGGTCGCAGTGGAATAAAAAGACAATATCAATGCCCCTTGAAAGAGACGTGGAGGTCACAACAGCTTAACAAAATGGTTTTAATGACCCTTGAAAGAGACGTGGAGGTCACAGTAGCTTAACAAGACGGTTTTAATGCCCCTTGGAAGAATGGTGGAGGTCGGAGTAGAATAAAAAACAATATAAATGCCCCTTAAAAGAGACGTGGAGGTCACAGTAGCTTAACAAGACTGTAATAATGCCCCTTGGAAGAGTGGTGGAGGTCGCAGTAGCTTAACAAGACGATTTTAATGCCCCTCGGAAGAGACGTGGAGGTCACAGTAGCTTAACAAGACGGTTTTAATGCCCCTTGGAAGAGATGTGGAGGTCACAGTACCTTAACAAGACGTTTTAATGCCCCTTGGAAAAGTGGTGGAGGTCGCAGTGGAATAAAAAGACAATATTAATGACCCTTGAAAGAGACGTGGAGGTCACAGTAGCTTAACAAGACGGTTTTAATGCCCCTTGAAAGAGACGTGGAGGTCACAGTAGATTAACAAAACGGTTTTAATGCACCTTGGAAGAGTGGTGGAGGTCGCAGTAGAATAAAAATACAATATCAATGCCCCTTGAAAGAGACGTGGAGGTCACAGTAGCTTAACAAAACGGTTTTAATGCCCCTTGAAAGAGACGTGGAGGTCACAGTAGCTTAACAAGACGGTTTTAATGCCCCTTGGAAGAGACGTGGAGGTCACAGTAGCTTAACAAGACGGTTTTAATGCCCCTCGGAAGAGACATGGAGGTCGCAGTAGCTTAACACTACGGTTTTAATGCCCCTTGGAAAAGTGGTGGAGGTCACAGTAGCTTAACAAGACGGTTTTAATGCCCCTTGGAAAAGTGGTGGAGGTCACAGTAGCTTAACAAGATGGTTTTAATGCCCCGTGGAAGAGTTTTGGAGTTCAGAGTGGTTTAACAAGACGGTTTTAATGCCCCTTGGAAGAGTGGTGGAGGTTGCTGTGGAATAAAAAGACAATATAAATGCCCCTTGGAAGAGTGGTGGAGGTCGCATTGGAATAAAAAGACAATATCAATGCCCCTTGAAAGAGACGTGGAGGTCACAGTAGCTTAACAAGACAGCTTTAATGCCCCTCGGAAGAGACGTGGAGGTCACAGTAGCTTAACAAGATGGTTTTAATGCACCTCGGAAGAGACGTGGAAGGCACAGTAGCTTAATAAGACGGTTTTAATGCCCCTTGGAAGAGTGGTGGAGGGCGCAGTGGAATAAAAAGACAATATCAATGCCCCTTGGAAGAGACGTGGAGGTCACAGTAGCTTAACAAGACAGTTTTAATGCCCCCTGGAAGAGACGTGGAGGTCACAGTAGCTTAACAAGACGGTTTTAATGCCCCTTGGAAGAGTGGTGGAGGTCGCAGTGGAATAAAAAGACAATATCAATGACCCTTGAAAGAGACGTGGAGGTCACAGTAGCTTAACAAAACGGTTTTAATTCCCTTTGAAAGAGACGTGGAGGTCACAGTAGCTTAACAAGACGGTTTTAATGCCCCTTGGAAGAGACGTGAAGGTCACAGTAACTTAACAAGATGGTTTTAATGCCCCTTGGAAGAGACGTGGAGGTCACAGTAGCTTAACAAGACGGTTTTAGCGCCCCTCGGAAGAGACATGGAGGTCGCAGTAGCTTAACAAGACGGTTTTAATGCCCCTTGGAAAAGTGGTGGAGGTCACAGTAGCTTAACAAGACGGTTTTAATGCCCCTTGGAAAAGTGGTGGAGGTCACAGTAGCTTAACAAGATGGTTTTAATGCCCCGTGGAAGAGTTGTGGAGTTCAGAGTGGTTTAACAAGACGGTTTTAATGCCCCTTTGAAGAGTGGTGGCGGGCGCAGTGAAATAAAAAGACAATATCAATGCCCCTTGGAAGAGACGTGGAGGTCACAGTAGCTTAACAAGACGGTTTTAATGTCCCCTGGAAGAGACGTGGAGGTCACAGTAGCTTAACAAGACCGTTTTAATGCCCCTTGGAAGAGTGGTGGAGGTCGCAGTGGAATAAAAAGACAATATCAATGCCCCTTAAAAGAGACGTGGAGGTCACAGTAGCTTAACAAGATGGTTTTAATGCCCCTTGAAAGAGACATGGAGATCACAGTGGCTTAACAAGACGGTTTTAATGCCCTCTGGAAGAGTGGTGAAGGTCGCAGTGGAATAAAAAGACAATATTAATGCCCCTTAAAAGAGACGTGGAGGTCACAGTAGTTTAAGAAGATGGTTTTAATGTCCTATGAAAGAGACTTGGAGGTCACAGTAGCTTAACAAGACGGTTTTAATGCCCCTTGGAATAATGATGGAGGTTGCATTGGAATAAAAAGACAATATCAATGCCCCTTGGAAGAGTGGTGGAGGTCCAAGTGGAATAAAAAGACAATATCAATGCCCCTTGAAAGAGACGTGGAGGTCACAGTAGCTAAACAAGACGGTTTTAATGCCCCTTGGAAGAGACGTGGAGGTCACAGTAGCTTAACAAGACGGTTTTAATGCCCCTTGGAAGAGATGTGGAGGTCACAGTAGCTTAACAAGACGGTTTTAATGCCCCTCGGAAGAGACATGGAGATCGCAGTAGCTTAACAAGACGGTTTTAATGCCCCTTGGAAAAGTGGTGGAGGTCACAGTAGCCTAACAAGACGGTTTTAATGCCCCTTGGAAAAGTGGTGGAGGTCACAGTAGCTTATCAAGATGGTTATAATGGCCCGTGGAAGAGTTGTGGAGTTCAGAGTGGTTTAACAAGACGGTTTTAATGCCCCTTGGAAGAGTGGTGGAGGTCCCAGTGGAATAAAAAGACAATATAAATGCCCCTTGGAAGAGTAGTGGAGGTCCCAGTGGAATAAAAAGACAATATCAATGCCCCTTGAAAGAGACGAGGAGGTCACAGTAGCTTAACAAGACGATTTTAATGCCCCTTGGAAGAGACGTGGAGGTCACAGTAGCTTAACAAGATGACTTTAATGCCCCTCGGAAGAGAGGTGGAAGGCACAGTAGCTTAACAGGACGGTTTTTAATGCCCCTTTGAAGAGTGGTGGAGGGTGCAGTGAAATAAAAAGACAATATCAATGCCCCTTGGAAGAGACGTTGAGGTCACAGTAGCTTAACAAGACAGTTTTAATGCCCCCTGGAAGAGACGTGGAGGTCACAGTAGCTTAACAAGACGTTTTAATGCCCCTTGGAAGAGTGGTGGAGGTCGCAGTGGAATAAAAAGACAATATCAATGACCCTTGAAAGAGACGTGGAGGTCACAGTAGCTTAACAAGATGGTTTTTCCGCCCCTTGAAAGAGACGTGGAGGTCACAGTAGATTAACAAAACGGTTTTAATGCACCTTGGAAGAGTGGTGGAGGTCGCAGTAGAATAAAAAGACAATATCAATGCCCCTTGAAAGAGACGTGGAGGTCACAGTAGCTTAACAAAACGGTTTTAATGCCCCTTGAAAGAGACGTGGAGGTCACAGTAGCTTAACAAGATGGTTTTAATGCCCCTTGGAAGAGACGTGAAGGTCACAGTAGCTTAACAAGATGGTTTTAATGCCCCTTGGAAGAGACGTGGAGGTCACAGTAGCTTAACAAGACGGTTTTAATGACCCTCGGTAGAGACATGGAGGTCGCAGTAGCTTAACAAGACGGTTTAATGCCCCTTGGAAAAGTGGTGGAGGTCACAGTAGCTTAACAAGACGGTTTTAATGCCCCTTGGAAAAGTGGTGGAGGTCACAGTAGCTTAACAAGATGGTTTTAATGCCCCGTGGAAGAGATTTGGAGTTCAGAGTGGTTTAACAAGACGGTTTTAATGCCCCTTGGAAGAGTGGTGTAGGTCGCAGTGGAATAAAAAGACAATATCAATGCCCCTTGAAAGAGACGTGGAGGTCACAGTAGCTTAACAAGACAGTTTTAATGCCCCTTGGAAGAGACGTGGAGGTCACAGTAGCTTAACAAGATGGCTTTAATGCCCCTCGGAAGAGACGTGGAAGGCACAGTAGCTCAACAAGACGGTTTTAATGCTCCTTTGAAGAGTGGTGGAGGGCGCAGTGGAATAAAAAGACAATATCAATGCCCCTTGGAAGAGACGTGGAGGTCACAGTAGCTTAACAAGATGGTTTTAATGTCCCCTGGAAGAGACGTGGAGGTCACAGTAGCTTAACAAGACGGTTTTAATGCCCTTTGGAAGAGTGGTGGAGGTCGCAGTGGAATAAAAAGACAATATCAATGCCCCTTGAAAGAGACGTGGAGGTCACAGTAGCTTAACAAGATGGCTTTAATTCCCCTTGAAAGAGACGTAGAGGTCACAGTAGATTAACAAAACGGTTTTTATGCCCCTTGGAAGAGTGGTGGAGGTCGCAGTAGAATAAAAAGACAATATCAATGCCCCTTGAAAGAGACGTGGGGGTCACAGTAGCTTAACAAAATGGTTTTAATGCCCCTTGAAAGAGACATGGAGGTCACAGTAGCTTAACAAGACGGTTTTAATGCCCCTTGGAAGAGTGGTGGAGGTCGCAGTGGAATAAAAAGACAATATCAATGCCCCTTAAAAGAGACGTGGAGGTCACAGTAGCTTAACAAGATGGTTTTAATGCCCCTTGAAAGAGACATGGAGATCACAGTAGCTTAACAAGACGGTTTTAATGCCCTTTGGAAGAGTGGTGGAGGTCGCAGTGGAATAAAAAGACAATATCAATGCCCCTTAAAAGAGACGTGGAGGTCACAGTAGCTTAAGAAGATGGTTTTAATGCCCCTTGAAAGAGACTTGGAGGTCACAGTAGCTGAGCAAGATGGTTTTAATGCCCCTTGGAAGAGACATGGAGGTCACAGTAGTTTAACAAGACAGTTTTAATGCCCCCTGGAAGAGACGTGGAGGTCACAGTAGCTTAACAAGACGGTTTTAATGCCCCTTGGAAGAGTTGTGGAGGTCGCAGTGGAATAAAAAGACAATATCAATGACCCTTGAAAGAGACGTGGAGGTCACAGTAGCTTAACAAAACGGTTTTAATGCCCTTTGAAAGAGACGTGGAGGTCACAGTAGCTTAACAAGACAGTTTTAATGCCCCTTGGAAGAGACGTGAAGGTCACAGTAGCTTAACAAGACGGTTTTAATGCCCCTTGGAAGAGACGTGGAGGTCACAGTAGCTTAACAAGACGGTTTTAATGCCCCTCGGAAGAGACATGGAGGTCGCAGTAGCTTAACAAGACGGTTTTAATGCCCCTTGGAAAAGTGGTGGAGGTCACAGTAGCTTAACAAGACGGTTTTAATGCCCCTTCGAAAAGTGGTGGATGTCACAGTAGCTTAACAAGATGGTTTTAATGCCCCGTGGAAGAGTTGTGGAGTTCAGAGTGGTTTAACAAGACGGTTTTAATGCCCCTTGGAAGAGTGGTGGAGGTCGCAGTGGAATAAAAAGACAATATAAATACCCCTTGGAAGAGTGGTGGAGGTCCCAGTGGAATAAAAAGACAATATCAATGCCCCTTGAAGAGACGTGGAGGTCACAGTAGCTTAACAAGACTGTTTAATGCCCCTTGGAAGAGACGTGGAGGTCACAGTAGCTTAACAAGATGGTTTTAATGCGTCTCGGAAGAGACGTGGAAGGCACAGTAACTAAACAAGACGGTTTTAATGCCCCTTGGAAGAGTGGTGGAGGGCGCAGTGGAATAAAAAGACAATATAAATGCCCCTTGGAAGAGACGTGGAGGTCACAGTAGATTAACAAGACGGTTTTAATGCCCCCTGGAAGAGACGTGGAGGTCACAGTAGCTTAACAAGACAGTTTTAATGCCCCTTGGAAAAGTGGTGGAGGTCGCAGTGGAATAAAAAGACAATATCAATGCCCCTTGAAAGAGAAGTGGAGGTCACAGTAGCTTAACAAGACGGTTTTAATGCCCCTTGAGAGAGACTTGGAGGTCACAGTAGCTTAACAAGACGGTTTTAATGCCCCTTGGAAGAGTGATGGAGGTTGCATTGGAATAAAAAGACAATATCAATGCCCCTTGGAAGAGTGGTGGAGGTCCCAGTGGAATAAAAAGACAATATCAATGCCCCTTGAAAGAGACGTGGAGGTCACAGTAGATTAACAAGACGGTATTAATGCCCCTTGGAAGAGATGTGAAGGTCACAGCAGCTTAATAAGATGGTTCTAATGCCCCTCGGAAGAGACGTGGAAGGCACAGTAGCTTAACAAGACGGTTTTAATGCCCCTTGGAAGAGTGGTGGAGGGCGCAGTGGAATAAAGAGACAATATCAATGTCCCTTGGAAGAGACGTGGAGGTCATAGTAGCTTAACAAGACGGTTTTAATGCCCCCTGGAAGAGACGTGGAGGTCACAGTTTCTTAACAAGACGTTTTATATGCCCCTTGGAAGAGTGGTGGAGGTTGCATTGGTATAAAAAGACAATAACAATGCCCCCTGGAAGAGACGTGGAGGTCACAGTAGCTTAACAAGATGGTTTTAATGCCCCATGGAAGAGTGGTGGAGGTCGCAATGGGATAAAAAGACAATGTCAATGCCCCTTGAAAGAGACGTGGAGGTCACAGTAGCTTAACAAGATGGTTTTAATGCCCCTTGAAAGAGACGTGGAGGTCACAGTAGATTAACAATACAGTTTTAATGCCCCTTGGCAGAGTGGTGGAGGTCGCAGTGGAATAAAAAGACAATATCAATGCAACTTGAAAGAGACGTTGAGGTCACAGTAGCTTAACAAAATGGTTTTAATGCCCCTTGAAAGAGACGTGGAGGTCACAGTAGCTTAACAAGACGGTTTTAATGCCCCTTGGAAGAGTGGTGGAGGTCGCAGTGGAATAAAGAAACAAATCAATGCCGCTTAAAAGAGACGTGGAGGTCACAGTAGCTTAACAAGACTGTTTTCATGCCCCTTGGAAGAGTGGTGGAGGTCGCATTAGCTTAACAAGACGATTTTAATGCCCCTCAGAAGAGACGTGGAGGTCACAGTAGCTTAACAAGACGGTTTTAATGCCCCTTGGAAGAGACGTGGAGGTCACAGTAGCTTAACAAGACGGTTTTAATGCCCCTTGGAAATGTGGTGGAGGTCACAGTAGCATAACAAGATGGTTTTAATGCCCCTCGGAAGAGACGTGGAAGGCACAGTAGCTTAACAAGACGGTTTTAATGCCCCTTGGAAGAGTGGTGGAGGGCGCAGTGGAATAAAAAGACAATATCAATGCCCCTTGGAAGAGACGTGGAGGTCACAGTAGCTTAACAAGACAGTTTTAATGCCCCCTGGAAGAGACGTGGAGGTCACAGTATCTTAACAAGACGGTTTTAATGCCCCTTGGAAGAGTGGTGGAGGTTGCAGTGGAATAAAAAGACAATATCAATGCCCCCTGGAAGAGACGTGGAGGTCACAGTAGCTTAACAAGACGGTTTTAATGCCCCTTGGAAGAGTGGTGGAGGTCGCAGTGGAATAAAAAGACAATATCAATGCCCCTTGAAAGAGACGTGGAGGTCACAACAGCTTAACAAAATGGTTTTAATGACCCTTGAAAGAGACGTGGAGGTCACAGTAGCTTAACAAGACGGTTTTAATGCCCCTTGGAAGAATGGTGGAGGTCGGAGTAGAATAAAAAACAATATAAATGCCCCTTAAAAGAGACGTGGAGGTCACAGTAGCTTAACAAGACTGTAATAATGCCCCTTGGAAGAGTGGTGGAGGTCGCAGTAGCTTAACAAGACGATTTTAATGCCCCTCGGAAGAGACGTGGAGGTCACAGTAGCTTAACAAGACGGTTTTAATGCCCCTTGGAAGAGATGTGGAGGTCACAGTACCTTAACAAGACGTTTTAATGCCCCTTGGAAAAGTGGTGGAGGTCGCAGTGGAATAAAAAGACAATATTAATGACCCTTGAAAGAGACGTGGAGGTCACAGTAGCTTAACAAGACGGTTTTAATGCCCCTTGAAAGAGACGTGGAGGTCACAGTAGATTAACAAAACGGTTTTAATGCACCTTGGAAGAGTGGTGGAGGTCGCAGTAGAATAAAAATACAATATCAATGCCCCTTGAAAGAGACGTGGAGGTCACAGTAGCTTAACAAAACGGTTTTAATGCCCCTTGAAAGAGACGTGGAGGTCACAGTAGCTTAACAAGACGGTTTTAATGCCCCTTGGAAGAGACGTGGAGGTCACAGTAGCTTAACAAGACGGTTTTAATGCCCCTCGGAAGAGACATGGAGGTCGCAGTAGCTTAACACTACGGTTTTAATGCCCCTTGGAAAAGTGGTGGAGGTCACAGTAGCTTAACAAGACGGTTTTAATGCCCCTTGGAAAAGTGGTGGAGGTCACAGTAGCTTAACAAGATGGTTTTAATGCCCCGTGGAAGAGTTTTGGAGTTCAGAGTGGTTTAACAAGACGGTTTTAATGCCCCTTGGAAGAGTGGTGGAGGTCGCAGTGGAATAAAAAGACAATATCAATGCCCCTTAAAAGAGACGTGGAGGTCACAGTAGCTTAACAAGATGGTTTTAATGCCCCTTGAAAGAGACATGGAGATCACAGTAGCTTAACAAGACGGTTTTAATGCCCTTTGGAAGAGTGGTGGAGGTCACAGTGGAATAAAAAGACAATATCAATGCCCCTTAAAAGAGACGTGGAGGTCACAGTAGCTTAAGAAGATGGTTTTAATGCCCCTTGAAAGAGACTTGGAGGTCACAGTAGCTTAACAAGACGGTTTTAATGCCCCTTGGAAGAGACGTGGAGGTCACAGTAGCTTAACAAGACAGTTTTAATGCCCCCTGGAAGAGACGTGGAGGTCACAGTAGCTTAACAAGATGGTTTTAATGCCCCTTGGAAGAGTTGTGGAGGTCGCAGTGTAATAAAAAGACAATATCAATGACCCTTGAAAGAGACGTGGAGGTCACAGTAGCTTAACAAAATGGATTTAATGCCCTTTGAAAGAGACGTGGAGGTCACAGTAGCTTAACAAGACGGTTTTAATGCCCCTTGGAAGAGACGTGAAGGTCACAGTAGCTTAACAAGACGGTTTTAATGCCCCTCGGAAGACACATGGAGGTCGCAGTAGCTTAACAAGACGGTTTTAATGCCCCTTCGAAAAGTGGTGGATGTCACAGTAGCTTAACAAGATGGTTTTAATGCCCCGTGGAAGAGTTGTGGAGTTCAGAGTGGTTTAACAAGACGGTTTTAATGCCCCTTGGAAGAGTGGTGGAGGTCGCAGTGGAATAAAAAGACAATATAAATGCCCCTTGGAAGAGTGGCGGAGGTCGCAGTGGAATAAAAAGACAATATCAATGCCCCTTGAAAGAGACGTGGAGGTCACAGTAGGTTAGCAAGACAGTTTTAATGCCCTTTGGAAGAGATGTGGAGGTCACAGTAGCTTAACAAGATGGTTTTAATGCCCCTCGGAAGAAACGTGGAAGGCACAGTAGCTTAACAAGACGGTTTTAATGCCCCTTGGAAGAGTGGTGGAGGTCGCAGTGGAATAAAAAGACAATATCAATGCCCCTTGGAAGAGACGTGGAGGTCACAGTAGCTTAACAAGAAGGTTTTAATGTCCCCTGGAAGAGACGTGGAGGTCAGAGTAGCTTAACAAGACGGTTTTAATGCCCCTTGGAAGAGTGGTGGAGGTCGCAGTGGAATAAAAAGACAATATCAATGCCCCTTGAAAGAGACGTGGAGGTCATAGTAGCTTAACAAGACGGCTTTAATGCCCCTTGAAAGAGACGTAGAGGTCACAGTAGATTAACAAAAAGGTTTTAATGCCCCTTGGAAGAGTGGTGGAGGTCGCAGTAGAATAAATAGACAATATCAATGCCCCTTGAAAGAGACGTGGGGGTCACAGTAGCTTAACAAAACGGTTTTAATGCCCCTTGAAAGAGACGTGGAGGTCACAGCAGCTTAACAAGACTGTTTTAATGCCCCTTGGAAGAGTGGTGGAGGTCGCAGTGTAATAAAAAGACAATATCAATGCCCCTTAAAAGAGAGGTGGAGGTCACTGTAGCTTAACAAGATGGTTTTAATGCCCCTTGAAAGAGACATGGAGATCACAGTAGCTTAACAAGACGGTTTTAATGCCCTTTGGAAGAGTGGTGGAGGTCGCAGTGGAATAAAAAGACAATATCAATGCCCCTTAAAAGAGACGTGGAGGTCACAGTAGCTTAAGAAGACGGTTTTAATGCCCCTTGAAAGAGACTTGGAGGTCACAGTAGCTTAACAAGACGGTTTTAATGCCCCTTGGAAGAATGATGGAGTTTGCATTGGAATAAAAAGACAATATCAATGCCTCTTGGAAGAGTGGTGGAGGTCCCTGTGGAATAAAAAGACAATATCAATGCCCCTTGAAAGAGACGTGGAGGTCACAGTAGCTTAACAAGACGGTTTTAATGCCCCTTGGAAGAGACGTGGAGGTCACAGTAGCTTAACAAGATGGTTTTAATGCCCCTCGGAAGAGTGGTGGAGGGCGCAGTGGAATAAAAAGACAATATCAATGCCCCTTGGAAGAGACGTGGAGGTCACAGTAGCTTAACAAGACAGTTTTAATGCCCCCTGGAAGAGACGTGGAGGTCACAGTAGCTTAACAAGACGGTTTTAATGCCCCTTGGAAGAGTGGTGAAGTTCGCAGTGGAATAAAAAGACAATATCAATGACCCTTGAAAGAGACGTGGAGGTCACAGTAGCTTAACAAGACGGTTTTAATGCCCCTTGGAAGAGACGCGGAGGTCACAGTAGCTTAACAAGATTTTTTTAATGCCCCTCGGAAGAGACGTGGAAGGCACAGTAGCTTAACAAGATGGTTTTAATGCCCCTTGGAAGAGTGGTGGAGGGCGCAGTGGAATAAAAAGACAATATCAATGCCCCTTGGAAGAGACGTGGAGCTCACAGTAGCTTAACAAGATGGTTTTAATGCCCCCTGGAAGAGACGTGGAGGTCACAGTAGCTTAACAAGACCGTTTTAATGCCCCTTGGAAGAGTGGTGGAGGTCGCAGTGGAATAAAAAGACAATATCAATGCCCCTTGAAAGAGACGTGGAGGTCACATTAGCTTAACAAGACGGTTTTAGTGCCCCTTGATTGAGACGTGGAGGTCACAGTAGCTTAACAAGACGGTTTTAATGCCCCTTGAAAGAGACATGGAGGTCACAGTAGCTTAACAAGATGGTTTTAATGCCCCTCGGAAGAGACGTTGAGGTCGCAGTAGCTTAACAAGACGGTTTTAATGCCCCTTGGAAAAGTGGTGGAGGTCACAGTAGCTTAACAAGATGGTTTTAATGCCCCTTGGAAGAGTGGTGGAAGTAATAGTAGCTTAATAAGACGGTTTTAATGCCCCTTACAAGAGCCATACAGTACAGCATCTTAAAAATATTATTGCCATTATTGGGGAGTGGGTCTCCCACAGTCTTTGCTTATGCCTTCTAAGCAAAAGCTGACAAAAATAAGGACGGAGGAACTTTCAATAATGGCAACACGGACCACGGTCACCCTGCAGGTATAGTGGTGGTGGAGGCTGAGGATAAGGAGAAGAATATAAAACAGCCGAAATGTGGAAGCTTATACCCATGTGTGGGTGTGAAGCGGTTCATGTGAATACACCTCCCGAAATAACACAGTGTATTTGACTTTATGTTACTCTGCTGTCATTTGGTGGTGATGAGAGGTCTGGCCCAATCCAGCCCTTGTTCATTTTGATAAGCGTCAGCTTGTCAGCATTGTCAGTTGACAGGCGAGTGCGCTTATCAGTTATAATTCCCCCAGGGGCACTAAAACACGCTCCGATAACACGCTAGCGGCAGGGCAGGCCAGGACCTCCAAGGCGTACAGAACGAGTTCATTCCAAGTGTCCAGCTTGGATACCCAATAATTAAAAGGCACAGAGGAATCACGGAGGACGCTGGTACAGTCGGCAAGGTACTCCCTCACCATCTTTTGAAACTTTCCACTCCTTGCGAGAGTACCCCGCGCCTCAGGGTCTGTCCGAAGGGAGAGTCTGAGAAAACTGTCCCAGAACGTTGACAGTGTTCCCCTGCTTCTGCTGGATTGGAGTTGCGTCTCTCTCGCATGTACGCCTTGGTTGGGCAACGAACTGTGACCTCTGCCGCTAGCGTGTTCAGATGGGAATTTTTTTAACAGTTCTGCAGCAAGGGCCTTCTGGTACTGCCCCATTTTTGTAGACCTCTCCACCTCAGGAATAAGAGAGTGAAAGTTATCCTTGTAGCGGGGGTCTAAAAGTGTCACCAACCAGTAATGACTGTCACCCAACATTTTGGCAACGCGAGGGTCACGGTTAAGGCAGCGTAACATAAAGTCAGCCATGCGTGCCAGACTGGTAACAGCCAAGACTTCCGTGTCCTCACCAAGATGACGACTGACCATGCTCTCCTCCTCCTCCTCCCCCCCCCGCTGTCCTCAGGCCACCGACGCTTAACCGACGGTATGACAGTTGTACAGGTACTACCGTCTACGGCGCATGATACAAGCTCCTGTTCTTCCTCCTCCTCCTCCTCTCCCTCATTGTCCCCCAATGCACGTTGGGATGAGATGAGGCTGGGCTGTGTGTAATCGACCGCTACGGCTTCTTGATCCATCTCATCATACTCTGGCTACAAGGCCTCCTCTTTAATTCTTTGCAGAGAGCATTGCAAAAGACAGACAAGTGGAATGCTGACGCTAATGATGGCATCATCGCCACTCACCATCTTGGTGGACTCCTCATAATTTGTCAAGATGGTACATATGTCAGACATCCAGGTCCACTCCTGAGGTCTTATGTGTGGAGTCTGACCTGAATATCGACGACTTTGTTGCAGCTGGTACTCCACAACTGCTCTCTTCTGCTCACAAATCCTTTGCAACATGTGGAGGGTAGAGTTCCAACGTGTGGGGACATCACAGACCAGTCAGTCTGACGGAAGCTGCAAACGCTGCTGCAACACAGCAAGGGCGCTGGAAGCTGTAGCTGACTTGCGAAAATGAGCTGACAGGCGGCGTACTTTGACGAGCAGATCTGGCAACTCGGGGTACGATTTAAGAAACCGCTGAACCACGAGGTTAAGCACATGAGCCAGGCATGGTACGTGTGTGATCTCGCCTTACCTCAGAGCCGCCACCAGGTTACGGCCATTGTCACACACGACCGTGCCTGGATGTAGGTTCAGCGGTCTCAGCGACAGATCTGCCTGCTCTTTCACAGCTGTCCACAACTCACAAGCAGTGTGAGGTTTCTCACCTAAGCTTATGAGCTTCAGCACAGCCTGTTGCCGCTTGGCGGAGGCAGTACTGCAGTGCTTCCAGCTTGTAACTGATGTGGTGATATCTGAAATGGAGGCTGAACATGAGGAGGAGGAGGATGATGTACAGGAGCTGTACACTGTGGGGGCAACTCTGACTGACATAGGGCCCGCAATCCTCAGTGTGGGGAGGATGTGTTCCGTCCCAAGGTCCGACTGGGTCCCGCTTCCACTATGTTTACCCAGTGTGCCGTCAGGGAGATGTACCGTCCCTGGCCACAAGCACTTGTCCACGTGTCCGTTGTCAGGTGAACTCTCCCAGTAACTGCGTTGTTGAGGGCACGGCAGATGTTTTGGGACACGTGCTTGTGTAGTGCGGGGATGGCACACCGGGCAAAATAGTGTCGGCTGGGGACCGAGTACCGAGGTATGGCCACCGCCATACGGTTGCTGAAGGATTCCGTCTCCACCAGCCTAAAAGGCAGCATTTCCAAAGCAAGCAGTCGTGAAATGTGCGAATTTAGGACTGTGGCCTGAGGGGCGTTGGCTGCGAATTTTCGCTTTCGTTCAAAGGTCTGGGATATGGACAATTGAATGCTGCGGTGGGACCTGGACGTGGACGTTGATGCTGTTTCTTGAGAAACTGCCATAACAAGTGAAGACTGAGTGGAGGGGGCATCTTTGCATGCAGTATGGACAGGGGATTGCCTTGCACACACAACAGGGGGTTCTATTGAACGCACAACAGTGGAAGAAGCAGTGGTGACACCCGCTGACACTGGTCGTGGACCCTGGGGTTCCCCCAACAAAGTCGGGTGCTTTGCTGCCATGTGCCTGATCATGCTGGTGGTGGTCAGGCTGGTAGTTTTGTCACCCCTGCTGATGCTGGCATGGCAGGTGGTACAAATGGCCTTTTTGGGGTTATCAGCAGAGTCTTTAAAAAAATTCCAGACTCTGGAAGACCTACAGGTTGTACTGGCAACGTCCCTCATGTTGGTGTTACGGGGAACTGTTGCCTGCCTTCTGTTTGCGGCCACCACACTGCTTCTTCCTGCCTGTTGGGGTACTCTGTCTCCCTCACCCTGTGTGCTGCTGGCCTCGCTCTGCGTGTCCTCCTGCCACACTGGGTCAGTTACTAGATCATCCACCACCTCCTCCTCTTCCACTTGCGCACCACGATCCTCCTCCTCACTTCCTGGCAATTGTGTCTCGTCATCGTCCACCTCTTGTGACAAATTGCCAGCGTTGACTTCCTGTGGCCGTGGCTGTTCAAATATTTGGGCATCGCTACATGGAATCTCCTCTTCCACCACTTCAAGCGGAGCAGGAGAGGGGCACAAATCTGGAAATGGACCAGTGAACAGCTCTTCAGAGTGTCCAAGTGTGGGATCAGTTGCTGTCTGACGACACTCGGCATTGTGGGAGGAAGGAGCATCAGGGTGAGGAGGAGTATGCGGTCGAGACTCACGGCTACTAAGAGTTGACCGTGTGGAAGACAGACCGGAGGTGGTGGTGCCCAGGTAACTGGAAGTATTATCTGCTATCCAATTAATAACCTGTTCACACTGATCAGTTCGCAATACTGGTGTTGTTCTGTGCTTCCCTAGTAATTCGGTCAAGAAGTGGGAGCGAGAAGATGTGGCTGTTGGTTGTGGCACATTTTCACCTTGGCCACGGTCCCGTCCTCTGCACGCACCATCACCAGAACGTCCAGTTCAACGTCCCTTGCCATGCGCTTTGCCCACTGTAAAGGAAGTAAAATAGCTTACACTCGCACTATCAATGGAAAAAGGGTAATAAAAAGTAGATTAGAACCGTGGAAGAGGAAAACCACAGTTCTATTTCTCTGGCCTACACCCGACTCTTTTAAACAATCTGAACAATCAGGGAGAAACTATTACTGTTTTTCTTGACGGAAAAAATACCAAAAGCTGAATAAGGCTATGTGCACACGATGCAGAAATGCTCAGGATTTTTTCCTGAGCGTTTCTGCATTTCCCTGGCAGAACAAAACGCATGCGGATTGTACATGCGTTTTCCTGCCAGGGACATGCGGAAATGGAGCGGTTACCCACTGACATTTCCCCATGCGGATTGACAAGCGCTTTCCAAGCGATTAGCATCACTTGGAAAGTGCTTGTGACATCTAGGTCACACTATATAAATCCATGCAAACAGCATGGATTTATATAGTGTTACCCGAGAGAGTGGTAAAAATAAAAAATAATATATACTTACCCTCCGATGGCCCCCGATGTCCTGCTCACTCCGTTCTCCCTTACCGGCAACATTGAATTGAAAGACCTGCCGACGTCAGCATCACGTGACCCGTCACATGACTCTGACGTCAGCGCAGGTCATTCAACTCACTGCAAAGTGCCGGGAACCAAGCAGGAGTGGTGCGTGGGCCGACAGAAGGTAAGTATACATTTATTTTTTATTTTATTCTTTTTTTTACAGATTTTTTAATGGTACCTGGGTGTGGATGAGACTCTCCTCTCATCTTCACCCGGGTACCATCCGCACATTGGAACGCGTGGATTACGCATCTACATATACAGTGATGAGTAATCCATGCGGTCTAATGCAAGTCAATGGCGGCGAAAACGCTGCGTTTCCGCAAAATTAATGGACATGCTGCGGATTTTTGAGCGCAGCATAAACGCTGCGGAAAAATCCGCAGCATGGGCACAGCACATGCGGATTATCATTGGGGAACATTGCTGCCCTTCTACCATGTGTTTTTAATGCGTTTTTGGCTGCGTTCACACATTGCGTATTTCCCTGCGTTTTTTTACGCTGCGTATTTTCCTGCTTTTTTTACCTGCGTTTTTTTAAGCAGGTAAAAAAAGCACCTCCATTCACACACTGCTTAAAAAAGCGCAGCAAAAAACGCAGTGTGAAAATGAAGGGTGACGTGTAATGTCACAGTTAATTTCAGTGTGACATGTGTACTGTCTGTGTGTCGTGTGTGTCTATGTGTCGTGTGTATGTGTCCCTAGCAGTGTATGTACAGACTATGGATACTCACCTACCCGATGGATGAGAGACGCGTCTGCTCCGTCCCACGCTTGCAGCATCTGCCGTGAAGCGATCAGCAGACTGTCAGCTGACCGGCTTGTAATCAGCTGACGGCCCGGTTACAAGCCAGTTAGCTAACAGCTGATCGGCTCACCGGCAGATACTGGAAGCGCGGGATTGGAGCTGACCGGACCGGACGCCTCTCCCCTGACATCGGGTAGGTGAGTATCCATCCTGCGCCTCCGTAAAAAAGCGATGGAATTACGCAGTGTGTGAACACCGCTGTGTAATTCCATCGCTCATAATGGGCACAATAGAGAGAAAGTGCAGGACGCAGCTGCGTAAAGAATTGACATGCCAATTCTTTACGCAGCTGCGCTTTCCCTCTGCGTAAAATTACACAGTGTCTGAACGGCAAAGTGAATTTCCCATTCACTTTGCTGGCAGACACAAAGCACATTGTTCAAAAAGCGCACGCAAAAAAGCATGCAAAAATACGCAATGTGTGAACAGACACTTAAATGCGTTTCCGCAGCTGCAAAAACGCTGCGGAAACGCATTAAAAACACATCGTGTGCACACAGCCTAATAGAGATTTTTTACCGTGGAATGGCAAAACCACAGTTATTGTTTACTGGGGTATACCAGACAATTTTAAATAGATATATTTGCGGCTGAACAGTGAGCGACACACTCAAACTGTTCTTTTTTAGGTAAAAATGGCCCAAAAGTGGATAATACAGAGGTTTGAACCGTGGAACTGCAAAACCACACTTCTATTTCTCTGGCCTTCACCAGACTATTTTCAACAGATATATTTGTGTCTGAACAATCAGGAGACACTATTACTGTTTTTCTTTACGGCAAAAAATGGCAAAAGCAGGATAATACAGAGATTTGACCCGTGGAACTGCAAAACTACACTTCTATTTCTCGGGCCTACACCAGACTATTTTCAACAGATATATTTGTGTCTGAACAATCAGGAGACACTATTACTGTTTTTCTTTACGGCAAAAAATGCCAAAAGCAGGATAATAGAGATTTTTTACCGTGGAACAGCAAAACCACAGTTATAATTTACTGGTATATACCAGACAATTTTAAATATATATATTTGTGGCTGAACAGTGAGCGACACACTCAAACTGTTTTTTTTTTTTTAGATACAAATGGCCCAAAAGTGGATAATACAGAGGTTCGAACCATGGAACTGCAAAACCACACTTCTGTTTCTGTGGCCTACACCAGACTATTTTCAACAAATATATTTGTGTCTGAAAAATCAGAGACACACGTTTTTTTGTTGTTTTTTTTTTGGGGGGGGCACCAAAAGGTTAATAAGACGGGTATTTGTACAGTGTGAGGATTTAGATGGAAAACAAGGATTTTTCCTGGCCCCCGAGACCTGGAGCTAAGTCCAGCAATTTCAGCAACAGGAGCACACAGGACTGTAATGCAGCGTTTGCTGGTATAACCACTGCGTCTCCTATACAGCCTGCCTGCCTGATATCTGGGATGGATATTAGTCCTGAGAAGGACTGTTTGTTTGATCTGGCAGCCTTTACAGACCCTACACTAACTATTTCGCAGTATATATCTCTCCCTAAATCAGCAGCGCTGTCCCTACACTGTCTGATCCCAGCCGTCTGTGTCCAAGATGGCGGCGCCCGGTTTTAAATACTCGAGGTGACGCTGTGCGGCCAGCCAATCAATGTAATGTCCACAACCAACATAGCTGCGGCATTACAGTGACTGGCTGGCAATCCCTGCATGTTCATTGGCTCTGTAAAGAGCGCCAAACATGTAGGGCTGAGACCCGATCTCCCGCCCGAGTAACCCGGAAATGCTCGGTGCTCGCCGAACATCCCGAGTAGCGTGATGCTCGGGCGATTACCGAGCAGTGTCGAGCATGTTCGCTCAACACTATTTCTCAGCCATCATTCATGGTTCATCTCTGTATATCTCTGGTTCAGAATTGTATTTTTATCTGCTGCAGTTGTTGCAGCTACTGCTGTTACTATTTTGCATAATACAAGAATTCAGCCTGAGAATAAACTTCTTCTTGAGTCTTCATACATGCCTCTGCTGTCCACTTGAAGCTATCTGACAAAGTTCTTGGTGTGAGTACTGGTTCTACATAGACATTCTTGGAAACACTGTCTCAAGAGCCCAACACTTGCAGCCTAGTTAGGGAGTCAGAAAAATTACAAAGAATTCAAGGTAATAATTGGGCCACCAAATGTTGGATGTGCAGGAAAATCAAGTCTGATCCATGGAGTTCCCCATCTTGCAACATCTAGGACCTGTCCCTTGCCATAACTACCTAAGAGGTAACTTTTCTCCTTGTGGAGAGTGACATGCCAAGCCTGGCACGCCACACCAATATGAGGAGGTTTAAAAGCCTTGAAATGCTTTTGTGACAAGGAGCAATACCCCAAAACACTCTGCAAATTGAGATTCTGGTTTGGCTTTTATCCTAAGTCATGTGGCAAGGCTCGTTAAAGGCTCGATAGTAACTTTTAGAATTGCTGCTTCCAATAGTTTGCACAAGAGTTCTAGTCCCCTTCTTCTCTGAAGAGACAGATTGCCATAAATATGTAATTTTACCCAGAATAAAAGCTGTTCTCCTGAACCCAGAATTGTGGGATTTTTTCTTCTCACACCTCTTCATTCCTGAGATATGCCCCCATATGCCTTGTATATAAATTTACTCTTGTTATCCAAGGTGGCATTAGCCTCAAAAAGATGCCCACAGATCAAAACTGAGAATTCTTACCTCAACAGTTCAGAGCTGCTGTAGCAGCGTGAGGTTATAGTGTAGGATCGGTGTAAGGCCACGGCCCCACCATCAGTATTTGGTCAGTATTTGATCAGTATTTTTTCTCAGGAGTGGGAGCCAAAACCAGGAGTTTGTGATAAATGCAGAATTGGTGACTTGTTTCTATTATACCTTTTCTCTGATTGTTCCTCACCTGGTCTTGGCTCCCAGTCCTGAGAAAAAATACTGACTGAATACTGACCAAATACTGATAGTGGGGCCATGGCCTAAAGCTCTATACTACGTTTCATTCATCTACATCTCTATTATAGGACTTGGAACTAGGACTGGTAAAAGTTTCGATCAACTTGCAATGTTTTTGCTTTAACGTGTGTTTTTTTTGTTAATATAAATTAATTTATAATGTTCAATTATATAGAAAAAGAAGAATCTGGCACTGCTCTCATTCACTTCCTCATCATTTTCAGTGTGATAGACTTGCAGCTAGGAAACGCCACGGTGGTGCTCACCATGAAAGAGTCCAATTATAAACATGAAAAAAAAAAAATTAGGGTTCACACCACTTTGCATTAAAATATCACTTTATTGCAGTCTCCATAAACACAGAATGTGGAGATAATTTTGGCTAACAGCCGTTCAGTGTGACATTCAAGTTTCCTCTGAGCCTCAGAGGAAGCGTAACTTTCACGTGAAACAACTGCCAGCCACAATTGTCTCCACATTCTCTGTTTATGGAAACCACAATAAAGTGATATTTTAGCGTGAAGTGGTGAGTGCCTCAACTTTCCATGCAGCATATATTGATTTAAAGTGAAGTAAATGTGCTCAATATGACATTAATGTTATCCCTGATATTGCAGAGTCCGAAGATGATCCTTCAATGGACAGACACTTACACATCCTAGGCTCGGCTTTCTCTCATAAACAAATATATCGTCTGCACATAAATGGTCTGTTGGCTGTGGGTAGTCAAAAGCCATCTGCTCTACTGGTATTTAATACTAATCCAAGAGATGCATCCAATAGTTGATTTACAACTTAATATGAAAGCTTGTGTTTTGGGGAAGTCTACACATGGGTTTTATTAATGGCTTCAATATAAAGCCCATAGTATTGGAGAAGGCGTATTTGGCTTCTGAGCTTGTTATATAATAACTCTCCAGAATGTATATGCTAATGGTACCGTTATAATGAGTTTGCGCTGTATGATTTACATATAAAATATTTCAGGAAAACATTTAGACAATTTGACATTTAAACTACGTCTTAAAATATATCTCCAAGGTGTAAGAAACCAAACAAAAGGATTGACCTTTGCTAAGTTCTTTTCGCTGCCAGCAATTTCTCTTTGAAATAGTGGAGAGGTTGTTCTGAGAATAGCAGGGTATGTACTGATGTGATCACAGCGTGGGGTATAAATAAAACTCGGGATTGTTCCGCTCTGTCCATTTAATATTAGTTTGTCTAAGATAAACATTTATCACACAGAAACATTTTCCTGGAGACAGGACAGATAGAACAGTTACAGTACAGACCAAAAGTTTGGACACACCTTCTCATTTAAAGATTTTTCTGTATTTTCATGACTTTGAAAATTGTACATTCACACTGAAGGCATCAAAACTATGAATTAACACATGTGGAATTATATACTTAACAAAAAAGTGTGAAACAACTGAAAATATGTCTTATATTCTACTGTAGGTTCTTCAAAGTAGCCACCTTTTGCTTTGATGACTGCTTTGCAAACTCTTCGCATTCTCTTGATGAGCTTCAAGAGGTAGTCACCGGAAATGGTTTTCACTTCACAGGTGTGCCCTGTCAGATTTAATAAGTGGGATTTCTTGCCTTATAAATGGGACTGGGACCATCAGTTGTGTTGTGCAGAAGTCTGGTGGATACAAAGCTGATAGTCCTACTGAATAGACTGTTAGAATTTGTATTATGGCAAGAAAAAAGCAGCTAAGTAAAGAAAAACGAGTGGCCATCATTACTTTAAGAAATGAAGGTCAGTCAGTCCGAAAAATTGGGAAAACTTTGAAAGTGTCCCCAAGTGCAGTTGCAAAAACCATCAAGCGCTACAAAGAAACTGGCTCACATGAGGACTGCCCCAGGAAAGGAAGACCAAGAGTCACCTCTGCTTCTGAGGATAAGTTTATCCGAGTCACCAGCCTCAGAAATCGCAGGTTAACAGCAGCTCAGATTAGAGACCAGGCCAATGCCACACAGAGTTCTAGCAGCAGACACATCTCTACAACAACTGTTAAGAGGAGACTTTGTGCAGCTGGCCTTCATGGTAAAATAGCTGCTAGGAAACCACTGCTAAGAACAGGCAACAAGCAGAAAAGACAAGTTTGAGCTAAAGAACACAAGGAATGGACATTAGACAAGTGGAAATCTGTGCTTTGGTCTGATGAGTCTAAATTTGAGATCTTTGGTTCCAACCACCGTGTCTTTGTGCGACGCAGAAAAGGTGAATGGATGGACTCTACATGCCTGGTTCCCACCGTGAAGCATGGAGGAGGAGGAGGTGTGATGGTGTGGGGGTGCTTTGCTGATGACACTGTTGGGGATTTATTCAAAATTGAAGGCATAGTGAACCAGCATGGCTACCACAGCATCTTGCAGCGGCATGCTATTCCATCCGGTTTGCGTTTAGTTGGACCATCATTTATTTTTCAACAGGACAATGACCCCAAACACACCTCCAGGCTGTGTAAGGGCTATTTGACCAAGAAGGAGAGTGATGGGGTGCTACGCCAGATGACCTGGCCTCCACAGTCACCAGACCTGAACCCAATCGAGATGGTTTGGGGTGAGCTGGACCGCAGAGTGAAGGCAAAAGGACGAGCAAGTGCTAAGCATCTCTGGGAACTCCTTCAAGATTGTTGGAAGACCATTTCCGGTGACTACCTCTTGAAGCTCATCAAGAGAATGCCAAGAGTGTGCAAAGCAGTAATCAAAGCAAAAGGTGGCTACTTTGAAGAAACTAGAATATAAGACATATTTTCAGTTGTTTCACACTTTTTGGTTAAGTATATAATTCCACATGTGTTAATTCATAGTTTTGATGCCTTCAATGTGAATGTACAATTTTCATAGTCACGAAAATACAGAAAAATCTTTAAATGAGAAGGTGTGTCCAAACTTTTGGTCTGTACTGTATGTAAATTCATAACCATGAGAAGGGATGAATTAAAGGGCTGCTCCAAAACTAAGACTGATTTAATCCTAAATGTCTACCCATTTAATGTAATAATCTAATTGCTTTTCTATATACTTTAATTAAAATGTCCCTTCTATTCCCTCTCTACTATATTTTTTTTTACCAATTTCCTGTATGATGACATTCTGCTTGAGAATCCCCAGTGCTGGGATACTCAAACGAGTCGTCATAAGGTGGCAGAGGTTGCGGTCCTGTCCCCATCCTGAAATGAAGCGTCATCAGTGATGCATGTTTCAGGAACTGGGCTAGTCCCTGTTCTTCTGAGCATGCGTCAATTGTCAATTCCAACGTATGCTCAGTAGGATCTTGTCACTGTGCTACATTCTTTTCAATGCACAGTGACAGTGTGCTCCTTTGCCGGCTCTGATGAGAAGTGATGAGCCAGCAATATTTGTCTAAATGTCATCCACACTGTAATCAGCTGCAAGTTTTCTGTGCACAAATCAGAATGGAAAATTCACAGCATTTTTGTCCCTTGGGTGTACAGATTGCTAGACTTTACACTGTGTTCCAAATTATTATGCAAATAATATTTTCTCAGATTTTCCCAAATTACCTATATGAATTGCAGTCATTGTAATTTTCCAGTCAAATAACTATTAGAGTACAATTGAAAGGTTTTTGTACAAACTGCCTATGATAACAGTATATTTTTAAAAAAATAAAACACTCAAACTGCACTCAAAATGCATGTTCCAAATTATTATGCACAGCAGAGTTTTCAACCTTTTCATTTTAATAAAGCACAAAAAAATGGTCATTTTTGAAATTATAAGCATTAGCAGGTTATTACAAACTGAAATCAAACAGTTTTCAACACAAAACTTTATTCTAGGTGATGTAACATTTGCACATAGGACCCCTTGTTCGAAAGGAGCTTCTGAACTCTCTCATTCATTGAATTTGTCAGGTTTTGGATGGTTTCTGCTTCAATTGTTTTGCATGAGGACAGAATACCCTGCCAGAGCTGTTGCTTAGATGTGAACTGCCTCCCACCATCATAGACACTCCTTTTGATGATGCTCCAGAGGTTCTCAATGGGGTTGAGGTCAGGGGAGCATGGGGGCCACACCATAAGTTTGTCCCCTTTTATGCCCATAGCAGCCAGAGATGCAGATGTGTTATGTGCAGCATGAGACGGGGCATTATCATGCATGAAAATGATCTTGCTGCGGAATGCACGGTTCTTCTTCTTGAAGTGCTGTTTGAGAAACTCAACATACATTATGAAGTTCATCTTTACCCCTTCAGGGATCCTAAAAGGGCCGACAATCTCTCTCCCCATGATTCCAGCCCAAAACAGTACTCCAACTCCTCCTTGTTAGCGCCGTAGCCGTGTTTGCATGAGGTGTCCATCAACCAGCCATCTTCCACTCCATCCATCTGGACCATCGAGATAATTTCATGCATGATAATGCCCCGTCTCATGCTGCACATAACACATCTGCATCTCTGGCTGCTGTGGGCATAAAAGGGGACAAACTTATGGTGTGGCCCCCATGCTCCCCTGACCTCAACCCCATTGAGAACCTCTGGAGCATCATCAAAAGGAGTGTCTATGATGGCGGGAGGCAGTTCACATTTAAGCAACAGCTCTGGGAGGGTATTCTGTCCTCATGCAAAATAATTGAAGCAGAAACCATCCAAAACATGACAAATTCAATGAATGAGAGAGTTCAGAAGCTCCTTTCGAACAAGGGGTCCTATGTGCAAATGTTACATCACCTAGAATAAAGTTTTGTGTTGAAAACAGTTTGATTTCAGTTTGTAATAACCTGCTAATGCTTATAATTTCAAAAATGACCATTTTTTTGTGCTTTATTAAAATGAAAAGGTTGAAAACTCTGCTGTGCATAATAATTTGGAACATGCATTTTGAGTGTTTTATTTTTAAAAAAATATACTGTTATCATAGGCAGTTTGTACAAAAACCTTTCAATTGTACTCTAATAGTTATTTGACTGGAAAATTACAATGACTGCAATTCATATAGGTAATTTGGGAAAATCTGAGAAAATATTATTTGCATAATAATGTGGAACACAGTGTAAGTATAGGCATTAACTTTAAGGACTAAAGCTGACATACACTGATCTATAGCAACATCACACTGCATGAATAGTATAAGAAAAAAGCATAAGGGTATATTCACACTGCATCTTTTTCTGACATTTTCAAGCATCTCTGTTACTAATAATGCCAGAAAAAACAAACAAAAATACCGAATTTTTCGGACTATAAGACGCACTTTTTTCCTCCAAAATTTTGGATGAAAATGGGGGGTGCGTCTTATAGTCCGAATGTTGGGGGGGGGGATATATGAATATACTGTGTGGGGGGAGCGGTAGCGGCGGAGTAGCGGGGCACAGGAGGCAGCAGCCGCTTGCTGCAGTCTACACTGTCCCTGCTGCTAAAGAAAATAAACATTCATTGCTCCCCACGCCCATGGGCATGGGGAGCACTGAATATTCATGATCCTTAATAGCGGCACACAGTGTATCCACAGCGCGGCTCCTGCTGCTGCCGGGCGATCATGTGTGCCCGCTATTAAAGGGCATGAATATTCACCTCCTCTCCACGCCCATCGGCGTGGGGAGGGGGTGAATATTTATGCCTTTTAATACCAGGCACACACCATTGCCCAGCAACAGCAGGAGCCGTGCTGCGGCTACGCTGTGTGCTGGCGATTAAGGAGCATGAAGTCACTGCTCCCCGCGCACACAGTCCCGGCGTGGGGAGCAGTGACTTCAGGCAGCTGATCTCTCCTTGTGAGCCGCGCATGGCAGTGACGTCATGCGCTGCTCACATGGCGAGATCAGTGTGGACAGACAGGACGCAGTGCTGGAGGAGAGAGAAGAAAGGTGAGTTGGAGTGTTTGTATTTTTTTATGTGCAGCGTGATGGGGATTAGGGGCACCATGCATACCAGGATAGAGATGAGGGGGGCATACATACCAGGATAAGGATGAGGGGGGCATACATACCAGGATAAGGATGAGGGGCCATACGTACCAGGATAAGGATGAGAGGGATCATACATACCAGTATACGGATGAGGGGGCCATACATACCAGGATAAGGATGAGGGGGCCATGTATACCGGTATACGGATGATGGGGCCATGCATACCAGGATAAGGATGAGGGAAGTCATGCATACCAGGATAGGGATGAGGGATGCCATGCATACCAGGATAGGGATTAGGGGTGCCATACATACCAGGATAGGGATGAGGGGTGCCATGCATACCATGATAGGGATTAGGGGTGCCATGCATACCATGATAGGGATGAGGGATGTCATGCATACCAGGATAGGGATTAGGGGTGCCATACATACCATGATAGGGATGAGGGGTGCCATGCATACCAGGATAAGGATGAGGGGTTCCATGCATACCAGGATAGGGATGAGGGGCGCCATGCATACCAGGATAAGGATAAGGGGTGCCATGCATATCAGGATGAGGGGTGCCATGCATATCAGGATGGGGATGGGGACCACGTATAATAGGAAGGGGGGGCATATATACCTGGATGGGGGATATTATCAGAATTGGGGGACATTACCCCTATACCAGTGCCAGCAGCAGACCCCTCCCCCTTAACAGTTCATCGTGACCACATTTTTTGCTTACATTTTTTTTTCTATTTTCCTCCTCTAAAACCTAGGTGCGTCTTATGGTCCGGTGCGTTTTACAGTCTAAAAAATACGGTATATTCATATTAATTTCTATGGAAAAAAAAAAAACGACTTGCAGTTCATATGTTCAGGCTTTTGAGTATCTTTTAAATGCTTCCGGCTTTCAAAATATCCAAGTTGTTGGAGAAAATAAAGTGGATGTCACTTTTTTCTTTTTAAAAGGCTCTAGATGGAAAACACTACAAACAAGGCATCGTCCAATGAAAAGGCTGTAAAAATGCTCCAGAAAAAAATAGCAAAAATGCTTGAAAAACTCTTCAAAATCGCTGCAGGAAATGCAAACTTTCTCCAAAAACTCTCCAAAGGAGCAGAATTTCCTGAAGCAGTTTGCAGTAGAAAACTTGTAGTTTTTTTACAAACGGAAAAATAAAAGTGAACATACCCTAACCTTGTCTATTGCTTTTTTCTTAACATGCAGGTTTAGTCATTCATATCTCTCAGGCCATATTCACACATTCAGTATTTGGTCAGTTTTTTACATCAGTATTTGTAATCCAAAATCAGGAGTGGGTGAAAAATACAAAAGTGATGACATATTTCTATGATACTTTTCTTCTGATTGTTCCAGAGAGAAACTTACCCTTTTTTTTCCACCCACGAAACAAATTGTAAAATGCTCAAATTCACGTGAAACCGAGAATTTCAGAAAATTCTCATTCCTGATCCTCTGTGAATCGATCGGCTCGTCTCTATGACTTTGACAACCATACTTCCTTCTTTAATTATTCCCAGAACGTTTCATGTCCTTGTACTGTACATAAATGTGTAAAGAAAGTGATGACATGAGTATGTGACAAATCAAAGCGCATTTCAGATGAGTATTGTGTGAAAGAAATCAAAGTAGTTGTGAAATATCATCTGAAAAATTTGTCCTGTTCTTGCCAATAACATGGAAATATGCTCCAAAAAAAAATAATAATCGATCTCTACAAACAAATCTTATTCTAGTAATCTTGTGTTATCAGTGCATGGAAAAAAGTAATTTCAGCAGATGATTTGGAAAAACAATCAGATTCCTTATATGTGATGGAAGAGTCGGACATTGAGGTCACTAGTTATATTTAGTAATACTTAAAGACCTCTTGCATCTATTAAATTGAATGCTCTGAAGAAAATGAAGAACTCTCTGACAAGAAAATAGAGGGGTATTACATTCCTCGTGTCATCTGCATTTTTTACTCTTTGCCTCACACTAGAAAGATGGTACATAATAGTAGGTTACAACTGGTGGGTATACAGTGGCATGTAAAAGTGTGGGCACCCCTGGTCAAAATTACTGTTATTGTGAACAGTTAAGCAAGTTGAAGATGAAATGAACTCTAAAAGGCCTAAAGTAAAGATGACACATTTCTTTCTGTATTTTTGGCAAATATATATATATATATATATATATATATATATATATATACAGTACAGACCAAAAGTTTGGACACACCTTCTCATTTAAACATTTTTCTGTATTTTCATGACTATGAAAATTGTACATTCACACTGAAGGCATCAAAACTATGAATTAACACATGTGGAATTATATACTTAACAAAAAAGTGTGAAACAACTGAAAATATGTCTTATAATCTAGGTTCTTCAAAGTAGCCACCTTTTGCTTTGATGACTGCTTTGCACACTCTTGGCATTCTCTTGATGAGCTTCAAGAGGTAGTCACCGGAAATGGTTTTCACTTCACAGGTGTGCCCTGACAGGTTTAATAAGTGGGATTTTTTGCCTTATAAATGGGGTTGGGACCATCAGTTGTGTTGTGCAGAAGTCTGGTGGATACACAGCTGATAGTCCTACTGAATAGACTGTTAGAATTTGTATTATGGCAAGAAAAAAGCAGCTAAGTAAAGAAAAACGAGTGGCCATCATTACTTTAAGAAATTAAGGTCAGTCAGTCCGAAAAATTTGGAAAACTTTGAAAGTGTCCCCAAGTGCAGTTGCAAAAACCATCAAGCGCTACAAAGAAACTGGCTCACATGAGGACCGCCCCAGGAAAGGAAGACCAAGAGTCACCTCTGCTTCTGAGGATAAGTTTATCAGAGTCACCAGCCTCAGAAATCGCAGGTTAACAGCAGCTCAGATTAGAGACCAGGTAAATGCCACACAGAGTTCTAGCAGCAGACACATCTCTTCAACAACTGTTAAGAGGAGACTTTGTGCAGCAGGCCTTCATGGTAAAATAGCTGTTAGGAAACCACTGCTAAGAACAGGCAACAAGCAGAAGAGACTTGTTTAGGCTAAAGAACACAAGGAATGGACATTAGACCAGTGGAAATCTGTGCTTTGGTCTGATGAGTCCAAATTTGAGATCTTTGGTTCCAACCACCGTGTCTTTGTGCGACGCAGAAAAGGTGAACTGATGGACTCTACATGCCTGATTCCCACCGTAAAGCATGGAGGAGGAGGTGTGATGGTGTAGGGGTGCTTTGCTGGTGACACTGTCGGGGATTTATTCAAAATTGAAGGCATACTGATCCAGCATGGCTACCACAGCATCTTGCAGCGGCATGCTATTCCATCCGGTTTGCGTTTAGTTGTACCATCATTTATTTTTCAACAGGACAATGACCCCAAACACACCTCCAGGCTGTGTAAGGGCTATTTGACAAAGAAGGAGAGTGATGGGGTGCTACGCCAGATGACCTGGCCTCCACAGTCACCAGACCTGAACCCAATCGAGATGGTTTGGGGTGAGCTGGACCGCAGAGTGAAAGGAAAAGAGCCAACAAGTGCTAAGCATCTCTGGGAACTCCTTCAAGATTGTTGGAAGACCATTTCCGGTGACTACCTCTTGATGCTTATCAAGAGAATACCAAGAATGTGCAAAGCAGTCATCAAAGCAAAAGGTGGCTACTTGGACGTGTGTCCAAACTTTTGGTCTGTACTGTATATATAGTCATTTTTTACATTTTAAAAATGGTCTGATGCAAAAGTTTGGGCACCCTGCACTGTTAGTACCTAGTAGTAGCTCTTTTTGCAAGTATCACAGCTTGTAAACACTTTTTGTAGCCAGCCAAAGGTCTTTCAATTCTTGTTTGAGGGATTTTCATCCATGACCTGTTATGGTCCAATGTGGTTTTACTACCTGATGCCTTCACTCTGCCCAACATACCCAGCGATCCCATGATCCCGTCCCCTGAAATAAAAACTCCACAACAAGTTATTTGTTGGATAAATTGTGGCCACAGCGGCCGTTTATTAACAAACAACAAATAACAATGAAATAAAATATCAGTATACCAATATATATATATACATATATATATATATATATATATATATATATATATATATATATATATATATATATATATATATACATATATATATATATATATATAAAAGGAGGGAGGGTTCTTGGAGCTAATAGATCTGGCTTTAAATTCACTATAACATTGCACCGCCATGTTACCCCCAGCCGTTCATCACCAGCTCGAGGGCACCAAAAGACCTCCACGTTCTGTGGTAGGCCAACCAACTACCAAAATGCTCCCGAGGTAAAACTCCGTCCAGAGCCCATAACCGACTGCCAGATCACCTCCCCACTCAATTTAACCAACTCCAAGAACCCCACCCCCCGCCAACCAAGCCACTGTGACAAAGAAAAACATAAAAGAATCATTACATATAATTTAACAAAATTCAGCAAAAAAGGGGAGGGAGGGTGGGTGATTGCCTCTGCTGTTCCAATGGGAATGGCCGCTTTCCCGCACTTTTCCCTTATATATCCCCCTTCCAGCTACCCGCCCCCATCTCCCATTACCCAATCCCAGAATCCCACTATTCAAAACCAAACAAAAAGGGGGGTGGGGTAAAACCTCCAGGCCAACTCCCGGTCATGGGTGGCTTCCCCTAGCTTTGCTGTCTCCAGCCCCCTCCTTGACCTGTTATGGCCCAGTGTGGTTTTACTACCTGACCTTCACTCTGCCCAACATACCCAGCGATCCCATGATCCCGTCCCCTGAAATAAAAATTCCACAACAAGCTATTTGTTGGATAAATTGTGGCCACAGCGGCCGTTTAATAACAAACAGCAAATAACAATGAAACAAAATATCAGTATACCAATATATATATATCCATATATATATATATATATATATATACATATATATATATATATATATATATATATGTATATATAAGGAGGGAGGGTTATTGGAGCTAATAGATCTGGCTTTAAATTCACTATAACATTGCACCGCCATGTTACCCCCAGCCGTTCATCACCAGCTCGAGGGCACCAAAAGACCTCCACGTTCCGTGGCAGGCCAACCAACTACCAAAATGCTCCCGAGGTAAAACCCCGTCCAGAGCCCATAACCGACTGCCAGATCACCTCCCCACTCAATTTAACCAACTCCAAGAACCCCACCCCCCGCCAACCACGAACAGCCCTGAAACCTCAGGCTCGTGCGTGCCCCAAAGCCACCAATGCCCTCTCAATCCCCTCCTGAATTGAAAGAGCCCAAAGATCCATGCCAATATCGTTGAGATGTATCCCGTCCTCCAACCACAAATTTCCAACTCCAGATTCCAACTCCAAATGCCTAACACTTATGCCCCCATTCCTGGACACAAAGCTAGACACCGCCCTATTTAATTTTATCCGTGCCCTGTTTATGCCCTTTTCCGATCTGACCGCCCGCCATTTTTTCCCCGGGACTATATCCGACCTCACTGTTATAACCCCGGAAAGGAAGTCGACAATCTCAAGAAATCGAAACGGATATCCCGAATCAACTCCCTTACCGGCCTTCCCCCTAAATCGTTCCCCCCCAGATGCACAACTAAAATATCCGGTACTCTGTCCAATCTCGCAGCCTTATGAACTTCCCCCAAAAACTGGTTCCATAACATGCCCCTAAAACCTAGCCACCTAATAATCAGTTGTGCCCTCGGAAAGCCCAATTGCCTACCGTCACGCCTGACATCGGCCCGCCGTGCCCCCCAATGCACGTATGAGTGTCCAAGAATCCAAGCTAAGGTGGGAACTTCACCTAAAAGAATGATAAACAAGCATATTCAACGATTGTTATACAACTAACAAAGTACTGTATCAACTAGCGGCGAACATATGTTAAATAACGGTCTGAACTCCATCTTCCGATCCGTTTTATCACCTCCGCCCCAAAGCCACGCCTGCTAGCCTCAGATGCTGCGCCAATCCTAAAGGAATGCGAGCCATAAACCTCCGGGTTAAGGCCCAACTCCTGCACCCCTTTTTTTAAGACCGCTATAAATTGGAAACGGGAAAGAAATGACCCGTCACAATGACGTAAGAGTGGGCCGGATCTCCCTGTCCACAATTGCCAATAAGCCTCCAAACACCTTCTTGGACACATCAGAGCCCCTTTCACTCTTCCTAAAACGACCCTCTTACCTCTACCAATCGGATCAGTTTTAGACCGTCTAATCCAAAAATCAATGCCCCAGGCCCAAGAACTCATGTCTTCGGCCAATAGCCCTCCTTCCCTATTTTTGCTGGGGGCAACCAACTCCCCTACTCTCATCGCCCCGAAAAATGCTAAGGCAAAGGCTAACTTAAACAGCGTCGCCTCAAAAACAGAACAACAAATGCTCTCCAAAACCAGACTTAACCTTTCTAACATGCCAAACGTTACTGGTCTCCGCTTATCAAAAATCTTGTTACCCTTTTGAAAACCTCTGAGTGCCTGCCTGACCAAAAATGATCTAGTGACATCAGTCCAACCCTGCAACTTAAAACCAAAAGCCAGCCCGGCTATAAATTTGCTAATTCTGGATGACGACCACCCTAAATCCGCAGCCTTACCTACAAAAAACATAACCGCCAAAGTCCTATCCTCATCACTCTCTAATGCCCTCCACTGCGACACACAGCTTTGCCATACTCGCCACGATGTCTCATAAGCCGCCCAGGTTGAACTTGCCACCGACTCCTGAATCAATCTTCCAGCTCTTCCAAAACCATCTGCCACAACTGCGAAGGGCATTCCACTCCTGCAACTTCTGCCTCTGGTGCCAGCGAACGGAAACGCTCCCACTGGAAGCGAGACAAAGCATCCGCTATACAGTTTTGAACACCGGGCACATGTACCACCGAGACCCATGCATTCAGTTCCAAACACCGTAGCACCAGTTCCCTAACCAGCTTGATAACCGGAGGAGACGAGGCCGATAAGCTGTTAATCAGAGCTCCCGTTGCAATGGGAACAAACGTGCTTAAACTTACAGCCTGCCCCGTATTTGCACTGGCCGTCGTTAAATTGCCAGCACGTTCCTGATTTTTCTTTACTTCCCTGTGCTCCCTGACTACCTCCACTTGTTCCTGCCGATTGACTCCCACTTCCTCCGCTCCCGTGAAAGGACTGCCCGTATCTAGCGGGAGCCATCACCTTTAACTAAAGGCCAATATCTTTCTGGTCCCACTTAATCTCGGGCCGTACCGCCTTCCTCTGCCTAAATTGCTCATCGTACCTCAGCCAAGTTTGTCCCCCATAAGTACGATGCGCTTCCCGGATGGCATACAAATAACAAAATAAGCCTGAGCAATTTTCAGGAAACTTTTCCCCTATAACCCCGGCCAAAATCGCAAATGCTTGAAGCCAATTCGTAAAAGTTTGAGGTATCAAGCGCCACCTCCGCTTTTCCTCCTCCTCCTTTTTGCTATCGTCTTTTTTCCCCCTGTCCAAATTAAACTTCTTCAGGGGAAGGAGGGAGAAAATTTCCACGTATTCGTCACGCCAAATTTTCTCCTTCACCTCTTTTTTTAAATGTTCTCCTAATGGCCCCTCGAAGCACACATACACCTCCCCCTTTGCCCTGTCATCCAACTTCACCATATCGTCCTTGTCCTTCTCCGTCTAAACCGATACTGAAACTCCAGCAACTGCCCCTTCTGCACCAACCGCAGACCCTACCACCACACCACTGGGTTGAAGCGACACCTCTTGGCCTGGTAACCAGGCTTCTGTTGGAGATGCCCTTGACCCACCCACTGGTGCGCTCTCCATTCTCAGTAGAACCTGCGACATACTATTTAAGATTTCCATAATTCCCGATACCTCCGTCCCTCCCGGACCAGCTAGACACCTCCCCTCTGAGGCAACAAAAGGACCGCTAACTCCCCCCAGTGAAGCTGCCCCTGCGGGCGACAAACAAGACATGGAGTTATACTCACGCCGCTGCGCAGGTGCTGTGTCCCTGCCAGCCGTAAATCCTGAGTCCTGACGATCGGTTCTTCCGCCCCTGTCGCTGCTGGAATCGGATCCGTCTGTTTCCATTCGCCGCTCAAGGCCCGCGCCCCTGGCCTCTCCGTTACCAGGGGGGACCTGAACGGTCATGGATGCTGCCGGGTGTTGTCTCCTCGGTGACCGCCTCCCGCCGGACCGACTTGCAATCCTGAGTGTTGAACCGGGCCTCCTTCTGTTACCAGACCCAGGCGCACGGGCCTGGTCCGTGCTGCCATAACCGACGCTGCCCGGCGGCTCAACGTTGCTGCCCGCCGCTCCCTCTCCTCTGCGTCTTCCCTGTGAGCCAAGCAGCCGTGGATGCCCGGATTGCTGCCTGCCCGCCGATTCTCGCCTCCTTGGTGTCCTCATGGCCTTCCCAGCAGGCACCCCGACAGGAACATCGCCAGTGGTGCCTGCCGTTCCCGTCTCCGCTCCCACGATAGTCCTGGGTCCTCTCCATTCATTCAGGCCCCCGACGTTGATGGCAGCTGCGTTTCCCATCACAGCTGCGTCGTCTCTTGCATCTGCAGTGCGCGTCGCAGTCGTCTTGCGCGTCGCAGGTGCGCCGCACCTGCGTCGCTCGTCTGGGGTCGGAACCTCTGTGTCCCGCGTCGCTCCTACGTCGTGCCGAACATCCGGTGCGGCCTTCACTTCCGGCGCGGCCCTGACTTCCGGTTTAGGCCGCGCTCCGCATCGAACAACAGCAACAGGCCGGCTGGATGGATTCCTGCCGGGGCGAGAGCGGCGGGCAGGAACCGCGCCATCTTGCTCTCCCCCCCGCAGGGTCCCCTGAGGGGCTCTGGGGCCTGCGCCTGTTCTGTGCTGATACCTCTGGGGAGAGTCTCTCCGGGGGCCGGGTCCTCCTGCTTCTTCTACCAACTCCGTCCTGCGCCTCCGAAACTCCTGCAGCTCCCAGCAATGCGGACAGCTGGGCCTTCAGCCATCCACCTCTTCTTGACCGTGCGACATCCTGAAGCTGGCTCACCAGGGATTCCACGGACGCCATGACAGGTGATTGCTTCTGCTGTTCCAATGGGAATGGCCGCTTTCCCGCACTTTTCCCTTATATATCCCCCTTCCAGCTACCCGCCCCCATCTCCCATTACCCAATCCCAGAATCCCCCTAATCAAAACCAAACAAAAAGGGGGGTGGGGTAAAACCTCCAGGCCAACCCCCGGTCATGAGTGGCTTCCCCCTAGCCTTGCTGTCTCCAGCCCCCTCCTTTCTTTGTTGGAAAATTTTTCTAGTTCTGTGAGATTCCTGGGTCGTCTTGCATGCACTGCTATTTTAAGGTCTAGCCACAGATTTTCAATGATGTTCAGATCAGGGGACTGTGAGGGCCATTGTAAAACCTTCAGCTTGCGCCTTTTGAGGTCATCTATTGTAGATTTTGACGTGTGTTTAGGATCATTAGCCATTTGTAGAAGCCATCTTCTTTTCAACTTCAGCTTTTTTACAGATGGTCTTTTGTTTGCATCAAGAATTTGTTGAAATGTCATTGAATTCATTCTTCCCTCTACCCATGAAATGCTCCCCGAGCCATTGGCTGCAACATAACCCCAAAGCATGATTGATCCACCCCCATGCTTAATGGTTGGCGAGATGTTATTTTCCTGAAATTCTGTGCCCTTTTTTCTCCACACGTACCTTTGATCATTGTGGCCACAGAGTTCTATTTTAACCTCATCGGTCCACATGACTTGTTTCCAAAATGCATCAAGCTTGTTTAGATGTTCTTTTGCATACTTCTAATGCTGCATTTTATGGTGATGACGCAGGAGAGGTTTTCTTCTTATGACTCTTCCATGAAGACCATATTTGTGCAGGTGTCTCTGAACAGTTGAACAATGTACAACAACTCCAGACTCTGCTAAATCTTTCTGAAGGTCTTTTGCAGTCAAGCAGGGGTTTGGATTTGCCTCTCTAGCAATCCTACGAGCAGATCTCACTGAAATTTTGCTTGGTCTTCCAGACCTTATCTTGACCTCCACTGTTCCTATTAACTGCCATTTCTTAAATATATTTCAAACTGAGGAAAGGGCAGGATTTGCTATCTTCTTATAGCCTTCTCCTGCTTTGTGGGCCTCCACCATTTTCATTTTCAGAGTGCTAGGCAGCTGCTTAGAAGAACCCATGGCTGCTGTTTTTTGGAACAAGGTTAGAGGAGGCTGGGTTTTTATAAAGCTGGGAAATTTGTATCACCTGGCCTTTCCTAAGGATGATAGTGAATAAGCCAGGCTAATTAAAGTTATCTGAGCACACAAATTTCCAAGGGTGCCCAAACTTTGGATTGGCCCATTTTCCTTTTGGTAATTTTTAAAATGAAAAAAATTACAATATTTATTTTTTTGCCTTAAATACAAAAGGAAATGTGTCATCTTTAACTATAGGCCTTTTAGAGATCATTTCATCTTCAACTTGCTTAACTGTTCACAATAACAGTAATTTTGACCAGGGGTGCCCAAACTTTTATATGCCACTGTACATAGAGCATACGTACTGACATAAAACCAACAGGAATTATTTATATTGAATATATGAAAATTTCATAATCTGCATTATTTTTTATAAACAAATTAGAAGCGCACAAAATCTCAAAAATATATAAAAATATTTCATATGTAAAACTTATACAGGGAGATTCATTAGGACTGGCGAGGCACACAGTAGTCTTATTGATGGAAATCGCTGGACTACGATGTACCTAATTCATTACGAGGTTTATGCCACTGAATGAATAAGATGGATCTACGCATTTATTAACTGGCGTGTGCCGTCACCAGAAATATACTCCAGTTGGGGACTAAAGGATATTTCTGGAGTAAGTTACTCAACCGTAACTTTTCATGCATTTGATGGGCGAGTGTGGTGACATCCTGTCCTGTCAATTCGGCATGAGAAAAAAAAAATCGCAGCATGCTGTGAGTGGCTCTGCACATCGCATCATGTGCATCCATTTAAAGGGGTTTTACCAAAAACAAAAGTTCATTTTAAAAATTGTCTGTGTCTGACCGTGTACGGAACATGGTCTGATCATACCACATCTCCTGGGCAGGGGAGGAAGCAAAAGAGTATACAGACAGGACAGCAGGGGATCACAAAGGATTAATTTTTTGAGGTAAAATATTGTTAAAAAACAGGCAGTGAAATATTTTACCTCACAAAATGAATCCTCTGCGATCCCCTGATGTAATGTCTGTATACTCTTTAGCTTCCTCCCCTGTCCAGGAGATGTGGTATGTTCCGTACACGGTCAGACACAGACAATTTTTAAGATGAACTTTTGTTCATGGGAAAACCCCTTTAAGTCTATAGGTGCATGGGAAACATTGGACTTCATTCGGATGTCTGATTTATGCGGACACAGACAATGAAAAAGAAGGAGAAATTAAGTTCTCCGTCTTCTCCAAACCTGTGATACGTTTCTCTCATGCAAGAGAATTGGATCACAGTAAACTGACACTCAGCTCAAACTCTGATCAGAATTTGAGGCGAGGGTCATTAGCATAATCAAGCCGATTCTTTCGCATGAGAGAATCAACGCTCGTGTAGTGCTGGCCTAAGGCCTCATTTAGATTTCAGTTTTTCTCACATACGAGAAAAACAGATTGGTTATGTTGATCTGAGTGTGTGCCAAATGTCATGAGTTTTTCTCGTACATGAAGAAAAAAAAGAAGTTTCTCCACCTTCTGCTTTCTGAGAATCTGTAAAAATCGGACTGCTCTTGGAGGTCACCCCAGTGCGGTCTGATTTTTTCATGGACCTATAGACTTGCACTGCCGATTTTGATCAGACCCTGGGATCAAAATAGGACATGTCTCCACGATTTTCCTTGAAAAATCACAGACATGTGAATGGCCCCATAGACTATCACAGGTATAAGTACTATCCGTGAAAACCATAGATAGCACTCGCACAGGAAAATCAGACTTTTGAACGAGGCATTAGTAAGATCTGAGAGTAATTGGAAGTAGCTTGACAGCAACAGACGAAGCAGTTTTTATGAGGTTGGAATTAGCTAGCCTAAAGTCTAACTAATGTTGCCCATACCCACAGATATGGACAGGTTCGACCGTCAGTCTAAGAGGTGATGTCTAGTGAGATAACGATTTGGCATGTCCACTTTCAGACTGACACCGTCGGCTCTCTCAGAGAGCGAGTGCTCTTGTGTTAGGGAGAGTCGGGTGAGATAGCTGCTGGCCAAACAATCGGCTGAACCATCATTCAGTGGACAGCTATGTGAAGTTTATGGGGGGCTTTACATGCGGGGAGATCTGATGTCTTTTTTTCCAAAAGCAAGCATTACCTAACCTAACAGGTTATTCGGATACAGGTCGGACAATCTCTTTATTGTCCTTATCCTGGTCATCATTTAGAAAAGGCTGAATAGAATATTTAATAACTGAAAGAAGCACTCCCAGCAAAAATGTTATCACCTAATCCTTTTTAAATATGTATGTGATGTAGTAATAGGCGTATTAAAATATTTATCAGTCGCCAACTTCCCCCGATTTCCAGTGCCGCTCCAATCCACCTCTGGATCACATACTTCAAATCAGATTAGACAGATCACACAGTGGGCTTATGTGCGGACCGGAAGTGTAAGTGTATGGATCCTTGTCCTGAGTCTCTAGTCACTGTGGTTTCGATAAACTTTGTATAACTCAATAGTAAATGCAAATATAATAAACTATGTAATGTATCTAATTGGGGAAATTAGCCTCTATCTTCTCTTCCTCCCTGCCTCCTGAACTACTGCAGTAGTAGCCATATATTGACATTTATAGGACGAGACAATTAGAACTAGACAAGTAAAAAAAAAAAAAGCAGGAAGGAATGAGAAGTTGTGTGTGAGAGGGGATTGGATGCCTGCCTGTCTTTTTGGGGATACAGGCCCCATGTGTTTTATGAAAAAACATCTGCTTACTAAGCATAGCCATATAGCCATATATGTACCTGAGTATGTATGAAGATTGAGGCCTCATCTAGACGTCTGTGTTTCTTGTACATGAGAAAAATGGATGTCTGAATCAGACATCAATCTTCATTGATTAACGATTATTTTGATAAAACTTTGATCAGATTTTGGTCCGTCATCAGTTTTTCTCCACTTTCTTCTGACAGTCCGTGAAAATTATGTCATCCGAGTGCGATCTGATTTTTTCACGGACCTGTAGACTTGCATTGCTGATTTTGAGTCAACCCTTGAATAAAAATCAGACATATCGCCACGATTTACTGCAGACTGCTCGATCCGGGAAAAGTCACAGACATGTGAATGGCCCCATAGACTATCACAAGTACGAGTGCTATCCGTGAAAAACACAAATAGCGCTTGTACGCTAAAAATGTGTGTAATAATGTTTTTGGACTACTGTCCTGGTCCACAAACCTAGCAATAGAAGAGAAAAGAACGATTCCTCTAGTAGTTGAGGTTATAATATGTATCTATCAGGTAAATCCTGCAGGGGTGAGAGGTGGTGAAATTTTCTGAATTGGATCCAGGGTGACCAGACCTCTTTTAACTAGAAATCTTTTCTGTACTCCCAAATGGCTAATTCCTCTCATCAATATACTTGGTCAACTTTTTTCACCCATTGGATAGGTAAAGGTGGTATTTCATATGTCCAGTAAGTATGAATTAGGATCCTTGTATAAGCTAGCAAATGTCTATTTAATAGAAGCTTAGACTTTAGGGTTTTGTCGGGAAATAAGTGTAAACCAAGTGAAGAACAATCAGAGAAAAGGTATGATAGAAACACGTCACCACTTCTACATTTTTGACCCACTCCTAGTTTTGGCTCCCACTCCTGAGAAAAAATACTGACCAAATACTGATAGTGGGGCTGTAGCCTAACAGATAAATTTCTGGGGTCACCGACAGGGGTATTCCAACTATTTGCAAACTGGTCCAAACGATATCAAACAAATAGTTTTTAATCTTGCAGCATACCCACCACGTGTAGAAATATGATCCCAGGTCTTTGACACATCTTCAGCAGTTAGGGTTATACATATAGAGTTTTATTTATAAAGCTTCATAGAAGTAATGTGGTATCTAGTAAGAACCTTGTAGCTATTCTGTTGTATTCTGATACACTTGGAAAATTATTTAGGTGCCAGTGGGATGCAGCTTTCTAGTAAGTATTATATTTACTCAAGTGTTGGATTCACAGCTACACTGCTCAATACTGCTGTATAATATCCTCCATGCTGCTGCTTTGTCTGAGGATGTGCTACATAGACAAATGGGAACAGGAAATCCCCCATGTCTGTGTGTGCAGTGTATGAGAGACACCATAGCAGATAGATTTTCGGTTATTAGTTGGAGGTTGGAGACTAAGTTGGAGCCTGTAAAAGAGTAAAAGGCTGAAAACGCAGGATACGAGGGCCAGAAATATGACACACACATGATGATTTATTTTGAGCAATCGCCTGAAATGCCTGCTTTAAATATAACAAGAATCCTGAAAATGTTTGGTTTGCTATGAATACTTTATTTTTGTTGATAGTAATGCACCATGCTTATAAACCCCGTGCCTTACGTTAGCGATGTGTAGCTGGGAACCTAGACAATCCAACATCTGGGAATACACGATCATGCATTTGTAAGTAATATTTGTTTTCAGCTAATAAATCATTAATGTTTGCCCTCACAAAGTCGTTCTTTATTAAACCCTTGCTGCGTACAGGCAAAGACGTTTCACTGGGCATCTGTAATAATTTCTGCTCTAACTGGATTCAAGGTGAAAAAAAAATGAGAATGTTCCCATTCTATTTATAATGAGCTGTATTTTCAGCAGAAAGCAACAAGCTAGGAGCTAACAAGTGAGATCTATTTACTAACCTTGTCCTTGCCATCTGGTTGGAAGCAATCCAGCAAGGTCAAACACACTGACGTATGTTCTACTAGACCATACGTGAAAACATTGACTGCAGTCAACTGAATGAATGGACTGACCGAGAGTAATTACAGTCAGCAATGTTAGCGCCTTATCTTACTGCACCTAACCCTACAATTTTCAGCCTGAACCTAACCTGTGTATAGGCTCATTAGGCTAGTGCAAAAATATAGTATCTAAGACCGTCCTTAAATTTTATTGATTTGCAGGACCATATACAGACATGGTCAAGTTTCTATTTTGTTTTTTTGCAAACGCTAATTTTTGCAAACATCTTGGTTGTTAGCGTCTCAGTAAGTGATGGTGAAACAAATTTTGTCTGCAAATTCTATGAATTGGAAAGTGATAGAACTGCCATGTTGTGGGGACCCCATTGAATGAACCACAATGATTAGACTTTGATCAAAGTGTCATCAGTTTTTCTCCTACGTGTTTTCTATGGACCCAGAGATTTGCATTTTGATCTCACCCTCGGAACAAATATCGGACATGTCTTTGCAATTTTCCGAAAAATCACAGACATGTCTATGGTCCCATAGACTATCATAGGTATGAGTGCTATCCATGAAAAACATGGATAGCACTCAGAAGCGTAAGTCGGACATCTGAAAGAGGCCTCACTTTGAATATTTACTTTTTCTTTGCTGCTATATAGTTGGTCCTAAGTTCCGTAAATGAATCATTGTTATCCGGCAAGTAAATGATAACAATGATAAATAGGTGACTTTCAAAAAACAAAACTAGCCCTTATAAAGCTTTGGCAATGGCAAAAAAAAAATTATGATTCTCAAAAATATATTTTTTTATTTTAAAAAATAATTTTTACTGTGCAGAAATGGAAGAACGCATTCAGTAAACCTTGTAAAAGCAAAACCTAAAAGACAAATGAAAAAATAATGTTTTTTTCTGTCCCCACTTCTATAAAAGGAGGCGCATTGATAGAATTTTCCTAATTTAGCCTCATTGCTCCAGTACAATGGATTTAAAACAAAGCCATCAGGACGTGATTACAGTGTAGACTTTCAGGTTTAATATAAGTGGCTTTAATTAGAGGTATTACAGCCATCATCACAGGCTCAAAATAATTTCTCCATCTCCTCCATTGCTTATCTCGGCGAATATCAGACTGCACTGAGCAGTGACTGAAGCCGCGCCTCTAAGACTGAAAGTCAGGGGCTGCGGAGGGAATAAAATTAGTTTCCTCCCGATAGCGGGGATCTTAGTGAGGGCTTCAGAATTCCATTTCTGCAGATTAATAGCATTTTTTTTACAAGACAGCTTCCCTTTAAGCCAACATAAAAAAATAAGCATTTTTGGCACTGGTACATCAGAAAAATCCATTGTATTGACATATACAATTTTTAATCCATAATGTAAATGGCAGAAAGAAAAAAAAATTTAAAGGGAATCTGTCACCCCCATGGGACCTATCAGACCTGTAATATGGGCATACAGGTGATAGAAATGTGAATATATACATACCTGTATGCCTCATATTAGAGGTTTGCTTACTTTGAAATACCTTTTCATTAAATTAGTTTTGACAAGCTTCCCGTCCGGGGGATGTGAAGAAGTCCCCGCCTATTAATTTCCATATCCCCTCCCTCCCCTGCACATCACAGGGCCCTGTGATGTGCAGTTCCCGTGACTGGATCCCGCACCTGCGCAATTTACCTTGTATGGAAGGCGCAGTAATCCCTGCTGTCTATGTAGCCTTGTGGAGCAGGAAACTTGTGCGCAGGCGCCGGTGAGTCACTCTGCCTTCCCGGCAGGGAGCTTTCCTGGAGCTCCGCAGCTGATGATGATTCAGAATGGCAGTGCAGCTCCAGGGGAGCTCCCCGCGCCTCTGCTGTGACTTGACGGCGCGATGACGTCTTCAGCTGGCGTGGCACAAGTACAAGTGGAGTCTCAGGGACCAGAGCCGAGTGCTGGGGGAACGGGAGCGAGGTGAGTATGTGTTGTTTTTTTTTAATTAATTTGTGTATGGGATGTGTGCCACTGCCTATATATATGGGCATGTATTTTATATAGGTAGCTATGTGGGGACTCATACTGTATAGAGGGGGCTATGTGAGGGCTCATACTGTATATAGGAGCCAATGTGAGGGTTCATACTGTATCTAGAGAGCTAGGTAGGTATGTAGGGGCTCATACTGTATATTGGGGGCTATGTGAGTGTTCATACTGCATATAGGAGGCTGTGTTGGGGCTCATACTGTATATAGAGGGCTCTGTGGGGACTGATATTGTATGTAGGAGGCTATGTGGGGCATATCGCCTGGACCTGTGAACTGTTATCCTCATTGCAGTATGGCTTCTGGTCTCCTTTTTCTTGTCCTGATTGAAGGAATTCCCTGATGAACCCTGAATGACCAAAAGAGGAGAGAAACGTGTTGAAAGAAGATGCCACTAAGCTAAGTACATAACTCTTCAGGCCATCAGGGTATATTTATTTATTTATATATATATAATAGTCCATGTCCATAGAAACGTGACTATGAGGTATATTGGTTTTTAAACTAACTAAATAAAGAGATTTTTTAAGGTTTTTTTTGTTATTGTTTACATGTATAAGGGCCCCATGATTAAGGGGCCTATGTGGCGGCTCATATTGTATGTAGGGGGCTATGTGGCGGCTTATACTGTATGTAGGGGGCTATGTGGCGGCTCATATTGTATGTAGGGGGCTATGTGGCGGCTCATATTGTATGTAGGGGGCTATGTGGCAGCTCATATTGTATGTAGGGGGCTATGTGGTGGGTCATATTGTATGTAGGGGGCTATATGGCGGATCATATTGTATGTAGCGGGCGATGTTGCAGCTCATATTGTATGTAGGGGGCTATGTGACGGCTCATATTGTTAGAACCCTCCTGTTAGTTTTTTAAATCTTGTGTTTTGCGGTCATGTGACCATCTGCCTTTATATTCCAGCTCCGCCCTTCTGGCTGTGCTGGACTTCAGTGTTGTTTGACTGTTTTGCTAGCCTGGTGCTCCGGTGCCTATCTCTGTCAGTTCGCTTGGTCCTCTTGGACCTCTAGTACTTTTTGTCAGTCTGTCTTTAGTGTTCTGCAACAACTTCTGTTTAGAAGGTGTCCCATTTTTGTCCCAGTCCTTAGTACTTTTAGGGACCCCTCCCTTATTTCTATAGGTCTTCGTTCAGACTACCCGAGGACTAAGGCGGGTCTGTTCACAAGGAACAGGCAGCCCGCTACATCGTAGGGATTCAGCTTAGTCTTACTGAAGGGACAGCTTTCCCCTATGTTTCCTTAGTACTTGTTGCAGATCATAACAGTAAGTCCAGCCAAAAAAAAAAACTAAAAGGAAAGAAATCCTTTGTCATCACCTATTTCTGTGAATGCAATTGATAACACTCCTTTGAAATGTATTACTCATAAGGTTGCTGCATTTCCCTTCACTATCAATGGAGTTCATCAAGAAATTTTGGACTTGGTTGTTTTGGACAATTTGCCCTCTCCAGTTGTTTTAGGTTTGTCTTGGTTAAAACTGCACAATCCTTGCAGGTCTACTAATGTGATTAAGTCTTGGAGCCCGAAGTGCTATGATAAATGTTGTAATGGTCGCATTGCGGCTGTGGAAAAAGGGGAATTACCGGAACCTATTCAAGATTTTTGGAGTTTTTTTTCGGAGGAGGAGTCGCAAGTTTTACCTCCTCATAGGGATTATGATTGTGCCATTGAGTTTGTTCCTGGAGCTACTCTTCCCAAGAGTCGCTTGTTTAATCTGACTATCCCTGAAAGAAAGGCCTTGGAGGAGTACATACAGACTAGCCTGGCTGCTGGTCACATTAGACCTTCTAAGTCACCTGTGGCAGTTGGATTTTTCTTTGTTAAAAAAAGGACGGCGGTTTACGTCCATGTCTGGATTTTCATGAAATTAATAAGATTACCGTACGCAATTCCTACCCATTGCTTTTAATTCCTGACTTGTTTAACCAGTTAGTGGGGGCCAAGTGGTTCTCCAAAATTGATCACCGGGGGGCATACAATTTGTTACGAGTGAAGGAGGGTGATGAATGGAAAACTGCTTTTAACACTCCGGTAGGTCATTTTGAGAATCTGGTGATGCCTTTTGGTCTTACCAATGCACCTGCATTTTTTCAGAACCTGATTAATGACATCCTGAGACCTTTGATTGGTAAGAATGTGGTTATGTATTTGGATGACATTTTGATTTACTCACTAGATCTAGAGTCCCATTGGCAGAGTGTACGTGAAGTTTTGCAGTTATTGAGTGATAATTCACTCTTTGCTAAGCTGGAGAAATGTGAGTTCGCTGTGCAGAAAATCAGTTTTTTGGGCTACATTGTCTCCAGCGAGGGCTTTGAGATGGACCCTGTGAAGGTTCAGGCTGTGCAGGAATGGCCTAGGCCTGTTGGTTTGAAATCTATACAGAGATTTTTGGGTTTTGCCAATTATTACAGGAAATTCATTAAGAATTTTTCTGTAATTGTTAAACCTCTAACCGATCTCACCAGGAAAGGTGCGAATACGGCCCAGTGAACTACTGAGGCCATTGAAGCATTTGAGTATCTCAAAGAGAGGTTCAGTTCTGCCCCTATCCTTATGCAGCCTGATGAGACCAAGCGTTTTTTGGTCGAGGTCGATGCTTCATTGGTGGGGGTCAGAGCAGTTTTGTCTCAGGAGAACAAGGGTGGAGTACATCCTTGTGCCTTCTTTTCGAAAAAAAATTTCGGAAACCGAACTGAATTATGATGTTGGAAATCGGGAGTTGCTGGCTATTAAACTTGCGTTTGAACATTGGCGTAATTTTTTGGAAGGCGCTAGATATCCTATTTATGTTTTCACAGATCATAAGAATTTGATCTATCTGGATGCTGCCAAGCGCTTGAATGCCCATCAAGCTAGGTGGGCACTTTTTTTTCTCGGTTTCATTTTTCTGTTACCTATATCCCTGGTACTAAGAATGTTAAAGCCGATGCTTTATCTTGCAGCTTCTCTCCTACGGTCGGTGCCGAGGAGGAGGAGAGCATTTTACAGAAAGAAGTTGGGGTGGCGGCATTAGACTCCGTTTTGGAGAATAGGATTCTGAAAGCTCAAGATGATGCTCCATCTAACACTCCCCATGGGAGGTTGTTCGTGCCTAGAGCCTTTAGGAGAGATTTGTTTGTGGAGTGTCATGAGTCTCGATTGGCAGGTCATCCAGGAATTTCGGAGACTAAGAGACTTATCAGTCGCAGTTTTTGGTGGCCTGGATGACAGAAAGAAGTCATCAAGTGGGTGCGTCAGTGTACTGTGTGTGCTAGGTCAAAGGCTTCACATACTCCTGCTGCGGGGTTGCTTTGCCCTCTGGAGGTTCCTAGTGCACCTTGGACGCATCTCACAATGGATTTTATTACTGATCTTCCTGTGTCCGAGGGTTTTACTGTCATCTGGGTGGTCGTGGACCGTTTTAGTAAGATGTGTCATTTGGTTCCATTCATTAAGTTGCCCTGCGCCAAAACACTCGCTAAGGCATTTGTTAAGGAGATTGTCAAGCTCCATGGCGTACCCACGGATATAGTTTCTGATAGAGGACCTCAGTTTGTGGCTCGCTTTTGGCGTGCTTTTTGTGACAGGTTGGGAGTCCATTTGTCATTTTCGTCTGGTTATCATCCTGAGTCTAATGGACAGACTGAAAGAAAGAACCAGGATGTTGAACAGTTTTTGCGTTGTTTTGTGGCTAACAATCAAGAGGTGTGGTCTGAGTTTCTGCCTCTCGCAGAATTTGCTCTTAACAATCATACATCCTCCTTTGCTCGGTGTTCTCCTTTTTTCTATTGTACTGGGAGACATCCTCTTTTCGTTCGTTCTCCAAATTGGGGTCGGCGGTGCCGGAGGAAGAGAATTTTTCCGGTGATTTGGAGAGAGTTTGGACTAATGTACGTTGCAACCTTCAAGAGGCTAACAAGAAGTCCAAGAAGTATTTTGACAGGAAACGTAAAGAGGTTTTGTTTACTGTGGGTGACATGGTTTGGTTGTCCTCGAAGAACCTGCGGTTGAGGATTCCCTCTAAAAAACTGGGTCCTAAGTTTGTGGGTCCATTTAAAGTGCTTCAGGTTGTTAACCCGTCTGCTGTTAGGTTGGATGTCCCTACTTCCTGGAAGATTAATCCTGTGTTTCATGTTTCCTTGTTGAAAAAGGAACGTATCTGATAGGGACGCCACTGTCACAGTTCCTCCTGTGGTGGAAGACGGCGAATTTGAAATTTCGCGTATCTTGAATTCTAGATGGCATAGAGGGAGATTACAGTATTTTGTCTCCTGGAAGGGTTTCGGTCCCGAAGACAACTCCTGGGTAAGGACGGATGATGTCTCTGCTCCTAGGCTTGTTAAAGCTTTCCACAGGAGGTTTCCAGATAGGCCTAGGCCTGGAGAATCCGGAGGATCCTCATAAAAGAGGGGGTACTGTTAGAACCCTCCTGTTAGTTTTTTCTATCTTGTGTTTTGCGGTCACGTGACCATCTGCCTTTATATTCCAGCTCCACCCTTCTGGCTGTGCTGGACTTCAGTGTTGCTTGACTGTTTTGCTAGCCTGGTGCTCCGGTGCCTATCTCTGTCAGTTCGCTTGGTCCTCTTGTACCTCTAGTACTTTTTGTCAGTTTGTCTTTTGTGTTCTGCAACAACTTCTGTTTAGGAGGTGTCCAATTTTTGTCCCAGTCCTTAGTACTTTTAGGGATCCCTCCCTTATTTCTACAGGTCTTCGTTCAGACTAGCCACGGACTAAGGCGGGTCTGTTCACAAGGAACAGGCAGCCCGCTACATTGTATGGATTCAGCTTAGTCTTACTGTAGAGACAGCTTTCCCCTATCTTTCCTTAGTAATTGTTGCAGATCATAACACATATTGTACAGTTAGGTCCATATATATTTGGACAGAGACAACATTTTTCTAATTTTGGTTCTAGACATTACCACAATGAATTCAGATACAGTTGAAGTTCAGACTTTCAGCTTTCATTTGAGAGTATCCACATTAAAATTGAATGAAGGGTTTAGGAGTTTCAGCTCCTTAACATGTGCCACCCTGTTATTAAAGGGGCCAAAAGTAATTGGACAATTGACTCCAAGGCTATTTCATGGACAGGTGTGGGCAATCCCTTCGTTATGTCATTCTCAATTAAGCAGATAAAAGGCCTGGAGTTGATTTGAGGTGTGGTGCTTGCATTTGGAAGGTTTTGCTGTGAAGTAAACATGCGGTCAAAGGAGCTCTCCATGCAGGTGAAACAAGCCATCCTTAAGCTGCAAAAACAGAAAAAACCCATCCGAGAAATTGCTACAATATTAGGAGTGGCAAAAGCTACAGTTTGGTACATCCTGAGAAAGAAAGAAAGCACTGGTGAACTCATCAATGAAAAAAGACCTGGGCGCCCACGGAAGACAACAGTGGTGGATGATCGCAGAATAATCTCCATGTTGAAGAGAAACCCCTTCACAACAGCCAACCAAGTGAAAAACACTCTCCAGGAGGTAGGCGTATCAATATCCAAATCTACCATAAAAAGAAGACTGCATGAAAGTAAATACAGAGGGTTCACTGCACGGTGCAAGCCACTCATAAGCATCAAGAAGAAAAAGGCTAGACTGGACTTTGCTAAAAAACATCTAAAAAAGCCAGCACAGTTCTGGAAGAACATTCTTTAGACCGATGAAACCAAGATCAACCTCTACCAGAATGATGGAAAGAGAAAAGAATGGCAAAGGCGTGGTACAGCTCATGATCCAAAGCATACCACATCATCTGTAAAACACGGCGGAGGCAGTGTGATGGCTTGGGCATGCATGGCTGCCAGTGGCACTGGGTCACTAGTGTTTATTGATGATGTGACACAGGACAGAAGCAGCCGAATGAATTCTGATGTATTCCGAGCCATACTGTGTGCTCAGATCCAGCCAAATGCAGCCAAACTGATTGGTCGTCGTTTCATACTACAGATGGACAATGACCCAAAACATAAAGCCAAAGCAACCCAGGAGTTTATTAAAGAAAAGAAGTGGAATATTCTTGAATGGCCAAGTCAGTCACCTGATCTCAACCAAATTGAGCATGCATTTCACTTGTTAAAGACTTCAGACAGAAAGGCCCACAAACAAACAGCAACTGAAAACCACCGCAGTGAAGGCCTGGCAGAGCATCAAAAAGGAGGAAACACAGCATCTGGTGATGTCCATGAGTTCAAGACTTCAGGCAGTCATTGCCAACAAAGGGTTTTCAACCAAGTACTAGAAATGAACATTTTATTTACAATTATTTAATCTGTCCAATTACTTTTGGTCCCTTTAACCCTTTCGCAACCATGGGTTTTGTCGTTTTTGCTTTTTCGTTTTTTGCTCCCCTTGTTCCCAGAGCCATAGCGTTTTTATTGTTTGGTCAATATGGCCATGTGAGGGCTTATTTTTTGCGGGACGAGTTGTACTTTTCAACGCCATTACTAGTTTTACCATATCATGTACGGAAAAACGGGAAAAAAATTCCAAGTGCGGTAAAATTGCAATAAAAGTGCAATACCACAGTTGTTTTTTATTTTTTATTTTTACCACGTTCACTGAATGCTAAAACTGACCTGCCATTCTTATTCTACAGGTCATTACGAGTTCATAGACACCAAACATGTATAGGTTCTTTTATATTTAAGTGGTGAAAAAAAATTCCAAAATTTGGTAAAAAATAAAAATAAAAAATAGCGCCATTTTCCGAGACCTGTAGCGTCTCAATTTTTCGTGATCTGGGGCTGAGTGAGGGCTTATTTTTTGTGCGCCCAGCTGACGTTTTTATTGATAACATTTTGGGGTAGATCCGTTGTTTTGATCGCCCGTTATCGCATTTTATTGCAATTTTGCGGCGACCAAAAAACGTAATTCTGGCGTTTAGAATTTTTTTCTCGTTACGCCGTTTACCGATCAGATTAATTCTTTTTTTATATTGATAGATCGGGCGATTCTGAACGCGGCGATACCAAATATGTGTATGTGGGGTTTATTTTTTATTATTTTATTTTGAATGGGGAAAAAGGGGAGTGATTTAAACTTTTATATTTTTTTTTAAACTTTTTTTTTTACTTACTGCATGCTTCTATAGTCTCCATAGGAGACTAGAAGCAGCAGTTGTCTGATCGGCTCTGCTACATACAGGGGACCAGCAGATCCCCTGCATATAGCAGAATTGGTCCTGTGCTATGAGCGCCGACCACTAGGTGGCGCTCATAGCGACCAGATCATGACAACCACAGGCGTCTGCTGCAGACCCTGGGTTGTCATGCACGCCCATCGGCGACCCGCGATCACATGACGGGGTCGCCGGTGGGCGGGGCTTATGACGCGCAACCCGGAAGCACGCGTTAAATGCCGCTGTCGGAGATTGACAGCGGCATTTAACATGTTAACAGCCGCGGGTGGATCGCGATTCCACCCGCGGCTGTTGCGGGCACATGTCAGCTGTAAGAATCAGCTGACATGTGCTCGGTTCAGTGAGGGCTCAGCGCAGCAGCCCTCACTGAACGGGGGGTACGAAAATATGCGTACTAAGACGTTATGGGCTCTAAAGGGGTTAAAAACAGGGTGGCACATGTTAAGGAGATGAAACTCCTAAACCCTTCATCCAATTTTAATGTGGATACCCTCAAAGGAAAGCTGAAAGTCTGAACTTCAACTGCATCTGAATTGCTTTGTTTAAAATTCATTGTGGTAATGTCTAGAACCAAAATTAGAAAAATGTTGTCTCTGTCCAAATATATATGGACCTAACTGTATGTATGGGCTATGTGGTGGCTCATATTGTATGTAGGGGGCTATGTGACGGCTCATATTGTATGTAGGGGCCATGTGACGGCTCATATTGTATGTAGGGGGCTATGTGGCAGCTCATATTGTATGTAGGGGGCTATGTGGCAGCTCATATTGTATGTAGGGGGCTATGTGGGGGCTCATATTGTATGTAGGGGGCTATGTGGGGGCTCATATTGTATGTAGGGGCCATGTGGGGGCTCATATTGTATGTAGGGGGCTATGTGGCAGCTCATATTGTATGTAGGGGGCTATGTGGCAGCTCATATTGTATGTAGGGGGCTATGTGGCAGCTCATATTGTATGTAGGGGGCTATGTGGCAGCTCATATTGTATGTAGGGGGCTATATGGCAGCTCACATTGTATGTAGGGGGCTATGTGGCAGCTCACATTGTATGTAGGGGGCTATGTGGGGGCTCATATTGTATGTAGGGGGCTATGTGGGGGCTCATACTGTATATAGGGGATGTTAATATTGAGCAGAATTAAGTATGCTAAGTCAGACAATTAATATAAAAAATAATTTTAATATGTTAATATTAATATTGAGCAGACTTAATTTTAGCCTATTGGTTCGGCCTCCACAACAGTCACGGTATCTCATGTGGCCCCTTGGTAAAATTAATCTCACACCCCTGATCTATTTTGTATAGCGCTATGTTATGTATAGTGCCGTGAATAAGGGAAAAATTTCTCTGTCATTTTCCATCTACAGCTGTGCACCAGAGCACCTGTGTGTTACTCACATGACCTATTACACCTTCTAAACAACCCGGGGCCCTGGCTACTCTTAATCCCCCCTAGTACATCATATTGTAAAATGAATGGAATCATTCAAAATTACATCTCATCCTGCAAAAACAAATAATATAAAATGTTATGGTTCCTGATATTGGACTGCAAAGGGCCCATATATTGTTCTTGCATAGGGGTCCTTTTCTGTCTGTGTCCGCCACTGGGTGATGGTGGAGCCCCAAAGCAAAAGTTCCCTTTAACAAGGACAGCAATATGGATGTCAGCCGATGTTCTGATGAAATGGGACATTTTCCAGTTCACTTTAGGCTGTTTTTTGCCTCCTATCCTGAGGATGTTTGAAAAGTGCTAGAAGGAATACGGCTGTAAAATAAATCACACACAGTCATAACCAGAATTATTACTCCCACTTCTAGGATTACTGCTTAAAAAATGTTTGCGGTAACAGATGGCCAGCCATAAAATGTAAGATACATACCCGTGTCTATGGCAATCAACATCGCTCTGTTGGGGCAGCGTTCACAGAAATGCAGTCATTTCAACATACATATTTGTAAATGAATGTGCACATTCAAATTAAGGAAAATACATGGAAATGAATACTTGTAGTCTGTCATAACTGGCAATATTCCATGCTCGAATGTTTTCAGTGTACCACTTCATTATATAAAATGCACCTTGGCACCGCGAGGTGTGCAGTCAACATAACTTTTGACTCGATGATTTGCTACAGCTTGCTCCATTATTCCTGCTACACATGGAGTCATCTTTTAAACATTGTTGTTAATCAGATCCATGAATAGTGTCCTTTCATAAGAATGATGAATGAAGCGTATTAAACATTTGTCACAGAAATATTGGAGCCAAAATAGAAATAAAAACAGGCAGATAAGAATATACATTACTAAATTATCATAATTAAAGCTAAAACTTCAAGGTGTTCTCCAGTAAAAACAAATTATCAACCATCTACAGCATAGGTGATTACTTATCGATCATGAGCTCTGACCAATGGGATCCGCAGTGATCCGCAGTATGGGATATTTTTATTCCCGACCAGATGGAGCAGAAGGGCACACATTTGACCGCCACTCCATTCATTCCCTATGGCGCTCGGCTTTTTCCAGCATAGAAATGAATGGGAAGGTGGTCGGGCATGAGCACTGCAGTTTTATTCTAACAGGCTAAAAGTGGCCAGTTGCAAATAAAACTTCTCTGCTGTGCGGGGTCCCAGCGGTCAGACACCCATTGATCAATAAGTTATAAGAGACTAGTCCGGCTCCACCCTTGGCCGACTCTACCCAGCGATGCTGCAGGTGATTGATAGATCTCTACCATTCAGTGCACATCTGAAGCGCACGTCCTGTGTAAACGGGCTACTAAATGACAAGTAGCAAACTGGTTGCTTAGTGCTACCAGTCAGCTATTGTAATTCGAGCTTAATTGGCTGATTCATCAAAGCAATTTTGCTAGAATTCCTGCAAAAATTTCTTTGAAAAATTGCAATGTTTGTGCAACTCCGAGTTTTGAAACTTTTAGCTTTTTCACGACAGTTTCTCCCAGCTCCGCCAAAATGGGTATGTCTAGGGCAGCATGGGGGCAGGAGCCAAAGTCATGATGAGCCAAATTCATGATGAGCATTGGCATTCCTTACGCCAAAAATCTTACTCCAGTCAGGGACTAAAGATTTTTGGCTTGGCGCAAGGAAATACACGCCACTTGTCAGACACTGCTGATTCATTTATAAGCATTGTCCTCAGTAGCGTCTGACTCCTATATGGCCCCTCATCAAGACAGCTGAGAAAATCTACTGTCTTAATTAATTAATTAGGGGATAAGTCTTTCTAATTGATGTGCGTTCAAATATAAAAGACTTTGAGGTCGATTGTGAAAAGTCATAAACATTTTGTGCAACATGGAGTTGTGCAACTTTTAGCGTATTCAAGCCAGCATGACTTGAATACGTCCATCAAATTCTGTAAAAGTGCTGGTGTTTCTTATGCCAGAAATGCTACTCCAGTCTATGATTGGAGTAGCATTTCTGGCGAGGCACATGCCAATGAGAAGAAAACCCAAATTCATTAAATGGTGCTCGACTCCTAATGAATTCGTAACATCGTTCTCCAGCGAGCCCTTCATTAAGACTGATGTGCGCTACACCAGTCTTAATGAACCAGACCATTTATTTTTAGAGGTAAAAAAACAATACCATTCTCTTTAGAGATAGAAATGTTGGATCTCTTGTAATTTTTCTAGAAAATGCTGCGTGGATGCAGTTTATGGCAAGTCTTACATTAAGGCTATATGCCCATGATGAGTTTTTGATGTTGCAGATTTTCTGCACTATTTCTGCACCCATTAAGTAAACTAGGGTACGTGTGGGTTTTTCATTAGGTTTTTGAGTACTTTTTTACTTGCATTTTTATCATGCTTTTGATGCTTTGGTTTTTGTGTTTTAATTTTTTTGGTTTGTCATATTTAATATAAAGCTGCTTTGTTTTGATGTATTTGTTTTTAGTGCATTTCCACCTCAGAAACGCACTAAGAACAGATGTGCATTTTTTATTAAAAAGTTTTCTTTGTATCTAAAGGAAGTCTACGGGGAAAATCCTAACATAAAACTCAGGGTAGCCGCAAGTTGACATGTTGTGGATTTGAAACACGCGGTTTCTGCTGAGTAAAATAGAAGGACAGAGGGAAGGAGAGCGCTATAAATCCAGTCCACTTTGTTGGAACTGTAAGATGCTCCATTTTTGACTCTGCGAAAATATGCAACATCAAAAACTCATTGAGGGTGCGCAGCCCAAGACTAAGTGCAGACAACCGTGTATTCTCTCATCCGAGAGAATTGGGTCCATTATGCTACTCACACTCTGATCAGAGTGTGATCAGAGTGTGTGATCAGAGAGTGATCAGACTCTCTCAGATGAGAAGATGGAGAAATAAAATTTCTCCATCTTCTCCATTTTGTAAATCCGTGGTAATCTGATGTCATCCAAGTGCAGTCCAATGTTTTCCACGGACTCATTGACTTGCATGGCTGAGAGAGATCCGACCAAACTTGAGCAGGCAGCGATTTATTCCTTGGACCGGCTTTGTCCAAGGAAAAAAAATTGGATATGTTCAAGGTCCGATAGAATAACATGGGGACGAGTGCTATCGATCAAAATGATGAACAGCACTCGTCCAATTATTACGGTTGTGTGCACGAGCCCTTACATTTTCACTTGCGTTTATCTGTCGTTCAGCATCCAACATCACAAGATGAAATAAAACAAATGAAAACTCTCTACAGTCACAAGTACAGAATAAGACAGTTATCAAGCAAGCACACAATACACAAGAGCGCTTTCCTCCTGAGCTCAATGATGTATTATCTCCGGAGTGTTCCAGCTGCAGGATGGCGCACAATAAATGCTCGCAGCAGCTGCAGTCAATTACTAGGTATCCCAGCGGTGGCTTAAAGTAATAATCACAGTCATTTAGTAAAACACATTCAGTATGACATGATTAGATTTTACTGACTGCAATAACATTTAGGGATTGGGTTTACATTACGCAGACACCAGTGATTAACTCGTCTCTGTCTTTCTCGGCGTTCTATTTGGAGAACATATTTTCACACATCTAATTTGTGACCACTTGAAATTTGTAAGTCTAATTATATCCTGCAGCGTGAATTATAGGCATTTTGCACAGCTTTACAACATTCCCAGAAGGTAAGAAAGGAAAGAAACCGCTGGTCAGGTCTGAAAAGAAACTGAGACTATGCATTGTATACGTTCCTGCCAGCGGCTAATTAGGTTTTTCTTAATGGGTTATGCAAATGACAAAAAAACACTCTAAAAGGGTACAGTATCCTAACAAGAGCTTACTGTACTTACTGCCAGATTCTTGGCATCACCATATTAAAAGTCAACACGCACGGCTCACTCAGACGGCTGCAGAGTATTCGCTGGAGATTATTTTACATTACGCAGATTAGGTAGGTACCAATATTGTGCATATTGGAATATATAGGATGTAATATGAATGACATGCACACACATATATATATACATATACACATATATATACATATATACACACACACACACATATATATATATATATATATATATATATACACACACACACACACACACACACACACACACATATATATATATATATACACACACACACATATATACATACAGTTAGGTCCATATATATTTGGACAGAGACAACATTTTTCTAATTTTGGTTCTAGACATAACCACAATGAATTTTAAACAAAACAATTCAGATGCAGTTGAAGTTCAGACTTTCAGCTTTCATTTGAGGGTATCCACATTATAATTGGATGAAGGGTTTAGGAGTTTCAGCTCTTTAACATGTGCCACCCTGTTTTTAAAGGGACCAAAAGTAATTGGACAGATTAAATAATTGTAAATAAAATGTTCATTTCTAGTACTTGGTTGAAAACCCTTTGTTGGCAATGACTGCCTGAAGTCTTGAACTCATGGACATCACCAGACGCTGTGTTTCCTCCTTTTTGATGCTCTGCCAGGCCTTCACTGCGGTGGTTTTCAGTTGCTGTTTGTTTGTGGGCCTTTCTGTCTGAAGTTTATGTGGCGCCCTGCTGCGCATTGGTACCACAGATCCCAGAGGGGAGCATGGACGGACTTCTCCACAAGAGGCCCTCATAGCATTCACACACCTCCACCTTCCACCTCAGACCAGCAGAGGGAGCCCATTAGGGATATATAAAGGGAAGGTGGAGCCTGGCAGTTCAGTGGAGTCTTGAGTCGCAGTCTAAAGTCTACAGTCTGTGAGAAGGTCAGTCTGTTAGAAGGTCAGTCTGTTGAGAGGAGCTCCTGCAGAAGCTAGCCTGCAGTGGAGCTCAGTCAGTTCAGACCAGACTCAGAGAGTTCGAGTTAGTGAGCCTAGGGCGTGCCGACGCCAAAAGAGCGGTGAAGAGTAGCGAGGCCTACTGCCCGTGTGAAGCCTAGTGAGGGCCCCGGCGTGGCCGAAGGCGAGTGGAAAGAGAGCAACATAAGGGGCAGAAGAGCTTAACTAGCTCACCCCAAAACCATTTACTGGACACCGGGTCCGCACCTGCAGGGGGCCTATATCCCCAGCAGGAATAACCAGAACCCCTGGAGAACTATACGTCCCAGGTTCACCAGAAGCTGACTGTTATACCAGGGTCAGGAGTCACGGAGGCCCAAGAGACCATGGTGTGTGATCTCCAACAGAAGGCCCTACCACCAGGTCAGCAGGTGCAAGACAGAGACCAAGTTAGGCCTAGCTCCAGGCAGGCCAGAAACTTATCGAGGAAAGGCAAGGAACAGGACGCCCCACACCCGCTCACTGGGGAGAGTCCTGATATGCACCCTTCACCCTGAAGTACCCTGGACTGTGCCAGAAACACCACCAGTAAAGGTACTGAAGTGAACTCCAGTGTGCGTGCCTATTCTTCTATCCTTCCTCTGACCCGGCTGGGTCCCCTCTGTCCTGCATCCCTACACTTACGCTGCCCTGGGGCCCCGCTCCACCTGTGGGGAGCTGCACCAACTAAGCTGCCTGAACACCGGCCTCAGAGGACTGTCACAGCGCTGGTGATCCTCACTAGACACCACAGGTGGCGTCACGAATATTCCCCTATCCCATATAACTTCCCCCCTTCTTTTAAGAGTGACCCCAGGGTACGGGCCCGGGAGCCAACCACCGCGACATCCGCCAGGGCCAGGGCGCCGAGTCGTCCCCATCCCCTGGGCGCGTCATTTAGACTTTAACAAGTGAAATGCATGCTCAATTGGGTTGAGATCAGGTGACTGACTTGGCCATTCAAGAATATTCCACTTCTTTGCTTTAATAAACTCCTGGGTTGCTTTGGCTTTATGTTTTGGGTCATTGTCCATCTGGAGAATGAAACGACGACCAATCAGTTTGGCTGCATTTGGCTGGATCTGAGCACACAGTATGGCTCTGAATACATCAGAATTCATTCGGCCGCTTCTGTCCTGTGTCACATCATCAATAAACACTAGTGACCCACTGCCACTGGCAGCCATGCATGCCTAAGCCATCACACTGCCTCCGCCGTGTTTTACAGATGATGTGGTATGCTTTGGATCATGAGCCGCTGAGGGTTCAGTCGCCACAGAGATACTGCACCTCACTTCAAGGTGTGGTGTCTCCCTTCTCTCAGGTAAGATGGGAGTGCTGCACGGAACCCCAAAACACCTGCATCCATCACTACACTGCTCCAGGCCGGCTGGAGGGGCAACGTGCAGAGCGCAGCTGCTGAGCCCTGTCCCTGGCTGGAGTGGGGGGAACCCAAAGGTAGGGGGAACCAATAGTGGGTGTGGGTGTAGGAAGCAGATACTGTAAGCACTCATACAGTAGATATAAAAGAGAGCCATTAGTAGTGGTGAGGGTCGTTTTTAGTGAGGGCTGTTCAGAGGAACAGTCCGGGAGCAGTGGCTCATCAGGAGCTCTGCTCCACAAGTTAGGGCCCAGGATAGAGGCCCCGGAGGGGAGCAGGGAGTAGGCTCCGTTCTAAGGAAAGAATCCCAGGGGGTACGGCGCGTGCAGGATGGCACCCGTACGCCCCGCTCCTGCCAGGTGTCAGGAGGGATCGGTTGCTTTTTTCTAATCTCCAGGGGGTCAGGTTGGTCCCGGATCCGACGTACAGGAAGGACTTCAGCATACCCGAGCGGGATTGAGAGTGGGCAGCGTAGGGCAGCGGAGAGAAGGACCAAGTGTGAAAAGGGTCAAAGTAGGAACACAAGAAAGTGGGGTTCCACCATGCATTCCTAAGCTGCCTGAAGAGGTATTGAACCCCTGTCCGGTGAACGCGGCGCGACAAGGGAGGCCTTCACCTATAAAGTGCACTTGTGAATTGCCTAAGAATTGTAAGTAAAACCTTGGACGACTGCATCGAACAGCCTCTGACTGTTTCTTCACCGGCCCCATTCTTCCTCCCTGCACTACAACGCCCAGCGCACCATTCATCTATCTTACACTGCCCTGAGGCCCGCTCCGCCTGTGGGGAGCCGTACCATATTTAGCTGCCCTGACATCTGCCTCAGAGGACTGTTGCAGCGCTGGTGATCCTCACCAGACACCATAGGTGGCATCACAAACTCTCTGAACTTTTTACTAATTAGTGATACCCTTTTGTGCACTGACCGCCCTGGGCCAGCCACCGTGATATATCTCTCAAAGAGTGCCCTACGGCCCCGGGGGCGAGTCACCTTCGCCATACTTTTCTCTTTCCATCATTCTGGTAGAGGTTGATCTTGGTTTCATCTGTCCAAAGAATGTTCTTCCAGAACTGTGCTAGCTTTTTTAGATGTTTTTAGCAAAGTCCAGTCTAGCCTTTTTATTCTTGATGCTTATGAGTGGCTTGCACCGTGCAGTGAACCCTCTGTATTTACTTTCATGCAGTCTTCTTTTTATGGTAGATTTGGATATTGATACGCCTACCTCCTGGAGAGTGTTTTTCACTTGGTTGGCTGTTGTGAAGGGGTTTCTCTTCAACATGGAGATTATTCTGCGATCATCCACCACTGTTGTCTTCCGTGGGCGCCCAGGTCTTTTTTCATTGATGAGTTCACCAGTGCTTTCTTTCTTTCTCAGGATGTACCAAACTGTAGCTTTTGCCACTCCTAATATTGTAGCAATTTCTCGGATGGGTTTTTTCTGTTTTTGCAGCTTAAGGCTGGCTTGTTTCACCTGCAGGGAGAGCTCCTTTGACCGCATGTTAACTTCACAGCAAAACCTTCCAAATGCAAGCACCACACCTCAAATCAACTCCAGGCCTTTTATCTGCTTAATTGAGAATGACATAACGAAGGGATTGCCCACACCTGTCCATGAAATACCCTTGGAGTCAATTGTCCAATTACTTTTGGTCCCTTTAAAAACAGGGTGGCACATGTTAAGGAGCTGAAACTCCTAAACCCTTCATCCAATTATAATGTGGATACTCTCAAATGAAAGCTGAAAGTCTGAACTTCAACTGCATCTGAATTGTTTTGTTTAAAATTCATTGTGGTAATGTCTAGAACCAAAATTATAAAAATGTTGTCTCTGTCCAAATATATATGGACCTAACTGTATATATTATATATACACATACACACACACGTGTATATATATATATATATATATATATATATATATATACACACATACATACAAAACTATGAATTAACACATGTGGAATTATATACTTAACAAAAAAGTGTGAAACAATTGAAAATGTGTCTTATATTCTAGGTTCTTGCACACTCTTGGCATTCTCTTGATGAGCTTCAAGAGGTAGTCACCAGAAATGGTCTTCCAACAACCTTGAAGGAGTTCCCAGAGATGCTTAGCACTTGTTGGCCCTTTTGCCTTCACTCTGCGGTCCAGCTCACCCCAAACCATCTTGATTGGGTTCAGGTCTGGTGACTGTGGAGGCCAGGTCATCTGGCGTAGCACCCCATCACTCTCCTTCTTGGTCAAATAGCCCTTACACAGCCTGGAGGTGTGTTTGGGGTCATTGTCCTGTTGAAAAATAAATGATGGTCCAACTAAACGCAAACCGGATGGAATAGCATGCCACTGCAAGATGCTGTGGTAGCCATGCTGGTTCAGTATGCCTTCAATTTTGAATAAATCCCCAACAGTGTCACCAGCAGAGCACCTCCTCCTCCATGCTTCACGATGGGAACCAGGCATGTAGAGTCCATCCGTTCACCTTTTCTGCGTAGCACAAAGACACGGTGGTTGAAACCAAAGATCTCAAATTTGGACTCATCAGACCAAAGCACAGATTTCCACTGGTCTAATGTCCATTCCTTGTGTTTTTTAGCCCAAACAAGTCTCTTCTGCTTGTTGCCTGTCCTTAGCAGTGGTTTCCTAGCAGCTATTTTACCATGAAGGCCTGCTGCACAAAGTCTCCTCTTAACAGTTGTTGAAGAGATGTGTGTTGTGTCTGCTGCTAGATGTCTGTGCGGCATTGACCTGGTCTATAATCTGAGCTGCTGTTAACCTGCGATTTCTGAGGCTGGTGACTCGGATAAACTTATCCTCAGAAGCAGAGGTGACTCTTGGTCTTCCTTTCCTGGGGCGGTCCTCATGTGAGCCAGTTTTTTTGTTGCGCTTGATGGTTTTTGCAACTGCACTTGGGGCACTTTAAAAGTTTTCCCAATTTTTCAGACTGACCTTCATTTCTTAACGTAATGATGGCCACTCGTTTTTCTTTACTTAGAATTTGTATTATGGCAAGAAAAAAGCAGCTAACAGTCTATTCAGTAGGACTATCAGTTGTGTATCCACGAGACTTCTGCACAACACAACTGATGTTCCCAACCCCATTTTTAAGGCAAGAAATCCCACTTATTAAACCTGACAGGGCACACCTGTGAAGTGAAAACCATTTCCGGTGACTACCTCTTGAAGCTCATCAAGAGAATGCCAAGAGTGTGCAAAGCAGTCATCAAAGCAAAAGGTGGCTACTTTGAAGAACCTAGAATATAAGACATATTTTCAGTTGTTTCACACTTTTTTGTTAAGTATATAATTCCACATGTGTTAATTCATAGTTTTGATGCCTTCAGTGTGAATGTACAATTTTCAGTCATGAAAATACAGAAAAATCTTTAAATGAGGTGTGTCCAAACTTTTGGTCTGTACTGTATATACAGATATAGCTGAATTTGGTAATGGATTGTCTGTTTTTACATTGGGGTAACTTCTTTGTTAAAGGGGTTGCACAGAACTTTAATATTGATGGCTTATCCTTATCAGATCAGTGGGTGGGGGTGCCACACTGGGCAACCTGTCGATCAGTCATTCCCGGTGCCAGATGTGATTAGCTGCGGAACAGCACAGCGCCATCAACTGTATAGTGGCCACAGCCAGGTACTGCACATCCGCCCCAATTCATTACAATGGGAGTGGATATGCAGTACCTGGCCGCGACCATTATACAGGTGATGGCGCTGTGCTGTTCCGCTCCACAACTTATCCCATCCGGCTTCTACCTGCACTGGGAAGGGCTGATTGGCATGGGATCACTAATCTGATATTGATCTGTCATACAGATAGGCTATCAATATAAAAGTATTGGACAACCCCTTTAAGGCTGTTTGCACAGAATGAGTTTTTGATGCTGCGTATTTTCTCTGAGCCAAAAATGCAGCATTTTACAGTTCCAGCAAAGTGGATGGGATTTATAGAAACCTCCTGCTCTCTGTGCTTCTTTTTAACTCAGAGGAAAGTGACCTGCGGTGCGTGTTTGAAATCCACAGCATGTCAATTTCTCTTATTCTTACGCTGAGTTTTATGTGCAGATTTTTCCCATACCCTTGCATTAGATGTGGAAAATCTGCAAGTAAAAAATGCACATGATTTTACACAGTGAAACGCATCAAAAACTAATGTAATCCGCACATAAGTATCACAATAAAGTTTTGTCAAATCCAAATACTAGGAAGTTTCAAAAACAAAGCTTTATTTAAAACATGACACAGCAACAAGAGACAAAAATGCACTCAAAAATGCAAATAACCTAAATTACTCAATAAGTACAGAAAATTTGCAACATCAATAATTCACCAAAGGCTCATCGTGGGAACGTAGCCTAAGAATGTATAGTAACTGCAGTATGGAAAACTACTGATAACATAATGGTAGAGATTTATGAAAACTTTTACAAAAGTGAAGCTGTGCACAGCAACTATGGGCAGGTCTTTTTTTTTTTTATTAATTTTTATTATGTTTTACTCAAAGACGTATTTTTGTCTAAAAATAATTTTTGCATTGGATTTCATATTTCATTTCTGTAGCTTCTCTGTTGCACTGTCCATTGCTGGCTGCAGAATGAGCTAGCTGAGAATCTGTCAGTGAGCTCATTCTCACAGGAGAGTTTACTACTCTTATCTTGCTTTTTGGAAGCTCTCTCTGATTTATGACTATAAAGTTCAGTCCAACTTTCAGGTGTTCACAAATCAGATGAGTGAAGCTCAGAAGAAAGAAGATAAACGGCACAAACTCTCATGTAAGAACAAGCTTTGACGGATTCTTAGCTCATTCTGCAATCATCAGTAAAAGTTTATAGAAGGTAAACGTGCAATTGTTTTCAATGAAACCCAATTTTTTTTTAGCCAAAATGCATGAATTTAAGAAAAAAAAATCCCCCCAAAGTTCATTTTTTTTTAAATGAAAAAGCCTCTGTAAGGCTATGTGCCCACGATGCAGATTTGAAACAGAAATTTCCGGAGCATTTCTGCATCTCCTTGGTTGAAAAAACGCATGCGGATTTTACATGCGATTATGCATGCGTTTTTTTTTCAAGCATTTTTCCAAGCGACTTTGAGCATCACTTGGAAAAGGGCTTGACAAGTTCGTCACACAATATAAATCCATGCAACCGGCCTCTCCGGCGGCCCCCGGTCTCCTCCCAGCGGCGTCCTCTCTCCTCGGCATCCTGCGGTGTACTGGCAGGACCTGCGGTGATGTCATCTAGTCAGCTGATGGTCATGCGACCATTACCTGACCGCTGATGTCAGCGGTCGCGTGACCATCAGCTGACTAAATGACATCACCGCAGGTACTGCCAGTACATGATGAGCCGCCGATGAGAGAGGACGCGGCCGGGAGGAGACCAGGGGCCGCCGGAGAGGTCTCCTCTTCTCCAGACCCGGGTACCTTCTGCGCATTGAACCTGTATGTATACATGCGGATATTATGCGATTCAATGCAAGTCAATGGGCGAGATTTTGCAGCAAAATCACGCCCAAATTGGTTGTGCGGCGGATTTTTCCGCAATGATAATCCACAGTGGAAATTTCCGCAGCATGTGCACATCGCATGCGGATTATCATTGGGAAACATGGCAGACATGCGATTTTAATGCGTTTCCGCGAAGGAAATGCCGCCGCGGAAACGCATTAAATCCGCATCGTGGGTACTCAGCCTAAGAGTTTAAGGCTAGATTTACAAGTTGCAGATATTTTGGAAAATACATTTTTGCTCTAACGGCAAAAATCAGATCGTTTTAGCTTCGATTTTGGAAAACAAAGCAGCAGCTGCAATGACTGGACCTTAAAAATGTTAATAGCATCAGTAAATGTTATAAATAAAGCAATAAGCATTACTTATTGTCTAAATAACTTTAAAAATAGTCTCTACCATTTTAACAAACCGACCCTCTGCATCTGCACCACTCGGCTGGACGCGCTGTAGTGACATCATTGCGCCCTTACGAGCGGAGCAGTCACAGAGCTCAGATGCAGGAAGGGAACGACGGACTGGGAGTGTCAGCTCACTACTCTATCTCCCATCATTGCTTTCAACTGAATCGGCATCCACAATATGGATACAGTTGAGAGTACTATGCAGGGGGGAACCGATGCCGGCGCTGTCACAGGGCTCCCCCCCCCCCGACTTACGAGCCCCATAGTGGCCGTGTGGTCTGCTGCTCTTGGCAGTACGCCACTGGTCAGGACGTGTAAAGGAGGCCTAAAGCGTTGTGGAATTAATGGAGCTATACGTAGAAGTAAAAAAAAAAAAATGAATAAAATATAGTAAAAAAAAAAAGTAGAAATATATTGCAGCAATATTAATAAACTATATTGTAATCTATTATTAAATAATAATAATATTCCAAAGTGCTATATCTTTTCCTTCTGTCAACTTACATTTTGACACACGTTGCTTATTTCTGGACTTGCAGATTTGGTGCAGATTTAAACCTTCAGCATGTCAATTCTTTCAGCGTTTTTGCTGCAGATTTCACTTATACTAATGAGTGGGTAAAAATCGCCACCAAAAATGCATGTAAAAAAAACAAACTCAGCAAAACACACCTATTTTACTCTGCATTTTCCAGCAAGAGATGCAGAAATGGTGCAGAAATTTCTGCACCAAATTCTTAACATGTGCACATATCCTTACATGTATTACACTGGGCATGAAAACAATAAATTCAGTTTTTGCTTTCTAAAATGCCCTGGATAAATATGACATGGCCTCAGATTGCTCCATGGTCATGTCAACGAGTAAAAAATGTTAGAAGGTCCAAAAACAGAGGTCAAAATAACTTTACAGTAAACTATAAAGCTGACAAGAGACACTTTACAGCTGGGTGAACGGAAGTGACAGAATAAACAATGGACATTCTGTACGTGACATGTACACAAAAATGTGAGTGCCATAAAGGATTTTGGATGAGTAAAACTGAGAAATAATTACTGAACTAGAATATTTTATCACAGAGTTGCTGCCTTACAGATAAAGGGAAGCTATAATCTGAAAATGACCTAATATTTAAATGAGGTTTTTGTGTTAAATGTATTTTTTTGGCAATGATTTTTTTGCCATATCACGATCTGCATTATTAATAAAAATGAGAGTTCTTGCAATATCCACATTGGCCACTGGGGCGATGTTATTCTCATACTTCCTGCTGTTTCAGGAAATTCACATGTACATTAGCAGCAATAGACACATCCTATCTTTTGTATTGAAGCTTCTAATGAGCGTGTGCAAAGTCATGTGAAGAAAGAAGAGCAGGGGCAGCTGTGACATCTTCTATCTTATCCTGTGTTATTAGCTGTGATTAGGTGTCACCCGTCATTGTAATCCTCCCTGCCTCTGATTATAAGGAGCCTGCTGTAAACTCTTCCAAAAAAGACAAAGTATGAGTCTAAAATAGCCCCATGGCCACTGTGAAGACTGCACGATTTATCATTTTGTCCTTTCAATATAAAATCGTGATGAAAAAAAAATATATATATATTAAAGCAACAACCTGACTTAAAAATAAGCTGTTTTCTGATGATACATTCTCTTTAATATTATGCCTTATTCACATGGCAGAGCAGTACAGGAGGATGGAGGGTGGCACGGGGAGTAAGTATCCTGTAATATTTTTCTGTTATTCCACAAGTGTCTAATTTCAGAGACATATTCCCCTAGGAAAATTGATTATAGAGGAGAAAAATGTGTTTTTCTGTTAGATTCATGCAGTCAGAAACATATAGAGGTTCAATAGAAGTTTATTAGCATCCAATTACAGAGCCATAAAAAAAATCAAAGGTCATACAGAAATCATGCATTTGGCCAAAACGGTTGGTTGTCCACTTAAAAAAAAAAAATCTTTAGATGTGATTAAAATGTATCTATATACAACTTACTAGTGTACATGTAATAAGAAAAGTGTCCGATCTGGAGATATCAGTGGTGAGCAACTCCACTTCTGACTTGCGTTCGACATAGCAGAAAGCTTCCTGTGCTGGCAGGTTAGCGAGGTTGGCGAACTGACTCATAAAATAAAACAAAACCCAAGATGAAAATAAAATAAGCAAATATCTAGCAGTAATTAAATAGCACCAGGGCATGCAAATACAATGTGGTACTTTGTTAACATAATTATGATAAAAAACGTAAAAGCCATCCCACCACGACAAAGTGACCCTATTAGGGACGGTCCTAATCTCTAGTATTAAAACCTTACCATATGTCAAGTGATGTAATATGAATAAGGGACGAGAAGGACTGAGAAAAGTGAGGGACCCCCATGCACACTGGATGATTAACAGTTTTGGCCAACTTTATTGTGAAGATCTTGTTCGTGATTTCCCTGCAGACTTCAGAAGTAAAAAAAAAAGTTAATAAAAAATGTTCCTCTTTTCTGTCACTTCCAGCTATGTCTCCATGCCAGTCCTGTCCTCGTGTGGTGACGTTTCGTTCATTGTGATCAGTATAGCCTCTGATAGGCTGCAGTGGTCACAAGGGATGAAACGTCAGCATGTTGCGCCAAGACCGAAGCAGGGAAACATTTTGCAAGGAGCAGAAATTGGAAGCAGAGGTGTTAAGTTTTGTTTATTTAACTTTTTGGCTTTATTTTTATTTCATTCTTTTTTATTCTTCTTTTTTGAACTCTGCAACAAATATCAACATGCTGTACACATGATCTCTGATTTATTTTTTTGGTGCCATTTTCAAAAAAAAAAAAAAAAAAAAAATGGCTGCAATTTTACAGTGCTTTCAGAAAATTAAGGCTAAAAGATGCATCCGGAACTCTGTGTGAAGACTGCCGAAAAGAGTTATGTAAATGAACCCCACATGCAGAAAATATCTCACCTATGTGTAGCTCCACATTATATAAACAGAATACATGAAAAAGCATGGCAACAGTGCCACCTAGTGGGCACAATACAGGCTACACTACTGTTTGTATGCAAATATAAATTAGGACACACACCGCATAGCATAGGAACAACTGGAAATCTTCACAAATGTTAAGGACAGTACATAAGATCGCCTCAAAAACTATACAAAACTCCGATGAGTATGGCAGCCTGGACCACAAAGTCAGATTTTTATCAACTCTGTCAATTTAGACATAAGAATAAGCACTTTTAATGCCATTGTCTGCTCATTTGCATCTCAAACGATGAAGGAAACAATAGAAACTGTATATAATATTAAAAATAATAGTAACTGACAGTGTGACAGGAATGATGAAAGACATTATGGATGCAAAATACTGATATGTGGAGAATATACAGTGCGTATGGAAAGTATTCAGACCCTTTACATTTTTCACTGTTTAATTGCAGCCATTTGGTAAATTCTAAAAAGTTCTTTTTTTTCCTCATTAAAGTACATTCTGCACCCCATCTTGACTGAAAAAAAAACAGAAATAGAAATTTTTGCAAATTTATTAAAAAAAGAAAAACTGAAATATCATGTAACCTTTAATAAGATGTGTAGTAGAGGGGTTACAAGGACACTAAACTTCAGGAAGGCAAATTTCCAACGGCTGAGAGATGATCTTAGTTTAATAAACTGGGACGATATCCTGAGACATAAAGCTACACAAAGCAAATGGGAGACATTTATTAACATCCTGAATAGGACCTGTGCACAATATATACCCCTTGGGAATAAACATGCTAGAAATAGGAGGAAACCACTATGGCTAAATAGAGCTGTAAGGGGCGCAATAAGTGACAAAAAGAAAGCATTTAGAGAACTAAAGCAAGTAGGTAGTGATGAGGCATTAAATAAATATAGAAAATTAAATAAATTATGTAAAAAACAAATCAAGGCAGCAAAGATTGAGGCAGAGAGAATCATTGCCAGAGAAAGACGGATTTTGGTAAGAACTTACCTGTAAAATCCTTTTCAGCGAAGGAAGGAAGGGAGACACAGACTTCATTACTTAGTGGGTAGGCGGAGCCCCACAGGGATAGTTCACCTCAGATTAAAAGAGTGACGACCGGCCCCTCCAGTATAAAGGCTCCTCCTACTCCCATGTTCTTCAGTCCGTACACAAGCTAAGGAAGAGCAGACCCCACCAACAGAGCAACACATCCCCTTCTGAAAGTTCAGAAATGAGAGAAAACAGGTTATGTAACAAAAAACACACAGTCCTAGGCATACCTTACTGGACCTGACAACTGTGTAGAGCTGGCGACGCTGGAAAAAGAGCCGTAGAGCGCTAAACCCAGTCCAGATGACCGTCATCAGGAAGGAGTCGCGCAGCATCTAGAAAACACAAAACAATCTAACTCTGCCATGGGAGGGTGCTGTGTCTCCCTTCCTTCCTTCGCTGAAAAGGATTTTACAGGTAAGTTCTTACCAAAAATCCGTCTTTCAGCAGCAGAAGGGAAGGAAGGGAGACACAGACTTCATTACTTAGTGGGACGTCCCAAAGCAGTACAAAACTTAAGGGTGGGAAATAGTGGCAGCATCCCCAACACCCCGCAACTTAGGCCAGTGCACAAACCGCGCTGAATAAAGGAAAAGCCGGATTTTGGTAAGAACTTACCTGTAATATCCTTTTCAGCGAAGTTAGGAAGGGAGACACAGATTCTCTACTTCGTGGGTAGGCGGAGCCCCATAGGATAGTCACCTCAGATTGGAAAAAGACGACCGGCCCCTCCAGTATATAGGCTCCTCCTACTCCCATGTTCATCAGTCCGTACACAAGCTAAGGAAGAGCAGACCAACCAGCAGAACAACATATCCCCTTCTGAAATTTCAGAAATGAGAGAAAACAGGTTATGTAATAGAAACACACAGTCTTAGGCATACCCCATTGGACCTGACAACTGTGTAGAGCTGGCGAAACTGGAAGGAGAGCCGTAGAGCGCTAAACCCAGTCCAGAAGATCGACATCAGGAAGGAGACGCGCTGCATCTAGAAACACAAAAAAACACTTCTGCCGTGGGAGGGTGCTGTGTCTCCCCTTCCTTCCTTCGCTGAAAAGGATTTTACAGGTAAGTTCTTACCAAAATCCGGCTTTCAGCAGCAGAAGGGAAGGAAGGGAGACACAGATTCTCTACTTTGTGGGACGTCCTAAAGCAGTACCTACTTAAGGGTGGGAAATAGAGGCAGAAGCTTCCATACCCCAAAACTTAGGCAAGAGCGCAACTGCGCTAAAATAACGGAAAACTAAGTAAAGGGATAACTTAAATTACCGCCGCATCGGCTGAAGCACTTACGTCCACCTCATAAAACTTAGTAAAGGTGTGAACGGAGCGCCAGGTGGCCGCCCGGCAGAGCTGCGCTGCCGAGGCCCCCTGATGAAAAGCCCACGATGAGCCAATGGCTCTCGTGGAATGAGCTTTAACTTTAACCGGACAAGGCTTGCCCTTGAGCCGGTACGCTTCCAGGATAGCTGAACGGATCCACCGAGCTATCGTGTCTTTGGAAGCACGTTGACCACGCCGACAACCTGCCGGAATTATAAAGAGAGTCCGACTTCCGAAAACCTTGGGTGATCGTAAGATAGAACTTCAATGCCCGCACTAAGTCCAACGAGTGCGAGGTCCGCTCCCTTGGATTCTTAGGTCCTGGACAAAGAGAAGGCAACACAATGTCCTGATTAATGTGGAATTGTGACACTAACTTAGGCAAAAAATCTTCACAAGTACGAAGCACAACGTGATCCGGAAAAAATTCCAGAAAAGGAGGTGAGCAAGAAAGTGCTGCCAATTCCGATACCCTTCTCAAAGAGGTGACTGCCACCAAGAAGGCCACCTTCCAAGAAAGTAGTGAAAGTTTAGCAGAATCCATAGGCTCAAAAGGCCTATGCTGAAGGGCTTCCAGGACTAGATTAAGCCGCCATGGAGCCACAACTGCCCTCCGTGGCGGAAACGGACGTGCGACTCCGCGAAAAAAAAGAGCGCACATCCCTACGAGAGGCAATAGCCTTCCTAAAAAGTGCAGAAAGAGCAGATACCTGTCCCCGCACCGTACTAACTGCCAAACCCCTGGCCAGACTAGATTGCAGAAAGGCCAAGAAGTTGGGGATGGAAAAAACCCTCGGGTTTCTTGAGGATCCAGAACACCATGAATAGAAAGACTCCCAAGTTCTGTGATAAATCCTGGACGTAGCTGGACTCCGGGCCGCCCGCAAGGTAGCAATGACCTCGGGCGAAAAACCGCGACGGGTCAAGATCTCGGTCTCAAGAGCCACGCCGTCAAACGAAGGGACCTCAGGTCCGGATGACGAATGGGCCCCTGAGTGAGCAAGTCCGGGCGAAGGGGTAGCGGAAACGGAGGCGCCGCCTGAAGAGACATCAGCATCGAATACCAAGTCCTCCGCGGCCAACCCGGTGGTATCAGAATTATTGATACCTTTTCGAGTTTGATCCGTCGGATCACCAGAGGAAGTAAGGATATCGGCGGAAACGCATAGATCAGCTTGAACTGACCCCACGGGGCCACTAGAGCATCTATCGCCACAGCCTCCGGGTCCCTGTACCTGGACATGAACGTCGGAACCCTGGCGTTCAGCCTGGATGCCATCAAGTCTACCTGAGGAGTCCCCCAACGGGAACACAGCAGTGAAAACACTTCTGGATGGAGACTCCATTCCCCAGGGTCCACCTGCTCGAGACTGAGGAAGTCCGCCGAGATATTCAACACCCCTGGGATGTGAATTGCAGAGATTGCTGGAACTCTGGACTCGGCCCAGACCAGGAACCGAGAGACCTCCGTCATGAGACTGGAACTCCTCGTCCCGCCCTGATGGTTGATGTACGCGACAGCCGTCGCATTGTCCGACTGGATCCGGACCGACAGACCTCTCAACAGGACCGTCCAATGTTGGAGGCAGAGAAAAATTGCTCTCAACTCCAAAATGTTGATCGGGAGAGACGACTCCTCTGGCGACTAGACCCCCTGAACCCAGAGGTCGTTCCAAACTCCCCCCCCAGCCCGTCAGGCTGGCATCGGTGGAAATCACCGACCACCTCGGGAGAAGGAAGGATTTCCCCAGGGATAGAGTCTCCGGACGTAACCACCATCCAAGAGCCTCTCGCACCCTGCGGGAGATAATGACAAAGTGATCCAGCGAAGCCAGTGATCGATCCCAACGGGTCAGAATAAGATTTTGGAGATCTCGGGAATGAAATAGTGCAAATGGTACGGCTTCCATAGCCGCCACCATAAGACCCAGAAGGCGCATGCATTCCCGAAGGGACATTGCCAACGCCGACCTTATAAGCCAGACCTGGCGACGAAGGTTTGCTTGTTTGTCAGGAGGCAGGGACACAACTGCCCGAACTGTATTGAAGTGCATCCCCAAGAACAGGATAGACTGCGCCGGTTCCAATGATGACTTTTCCCAATTGATCAGCCACCCGAAGTCCTCCAGGTACTGAAGGGAGAGATCGCGGGCTGTTATCGCCTCCTCCGCTGTGGGCGACACTATCAACAGGTCGTCCAGGTAGGGGAGAATCGTAAACCCCCGTCTTCGAAGAAGCGCCATGAGAGGAGCCAGAGTCTTTGTAAAGATCCTGGGAGCCGAGGCCAACCCGAATGGTAGGGCCACAAACTGGTAATGAGCCTGACCTATGGCGAAACGCAGAAAACGCTGGTGAGCCCTGCCGATAGGGACATGCAAATAGGCGTCGCGAATGTCGATTGAAATCAAGAAGTCGAACTGCGACAAGGCCGCTACCACAGAGCGGAGAGACTCCATGCGGAACTTCCGGGTCCGGAAATGAATATTCAGATCTCTGAGATCCAGCACAGGGCGAAACCTGTCTTCCTTTTTGGGGACCACAAACAGGTTGGAGTAAAAACCCCTTCCCTGGTCCTCCGGAGGAACCTGAACCACTACACCTTGCTGTAGAAGAGAGTCGACCTTCCGTAACAGAGCGGTAGCCAGCCTTGGCACGGACGGAATGCATGACTGACGAAACCTGTCTGGAGGTTGAGAATGAAACTCTATGAAATAGCCTGCTGACATAACCCGCGTCACCCAGGCGTCTGATATGTGGGATGCCCAATTTGATCCGAATTGTAGCAGACGACCTCCCACCCGAGAGCCCTCGGGGGGATTTCTGGCGTCAGTCAGCCTTAGCGGGTTTCTTGTCAATCTCCCGTCTGTCCTGACGGAAATGTTGCTTCCACGGAACACGGGATTTATGGGCGGATCTACCAGAAGATGAGGGATGGCTCGATCTCCCAGAGGGCTGACCGAACCATCCCCTGGTCCGAAAGGACTGACGACCTCTACTGGTCCCTGCCCTGCCAAATGTGGATGCCGCTGCCCTTCTCTGAGGCAAAGCACTATCCTTAGCTTTGGCCTTGGCAATCAGCTCTGTAAGGTCTAAACCAAAAAGCTGACCACCCCTGTACGCCAGACTAAGCAGACCTTGCTTGGATACTGCATCCCCGGTCCACTGTTTGAGCCACAGTGCTCGCCTGACAGTGACCGCTGAAGACTGAGCTTTAGACAGAACAGAAATAGTGTCCAGTACTGCATCCCTGCCATAACGTAATGCATCTTCCACAAGTTGAAAAAGCCTTTCTACTTCCAACAGCGGAGTCCCATCCTGCCATGCTGTCCGCAGCTGATCCACCCACCGCAGAGAAGCCTTACTGGCCCACATGGCCCCTAAGGCCGCCAGAAAACCATGACCTGCGGCTTCATAGATGGACTTCGCCGCTGACTCTGATCTTCTGTCCAGGGGATCCTGAAGACTGGCCTTCCCCTTAACAGGAAGCAAGGAAGACCTGCTCAGCTGTGACAGAGATACATCCACCTCAGGGGAGGGAACCCAATTAGCGATAGTCTCCGTAGCGCAGGGATACAGAGCATCAAAAAAACGCATCTCCCGAAAGCGTTTATCCGGACAACGGCGCTCCTTCTCCACTGCCTCGTTAAGTTCATCATGTGCTGGAAAAAATGAGCGAGCCCGACGCGAATCTTGAAACAGCCGGGCCGACTTACAAGGTTTAGTCGGCTCTTCAGACAGCTGTAAAGTTTCCCGTATTGCCCCAATAAGCGCATCCACGCGGCTAGAAAGCGAAGCAGAGCAACTCTGCCGATCCTCTACCTCAGAGTCGGAGATTTCACCCATCGAACCTGTTGGTGATTCTGAAGCCTCTGATGTGCTGTGCGGAGAAGACAGCGCCACCACAGTCCTGCGGCGCTTCTTGCCTTGAGTCGTTGGTTGCGATTTAGCCGACACCCAACGACCCAGGAGGTCAGAAAGACCATCAATGGAGCGAGTGAGCGCCTCCACCTTAGCATCACTAAGGGTCGAACTTGATGCCGTCGAGGGCCTAGGTGTACCAGAAACACCCGACCGAACCTGGAACGGATCGGGAGAGAGGTCCGCGCCTCCTGGTCCCTGATCAGACATGCCCCCCACACCAGATGCCAGCCTGTTATAATGCGTATGGCAACCTAGAGTGTGTGAATTCAACCAACACAGCCTGCTTCAAAGGAAAAAAAAAAAAAAAAAAAAAAAATCTACTTTTTTTTTTTTCCTCTTCCCACTCTATAAGGCACTGAAGGGTTAAAGCTCTCCTTTAGCAAGAGCTACCCCAGCACTGCTGGGCAAAAAAACAGTTAACTTAACAAAACTGGAAACAAAGTGTGCACCAGAAATAGTTAACCACTCTGATGAGCAGGTCCTGTTCAGAAGGGGTTAATATGCTGAAGTCACGCAATACACCTTGCCCTAAAAGACAAGGGTGTGCCTGGCAGAGAAAATAGCAGCGCTGTATATCGCACCCTGCCTGCCCTAATAGACAAGCAGGAAAGTGCCCCCACGCTGTAATAGAAAAAAGACAGTCTTCCACCTTAAAAGGCAGGAGTGACTTACCAGCCGCGGAGACGGCTCTTCCAGAGTGAGTGTGCGGTGTGGCAGAGAACGGGGAGCAGGCGAGCAGAAGGCAGAAAGCTCTGTCGAGGAGAAGCCGACTGCAGAGCCCGGAGGAGGAAGGGGCGGAGCTTCAGTAAGCGCTAGGTACCAGAGCTTCCTGCCTGACTAAGGCTATGTGCCCACGTTGCGGACCTGAAGCATATTTTTTACGCTTCTCCCTGGCGGGAAAATCGCATGCGGATATTACATGCGGTTTTCCCGCCAGGTAGAAGTGTTTGTGAGGCGTCTTTGCATGCATTTCCGCATGCGGGTTATCAAGCACTTCTCCAAGCATCACTTGGAAAAGTGCTTGACAACTTGTTCAGAATGGTAAAAAATAAAAAAATAAACTTTATACTCACCTTCTGATGCATTCTCTGCCCCGTCCGGAGTCTTGAGCGGCTCACGCTGTTGTGTGCAGGACCTGCGGTGACGTCATTGAGTCATGTGGTGGGTCACATGACTCAATGACGTGGCAGGTCCTTCAGACAACAGCGCGACGGAGGGAAAACATCAGAAGATAAGTATAAACTTTATTTTATTCTTTTTTTTACAGGTTCTTTGGTACCCAGGTCTGGATGAGAGTCTCCTCTCCTCCAGACTTGGGTACCATCCGCACATTGATTCCGCAGCGCTTCCGCAAAATTAATGAACATGCTGCGGATTTTTGACTGCAGCATATACGCTGCGGAAAAATCCGCAGCATGGGCATTGACATTGCGGAATGCCATTGGGGACCATGGGGTGCGGATCTACATGCGTTTTTCAAGCGTTTACGCTGCGGAAATTCCGCAGCATATACGCTTGAAAAACGCTACGAGGGCACACAGCCTTAGAGGCCAGGAAGAAAACAAAAAAATGCGCGAGCCACGCCCCCACAGCTGTCTGCCCAACCAAAGGACTATCACTCCCAGCAGACTCTAAACAAACGGAGCCCACGCCCCTCTCTGCTCCCCTGCCAGCCCTTGTCCATATGCAGCACCTGCAAGGGACAAGAAAGGCAGTCACACTATGACAAGTAACAGTGGCAGCAACCGCTGAAGCACTCCACATTACTGAGCACTCACCCCGCTGTGCGCCACAGGGACCCCCAGGGATGTGTGGCGCTGTGGCCCTTGCTCCCTCCACGGCGGAGCATGCAGGGACCGCACAGGCAGTGTGTGACCCCGCCAGGAAGCGCCCTGTATCCCCCGGGGCCGACAGGTCTCAGCGGGGACCTCCTTAAGGGGTACACAGGACTGTCAGGGGAGGGTCAGGGGTCCCGGCAGCGTCGAGACCCCCTGAGACCTCTAGACCACGGGGGGCCCAGGTCTCCCTGGAAAAAAACAAAAAAAATCTTCTGAGGAGCTGCAAAGGCAGCGACTATCCTCTGCGACCTCAAATTTAAGACTGAAGAACATGGGAGTAGGAGGAGCCTTTATACTGGAGGGGCCGGTCGTCACTCTTTTAATCTGAGGTGAACTATCCCTGTGGGGCTCCGCCTACCCACTAAGTAATGAAGTCTGTGTCTCCATTCCTTCCCTTCTGCTGCTGAAAGTAAAAATAACCCCAAATTATTCTTTAACTACATAAATAGTAAAAAACTAAAAAATGATAGTGTTGGCCTCCTTAAAAATAGTCTGGGTGAAATGGTGGATGAGGATGAGGAAAAAGCCAATATGCTAAATGATTTTTTTTCAACACTATTTACACAAGAAAATCGCATGACAGAAAACATGATCAGTGATAACAAAAATTCTCCAGTAAATGTCACTTCCCAGCAGGAAGTATGGCGGCGTCTAAAAATCACTAAAGTTGACAAATCCCTGTGCCCGGATGGGATACACCCGCGAGTACTGCAGGAATTAAGTAACGTCATAGATAGACCATTATTTTTAATCTTTAAAGATTCCATAATAACAGGGTCTGTACCACAGGACTGGCGTATAGCAAATGTGGTGCCAATATTCAAAAAGGGGACAAAAACTGAACTTGGAAATTATAGGCCGGTAAGCTTAACCTCTAATGTGGGTAAAATCCTGGAGGGTTTCCTAAGAGATGCTATAATAGAGTATCTGAAGAAGAATAACCTCATGACCCAATATCAACATGGGTTTACGAGGGACCGTTCCTGTCAAACTAACCTGATCAGCTTTTATGAGGAGGTTAGTTCTGGACTGGACCAAGGAAATGCAGTGGATGTTGTGTATATGGACTTTTCAAAAGCTTTTGATACGGTTCCACACAAAAGGTTGATACATAAAATGAGAACAATGGGGATAGGGGAAAATATATGTATGTGGGTTAAGAATTGGCTCAGTGATAGGAAACAAAGGGTGGTTATTAATGGAAAACACTCAGACTGGGTCTCAGTTAACAGTGGGGTACCACAGGGGTCAGTATTGGGCCCCTTCTTTTTAACATATTTATTAATGACCTTGTAGGGGGCATACAGAGTAATATTTCAATATTTACAGATGACACTAAACTCTGCAGGGTAATCAATACAGAGAAGGACAATTTTATATTACAGGAGGATCTATGTAAACTAGAAGCTTGGGCTGATAAATGGCAAATGAGCTTTAATGGGGATAAATGTAAGGTAATGCACTTGGGCAGAGGAAATAAAATGTATAATTATATGCTTAATTGTAAAACACTGGGCAAAACTGTAACTGAAAAAGACCTGGGTGTATTGGTGGACGACAAGCTCACGTTTAGTGGCCAGTGTCAGGCAGCAGCTGCAAAGGCAAATAAAATAATGGGATGCATTAAAAGAGGCATAGATGCTCATGAGGAGAACAGAATTTTACCTCTATACAAGTCACTAGTGCGACCACACTTAGAATACTGTGTACAGTTCTGGTCTCCGGTGTATAAGAAAGACATAGCTGAACTAGAGCGGGTGCAGAGAAGAGCGACCAAGGTTATTAGAGGACTGGGGGGTCTGCAATACCAAGACAGGTTATTACACTTGTTTAGTTTGGAAAAAAGAAGGCTTAGGGGTGATCTTATTACTATCTACAAGTATATGAGGGGACAGTACAAAGACCTTTCTACTGATCTTTTTAATCTGAGGCCTGAGACGGGGACAAGAGGGCATCTTCTACGTCTGAAGGAAAGAAGGTTTAATCATAATCACAGACGGGGATTCTTTACTGTAAGAGTAGTGAGACTATGGAACTCTCTGCCACATGATGCTGTAATGAGTGATTCACTGTTAAAATTTAAGAAGGGCATGGAAGTATAATATTACAGGTTATAAATACTAGATTCCTTGATAGGGCGTTGATCCAGGGAACTAGTCTGATTGTCGTATGGAGTCGGGAAGGAATTTTTTTCCCCAATGTGGAGCTTAGTGTTTGCCACATGGTTTTTTTTTGCCTTCCTTTGGATCAACAAGTTAGGCTATGGGTTGAACTAGATGGACTTAGTCTTCCTTCAACCTTAAAAACTATGTTACTATGTTACATGGTCATAAGTATTCAAACCCTTTGCTCAGTCACTCATATTTAAGTCACATGCTGTCCATTTCCTTGTGATCCTCCTTGAGATGGTTCTACTCCTTCATTGGAGTCCAGCTGTGTTTAATTAAACTGATAGGACTTAATTTGGAAAGACACACACCTGTCTCTATAAGACCTCACAGCTCACAGAGCATGTCAGACCAAATGAGAATCATGAGCTCAAAGGAACGGCCCAAGGAGCTCAGAGACAGAATTGTGGCAAGGCACAGATCTGGCCAAGGTTACACAAGAAATTCTGCAGTACTCAAGGTTCCTAAGAGCACAGTGGCCTCCATAATCCTTTAATGGAAGAAGTTTGGGACCACCAGAAGTCTTCCTAGACCTGGCCGTCCAGCCAAACTGAGCAATCGTAGGAGAAGAGCCTTGGTGAGAGAGGTAAAGAACAACCCCAAGATCACTGTGGCTGAGCTCCAGAGATCCTGTAGGGAGATGGGAGAAAGTTCTACAACGTCAACTATCACTGCAGCCCTCCACCAGTCGGGCCTTTATGGCAGAGTGGCCCGACGGAAGCCTCTCCTCAATGTAAGACATATGAAAGCAGGCATAGAGTTTGCTCAAAAACACATGAAGGACGCCCAGACTATGAGAAATAAGATTCTCTGGTCTGATGAGACAAAGATAGAACTTTTTGGTGATAATTCTAAGCGGTATGTGTGGAGAAAACCAGGCACTGCTCATCACCTGCCCAATACAATCCCAACAGTGAAACATGGTGTTGGCAGCATCACGCTATGGGGGCGTTTTTCCGCTGCAGGGACAGGATGACTGGTTGCAATTGAAGGAAACATGAATGCGGCCAAGTACAGAGATATCCTGGATGAAAACCTCTTCCAGAGTGCTCTGGACCTCAGACTTAGCTGAAGGTTCACCTTCCAACAAGACAATGACCCTAAGCACACAGCTAAAATAACAAAGGAGTGGCTTCAGAACAACTCTGTGACCATTCTTGACTGGCCCACCCAGAGCCCTGACCTAAACCCAATGGAGCATTTCTGGAGAGACCTGAAAATGGCTGTCCACCAACGTTCACCATCCAACCTGACGGAACTGGAGAGGATCTGCCAGGCGGAGGATCCCCAAATCCAGGTGTGAAAAACTTGTTGCATCATTCCCAAGAAAACTCATGGCTGTAATAGCTCGAAAGGGTGCTTCTACTCAATACTGAGCAAAGGGTCTGAATACTTATGACCATGTGATATTTCAGTTTTTCCTTTTTAATAGATTTGCAAAAAAATCTACATTTGTCTTTTTCCAGTCAAGATGGGGTGCAGAGTGTACTTTAATGAGAAAGAAAATGAACTTTTTAGAATTTACCAAATGGCTGCAATCAAACAAAGAGTGAAAAATGTAAAGGGGTCTGAATACTTTCCGTACCCACTGTAAGTAGAGATGCAAGGGAGCAGGACTGCGGGACAAGACCACAAAGGGTTAGTTTGTAGGGTTCGCTCACACTGACGTATAATATGGCCAAGTGCCCCCTGATGTTTTATTGGATAGCACTCAGCCCAATGTTATACTATGGGGCAGTGCAGATCTGTGGTTATTTTCTCATGCTGATTTGGCATGAGAAAATAGCAGCATGGTTCCAATATACGAATCACGCGCACCCATACAAATCTATGGGTGCGAGTGAACCATCGGAGTGCACTCGGATGTCAGAATACAGTCCGATGAAAGTGTACAGACAATGGAGAAGATGGAGAAATTAAGTTCTCAATTTTCTCCGCACCTGTGATGCCATTCTCTCATGTGAGACAATCAGAAGACACTTGGATCAAACTGACCGAGCCGAGTGTCATTAGTATAATCAGTCCGACTCTCTCACATGAAAGAATATATGCCAGTGTGAGCGAGCCTTTAGACATATATTGGTAGAATATAGAATTGGGCAGATTATTAAAAATTCAAGTTTGCCAGCTTTTCAGAATTTTTCTCCCAAATTAAATTTGGGGTGAATAAATTTGCTATACTAAAAATCCTAATTGCCCATAAAATACATGTATAACTGTCACGGATATGTCAGGTGTAATAAGACAGTCGCTCTGGATCTGGCTGTAGAAGGTCACTGTGTTTGGCATTACAGATGCCTTCTTAATCCTTCTTCTTGTAGGACCCAGCGGCGACCTCCCTCCTACTGTTGATTGACACTCCCTTGCCTGGGAGTTAAAAACACTGTTTGCTCCAGGGAATCGCCGGTGATACTTCTATGTACCTTTGTGCAGGTTTGGAGCACTAGCACTCGGCTAGCTTCTTCTCTGGTGCCCTTGGAGGACAGCTGGCGTTACTCCTTTGGCATCTGCTCAAGCTAAGTTAATCCGCTTTGTTTGTCTACCTTGTTGTCTTTAGTTTGTAGTGAGGCCTGACCAGTGCTCACCCCTCTCCCTCCCTATCTAGTGCCAAGCTCTAGGGACATCCAGGGCTTAGGGCCATGCTCAGTGATAGGTGTGGAACCCATATAGGGACAGTAGGGTAGGCATGGTGATATTAGATCAGCCTAGGGGTCTCCACTTCCCCCAGTGTTTGGGCTTCCTCCCCCACTTCCCTTTGTGTTGCACTTAGTCTTTCCCACATCTTGCATGTCAATAACACTCCGAGGTCTCCTAGGACTGTATCAAACCCGATTTGAGCCATTTAATGCAGACAAAGCCATAGTAATGTCCAACTTATCTGGCTAGGGGAAATCTGTTGGATCTGTGGCTACAGATTACGAGGGCTTTTGGCAGCATAGATGTTTAGGCTTTCAGCCATAACCTAGATGAGGATGCCACCAGATGCAAAAATGATGACGGCTTCCCTTTTCTTCATCTGGTAATTCATTGGAGCGGTGATCATTTCTGCAATAATAATGCCACGTATGGGGAGCCAAATCACAAGACAGGTGTGGGGCAGCTTGGATTCCTCTCTCGTGCAAATACTTTCAAAAGAGAAGAACACAACACAAGTTTTAGCTTTTAAAAGTTTTATTACAAAACCATTTACAAAAAAAAACAAGATTTCCATAAAATAGAACAAACTATGATACGTTTTTTTTTCTTGGCAAAACAAGTTAAGACATTTAACGGAAATTTTCAAGACGTGAACAAGAGATATTTAGAATGCTGGAATTAACCTTGCCATCTGAAAAAAAATATTCTAATCTTATATTGCTAAAGGGCTAACCAAAAATATTACCTGATGAAAACCAGAAAAGAGGACAGTCAATGCAACCAGGACTAAATCCAGCTGTAGAGAAAATACTAAATTTGTGACATTTACAAGTGGAAATGTGACAAGTGTGAGGCAACAGCTGAAGAGCGTAGACTCGTGTTTATTGGGGGCAATGCACGTTACAGGAATACTGCATCTGTCTATACCTTGGTTGTGTTCACGGTTTATAGACCAAGGATTAAATATCATGACAATTGGAAATAATCTCAGTTTATGACAACAAATTAAATTGTGAAGGTTCACGAATGTTGACCCCCATAGAAGGATCTCCGAGAGAACTACTCAGCAATAGGTGTAACAAAGTCAATGAAAGTCATATAAATCAATTACAGTTACAACAGCCAGAAATGCAGGAGGTACCAAGTCATCAAAAAAATGGGGATATTCCACTTTTTTTCTCCTTTAAACCATTTTTAAATCAATTTTAAATCAATAATACACATGGAAATAAGAAACTAATACATCTCATCAAAGAAATCAGCTTCTTTCTCCTCATGGATTGGTCATTTATTCTCAATTCACAGGTAAAATCTCTCTTCATTGAACACAGATTTTCCAATTACTAAGATAGATGACAGTTGGAGCTCGTAAAGTTCTATGGAGAATTGTAACTGCCTCTAGCTCCTCCCTCTTCTCCACTGCATTTTAAAAGCACCAACTGTCATCTCCTGATGTAAAAAAATAAATAAATAAATAAATAAAGCAATTACATGTAAAGCGCCATGGAATAAAGAAGAATAAATAATAATAATAATAATAATAATAGGGTCTTACCCGTTATAAGATGGGAAAATATGGACATTCGTAGTCAGGTTGTGTGTGCAGAACCACTGAAAAAAAGCTTTGGCTGCTACAGACCAACAGAGAAGGAAACATGGAGAGCTGGAAATAAATGGGTTAAAACTGCACTGCCATCAGAAGAATGATGAGGAGACAGGAATCCAAAGTGTGCGGTTTATTAGTCAACGCGTTTCGAAGTTTCACACTTCATCAAGACAAACCACAGTGATACATACAGCCAACACATGCAGGTATAAATAGACATAAAAATTCCAATAAAAGTGCTTAAAAATGGACCTAAAAGATCATATGTGACACATTTTGTAGGCCAAACAATGGATTACATTTTTTATTATTTCGCCTGCAAAATGTGCTGTTTTCTGCATGTATTTTTATTATATGGTTATGACAGTGTATTATATAAAATGTTACAATGTGTTACACACAATATACTTCTTTTGAGTTATATGTCATCCCGGTCATCTCTCTTGGGTCTGTTTTTACGCGCCTTTATTTGAATTTTACGTCCATTTATACCTGCATGTGTTGGCTGTATGTATCACTGTAGATTGTCCTGATAAAGTTTGACTAATAAACCGCACACTTTGGATTCCTCGCTCCTCATCATCATCCTTGTGATGGCAGCTCAGTTTTATCTGTCATCTCCTATCTCAGTAATGGGGAAATCTGTCTTCTCTGAATTTTACCTATGAATTGAGAGTGAAAGTTCAGTCAAGGAGGAGAAAGAAGCAGATTTTTCTGATAAGATACAGTGCATTGTGAAAGTATTTGGCCCCCTTGAACTTTTCTACCTTTTGCCACATTTCTGGCTTCAAACATAAAGATATAAAATTCTAATTTTTTTGGGAAGAATCAACAACAAGTAGGACACAATCGTGAAGTGGAACGAAATTTATTGGAGATTTTAAACCTTTTTAACAAATGAAAAACTGAAAAGTGGGGCGTGCAATATTATTCGGCCCCTTTACTTTCAGTGCAGCAAACTCACTCCAGAAGTTCAGTGCGGATCTCTAAATGATCCAATGTTGTCCTAAATGACTGGTAATGATAAATAGAATCCACCTGTGTGTAATCAAGTCTCCGTATAAATGCATCTGCTGTGTGATAGTCTCAGGGTTCTGTTTCAAGTGCAGAGAGAATCATGAAGACCAAGGAGCACACCAGGCAGGTCCGAGATACTGTTGTGGCGAAGTTTAAAGCCGGATTTGGATACAAAAAGATTTCCCAAGTTTTAAACATCTCAAGGAGCACTGTGCAAGCGATAATATTGAAATGGAAGGAGTATCAGACCACTGCAAATCTACTAAGACCCGGCCGTCCCTCTAAACTTTAATCTCGAACAAGGAGAAGACTGATCAGAGATGCAGCCAAAAGGCCCATGATCACTCTGGATGAACTGCAGAGATCTACAGCTGAGGTGGGAGAGTCTGTCCATAGGACAACAATCAGTCGTACACTGCACAAATCTGGCCTTTATGGAAAAGTGGCAAGAAGAAAGCCATTTCTCAAAGATATCCACAAAAAGTCTCGTTTGAAGTTTGCCACAAGCCACCTGGGAGACACACCAAACATGTGAAATAAGGTGCTCTGGTCAGATGAAACCAAAATCAAACTTTTTGGCACAATACAAAACGATATGTTTGGCATAAAAGCAACAGAGCTCATCACCCTCAAAACACCATCCCCACGGTCAAATATGGTGGTGGCAGCATCATGGTTTGGGCCTGCTTTTCTTCAGCAGGGACAGGGAAGATGGTTAAAATTGATGGGAAGATGGACGGAGCCAAATACAGGACCATTCTGGAAGAAAACCTGTTGGGATTCTGCAAAACACCTGAGACTGGGACGGAGATTTATCTTCCAACAAGACAATGATCCCAAACATAAAGCAAAATCTACAATGGAATGGTTCAAAAATAAACGTATCCAGGTGTTAGAATGGCCAAGTCAAAGTCCAGACCTGAATGCAATCGAGAATCTGTGGAAAGAGCTGAAAACTGCTGTTCACAAATGCCCTCCATCCAACCTCAATGAGCTCGAGCTATTTTGCAAGGAAGAATGGGCAAGAATTTCAGACTCTCGATGCGCAAAACTGAGAGAGACATACCCAAAGCGACTTGCAGCTGTAATCGAAGCAAAAGGTGGCGCTACAAAGTATTAACTCAAGGGGGCCGAATAATATTGCACGCCCCACTTTTCTTTTTTTTTTAAAAAAGTTTAAAATAGCCAATAAGTTTCGTTCCACTTCACGATTGTGTCCCACTTGTTGTTGATTCTTCCAACAAAAATTTGAATTTTATATCTTTATGTTTGAAGCCAGAAATGTGGCAAAAGGTAGAAAAGTTCAAGGGGGCCAAATACTTTCACAATGCACTGTATATTACAAAGTTGCTTATTTTCATGTGTACTATTGATTTCTGAAATAAAAATTAAAATGATGGTAACTAAGATTTTGGGTTTATTTTTGTGCAAGAATGGACAACCTCCAGAACACTTAAAGTGGAAACTAAAACCTGACAATGGTCTATGATCCTAATATTTAGTAGAAAGTGTCGATTTCCCTTCAGGGTTCAGCTGTTTTAGCTGCAGACCTCTATTTCTTCCTTGTTACCTGCCATGTTACAGACACTGTGTAGCTGCAGCCCATCATTTGTCTCTTGCCTTACAAGCCTGCTGGCTCACATTGCATTTTGGAGAATAGGTGAATAAATACATTAATTAGAACTTAATTGGGATTTGCCAGTTTAGTGACCGTAGTAAAATTCATCCAAAACTCAAATGAGCCCCATTGATCCACCATCAATTAACCGTCCCGAAGACCATTTTTAATTTGGAACTATTCCTGTGACTCTTTAGGATTATAAGGAAGGCCAACAAAAAGACCAGGCTTGTACTTATACTATGACACTTTTGGTGTCCTTGAATAACGTAGCGCGGCCTGAAACTGTAGAATTTTGTAAAAACTGAACAGAAATACTCAGGTAAGATAACAAATTACAAAAGAGCTCGATAAAAAAAATAAATAAAATAAAATGTAGTACTTTACTTGGGGCTATGAGGTACTTTTATGCTACTAGAAAGCCTCTCTCCTTAAAAGATAAGGTCCATTCTGCAACCATTTTTTTTCTTGCATTTCTCGAAAACATGCAGTGAAAAAAAAACAAAAATTAGAGTAAGGCAATGGTGTGAATAGTGTTAGGTTACGTTCCCATGATGAGCTTTTGGTGAGTGTTTTTTTTAAAAAAATGCAAGTTTTACCATACTTAAAGGGGTTTTCCCACAAACAAAAGTTCATTTTAATCAATGGCTGTGTCTGATCATGTACGGAACATGGTCTGATCATACCACAGCTCCTGGGCAGGGAGGACGCAAAAGAATATACAGATAGGACAGCAGGGGATCACAGAGGATTCATTTTGTGAGGTAAAATATTGTTTAAAAACAGGCAGTGAAATGTTTTACCTCAAAAATGAATCCTCTGCGATCCCCTGCTGTAATGTCTGTATACTCTTTTGCTTCCTCCCTGCACAGGAGATGTGGTATGTTCCATACAGGGTCAGACACAGCCATTTATCAAAATTAACTTTTGTTCATTGGAAAACCCCTTTAATAGGTGCAGAAAATCTGCAACATCAAAAACTCACCAAAACCTCATCGTGGGAACTTAACCTTAAAGGGAACCTATTAAAATGCAGTATAATCTGCAGGCACCATGTTATAGAGCAGGAGGAGCAGAGTGGACTGATATCTAGTTTGGTGACAAAAGATTCAGCATAACCTATATTTTTATTGTTTAATCCTCTGCTCTTTCTGGGATTTTCGGTCCAGTGGGCGGTCCGATCAGTGATTGACATCTATGTCTGTATGCACACAGAGAGACCTGTCAATCACTGCTAGCCCTGCCCACTGGACCGAAAATCCCAGAAAGAGCAGAGGATGAAATGATGAAAACACAGATTATACGGAATATTTTCTCACAAAACTATATACTCAGCTGCCCCTGCTCCATATCTTGGTGCCTGCAGATTGGACTGCATTATCATGGTGACAGGTTCCCTATAATTAACAATAACCTGTGGTGTATACAGCTCCTATTCAGACCCATGTGTTTCCATGGGAACAGATAAACTAGGTCATATATTACATCACTCCCCTTTTTTTCTAATCTACAGACAGTAGTGTAACAGAGAATAAAGTAACATAACTAGATCAGACTACATGGGGTTGCTTTCTGGTCTGTAAGCATGGAGACGCACACACCGTATGGACAGAACTACTGGGACACACCTTAATCAATGAAATCAAGATTTTCATTCAGACCAATTATCACAAGTGTATAAAATCGCCACGCAGTCTGCTTTTACTAACGTGTGTAGCAGAAGGGCCGGTGGTGCAGAGCTCACCGATACCGGTGCGGTCCAGTAATAGGAGCCACCGGTGTAACAAGTCAGATCATAACTAGGGATGAGCGGACCCGTGGAAGTTCGGGTTCGACCAAACTTTAGTTAAAAGTTCGGTTGGGCTCTCTTCTCTCTCTGTAAAACGGACTTGCAGGAGAAGTCTGTGTTCAGAATTCAGGTACGAACCGAGAACTTTACAGTTCGGATTCGCTCATCTCTAATCATGACATCTCTTCCTTTCTGTAATATTACAGAGCGCGGTCGAGTGCTGAAAAGTATAGTGCAAAAAAAGTCACCCACGCTCTAATGATTCCATAACTGCAGAGTCCAAACCTCCTCTGGCATTAGCACAAAAATGATCGCTGAGAGCTTTACAATCGAGCTGCTACATGCAAGCCTTACGTCACCAAGCACAATGCAGAACAGCTGCAAGCAAGCCTTTTATCACCAATCACAATGCCAAAGTCTTGCAAAGTCTTAGAAGAGTGGAAGCCAATATAGCAGCAAAGGTCGGGTCAACCCATGTTATTGCCTATAGATTTAGGATGGGAAATCATAAAAGCTCCAGTGGGTGTATTGTGTACATGTCCCAATACTTCTATCCACAGATTGTAGGTCTGCATAAGAGCTGTATAGTCAACGGTAGGATATTGCTTTGATAAATACTTTTTGCAAAGTTGCATCACTGAAAAGACTGACAGACACAGTCCTTAACAGTTTGTTTTAGATTTCTTTTTTTACCGTTTATTTCTAAATCTACATTGTTTGACAGTCCTGAATTAGGGCTGGGAAGATGGTTTACCAAAAGGAGTGTTACAGGTCAAAGATGCATCAAGAGTTAAATAAAAAAAGTAAAAAAAATACATTCACAATTTCTGTAATATTTGTAAAGGTGCAAAAATTATTGAGAAGAAAAGTGATCGAATATTGAAAATATTTTTTTGTAAATGTAAAGAAATATGGTAAATTCCCGTCATATGCCATAAATGTGTGGTAGACGTGGGAGAACAGGAGTCAGGTCCTAGGACCCTTGTATGCCGTTATATTGACACCGTGCCCCTCAGACGGCAGTGGCAAAGCGGGCGCGCACTAGTTTTTCCTTAACTCCCATCGACTACAATGGAAGGAGCCAAACCTCTCCCAAACAGTCTATGGCAAGCACTGTCCTAAATTTGGACACCCGTTCTCCCATCATACTTATTTGGAATATCCTGTGAATATACCAGAAATGTATAAGATAACTTATGTCACACCTTAGTATTCTCTGTGTATGTAACAAACAGTAATAAGCTTCTCATATTCCATTAAGGCAAAATTATGATAATCCTATTAAATTGGCTTCATTGTTACCAACGTTGGCTAGATTTCAATTACCGTATTTTGCGGATTATAAGATGCACCCCAAGTTTTGGGGTGCAAAATAGGAAAAATATGTTTATAAATAAAATGGTGCGCCTTATAATTCTGGGGGGCAGCGGTGGTGGAGCGGGGGTCACAGGCTGCGGCGGTGGAGGTGACAAGCTGTGGTCCCGTCCTCCAGAAGAAGCAACGAGCGATGTGAAAGTCCTCTGAATAGCCAGCGCTGAGCTTCGGCAAAATGGCCGCCGCAGCATGTGCAGATCGAGATCTCGGGAGACGAGATCTCTATCTGCGCTTGCTCCGGCGGCCATTTTGCTGAGGCACAGAGCTAGCTATTCACGGGACAGGGGACTTTCACACCGCTCGTCGCCGGCTTCTGGAGGACGGAGCCGCAGCCTGTCACCTCCACCGCTGCTGCAAGCAGCATCGCCCCGCTACCACCACAGCCGCCACCAACCTCTGTGAACCGATCAGACGCCGCCCCCGCAGGTAAAAGCGTAACTTGGGATTATAAGACGCACCCCCTTTTTCCTCCCAAATTTTGGGGAAAAAAGTGAGTCTTATAATCCGCAAAATACGATAATCACTGACAGTGAATGGACAGAGCACAGCCGGACAGACATGGATGAAGACATGTCCATCCTGTAGGACACCACCAGTGCTTGCAAGTGTCAATGTTCAGATCACAAGCGTCAAGGGTTCTCCATTCCATACAACTAAACTCATAAATCTAGAAATGAAACACCGGTAACAGCAAAAATCCTCCTTCCAACGTATTGTTGAATGAAAAGGCAACAGTTTCTTCAGAGTAGACGTCAGCTTCTCCTACTCATCAGGCACGGGCCTTCACGTCGATCCAATGTACAGGTTTTACATTTTATACGAAGTCCACACCGAAGATGAAACCAGTGAACCCCAAATCATCTTCTCCATCACAATTCATCCTGAAACACATACACGTATATGAAGTATCAGTAGTACCCAAGCTTAAATAAGCCAATGGTTATTGTTTCTAGACTAACATGGGCATCTCTCATGTTTCTAGGCTTTTCCAGACTGGATCTAGATTTGATCTAGATTTTTGGGCTCTACATAGTGTGCCTGACATTCAGCTGAAAAGGACTTTAAGAAATGGCACTAATAGCAGGAGCCTTGTCTGTTTGCAATTCTAACTTGCTGGCAGAAGCTGAGAACATCCTTTTAACACCAAATAGCTAAACCTGCATTTACATTGAATGATTATTGTGAATGTGGGTTCTTAAAGCTCGTTTGCGATTATTTCGCAGTGTAAACTGGCTCATTCGTAGGGTGAAACTATCTTTTGTGAAACGCAAAAGATCTTCGTTCTGGGCTGCGCATTGTCCTGTGTAAACAGGAAACGCGCTGCCGATAACAATGGCTGCTCATGCGCACTAAGCGATTTATTCCAGATCACACATCAGTGCACATCATTTATTATGGTCTGCCTATATAAAACAGACTATTAATCGACCACCGATCGCCATTTGTTTAGTTTCTCCGGTCGGTCTGTGTGAATGGACCCCAAGAGCAGATCAAGCAAATAGTGCAGCTCATAATTTGTCCCCAAACATCCTTTTAAATTGGATGCTTATACACCAACCTATGTCCGCCAGCCATACACTCAGATGTCTTAAGAGTTAATTTTAAGATAGTTGTTGATCAGTATCTCCTGAATGTTCTTGTTTAAAGGCCTCTTCATGCGGGTTGCTCACTCATCAGCCGAAGCAGTGTTCATAAGAAAACTTGCTCCACTTAGTGAGCCGACCTGTGACCACATGTACGTGACTTGTGGTTACAAGCCGACTAGAAGTGACTGGCTTCTCTCAATTCACTTCTATGTAGAGGAATCTAGTTGGCATGTGACCGCCATTATGCAAATCGAATACATGATTTCAAGTGGCCGCCCGCTCGCACCGGCAATTGCGGTCTAAATTCAGCAGTCATATACACTATGTTCCAAATTATTATGCAAATAATATTTTCTCAGATTTTCCCAAATTACCTATATGAATTGCAGTCATTGTAATTTTCCAGTCAAATAACTATTAGAGTACAATTGAAAGGTTTTTGTACAAACTGCCTATGATAACAGTATATTTTTAAAAAAATAAAACACTCAAACTGCACTCAAAATGCATGTTCCAAATTATTATGCACAGCAGAGTTTTCAACCTTTTCATTTTAATAAAGAACAAAAAAATGGTCATTTTTGAAATTATAAGCATTAGCAGGTTATTACAAACTGAAATCAAACAGTTTTCAACTCAAAACTTTATTCTAGGTGATGTTACATTTGCACATAGGACCGCTTGTTCGAAAGGAGCTTCTGAACTCTCTCATCCATTGAATTTGTCAGGTTTTGGATGGTTTCTGCTTTAATTGTTTTGCATAAGGACAGAATACCCTCCCAGAGCTGTTGCTTAGATGTGAACTGCCTCCCGCCATCATAGACACTCCTTTTGATGATGCTCCAGAGGTTCTCAATGGGGTTGAGGTCAGGGGAGCATGGGTGCCACACCATAAGTTTGTCCCCTTTTATGCCCATAGCAGCCAGAGATGCAGATGTGTTATGTGCAGCATGAGACGGGGCATTATCATGCATGAAAATGATCTTGCTGTGGAATATACGGTTCTTCTTCTTGAACCATGGAAGGAAGTGCTGTTTGAGAAACTCAACATACATTATGGAGTTCATCTTTACCCCTTCAGGGATCCTAAAAGGGCCGACAATCTCTCTCCCCATGATTCCAGCCCAAAACATTACTCCACCTCCTCCTTGTTGGCGCCGTAGCCGTGTTTGCATGGGGTGTCCATCAACCAGCCATCCTCCACTCCATCCATTTGGACCATCGAGATCATTTAATGCATGATAATGCCCCGTCTCATGCTGCACATAACACATCTGCATCTCTGGCTGCTATGGGCATAAAAGGGGACAAACTTATGGTGTGGCCCCCATGCTCCCCTGACCTCAACCCCATTGAGAACCTCGGGAGCATCATCAAAAGGAGAGTCTATGATGGCGGGAGGCAGTTCACATCTAAGCAACAGCTCTGGGAGGGTATTCTGTCCTCATGCAAAACAATTGAAGCAGAAACCATCCAAAACCTGACAAATTCAATGAATGAGAGAGTTCAGAAGCTCCTTTCGAACAAGGGGTCCTATGTGCAAATGTAACATCATCTAGAATAAAGTTTTGAGTTGAAAACTGTTTGATTTCAGTTTGTAATAACCTGCTAATGCTTATAATTTCAAAAATGACCATTTTTTGTTCTTTATTAAAATGAAAAGGTTGAAAACTCTGCTGTGCATAATAATTTGGAACATGCATTTTGAGTGCAGTTTGAGAGTTTTATTTTTTTAAAAATATACTGTTATCATAGGCAGTTTGTACAAAAACCTTTCAATTGTACTCTAATAGTTATTTGACTGGAAAATTACAATGACTGCAATTCATATAGGTAATTTGGGAAAATCTGAGAAAATATTATTTGCATAATAATTTGGAACACAGTGTAGAGTGAGTGCAGAATATTGTCCCAAGCCTGGACTATTCCTTTAACGTTTGCTTCTGTCTCCATACAGTCTGTATTGGCCTGTGTAGGAGTGTAAGACTAGTCGTCTGCTGCACTCGTCTGTATAAGCAAACCTTAACCTTCCCCGCAGAGGTGCTTTGAAGATTGGGTAATGTATACCCATACTTAGGCTTATTTAACCCTTTAAATGGGATTTAAAAAATGTTGATAAATATATGACCAAAAGAGGGGCAAATATCAATATATGTGCTATATAGAAATACTCTTTGCAAGCCCAGAAGAGCATGGGTTAGTGCTGCTATAGCAGGCAGTACCTTCTGAGACGGCTTGTTTTGCTTCTGTATGAACCCGATTCTTGCAGTAACCACCTTCACTATTTCTTTGGCATCTCTTGTATCCACATGTTCACCTTGCACATTTTTCTGCACAAAAGACAAATCTCCAGATGAACCCATTTTCTTGTCCAATGGCACATTCAGAAAAGCTCGGCCATGCAAAATGCAAATAAGTATGACCAGGTGACTGGGAGCAGGTAGCAGTCACATCACAGCAGCGATCCTCCAAACTCTGCAGATCTGCTACTGTATCTGCAACATGCATGTTAAATACCTGTTTAGATCCCACGTAAGGGAAAAATTTCACAGTAGGGTATGCTCTGATGTCCGCTGACTGGCAGATTTGTTCATAAGCCTGGCAGTCCACCTTTCCAGCTTTGACTTTTCCTTTCAAAAGCTATAAAAAAATGCACAAAGACAACATTTATCGGAAAATGCAAAATACAGTGAACAAATGTAAAAAGAAAAAAAATATTATACATAATATATATATATATATATATATATATATATATATATATATATATATATATATAGTGTGTATATACACACTATATGGGGTCATTTAGAAATTTCAGTATTTGTGAAAGAGAAGCACATTTTTTTTCCATGAAGCTAAGATTAAATGAATCAGAAATACACTCTATACATTGTTAATGTGGTAAATGACTATTCTAGCTGCAAACGTCTTGTTTTTATTGCAATATCTACATAGGTGTATAGAGGCCCATTTCCAACAACCACCACTCCAGTGTTTTAATGGTACATTGTGTTTGCTAACTGTGTAAGAAGGCTAATGGATGTTTAGAAAACCCTAGAAAACCCTTGCACAAGTATGTTAGCCCAGCTGAAAACAGTTTGGCTGATTTGAGAAGCTATAAAATTGACCTTCCTTTGAGCTAGGTGAGAATCTGGAGCATTACATTTGTTTGTTCTATGAAACTCTCAAAATGGCCAGAAAAAGAGAACTTTCATGTGAAACTCGACAGTCTATTCTTGTTCTTAGAAATTAAGGCTATTCCATGAGAGAGATTGCCAAGAAACTGAAGATTTCCTACAAGGGTGTGTACTACTCCCTTCAGAGGAGAGCACAAACAGGCTCTAACCAGAGTAGAAAGAGAAGTGGGAGGCCCCGCTGGACAACTGAGCAACAAGACAAGTACATTAGAGTCTCTAGTTTGAGAAATCGACACCTCACAGCTCCTCAACTGGCAGCTTCATTAAATAGTACACGCAAAACGCCAGTGTCAACGTCTACAGTGAAGAGGCGACTCCGGGATGCTGGCCTTCAGGGCAAAGTGGCATAGAAAAAGCCATATCTGAGACTGGCTAATAAAAGGAAAAGATTAATATGGGCAAAAGAACACAGACATTGGAAGATTGGAAAAAAGTTTTATGGACAGACGAATCAAAGTTTGAGGTGTTTGGATCACACAGAAGAACATCTGTGAGACGCAGAACAACTGAAAAGATGCTGGAAGAGTGCCTGACGCCATCTGTCAAGCATGGTGGAGGTAATGTGATGGTCTGGAGATGCTTTGGTGCTGGTAAAGTGGGAGATTTGTACAAGGTAAATGGGATTTTGAATAAGGAAGGCTATCACTCCATTTTGCAACGCCATGCCATACCCTGTGGACAGCGCTTGATTGGAGCCAATTTCATCCTACAACAGGACAATGACCCAAAGCACACCTCCAAATTATGCATGAACTATTTAGGGAAGAAGCAGGGAGCTGGTATTCTATCTGTAATGGAGTGGCCAGCGCAGTCACCAGATCTCAACCCCATTGAGCTGTTGTGGGAGCAGCTTGACCGTATGGTATGCAAAAAGTGCCCATCAAGCCAATCCAACTTGTGGGAGGGGCTTCAGGAAGCATGGGGGGAAATTTCTCAAGATTACCTCAGCAAATTAACAGCTAGAATCCCAAAGGGCTGCAATGCTGGAATTGCTGCAAAGGAGCATTCTGTGACCAAAGCAAAGTTTGAAGGAGAAAATTTTTCTTTCTAATAAAAATCATTATTTCTAACCTTGTCAATGTCTGGACTATAATTTATAATCATTATTCAACTGATTTGATAAATAAAAGCATGAGTTTTCATAGAAAACACAAAATTGTCTAGTTGACCCCAAACTTTTGAACGGTATTTATTGCACACGCACACACACGCACACGCAACACACAATAAATAGCAATGCATACAGTGAAAGTGATTGCACAATGTTCAGCAAAAGTGAAGAAGTAGCATGAGAAGATAAGAGGATAGAAGGGATAGGGATAAGGTGCTCAGATACCCACTGATCACCAACTAATGACTAAGGGGTGAAAACCCTTTTAACTGCTTACTCCATACTAATATACATCAATGATTTATACACCAAAAGTTGCTGACTACTTACCCTGGCCACAAACTCAAACTCAGGAGCGAAACTCCTACACGGACCGCACCAAGGCGCATAGAAATCTAAAAGCCAATGATCTTTGCTTGTTAAAATCTCATTGAAACTTTCAGGTGTGAGTTCAGTAGCCATTTTTGGCAAATATCTGTTTGAATACAGAAAGAAAAAAAAAAATCTAAATCCTTTTTATGATAGGGGCCTCATTTAACAGGCAGCTGGGCAGCAGCAGAGGAAAAATTGAGGGGTTTCTAGCATCCTCCAATGATTACAAGTTTAAAACATGACTTTTAATGAAAAATAAATTAAATTAAAAGTTTTTTTTTTTACAAAAACATGTCAATGAAGGGGGAGAAAGGGGATAAAAAGGACACGGGTCTACGCGTTTCAATCTGTGAAGTTCTTAGTTCTGACAATGAATGTGTCCAAATGGTCTGAATTTATAGCAAACAGGAAAAAAAAAAGATTAGCACATGGAGAACATGATTATGTCAGGTCTGTCTCTGGGTGGTGTGTAGATGAAACCAGGCTGTAAGACAATGTTTGGAAGCAATCCCTTACCAAGGCAGGTAGTGTAGCCAGTGTGAACATAGCCCTATATGTCAAACATAATAATGGTATAAAAGATGTCTAAATCATAGTCTTATTGTATAAAAGGAGTAGACCAAAGAACCCTTGCAATTAAGCAATTATATCCACATTAAGTTAGTAATTGATCCTCTATAGATATTTCCAGGCAAACATAGTGACCAAACAATTTCTGAAACCTCGTGTCAGATCTTTGGTCTACTCCTTTTATACAATAAGACTATTTAGATTCATTCATTGTTAGGACTAAGAGCTTCACAGCTTGAAACGCGTAGAACCGTGTCCTTTTTATTCCCCTCCCCTTCATTGACATGCTTTTGTAAAAAAACTTTTTTAATTTTAAATTGATTTCATTAAAAGTCATGTTTTAAACTTCTAATCATTGGCGGATGCTAGAACCCTCTTAGTTTTTCCCCTATAAAATTATACCCCAGAGTGGATTACAGTTGATATTTGGCAGACTAGCCCTATAAACAAATGAAAGCGGACATCTAATGAAGAGAAGTGCTTTGAATTGAGCTGCATGGTTGCACGGGCGTATTGGCACTTAGTCATTAGCTACTGGACTGACGTCTATAGCAGAGCGATGAATTCTGCCATCTCAGTCAGTTCCTTAGACACCGAATGGAGGGTCTCATGCATGACCATGCCACTACATTCAATTCTGCCCACAGCTTAGGACCCACATTCTAGTGACCAGTGCGGGACCCCTAGGGATCAGACATTTATCATCCATCCCATTCATGGGAAAAGTGCAAATTATTTCAACATCCATTGCTTGAAAACCTTGTAAATCGCTACTCACGAAAGTCCCCAGGTTTTTAGAGAATAGGAGTCTCTGTGCCAGCCGTTATATGTGCTGAAAGAAAAGAAGAGCCGGTGATTATATGGGGCAGCTCCAGTCTGAAGAGCAACACATCATACATAAGGAACATGACTGGCCCTCACTGGTAATAATTAAGATTGTCCCGGTTTGCTGGGTAAAGTCTGATTTCCGGATACGCCTGGACATATTCCTGACTGCACAGTGCGCTGTATTTCTGACAGTCCACGCTTCCAACATTGATCAATCCGCTTAAATGCTGAAATATATAAAAATAAAATCCTATTGCAGAACAATGGTATCATATAAGAAAACACACCTTGTAATGACGCATCAATTTCCAGATGGGACAGATGCCGACCAGGTCCAACTACATGTATATAAATTATCAGGTTCCTTGAAACAACTGTGAGGACTTGTTCACACGTAGAGAATATATTACTTTTTTACAGCAGAAAAAAATGCAGTGTTTCACAGTAAATTTCTAAAATCTGATTCACATGTTGCATTATTTTTTTTTTTATACTTTTCTTCTAAAAGACAGCATGGAGTTTTTTCCTTCAAAAAGATCTAAAAAAAAAAAAAACTTAGCAAAAACCGCACAGAAAATGAATCAAAAACGCCTTTTTTAATGAGGAATCGCGGCAGCATTTTTTTTTTTGACGACTGCTTCAATTTTTCTCCTGTGGGAAAAAAATGCAGCATGTGAACATACCCTTACTATTAAAACCACAACACCACCATTCCCCTAAATTTAAAACTTCGAAAGGAACACGACAGGGGTGCCCTTTATCTCCCCTCCTCTTTGCCATGTGCATAGAGCCGTTGGCGGTGGCTTTCGCCAAAATTCTAGTATCTCTGGTGTGGAGATTAAGGGGAAAATTTTCAAGATATCACTGTTCGCGGATGACGTCCTAATGACCCTAACCTCTCCTCACGTATCACTTCCCAACCTTATGGCCACACTAAAGGAATATGGGCTTATGTCAGGATACAAAGTACAGCTAAAACGGAGGCATTACCCCTGAACTTTATCCCCCAAGCCCTTGATCATCTGAAATCAAACTACAAATTCTGTTGGAAAACAGATGAAATGAAATATCTAGGAGTCAACCTTTCCTCATCCTATAATATCCTATATGCTAGGAATTTCCCATCCTTATTTAGAGAGCTGAAAAACTTGCTAACAAAATGGAAATCTATTTCTATCTCCATGATGGGGAGAATAGCCTCGGTCAAGATGACCCTCCTCCCTAAATTAATTTATCACTTTGAGACCCTTCCGGTGAGAGTCCCTATGGGAGAACTCAAATCCCTTCAAGCAGCAATAATGAGATTTATATGGAATGATAAAAAGACATAGAATAGCCAAACAAATCTTAACCACTCACAGAAATCAGGGAGGTATGTCAGTGCCGGATGTTATTAAGTATTATTGGGTGGTTCATCTCAGAAGGGTCCCCTCGTGGGCTTCGTTATGGGCATACAATAAATGGACTGAAATAGAGAAGCTATGGCTGGCTCCCATTCATCCAAACGCCCTGCTTTGGACCAGTAGACCCTTAAACATAAGTCGTCCCCTTTTGGGTCCTATCAAGTTCACAAGGGAAATATGGCAGACCTGCAGTAAGAGATTTGAACCAACTTCCCCAAGATCGCCAATGATATCCTTCATATATCAACCGCTAATTCCAAATAGCTTGAGCTCGGACATAGTGCTCCCATGGATAAAGGCAGGCCTTTTTAGATTTGCAGACCTGGTAGATGGAACCTCATTGGAATTACACACTTTTGACCACATTAAAGCTGACTTTAGAATAACAAACGGGGAATTCTTTCAATTTATGCAGATTAAATCTTTTGCAGTTTCTTTGCTTGGGTCGTTGAAGGTGTCCTCTCCTACTGAGTTTGAAAAGATACGTAAAAGGGGCCGGTCAACAAAGGGTCTGATATCGGACATATATGGTCTAATTAACACTCCCCGGGGGGATCCACCTCCTAAACACTCATACATGACTAAGTGGGAGAGGTTTCTGGGAAGGGAACCATCACCGCGGTGTTGGCAGTCCATCTGGGATAAAGCATCCAAAACCTCTCTTTGCACTTTATGCAAAGAGAATCAATATAAATTAATGATGTTTTGGTATCATACCCCTGAACTACTACACAAATTAACCCCCTCTATTCCGGATTGCTGCTGGCGCTGTGGAGCTGCTACGGGGTCCCTTACCCACATTTTCTGGACATGCCCGATCCTGACCCCATTATGGGAAAATGTCAGATCCCTCCTGCGGGAAGTATTGTTCACTGAAATCCCTCTAGACCCGGCTATATATTTATTAAATGTTACTCCAAGAGGGATGGGTAAAAACTCCTCAGCTGCTTCTCCACATCCTAACAGCAGCTAGATGCCTCATAGCTCTTCATTGGAAAAAAAAGCCCCCCCCCCTCTAATAGAGATTTACTAAGTAGAATTGCGGATATACGAAGAATGGAACACCTGACGGCAGTAATAAACGCCAAATTAGATGTACTCAATAAGGTGTGGGGACCTTGGGACTATTACTGGGCCCAATCTAATATCTGATATTTGTTCAAGGAAAGGAGAACAGAGTTTACTGCTGAACTCTTCCGGTATTTTGCCGTATTACCCTTCCCCCTCCCCCTGTTGTTTTCCTGTCTGTGTCATAAAGGTTTGTAGTGTTTCTGAAACTGCTCGTATAATAGTGCTTGGACTAAACACTGTTTATTAGAAGACTACAAGAAGAACGCAGATAAGTGTATGATCCATAGCAGATTTCCAACATGCTCTATTAATTTCAGTTTATGCGTTATTTCTTTGGTTCTATTGTTAAACCTTTAAATTTTCAATAAAATTTACAATATTAAAAAAAAAAAAACACGACACCACAAGTAAGACTGTATCGTGTACCCGTGCCATGCGCTTCCACTCAGGCATCAGGGCCTGACAGGGTCCACACCAAGGAGCGTAATAATCCACCATCCAGATCTCATCCCGACTCCGTCCCTTCACCAGTTTTTTAAAAGTTATGGGTGTGAGAACGACCACGGAAGGATTGCGAAGATCCTAAATTTACCAAAGGATAAGAAGAAAGTCACACATTTTGTAGGTGATAAAAAAAAACAGATTTCATTGTGTTCTAATATTAAGATTTTTGAAACACACAGTATAATTTCTTCTTTGTAGTCTTCATTTGGGGGTGGGGGGGGACACACAGGAACAATAGGGGAACGCCGAACGAGTGCCCCTCCCCCATGGTTCCTGTGTCCCCCAATGAAGCGACCAAGAAATAATATTCCTCCCAGACTGCGCAAAGTGGCCACTGATGGATGGTCATGTGACCAGATCTGTCCATCAGCATCTGATCGCTGGGACCCCACTGCAGTGCAAATACGTGACCACTACATTATTCATTCATTGGTAATGTATGTGACTACCAATCACGTGGGGGACACAGATCTGCGATCCCTGTGATTTAATGGGGTGATAAAAATTATTGGTGGGATGATACATATTTTTTTTTCCCCATTTTCCATATTACCATCTACATTAATCCTAAAAGTCAATATCGACTCTTTATCGAGCCTTGCAATATGACTTATGGTAAAAGCCAAACCAGAATCTCAATGTAATATATAAATAAATGCAGAAGTTTTCTCTGGCTTAAACGTTATGTTCAGCAGAGATCACTTATTAGAAGTCATCTCAGCAGGTAGGATTACACTAAAAGATAAAGGATACATCACCCACAATGGGCAAACTTAGTAGTAATACAGACCCATGATCTGGCACACAGAAGTACACACTGAGCCAGTGCACCTGGGGGGTCTCAGATTGTAATTGGAGGAATGAAGACTTTATTTCTGATGAATTTTGCATGAATTTGCCAGGTCTGCCTCCACCCAAATAAACAACATGGCATGCATCCACATGGAAATCAATATGGAGGTAGCAGGAGAACAGCACTGATGAATTTGCAGGACTCTGCTCCACAACACCACAGGCCCTTGGAATTAGTAAATGCAGAGACCGATATTTCAGAAATACCATTTTGTAGGACATGGATTTTATGTCAAATTTCCCTTGATCTCATTTTACAGTGTTAAAAAAGCTCTCCTCCCATCAAACTTTTTCTCCTCTTAATATATTGCAGTCATCATACACTTCTCAAAAAAATAAATGGAAGAAATGCCACCCCACACCATTACTGACCCACTGCCAAACCGGTCATGCTGAAGGATGTTGCAGGCAGCAGATCGCTCTCCACGGCGTCTCCAGACTCTGTCACGTCTGTCACATGTGCTCAGTGTGAACCTGCTTTCATCTGTGAAGAGCACAGGGCGCCAGTGGCGACTTTGCCAATCCTGGTGTTCTGTGGCAAATGCCAAGCGTCCTGCATGGAGTTGGGCTGTGAGCACAACCCCCATCTGTGGACGTCGGGCCCTCATAGAGTCGGTTTCTAACCATTTGTGCAGACACATGCACACTTGTGGCCTGCTGGAGGTCATTTTGCAGGGCTCCGGCAATGCTCCTCCTCTTCCTCCTTGCACAAAGGCGGAGGTAGCGGTCCTAATGCTGGGTTGCTGCCCTCCTACGGCACCCTCCACGTCTCCTGGTGTACTAGCCTGTCTCCTGGTAGCGCCTCCAGCCTCTGGACACTACGCTGACAGACAGAGCAAACCTTCTTGCCACAGCTCGCATTGATGTGCCATACTGGATGAGCTGCACTACCTGAGCAACTTCTGTGGGTTGTAAAGTCCTTTTCATGCTACCACGAGTGTGAAAGCACAACCAACATTCAAAAGTGACCAAAACCTCAGCCAGAAAGCATTGGTACTGAGATGTGGTCTGTGGTCACAACCTGCAGAACCACTCCTTTATTAAGGGTGTCTTGATAATTGCCAATAATTTCCATCTATTGTCTATTCCATTTGCACAACAGCATGTGAAATTGATTGTCAATCAGTGTTGCTTCCTAAGTGGACAATTTGATTTCACAGAAGTTTGATTTACTTGGCGTTATATTCTGTTTAAGTGTTCCCTTTATATTTTTTGAGCAGTGTATTATATAGCACTGTGTACTTACAATTGCTCATTTTGCCTTTCTACACAGATAATTCTTCTCTTTTCTCTGCTCTATGTAGAAACAGGAAGTCTCTTGTCCCTGCAGAAATAATTTCCCTCTTCAACTCCTAACCCAGCTGCTCCGTTTCTCCCCCTGACAGGGACTTTCCAGTGATGTAGAATTGTAGTTCTAGTGATGACTCATGCAGGGAAGAGGGGCTTCCTGTTTCTACAATGAGCTTAGAAGGATTCAGCTAGTCTGTTTTTAATTGACCTTATGGAAGACAGGAGAATTATCTGGGTAGAAAGGCAAAATGAGCAATTGTAAGTACACAGTGCCATATAATATGATGATTGCAATATATTACGAGGATAAAAATGTTGATGGGAGGAGGAGGAGTGCTTCTTTAAAGGGGTTGTTCAGTTCGGCTTATATTTGCATTTTATTGAACAGGACAGGTGCCCAATCATGATCACGTTCTGCTAAGTATGTGCAGACTCTACGTGATTTGCGCTGCTTACCTTCCGATATGAAAGTGAGCGGCACTGGTCAACCCCTTTAAATGCGGCTCACAGTGATAACATCTACATGTATGTTTGACTCAACAGCTGCAACTAATATATATCCATTACCTCAATGAACTCCAAGATTTGCTCCGCACTGTGATGTCCCTCGTATTCGTGGATATTGGACTGATTGAACACTACGGTTGTCGGGTAAGCTCTTATGTGATGCTGTAAGGGAACGGTAAGAATATGTTAACGTTTCCCTAATGTGGGCATGAATAGTTAACGAGAATATTAACCTTTTATAACAGACAGTGAAAGGCGCTTCTATATTGTATGATACACACTAGTGTCACTACACAAATCTTGTATTCCATAATTCACTTACTGTATTGCAGAGACTTTCATGAATTGTGCAGTCCAGAGTGCCAAACCGCACATGCCCGAATACTCGCTTTGATGCTTTCCTCAATTCTGGCAGCAAGGCTCTACATGGAGGACACCACTGCACATCAAAGAAATAAAAATCTATAAAATCACATGTATACTTAAGGCTCTACATCAGGGGTCTCAAACTCAGCTGGGTATATGGGCCGCACACGAAAAAACTTGGGGGGTTGCATTATTTGCATGACAAAGTGACATTTTTAGTGATACCATTTTATTTTCTATACACCTTTTGAACTGGTCCTCATCTTGCAGACACGTCTCTCCTCCAGGTCCCCGATATTGCAGACATGGTCTCCCCTCCAGGTCCCCCATATTGCAGACATGGTCTCCCCTCCAGGTCCCCCATATTGCAGACATGGTCTCCCCTCCAGGTCCCCCATATTGCAGACATGGTCTCCCCTCCAGGTCCTCCATATTGCAGACATGGTCTCCCCTCCAGGTCCTCCATATTGCAGACATGGTCTCCCCTCCAGGTCCCCCATATTGCAGACGGTCCCCCATCCAGGTCCCCCATATTGCAGACATGGTCTCCCATCCAGGTCCCCCATATTGCAGACGGTCCCCCATCCAGGTCCCCCCATATTGCAGACATGGTCCCCCATATTGCAGACATGGTCTCCCCTCCAGGTCCCCCATATTGCAGACATGGTCTCCCCTCCAGGTCCCCCATATTGCAGACATGGTCTCCCCTCCAGGTCCCCCATATTGCAGACATGGTCTCCCCTCCAGGTCCCCCATATTGCAGACGGTCCCCCATCCAGGTCCCCCCCATATTGCAGACATGGTCCCCCATATTGCAGACATGGTCCCACATATTGCAGACATGGTCCCCCATCCAGGTCCCCATGTTGCAGACATGTCCCTCATCCAGGTCCCCCCCATACGGCGCACAGTGTCCCCCCCCCCATACTGCGCACAGGGGTCCCCACCCATATTGCGCACAGGGTCCCCATCCCCCCATACTGCACACAGGATCCCCGTCCCCCCAGTCTGCGCACAGTGCCCCCCCACTATACTGTGCACAGTGCCCCCCCCCCATACTGCGCACAGGGTCCCTGTCCCCCCATACTGAGCACAGTGCCCCCGTCCCCATAGTGCGCACAGGGTCCCCATCCCCCATACTGCGCACAGTGCCCCCCCCCTACTGAGCACAGGTCCCCTGTGCTGTATTTCACATAGACATGACAGAAAAAAAAAAAAATTCTTCTCACCCGTCCTCCGTTCCCTCGGCGTCCTTTCTGCATCTGTGGCCCACAGGAACAGACCCCGTAACGATCGCGGCTCGCTCCAGCAGCCCCGGGCATCAGCGCTGTAGTGCAGTGTATTGCCGCACAGAGACCGTCTCTCTGCACAGCAATACCAGTGTCACCCGCCGGCCTATCAGAAGCCAGCAGCTGACATTGGCGTCCCAGCGCAGCGGAGTATGACGTCACTGATATGCGCACATGTCAGCTGCTGGCGACACTGGTATTGCTGTGCAGAGAGACGGTCTCTGTGCGGCAATACACTGCACTGATGTCCGGGGCTGCTGGAGCGAGCCGCGATTGTTACGGGGTCTATGTGCCTGCGGGCCGCAAGAAGTAGCCGGAGGGGCCGCATGCGGCCCGCGGGCCTTGTGTTTGAAACCCCTGCTCTACATGGAGGACACCACTGCACATCAAAGACATAGCAGTGTCACACTGCTGGTGGCGGCTTTCCTAGAACCGTACATTGTGCCCATCCTTTAGGAAATAGATCAATAAAGTGCAAACATTTCCTTTGTCAACCGGGCATCTCTCTCGGAAATGTTTACTTAGTGCCAAAAGTGAAAAGCCCCACTAACAAGGTGGGTACCTTACGTCCACCACTAAAAAGAGGAATGACGAAATGTAGAATTCATCATGTTTCAGGAGCAATAAAAGTGATCGATATGAAATAGTAAAAGTAATATCGCTGGAGTCACAAATAGGGATGAACGAACCTGTGGAAGTTCGGGGTCGTTCGAACTTTAGTTCAAAGTTTGGTCCGGGTACTAAACCTGTACCCGAACCCCATAGAAATCAATGGGGACCCGAACTTTGGAGCTGGAAAAAAAAAATCTCTCCCCGAAATGTAAAACAGACTTACAGGAGAAGTCTGTGTTCGGAGTTCAGGACCGGAACTAGGTGTCCAGTACGAACCCCAAACTTTACAGTTTGGGTTCGCTCATCTCTAGTCACAAACCAACATTTTTCTGTGCATGGCAAACACGGAGCATGCACAGCACATTGTCTATTTGGAAAATCCGCTATAAATTACAGTAGCAGCACTGTGAATGTTAAAAGAATGCCAAGAGAGAACAAACCCTTTACATAGCCAAAAACATCGCCAGATTTTTTCACACTATAAAGCTGCGTGCACAGGATGCGTTTTTCATGCGTTTATGCTGCGGAATTTCCGCAGAGGAAACGCATCAAAAACACATGGTAATCCGCACCCCATGGTCTCCAATGGCATTTAGCAATGTCAATGCACATGCTGCGGATTTTTCCGCAGCGTTTCTGCAGCGCTCATCAATCCGCAGCATGTTCATTAATTTTGCGGAAGAGCAGCGGAAGCGCCGCCATTGACTTGCATTGAGACGCATAGAATCCGTGTCTGTACATTTGTACAAGCGGATAATATGCGGTTCAATGTGCGGATGGTACCCAGTTCTGGAGGAGAGAAGACTCTCATCCAGACCTGGATACCATTGTACCTGTAAAAAAAAGAATAAAATAATAAATAAAGTTTATATTCACCAGTCCGGCGGCCCCTGCAGCGCTTCCCCTTCCAGGACCTGAGATGACGTCGCGGTCATGTGACCGCAGGCTGTCTCGCGAGATGCCGGCAACCCGGAAGAAGCCAGGACGAGCGCGACAGCACACGCGGCGGCATCGGAGGTAAGTATAGCTTTTATTTTTTTATTTTTACGGTCACACTATATAAATCCATGCCGTTTGCATGGATTTATACAGTGTGACCTAGTTGTCAAGCACTTTCCAAGTGATGCTATCGCCTGGAAAGTGCTTGTCGGTCCGCATGCAGAAACACATGCGTTAACGCATGTGAATCCGCATGTATTCCGCATGTATTCTGCAGGAAAAACGCATGCACAATCTGCATGCGTTTTTTCTGCCAGGGAGATGCAGAAATGCTTCTGAAATTTTCTGCTTCATTTCTGCATCGTGGGCACATAGCCTAAGAAATACTGTGCAAAAAAAACAAAACAACAAAAAAACAACCCAACAACTTCTACTCACAGGAGCAAAAAAATCCACCAGCCACGGTTCTCGCTCATTTCCAGGGAAATTCTTCGGTCCCAGTGTAACAACGTGAGAGTTGACACTATCTTTTGCAAAAGTCACCAATTCATAAACATTTGTTTTTCCTTTAAAATATAAGAAAAATATATAAAAATGCCAGTAAATTATGATAGAATTTCTACTTAAGTAAATATAAGTTACAAATTTAAACTTTCTCTATAAAGAAATTTAAGCCAGTTTCAAATTAATTTACTAATTTCTTTTTACTAAACATCTGTAGTAAATATAGTACATGACTCTACTGATATACCACAGCTGAAGAGCTGCAGTTTGGGTGCTGTGAGGCACCAGGTCGCCCGCCCTGCTGGTGCACTGTCACTGCGGCGGTGGTTAGCGACGCTGCTCCTTTAAGGCTATAAAAATTTAGGGACCCACAGAGGTTCGCCGTGATGTGGCAGTGGGCTTCATACACTCTGATCACAATGTTAACTAAGAACCTCATGTTCAGTTTTATACATTTTTGCCCATCTCTACATCTGTTGTACATGACTCGACCGATCCAGGCTCAGATCTACAGGATGCTAGAGTGATCTATGTCAAATTCAAGAAAAAACAAGGGTAGTTTCCATCACAACCAACTGGATAAAAACTGTAAGTTTGTTGAATCAAGTTAAAAGTCCATAAAAGTTAAAAACCTCAACACCTAACACCAACCGGGAGTTGAGGTTTTTAACTTTTATGGACTTAACTTGATGCAATAAACTTACAGTTTTTATCCAGTCGGTTGTGACGGATACTACTCTATTTTTTTCCTTTGTCAGCTGCAATCACCAGCAGGTACGGCACCCACTGGTTTCTAATTACAGCTATGGAGACATCTATACTACCAGCTCCAACTTTTCCCCTCTCCCCTACCTCCTTCTTTGTCAAATTTAGTAAACCTAGGCGGAAATTTGTGACACCGACACTAATACTGTAATACACGGCCTATATAACAGCATCTTTCCCAGTCCTTTATACTATCTAAACGGACCCCATTGTTTCCAGCATCATTAAATATATATAAAGACATATATGAAGGCATACAGCCGTAAATACAAACTAGACAAGGGCTACTTTTACCATGGAAACAATGGACACTTTAGCAGAACCAGGTTGATCACAATGTAGGTTAAAGGGAATCTGTCACCCAGTTTTTGCTACCCCATATAAGAGCAGCATAATGCAGAGGCAGAGACCCTGATTCCAGCGATGTGTCACTTACTTGGCTGCTTACTGCAGTTTTGATAAAATCTCTGTTTTCTCTGCAGCAGATCTGGCAGTTCTCTGAATGCTGAGCTCTGTATAACCCCGCCCACACCACCGATTGGTAGCTTTCTGTGTACACTGTGCATAGGCAGAAAGCTGCCAATCAGTGTTGGGGCGGGGTTATACAGAGCTCGTCAATATGGAGGACTACAAAGCAGCAGGTTTACTAGTCCTCTAGTGATAAATTCACTTATCGGCAGGAGATTATCAAAACTACAGCAAGCAGCCCAGTAAGTGACACATCGCTACAATCAGAGTCTCTGTATTAAGCTGCTCTAGGATGAGATGGGAAAAACCTGGTGACAGATTCCCTTTAATGAGATCTCTGGGTATTCTAAGCAGGGACAATCCTGAAACATCACAAAAGCTTTTTCTAGCAATATCTTCACCGATCTTCAGGGAGTCATCCATAGTTTCAGATTATTAGGAATTAAGTTAGTCACTTATCGCTTTCTATACTTAAAAGTAATCCTAAATTTGCTCCATTTCCCACTTATTCTTACCATGATGGATTTCAAAGTCATTGGTGCCTTTTCCTTTAAATGCTGCCACACAAGGCTTGTGGATATATAGGGAACTGCAGGCTGATGGATGAGACTGGCAGTCAAAACGTCCGACCTTGAAAGACACAGTAGGGAGAGGGTTAATACAATTCAATACAGAAGTCTAGCTGTAAATCACCATGGATGGGTGATATCCAACATGTGGGAATTAGTTTGCATCTAACAAGAGTTAACATGAAGACCACCGCTTATGTCAGGAGGGGCACAACATGCTTCTTTACTCCTCCTCCTGTCTGATAATAGCCACACATATATTGAGTTTACATAAGGACCCCCTTTGTCTCACTGCAGTGAATGGTCAGGACATCTGAATGCAGTTTTCGGGTACGCAGACATAACGCTCAACATACAGCAACTCTTTAATGTGAACATGGCCTAACAATGACAGAGAGCACGCATCTGATAACAGTAGAGAATGCCCTGTGACTAGAAATAAACCCTTCACATGAAAGGCGACAGTAATAAAAGGGCTGTCCTCTACTTTTATACTGATGAGCTATCTTTGGGGTAGGTCACCAATATCAGGTAGGTGGTAGGGCAACCAATGGTGCCCCTCGATCAGCTGTAGCCGGTCGGATGCGATCAGTTGCGGTACAGCACAACTCTGTCACCTGCAAAGAGGCTGCAGCGGGTACTGCAGAGCCACCATTATTCATCCAAACAAGAGCAGACGTGCAGTACCAAGCTGCGGACACTTAATAGTTGATGGCGCTGTGCACATCCACAACTGATCACATCTGGCTGCCGCTGTCATCAGCTGCCAGGCACCTCCACCGATCTATCAATATAAAATTAATGGACAACCCCTTTAAGCCATTGGGACTTAAGCATGAGATAACTTACCTGTACATGGTCACCGCGCAGTAAAACATTCAGCTTCTTGAATTCTGTGAGATAAAACGCTTGATCTTGTCCGTAAATGAAGAATATAAGCCATCGATGATATGTTAATCTGTCCTTAAAAGGAAAAAAAAAAAGGAAGAACTATCAAGCATTATTCTCCATTACACCATACAGAAAGCGGCAATATATGCAGTGATTGTCAGTGAATTACTTAAACACGTACGTTCTACGGCAGCCTTACCAAGGTCACAACATTAAAAGGGATAATCCCATCTCCAAGATCCTATCCCAATATGTAGTAGGTGTGATAAAAGCTGAAATAATGTGAACAATGACATTACCCTGTTCTGCAGAGCCCCATGTGAATGAAGCGGTGGTCGCATAATCGCACCAATCATTGTTTAAGGGTCTGGCGGTGTGCCCAGGATATAGCTACACGCGGTACATGCCGGCTTTGCAACAGTTGCCATTTTTGTCTAACAGCAGCAGTTGGAGTTGAGCTCCAGTTGCCGCTGTTAACCATTTAAATGTCACTGTCAATCACGCACAGCGGCATTTAAATGGAGCAGTTGCTGATGCAACCGAATACACGATTGCGGGGCAGTGATTGGTAATCATGGCAGAGAAAGGTCTGCTGAAGGCCCCCATTGTTGCCATCTTGGCACTCTTGTGATATAGGAGACAGTGTTTTTCATTTTATACTGCAACACTACCATATTCCAATATAGAGTTAAAGTAATGACAGGTTAAATTCCCTTAAAACAAACTAATTAAAGTAAAAAAAAAAAAGTATTTAAATATAAAAATCATCTTTTTTCTTCCATTAAAAATAAAGAAATAAATGTCTGTATCCGTAATATGATCGCTTACATCTCCTCAAACTTTATGTGGTTTAAAAAAAATAAACAAATTTGATACAGCCTCGTCTGTAAAAAAAAAGTTTGTTCCAGTAAAATTAATTATCCCATTTGGTAAAATAGGGTAAAAAAAAAAAAGACATATCATCACTAGTGTTGAGCATTCCGATACTGAAATATCGGGTATCGGCCGATATTCGCGGTATCGGAATTCCGATACTTTTAGAATATCGAATACCGGAATCAGAAGTTCCCATATTGCCTGCGCTCTGCAGTGTCTCTGAAGGATGACAAGCTGGATGGCAGCGCTCAGCTGCGATCCAGCCTGTCATCAGAATGCCATCGCAGCGTGAGAGAATTCTCCTGATTGTTTAAAAGCCGGCGGGCGGTAAAAAGCCGCCGGCTTTTAAACAATCACAAAGCCCCATACTGCTTCCCCGCAGCCTCCCACCCCGATCCTCCGCTCCCCTCGCCACCTCCCATCCCGATCGTAAGTTAGGACCGGGCGGGGAGCACAGCACCAAGGAGAGGGGAGCGAAGGACCCGGGCGGGGAAGCCGGCAGTGAAAAGACTTCACCGCCGGCTTTCCCGTTCTGTGCTGCGCTCTCCCGCCGGTTATTTCAAATGAACAGCTGAGGTATCAGGTGATGCTGATCAGCTGTTCATTTGAAGTTGCCACGGTGCCCTCAGAGGGTTGATGCGAGTTCATGCTTGACTGCATTGCATGAACTCACATGAACTTTTCCACGGCCGCACAGGTCAGCCTCACCTCCCAGACGATCAGACCCATCATGATTGGTGTGTGTGGGTGTCTGTGCGATGTGTGTGCGCGGTGTATGTGCGGTGTCTGTGCGATGTCTGCGAGTGTGTGCGGGTGTGCGCGGTGTCTGTGCGATGTGTGCGGGTGTGAGCGTGCAGGCAAACATAGGCCGATGTGACACTACTACTCCCATCGGCCTATGTCTGTCCCCCGTCCACTCGTGCCAGCAGGATCAGCTCGATGGGAGCAGTAGTTCCCATCAGCCTGATCCTGCTATTTAAATTGCCCTACTGTGTCCCCAATAAATTTTAAATACATGTCATTGGTGGCCAGTGGTTACCTACAATAAATTAGTTTATACATTACCTGTCCCCGCCGATCGCCACCTAAAATAAAGTAAAAAATAAAAAACTACACCTATACTCACCTAGACACCTAATTCCCCGAAGCCATCGATCTCCTGTAATAAAATATAAAATAATAAACCACAACCTTATCCTTACCCCTCCGTAGTAGTCCACGAGTGTCCCACGATGATCTCCAGTTCAGAGCAGCCACATAGAATGTGACCGCTCTGAACCGCTGCCGCCGCTAGAATGATGGGGCCGTAAAGCAGCCCCGTCATTGCATAAGCGGGTTCGCCGGAGTTCAGGCAGCGCTGCTCCGGTTAGCTCCTTTACGGCCATGCTGTACAGTGAGAAATTCCCACGGTACAGCAGTGCCGTAAAGGAGGTCTCCGGAGCTGCGCTGACTGAATGCACTCCGGTGACCTCAGTCAGTGGCTCCCGCTGCCGGGAGCGGACGTGTTCCCGGCAGTGTGAGCTTACAGCAGCCATGCACAGCTGTCACCATCTCCAGATGTGACAGCTGTGCATGGGAGATCAGCGCAGGAACGTGGACAGGTAACTATTTTTTTTTAGTAAACTAAGAATTAAATAAAATGGTGTGTTTTATTTCAAATAAATTATTTTTTTCTGGGTGTAGTGTGTTTTTTATTTTTAACACTTTGTAGGTTAGTAATGGGGGTGTCTTATAGACGCCCATCATTACTAACCTGGGCTTCATGGCAGCTGGCGCTGACATGAACCCCAACCCTATTACCCCCTGGCACCGCACCAGGGCAGCGTGGAAGAGCGAGGCTAAGTGCCAGAATTGGCGCATCCTATGGATGCGCCATTTCTGGGGCGGCTGACGGCTGGTGTTTCTAGCCTGGGAGGGGGCCAATATTCATGGCACCCTTCCTGGGCTATTAATATCAGCCCCCAGCTGTCTGCCTAGCCTTTGCTAGCTATTAAAATAGGGGGGACCCACATCATTTTTTTGGGGGTCTCCCATTTTAATAGCTAGTAAAGGCTAGGTATTCAGCTGGGGGCTGATATTAGTAGTCTGGGAAGCTCCGTGGGTATTACCCCCTTCTCAGGCTTCAAACATCTGCCCCAGCCGTCTGCTTAACCTCCGCTAGAGACTAAAATAATGGGGGATCCCACGCCAATTTTATTTTTAATAAATCCTTTATTTTAACACTAAATGACACTTGAGGGGTTAATAAAGATGCAGTCCCTAAATTATTATTTATGTTTTAATTAATTTTTCCCAAAAATTTTGATGTGGGCTTTGCCATATTTTTGTATGCCAGCCAGGTACAGCATCCAGGAACGGGCTGCCCCCAACCACCAGCTGCCTATTTGTACCTGGTTGGACACAACAATATAGGGAAGCCCTTTTTTTTAAATTATTTCATGAATTTCATGAAATAATTAAAAAAAAATTGAAGTGGGGCTTCGCCCTGTTTTTGTGTCCAGCCAGGTACAACTAGGCAGCTGGGGGCTGGAATCTGCAGCGCAGGGAGGCCCAAGCTTTCTGGGCCACCCCCGCTGCAAATTGCAGTCCGCAGCCACCCCAGGAAATATCGCGTTCATAGAAGCGCCATCTTCTGGCGCTGTACCCAACTCATCCAGGGCCCTGGTGTGGTGGCTCACTGGGTAATAAAGGGGTTAGGGCCAGCTTTGGCATTATCAGCTGGCCCTAAGCCCGAAATTCATGGGGTCACGCCAATATTAGACATGACCACCATGAATTTCTAATAAAGTATTTAAAAAAAACACAACACCCAGAAAACACCAAGGTTACTTACCGGTAGCCGGTTTTTCCTGAGCCCATGACAGCACACCTTGAGAGGATCCGCCCCACCAAGGACAGGAAACCGTCTGAAATAAAAGGGCGGTACCTCTCCCTCGCTTCAGTTGTTTACAGAGCATTGAGAGGACCTCCCTAAACAGGTTAGGCACATAACCAACACCACAATATACAAATACACACCACCCCACACAGTGCACACCAGGGTGTGAGAAACATAGAAAAAATAAGGGGGGGAAACTACGGGTGCTGTCATGGGCTCAGGAAAAACCGGCTACCGGTAAGTAACCTTGGTGTTTTCCCCTCCCCCATGACAGCACACCTTGAGAGAATTTTGGAGAATTTATGAGCACCCTAGGGAGGGACCACCGCCTGAAGTACCCTTCTCCCAAAGGTGAGATCAGAAGAGGATAGATCCAACCGATAGTGCTTAAAGAAGGTGGATGGTGTAGACCAAGTAGCAGCCCTACATATCTGCTCGATCGAGACGTCTGCTCTCTCTGCCCAGGAGGTTGCAACGGCTCTGGTGGAATGAGCCCTCACATTGTCCGGGGCTGGAACCCCTGTGGACGTATAGGCTAAGCAAATGGCCTCCCTGAGCCACCTAGAGATGGTACTCTTGGACACCCCATGACCTTTCCTACACCCTTGAAAGGCCAGGAACAGAGAACAGTCTTTCCTCCACAGACTAGTCATGTGAATGTACTGTAGCAGGGACCTCCTAACATCTAGGCTATGGAACCTGACTTCCCCTGGGTTCTTGGGATTGCTGCAGAACGAGGGTAGCACAATCTCCTGACTACGGTGAAATCTAGATACCACCTTGGGAAGGTATGCTGGATCTGGCCGCAAGGTGACCCTATCCTCAAAGATTTGTGTGTAAGGAGGATTAACCGAGAGGGCCTGCAGATCCCCCACCCTACGGGCTGATGTTAAGGCCACTAGAAGGATGGTCTTAAGGGTGAGAATTTTTGGAGAAACCTTGTGTAGGGGTTCGAATGGTTCACTAGTAAGAGCGTTCAAGACTAAATTCAGGTCCCAAGGAGGAACACCCATGGACCTAACCGGTCCAGCTCTGGCACAGGACTTGATAAACCTCGAGATCCACCTATTCCCAGCCAGATTACAATTGTAGAGTGCTCCCAAAGCTGAAACTTGAACCTTAAGGGTCCCTGTAGCTAGACCCAGGTCCCGCCCCTTTTGCAGAAATTCCAGGATCCCTCTGATCGGAGGTTTGCTCGATAGCGGAATATCTATAACCTCTAGGAATTTACCCCAAACCCTGCTATAAATCTTAGTTGTAATCGGTTTTCTGCTCCCCAATAAAGTAGAAACTAAGCCTGGTGAAAACCCCTTGCTACTCAATAGCAACCTCTCAAATTCCATGCCGAAAGATGGAATCCCCTGGCCTGGGCATGGAATACTGGTCCCTGCATGAGAAGGTCCGGCCTCTCTGGTAGAATCCAGGGATCTGACACAGACATTAGCCGAAGCAGAGAGAACCAAGGCCTCTTGGGCCAAAAAGGGGCTATCAAAATCACCCTGGCGCCTTCCTCCCGGATCTTCCTCACCACTACTGGAATCATCACTAATGGCGGAAAGGCATAGGCCTTCCTGAACCCCCAAGGAATCTGGAGGGCATCTATGGCATGGGGATTTTCTGCCGGATTTAGGGAGCAAAATCTCTGCACCTTTCTGTTTGCCCTTGTGGCGAACAGGTCTATGTCTGGCTGCCCCCATAACTGGACAATCTGATGGAAGACCTCCGGGTTCAACCCCCACTCCCCCTGTCTTAGGGTATGGCGGCTTAGAAAATCTGCCTTCACGTTTTCTATCCCCTTTATGTGAAGGGCGCTGAGGGATAGGAGGTTTCGCTCTGCTAGACCAAGGATCCTGTCTGCCACCACCATCAGAGGGCGTGACCTTGTCCCTCCTTGGTGATTCACATAGGCTACTGCGGTCCGGTTGTCGGACCTGACCTGGACATGGTGATTTTGGATGTGAGGGAGGAAGCCCCTGAGGGATCTTTCTACTGCCCAAAGCTCCTTTAAGTTTGAGGATGATCCCCTCTCGTGGTAAGCCCAGTGACCCTGTATTGAGAGTTCTGCCAGATGACCCCCCCATCCGGAACTGCTTGCGTCGGTCGTAACTACCCGATCTATCGATCTGGACCATTGAACGCCTGTGGTCAGATTTCCCCTGACTGTCCACCACGAAAGAGAATCTACTACTTCTGGGGAGAGAGAGAGCCTGCCTTCTAAACGCCCGTTGCAGGACCTCTGTGCTGACAGGACCTCCCACTGAAGCCGCCTCATATGCCCCTGGGCCCACATTACTGCTGGGAGACAGGCCGTCATAGAACCCAGGAGGGACATTGCCTCTCTCAGAGACATCTCTGGAGCTTGAATGGCCTTCGAGACTAATGCAATTAACCTGCAGATTTTGTCCTCTGGGAGGAAGCAGGTTTGACGACGAGAGTCTAGGATTAGACCCAGAAAGGTCTGAGTCCTGGAGGGGGTTAGTCTTGATTTTTGGAAATTTACTAACCACCCCAGCTGATGCAACACTTCCGTGACCACTAGGAGCTGACTGGAGCAGTGGGCTTCTGTTTTCCCTATTATCAAGAAGTCGTCTAAATATGGCACGATCACTACATTCTTGATCCGTAGGAAGGCTGTCACTTCTGCTATTAGTTTCGTAAATATTCTCGGGGCAATGGAGAGGCCAAAGGGTAGGGCAGCAAACTGAAAATGCCTCAGCTTCCCCTGAATAAACAGGGCTACTCTCAGATACTTCTGATACTCCGGATGGATTGGGACGTGATAATATGCGTCCTTCAAGTCTATTACAGCCATAAAGCAGTTGCGATGTAAGAGCTTCACTGCCGAGCCTACTGACTCCATTTTGAAAGTCTGGTTTTCTACTACTTGGTTCAGACTCCTGAGGTTGATGATGGTCCTTAAGGACCCGTTTGGTTTTTTTATCATGAATAGTGGGGAATAGAACCCCCTCCCTCTCTGTGTTGCTGGTACTTCGAGAAGGACCTGCTTTCCTACTAACTCTAACACTTCTGTTTCCAGGGCTAATTGTTCTTCCTGGACCTTTCGTAGGGGGGTAACCACAAAGGTCCGCCAGGGGGTCTGGCTGAACTGGATCTTCAGGCCCCCACTGATAATTTTCAGAATCCATGGGTTTGTTGTTATCGCGTCCCAAGCTGGAAAAAAGTGGGAAAGCCTTCCACCCACTTCCAGCCTGGCGTCATTGGGAGGATCTCTTCGAACTCGAGGATGGTCCTCCAAACATGTAGCCCGATTCTTTTTTGGACTTGGCTTCCCATTTCTTTTTGTCTCCCGGAGGACGACCCCGGTTAAATTTTCTCCTCCGAAAACTAAATCTTCTTGGTTCCCCCGAAAATCCCGGGAACCCTTTGGTTTTATCGCCTGCTTTTTCTAACAGGTCCTCTAACTTTTGGCCAAACAGGAGTCTACCGTCACACGGGAGGGAGCACAGTTTCTGTTTCGAAGGTAGGTCGCCTGGGCAACCCTTGAGCCACAAGGCCCGCCTGGCTGCGTTGGATAGTCCCGCTGCCCTAGCTGACAGTCTGACCGAGTCAGCTGAAGAGTCGGCCAGGAAGGCCGATGCTGTTTGAATTAAAGGTAGCTCTGCAAGTATTGCCTGTCTGGAGACCTTTTTATCTTTAAGCTGGTCTTCCAGCTGTTGAAGCCACACCATCAAGGACCTCGCCACACAGGTGCTAGCCACCGCTGGTTTTAGGCCACCTGCTGCCGCCTCCCACGTGTGGCGCAGGAAGGAGTCAGCTCTTTTATCCAGGGCATCTTTTAGGACGCCAGAGTCCTCCAAGGGCAGGGAAGATCTCTTTGATGACCTTGCCACAGTCCCGTCCACCTTGGGGATCTTATCCCAAGGTTCCGCATCCTTCTCTTCGAAGGGGTACCTTCTTTTGGAGAAGGAGGGTAAAGCCCCTGATCTCTCAGGTCTCCTCCACTCCCGGTCAATGAGGCCCTGAATCTTACTGTTCACCGGAAATGAGCGTCTCTTCCGCTCTCCCAAGCTACGATTACTCGAGCGGCTGTCTGTATACGATGCATCCCTCTGCTTCTGTTGCTGAGGTGGGGGGGTAAGCTGCTGCTCCTGGCTATCTGGATCAGCCATGTCTCAGAAGCGCACCACGCTTCCAGGAAAGCTCCCCCCCCTTAAATATAGGGCCATCCAGCCTCCTCCGGTCTGTGGGTCCTCCCCCTTCGCCAGGCCGGAGCTCCGTTGAAAAAAACCGGCCTGGGACGCTCCGATGGGCGCCGCCATCTTGGATCGGCGCCGCCTCCTGACGTCACCCAGCGCGCCGCTCCCAGCGTGCCCTGCGCCGTGACGTCAGGCGCGTCACACCCGGAAGCGTTCCACACTGCAGGGGGAGGACGGCGCCGCGGTCTCCGGGAGGACAGAGCCTGCCTCACCGCGTGCGCCCCGCTCGGCGCAGAGACCCCAGGGGAAGCTGCGGACGGCGCTTCTGGGATACTGAACCCGGTGCACAGGCCAGTGCCCGCTCTTCCACACCGGGACAGCCCCAGGTAAGTCTTCTTTCTTCCAGACAGGTTCCCCATCAAGGACAGGAAACCAACTGAAGCGAGGGAGAGGTACCGCCCTTTTATTTCAGACGGTTTCCTGTCCTTGGTGGGGCGGATCCTCTCAAGGTGTGCTGTCATGGGGGAGGGGAAAAAAGTCCTTTAATTGAAATAAACACACAATTCTTTATTGTTCTAAATTAAACCATACTTACCATCACGCCCATTCCAGGTGAAGCCAACGATCTCCTGCAATAAAAGAAAAATAATAAAGCAACCTCATCCTTACCTTTCCATGGTTCCCACGACAGCTTCAGCTCTGCTACATCGAGATGACAGGCTGGACCGCAGCAGAAAGCTGCCATCCAGCCTGTCATCCCGCAGACACTGAGAAGCGCAGGCATGCTTGCGCTCCTCAGTGTCTGGCTGTGACGGCATAAAGATGAGCCGACAATGAACTCACCTCATGCACGTCACTGACAGCGTGGGAAAATTCTCACGCTGAAGCGCTGAGTGCAGGAGAATTCTCCCACGCTGTCAGTGACGTGCATGAGGTAAGCAGAGTTCATTGTCGGCTCATCTGGATGCCGTTACAGAGAGACACTGAGTCCTTAACTTTGACTATGGGGTTAGTAATGGGGGTGTCTTATAGACGCCTCTCCATTACTAACCTGGGCTTGATGTCAGCTGGCATTATAAGCTGACATCAACCCCAGCCCTATTACCCCACTGCCACCGCTACAGGGCAGTGGGAAGAGCGAGGCTAAGTGCCAGAATTGGCGCATCCTATGGATGCGCCATTTCTGGGGCGGCTGACGGCTGGTGTTTCTAGCCTGGGAGGGGGCCAATATTCATGGCACCCTTCCTGGGCTATTAATGTCAGCCCCCAGCTGTCTGCCTAGCCTTTGCTAGCTATTAAATTAGGGGGGACCCCACGTAATTTTTTTGGGGGGGCCCCCCATTTTAATAGCTAGTAAAGGCTAGGTATTCAGCTGGGGGCTGATATTAGTAGCCTGGGAAGCTCCGTGGGTATTACCCCCTTCCCAGGCTTCAAACATCTGCCCCAGCCGTCTGCTTAACCTCCGCTAGAGACTAAAATTACGGGGAACCCCACGCCAATTTTTTTTTAAATAAATCCTTTATTTTAACACTAAATGACAAGTACAGTAATCAACACTGTCACTGTACTTCATATATATGTGACTGACATGTTTCTATCTATATAATCTATGTGTGATTCTCTATTCCTTCTATTCTAAATTGTCGGGTACAGATGCTGAATTGCCGGCCGGCTTTTTTAAAGAGACGGTGCATGAAAACACTATTATTTTTTTTATAAATCCTTTACACTAAATGACAAGTACAGTAAGCAACACTATCACTGTACTTCTTATATGTGTGACTGACATGTTTCTACCTATCTAATCTATGTGTGAAGCTCTATTCTTTCTGTTGTAAATTGTCGGGTACCGGTGTATGCCGCTGATGAATTACCGGCTTTTCGTGTAATACATTCTACATTATTCTTAGTTGTTTTACTTCATGTAGAATTAACCTACAAGGAAAGAAAGGGTTTATTTTCATTCCGATATTTGTGTCCCATTGACTTGCATTGGTTTCCGGTATCGGAATCGGCGATATCCGATACTTTTTGGGTATCGGTCCGATCCAATATTTCCTGATATCGGAAGGTATCGCTCAACACTAATCATCACATGTAACCCAAACTGGCATTAGCTCATGGTGCAAAAAAAAACAAAGTTCTTACAGCTCCATTGACTGAAAAATAAAAACATTATGGGTCATGGAAAATGGAGACACAATCCATTTTTTTAACTAACTTTTGAATTTTTTTCAATTCACTTGTATATAAAAATGTATGCAAATTTGATATGGCCATACTCCTGCTAACCCGGAGAATACAATGAATGCAGTAACAACAAAACCCCAAAAAACAAAAGGGAAGGGGAATTGCAATCCCCTTTCCCATTTCACCCACTAGGGATTTTTTTTCCTGTTTTTCAGTACATTATATGGTAAAATTAATGGTGTAATTCAAATCTACAAACATTAAACCCTCATTTGACTTTGCCAATGGAAAAATAGAAAAGTCTAGCTCTTGGAAGAAGTGGAGGAAAAACAAAAGTGGAACCCCCCCCCCCCCCCCATCAAAAAAAAAAAAGTTGGCTGAGAGGTGAGGGGTTGATGTTGCATATTTAATGGTAAAACTTCTATCACAATAATTAACTCATGTGGCAGAGTAAAAGTACTTGCTATTTAAAGGGGTATTCTCAACACAGACATTTATAGCAAAAATGCACATATCCAGTGGACCTCCTCCTCCTCTTCTTACCTTTAAGGAATCGGGAGAAAGAGTCTCCAAATCTGGAAGATGTTCCATCACTTCTTTGTAGATTTCTTTGGAGTCTAATGAATTGAAGAACTAAACGATTCAAAAAAGAGTGTTAATACACAGACACATTGGATCTGAGCGTTCTGCCACTGCAACGACATTGTTCTTACCAGAACACCTCTCCTCTCTTTATCAGACAGATTGGCTCCTGGTGGGAAGTAAGCCGTGCTGCTGGTGGAGATGTCCAGGTTGTCACAGAGGTCAGGCTGAGCGGTGCAGTCCATCCACCCCACACTCACAAGTCCATCCTAATTTACAAGAAAAGCAGGTCCATATAAATGTGCTTCTGTATACAATCTGTTGATCTGTTCAGATTTATCCTTTCATGATTTTGTTTTACCGATTATCATATTTTTTAAGCTGTAGGACGCATCTTAATATAAGAAAATCCCCAGTCTTAGACATCAGAAGAGAGGTAAAATATATTTTCTACTAATTAACACTTCCCAGGCGGTGTACATAAGCAATGGGATTAAAAATCAATAAGCGGAGGGGTCAGTATCACAGGAGTAAATAAAGTGCTATAGGGAGGTAAAAGTCACATCAACAGTCAGCTCCTGATAGAGTTTCACTACAGCATTCACATGATGCGCACAGCTCTGCAATACACAAACCGTGCTGCATGCACAGCAGACAAACACAATACAGACACAAACCTCTGCAGCACACACATCACGGGTGCAAGCACAGAAGACACACAGCTGTGCTGCATACATAGGAGCGTACGCACACAGCTGTGCTTCATACATAGGAGCGTACGCACACAGCTGTGCTGCATACATAGGCGCGCACGCACACAGCTGTGCTGCATACATAGGAGCGTACGCACACAGCTGTGCGGCATACATAGGCGCGCAAGCACACAGCTGTGTGGCAGACATAGGCGCGCACGCACACAGCTGCGCGGCAGACAGGCGCGCACGCACACAGCTGCGCGGCAGACATAGGCGCGCACGCACACAGCTGTGCGGCAGACATAGGCGCGCACGCACACAGCTCTGCGGCAGACATAGGCGCGCACGCACACAGCTCTGCTGCATACATAGGCGCACGCACACAGCTCTGCTGCATACATAGGCGCACGCACACAGCTCTGCTGCATACATAGGCGCACACACAGCTCTGCTGCATACATAGGCGCACACACAGCTCTGCTGCATACATAGGCGCACACACAGCTCTGCTGCATACACAGGCGCACACACAGCTCTGCTGCATACATAGGCGCACACACAGCTCTGCTGCATACATAGGCGCACACACAGCTCTGCTGCATACAGAGGAACACACAGCTCTGCTGCATACAGAGGAACACACACAGCTCTGCTGCATACATAGGCACTCACACAGCTCTGCTGCATACATAGGCACTCACACAGCTCTGCTGCATACAGAGGCACACACACAGCTCTGCTGCATACAGAGGCACACACACAGCTCTGCTGCATACAGAGGCACACACACAGCTCTGCTGCATACAGAGGCACACACACAGCTCTGCTGCATACAGAGGCACACACACAGCTCTGCTGCATACAGAGGCACACACACAGCTCTGCTGCATACAGAGGCACACACACAGCTCTGCTGCATACAGAGGCACACACACAGCTCTGCTGCATACAGAGGCACACACACAGCTCTGCTGCATACAGAGGCACACACACAGCTCTGCTGCATACAGAGGCACACACACAGCTCTGCTGCATACATAGGCACTCACACAGCTCTGCTGCATACATAGGCACTCACACAGCTCTGCTGCATACATAGGCACTCACACAGCTCTGCTGCATACATAGGCACTCACACAGCTCTGCTGCATACATAGGCACTCACACAGCTCTGCTGCATACATAGGCACTCACACAGCTCTGCTGCATACATAGGCACACACACAGCTCTGCTGCATACATAGGCACACACACAGCTCTGCTGCAAGCATCCTACATCAACTTTAATTATGAGTGGTTTAGTACCAGATATACAGTCGCCTTATTCCCCATACTTTACAGTTTCCTCTCTGCAGGTGACTGACCCCATGACAGATATCCTGGAAGGTCCTCCAGCTTAAGTGTTCATTGAGGTGCAGTTTCAGGATCTGCACAGCGTGAGGCATGTGCAGTCCCACTCAGCGGTAGAGATGTGCAGGTTCAGCTTCCTCTTTTCCTTCTTGCACTAATCACACAGATCAGTGTAGGGCAGGAGGAGAGAGAACTGTGCAGCTGCATTGTTTTCTTAGTGATTGGGAAGGACACTGTACAACCTCTCCTCAGGATCGCAGAGGAATCTGCCTCTAAGACGCCAACACTTTTTAGTAAGATTTTTTTTCTGTGGGCGGTGCCTGAGCAGCGTGTTAGCTTTGTCTTGCATGCTTGCTAGTTTTCAGATCCCCAGTGCTTTTATCCCAGTATACTTGCCCAGTATATACACGTCTGCCATGCCTGCCTGGGTTACAGTTATATCTTCCAGCCCGCTTGCCTGCCTGTATACCAGCAGTGCGCGCCAGCACCTGCCTGCCTATCAGCCAGCCCCGTCCGCACCTGCAGTGCCCATTCATATATCTGCAGGATCCGCCTGCACCTGCAGTGCCCATTCATATATCTGCAGGATCCGCCTGCACCTGCCGTGCCAATACAGGAGGGGTGTATACACTAGTTTTATTATAATTAGGGTCCTGAATTGTTTAAGTTGGGGTTTTCCGGTAGTGGACGACCCCTTTATATAGTTTATAAGTGGTAAGTATAACAATTCTAAATGGGTCGAGAAGTGGTTGCGAAACATAAGTGAAAATATTTTTTTTTCCAACTAACATTTGTGGCTTCAAGGATCAGTAAAACATTTTCTCCTACAGGATTGTACACATTTGTAGATCACTTACAAGCATTCCTGCGAGTTTCAACCGCGTCTGTGAGGACAGGCAGTCTGGAATAAAGAGAGACTTTCAGATTGCAGGAAACTCTGCACACATTCAGAACAGAACTTCACGTTAGTATAAAATGCCATGAACTGGCTGAAACGTGCTGGAAGATGTATTTACAGGACTGATTTTACCATCCTTTGCTATGCGTATAGGTCCAAATCAATTATTACATTAGAAACCAGCATGGATTCCACATCATGTCTTCTTTAATAAAGACTGCTGTTCATTCCACTTTTGTGACAGCGCTGTGGAAATTATGTTCAGGAGTGATCAAATTTAAAGTAACTTTTTTTTTTTTTTTTTTTTTTTTTTTTTGAGATAGGTGAAAAAAGAAATGAAGCTGAGAAAATAGTTCTAATTTATTGCCCAGCAAGGATCTGCCATGACATAGATTGAAATCCATGGACACCACACAGTCACTATAATGTTATAGTTTCTTTAGTACCTCATATGAAATATAACGATATATATGAAATATATCTTTCAGGACCTTAGATATCCATGGTTACGACCAATGATATAGTAACAGTGAGTTAGCTAGTTGCTAGTGGTCGTAACCATGGATATCTAAGGTCCTGCAATGCCTGCACATGAGGAAAGAGACATAGCAAATCAGAAGAACTATACTATATTTCTAATTGGAGGTATTTGCTAATATTATTTTTATTACACCTACTACATATTGGGATAGGATCTTGGAGATGGGAATACCCCTTAATGAAAAAAAATTGGCACAAGTCTTACCCTTAATGACAGCTTTATTTCCTCTCACTGTATAATATTTTAGCAAAGTGATTGGCTGGGGTGGGCGACTTTCCCGCGTACCGTCTGCATGGTTTCTATTAAGACCCATGTGCACATCCAGCCTGAATGTACATACAAACCTCTCACAAATTTCTTGCAGGGGCTACACAGAGGCTTCTTATGAAAGGGCCCATAGAGCAGAGATACATAAATGTGACCGAGTGCTGCAATTACACCCAATGCTACAGCCGGTGAACCTGGAGACACGGTTACGCATGCATATTGTATGAAGCGATTACATTACCTCCACTGTCCGCGCAGAATGTAATTAGCCAGCCGACTCCTGATGCAAAGGAATTTTCTATAGAGCTTCTGAAATTGCCTATTCAAAAAGATAAAATTGCAAAAAAAAAAAAATTATAACCACCTTTCTAGTATTAATATCTACACATAGGTGATAACTACTAGACCCCCACCAAAATTGCCAGAATAGGGCACTTCTGTGAGGGAAGCAGTGGTCAGGCCTGTGCACTGCAGCTTCCTTTACTCTGGAGATTGCCGAGTATCACTACCACTCTTCACCATTCTCCAGTAGTTCCAAAGATTTCACCAGTTGGATCCCATCAATCTACAACCCCTGGCAAAAATTATGGAATCACCGGGCTCGGAGGATGTTCATTCAGTTGTTTAATGTTGTTGAAAAAAAGCAGATCACAGACATGGCACTAAAGTCATTTCAAATGGCAACTTTAGGGCTTTAAGAAACACTAAAAGAAATCAAGATTATAAATGTGGTACTCAGTAAAGGTAAATTTTTCAGACCAAGCAAAGGGAAAAAATTATGGAATCATCAAAAACAAACACACAAAAGAACACTCCAGTACATCACTAGTATTTTGTTGCACCAACTCTGGCTTTAATAACAGCTTGCAGTCTCTGAGGCATGGACTTAATGAGTGACAAACAGTACTCTTCATCAATCTGGCTCCAACTTTCTCTGATTGCTGTTGCCAGATCAGCTTTGCAGGTTGGAGCCTTGTCATGGACCTTTTTCTTCAACTTCCACCAAAGATTTTCAGTTGGATTGAGATCCGGACTATTTACAGGCTATGACATTGACCTTATGTGTCTTCTTTCAAGGAATGTTTTCACAGTTTTTCCTCTATGGCAGGATGCATTATCATGAAAAATGATGTCATCATCCCCAAACATCCTTTCAATTGATGGGATAAGAAAACTGTCCAAAATATCAATGTAAACTTGGGCATTTATTGAAGATGTAATGACAGCCATCTCCCCAGTGCCTTTACCTGACATGCAGCCCCATATCATCAATGACTGTGGAAATTTGCATGTTCTCTTCATGCAGTCATCTTTATAAATCTCATTGGAATGGCACCAAACAAAAGTTCCAGCATCATCATCTTGCCCAATGCAGATTCACGATTCATCATCGAATATGACTTTCATCCAGTCATCCACAGTCCACGATTGCTTTTCCTTAGCCCGTTGTAACCTAGTTTTTTTCTGTTTAGGTATTAATGATGGCTTATGTTTAGCTTTTCTGCATGTAAATCCCACTTCCTTTAGGCGGTTTCTTACAGTTCGGTCACAGACATTGACTTCAGTTTCCTCCCATTCGTTCCTCATTTGTTTTGTTGTGAATTTCCTGTTTGAGACATTTTAGACACAGCTGACTGAACAACCAACATCTTTTGCAACATTGCGTGATGATTTACCTTCTTTTAAGAGTTTGATAATCCTCTCCTTTGTTTCAATTGACATCTCTCGTGTTGGAGCCATGATTCATGTCAGTCCACTTGGTGCAAGAGCTCTCCAAGGTGTGATCACTCCTTTTTAGATGCAGACTAATGAGCAGATCTAATTTGATGCAGGTGTTAGTTTTGGAAATGATAATTTACAGGGCGATTCCATAATTTTTTCCTCAGAATTGAGTGATTCCATAATTTTTTCCCTCTGCTTGGTCTGAAAAAAATTACCCTTACTGAGTACCACATTTTTTATCTTGATTTCTTTTAGTGTTTCTTAAAGCCCTAAAGTTGCCATTTGAAATGACTTTAGTTTTGTGCCATGTCTGTGATCTGCTTTTTTTCAACATTAAACAACTGAATGAACATCCTTCGAGTCCGCTGATTCCATAATTTTTGCCAGGGGTTGTAGTATTCAGGACAATAAGTGATAACTTCTCCTTAATGGAAGCAAACTGGATTAAAGGGAATCCGTCAGCAGATTTTGCTACCTCATCCGAAAGCAGAATAATGTAGCGGAAGAGACCCCGATTCTAGTGATGTACCTCTTACTGGGCTGCTTAATGTAGTGGTTATAAAATCACAGATTTTTCAGTAGGACATCATTAGAGGACTAGTAAACCTGCTGCTATGTAGACCAACCCCGCCCCCCACCAATGATTGGCTGTTTTTTGCTTACGCACATTGTACACAGAAAGCTGCCAATCAGTGGTGTGGGCGGGGTTATACAGAGCTCAGCATTTAGAGAGCTGGCAGATCTGCAGCAGACAAAACAGTTTTTAACCAAAGCTGCAAACAGTAAAGTAAGTGACACATTGCTGACCTCTCTGCCCCTACATCATGCTGCTTTCCAATTGGGTAGCAAAAACCTGTATTATTTTATTATTCTGGTTATTATGGCCATGTATTGCAGTCATAATAGAGACTGAATATAACCGTGCAAAGCCACTGTAAGCTGTTGCATATACACAAGAGGAATAGCACTAATGTGGCCATTATATGATGGTTATTCTGCATGTTCAACAGCTTTCGCCTCTGTCCCTCTCTCTAATTTTCGGTTGTCCCAGAGCTGGTGGTTGGAGACTAGCTGCTCGGATGTCCCCTATACACAGTGCACAGATATGAGGGATACATGCTCTCTTGTCTCTATGGAGCACTCAGAGAAGTAGCATGGAAGAGATTATAGAGCTGCACCAAACTGGAGATAATTGCCCAACTAGAAGCTGTAGCAGGATCTGCCCGTGTCTCTGCTTGTTTTCTCACTGTGCCAAGTGCTCCTCCCTACATAGACTAACAGAAGCTGTAATCTGTCACGGCTGTATCAAGTGTGACAGACAGTTATTCTGGATCTGGCTGTAGAAGGTCAGTGAGCTTGGCTTTGCAGACGCCTTCTTGATCTTTTTATCTCTGTAGTGTAGCGATATCTTTCTCCCTTTAGGACCCAGCAGCGACCTGCACCTTCTGCTGCTATTTGACACACCCTTGCTTGATGGTTAAAACTTTCAGTGTCGTCAGAGAGCGTGGAAGAAGCGGCTCATGAGTGGAGAAAAGCAGATTTCTCTAATATAAACACCAACATTGAAATTGCAAAACCAAGGGGGAAAAGTCATGGAGTTTAGAAAATTACAGGGTTATGATATGCAAAATGATATGTGTAAGTGCGTTTGTTACTGCATATAGCACTCATGCTCGGTACCGAATAAATCGAGACATTTTGAAAATTTTCTTTTCATTTTTTCATCATTTGCAGATCAGTAACATATCTATCCATCCTATGATTTCCATTATTCCACAACTTTTCCTTCTTGGTGTTGCAGTAGCAATGCTGAGGAGTGTATAATACAAAGTTTCTTGTATTCAGCAGTACAATTAATGTATGCAAAGTTTGTTAGAACAACAGTGAACACTGAGGGTAAAAATTAAGGAAGCAAATTAAAAAAAAAATAATAATCTGACATATACATAAGAAGTAGCCTGAGAAGATAATGAGCAAAAGAACTGACAAAACTAAGGTATATATTAAGAAAAGAAAAAAATTCCTCCCACTCTGTGTCATCCGACAGAAGGTAGACATTCACTTTATAAATATTTTATGGCTTAGTTACTATGGTACGTTATACCCTTACCTGCCCATAACTCTGTTACAGCACTTGAAACATACTTCATTGCAAAATTTACCAAATTCTCCTTTGAACGGTCCCCAAAGTACTTGACTGGGTTCTGTAAATTACATAAAAATACAAAAATCCTGAAAACATACATACATACATACATATATATATATATATATATATACACACACACACATATACATATATATATATATATATATATATATATATATATATATATATATATATATATATATATATATATATATGTATATGTGTATATGTATATATATATATATATGTATATATATATATATATATATATATATATATATATATATATATATATATATATATATATATATATATATATATATATATGTATATATATATAAAGAAAGAAAGCACAGCAGCACTCCATTATGGCCAAGATACATAAAGACAATAAAACCATTTAATTTAAACTGTGTTATTACTCAATAAGCTTTACTTACAAAAAATGGAGGTTCTTAGCGCATAAATTGGCCAATTCATGTGTGCCCATCAACCACTGCAAGGTGACCTCCCATCTGGTGGGTACTACTCTGCCTACATGCCTCTCTTGGGCTACAAGCCTATAACTCTGGACAGAACATGTCACTTCTGGGCTAAAACACCTACAATTTAAATGGGCTGGTAGAATAGAATATACATCACCTGCTGGTTAAATGGGGGGAGTGCAAGGTCAGACAGGAGGCAGTTCCCACCTCCTATAGTAATATGTCAAAAATGTGGATGTGTCAAATGGGATGTGCTGGTCAGTTTTTTTTGACATATTACTATAGGAGGTGGTAACTGCCTCCTGTCTGACCTTGCACTCCCCCCATTTAACCAGCAGGTGATGTATATTCTATTCTACCAGCCCATTTAAATTGTAGGTGTTTTAGCCCAGAAGTGACATGTTCTGTCCAGAGTTATAGGCTTGTAGCCCAAGAGAGGCATGTAGGCAGAGTAGTACCCACCAGATGGGAGGTCACCTTGCAGCGGTTGATGGGCACACATGAATTGGCCAATTTATGCGCTAAGAACCTCCATTTTTTGTAAGTAAAGCTTATTGAGTAATAACACAGTTTAAATTAAATGGTTTTATTGTCTTTATGTATCTTGGCCATAATGGAGTGCTGCTGTGCTTTCTTTTTATATATCTTATGCAGTTTCTGCAGCTTGCACCTGTTCACATTTGGGATGAGCTGGTCAGTTTTTTTTGACATATATATATTTATTTTTTTTAAATACAAATGGGAAATAGTGGGTGGAGTTTGACCTTATGTAAAATATGTATTAAAATAGTTTACAAACGTGACAAAAACTTCAAACACATTTTACAAAAATTCTGAAAATTACAGCTTGAAAAACTAAACCCCTTCACCCCCAGCCTGTTTTCACCTTCCTGACCAGTGTCACTTTATAAGGTTATAACTTTGGAACACTTCAACATATCCCAGTGATTCGAAGAACAGTTTTTTCGTGACACGTTGTACTTCGTGTTAGTTGTAAATTTTGATTGATGTGTGTTTATTTATGAAAATATCGAAAATTTGACAAAAAAAATTCTTCATTAAATTTTGCTATTTTCAAAGTTTGAAATTTGATGCCCTTAAACCACATAATGATATCATACACAATGGTTAATAAATAACTTTTACCAAATGTCTACTTTACATCAGCATCATTTTTTAAATAATTTCTTTTTGTTAAGAAGTTAGAAGGGTTAAAATTTTATTGGCAATTTCTCATTTTTCCAATAAAATTTACAAAACTAATTTTTTTTTTAGGGACTGCATCACATTTGAAATAACTGAGCGGCCTACAGTAGGAAGAATAAGTATTTGATCACTGCCGATTTTGCAAGTTTTCCCACCTACAAAGAATGGAGTCTGTAATTTTTATCGTAGGTACACTTCACCTGTGAGAGACAATCTAAAATTAAAAACCAGAAAATCACATTGTATGATTTGTAAATAATTAAATTGCATTTTATTGCATGAAATAAGTATTTAATACAATAGAAAAACAAAATGTAATATTTGGTCCAGAAATCTTTGTTTGCAATTACAGAGGTCAGACATTTCCTGTAGTTCTTGACCAGGTTTGCACACACTGCAGCAGGGATTTTGGCCCACTCCTCCATACAGATCTTCTCCAGATCTTTCAGGTTTCGGGGCTGTAACTGGGCAACACTGAGTTTCAGCTCCCTCCAAAGATTTTCTATTGGGTTCAGATCTGGAGACTGGCTAGGCCACTCCAGGACCTTGAAATCCTTCTTACAGAGCCACTCCTTAGATGCCCTGGCTGTGTTTCAGGTAATTGTCATGCTGGAAGACCCAGCCACGACCCATCTTCAATGCTTGTACTGAGGGAAGGATATTGTTGGCCAGAATCTCGCCATAGATGACCCCATCCATCCTCCCTTTAATACAGTGCAGTCTTCCTGTCCCCTTTGCAGAAAAGCACCCACAAAGTATGATGTTTCCCCCACCATGCTTCACGGTTGGGACGGTGTTCTTGGGGTTGTACTCATTCTTCTCCCTCCAAACTCTGAGAATGGAGTTGATACCAAAAAGTTCTATTTTGGTCTCATCTGACCACATGACCTTCTCCCATGCATCCTCTGGATCATCCAGATGGTCACTGACAAACTTCAAACGGGGCTGAACATGTGCTGGCGTGAGCAGGGGGACCTTGCGCAACCTGCAGGATTTTATTCAATGACAGTGTAGTGTGTTACTAATGGTAATATTTGAGACTGTGGTCCCAGCTCTCTTCAGGTCATTGACCAGGTCATCCAGTGTAGTTCTGGGTTGATTTCTGACCTTTCTCGGAATCATTCTTGCCCCAAGAGGCGAGATCTTGCATGGAGCCCCAGACCAAGGAAGATTGACAGTCATCTTGTGTTTCTTCCATTTTCTAATAATTGTGCCAACAGTTGTTGGCTTCTCATCAAGCTGCTTGCCTATTGTCCTGTAGCCCATCCCAGCCTTGTGCAGGTCTATAATTTTGTCCCTGGTGTCCTTAAACAGCTCTTTGGTCTTGGCCGTGGTGGAGAGATTGGAGTGTGATTGATTGAGAGTGTGGACAGGTGTCTTTTATACAGGTAACGAATTGAAACAGGTGCAATTAATACAGGTAATGAGTGCAGAATAGGAGGGCTTCTTAAAGAAAAACTAACAGGTCTGTGAGAGACAGAATTTTTGCTGGTTGGTAGGTGATCAAATACAAAAATATAAAATGCAATTTAATTATTTAAAAATCATACAATGTGATTTTCTGTTTTTTATTTTTAGATTCTGTCTCTCACAGTTGAACCTATGATAAAAATTACAGACCTCTCCATTCTTTTCAGGTGGGAAAACTTGCAAAATCAGCAGTGTATCAAATACTTATTTTCCCCACTGTATGTGAGAGAAAATACCCAAAAGTGACAATTTTAAAAACGACACCACTAAAAGTGCTCAAAACCACATTCAAAAATGTTATTAACCCTTTAGGGACTTCACTGGCATTAAAGCAATGTGGAAGGAAAAAAAATGAAAATTTTACTTTTTCCCATAAAAATATTGCATTTTCAAAAGAGTAACACGAGAAAATGGACCATACAATTTGTTGTGCAATTTCAATAGTTTGGGTACACAAATTATTTGAGAACAAATTTTCGTAGAATAGTTTGCAGACTCCATATACAGAGCCCCTAAGTGCTAGAAGAGCAGCATTCCCCCTCAAGTGACCCCATTTTGGAAATTACATCTGTTCTGGGAATTTATCTACAGGTGTAGTGATGATTTAGACTCCATGTTTGTTTTCCAGAAACAAGTAGTAGTGGATGTCGCTGAGTGAAAAACTGCAAATCTGCCGTTGTAGTGACCAGTACGCTGTGGTGACCATACATTGTGCCCAGCTCATGCTTCTAGAGACATGGACCCTGTAAATTAGGTGGGTCCTCAATGCTACAGAAATGCCAAACACGTGGATGCTAAATTCGGTTTAAACACTCTGAGGTCAGAAGGGAGGGGGGGGGGGGGGGGTATTTGGATTTGGGAGCGCAGAATTCGCTGGATTTCTTTTGGAGGGCGAGAAGCCATTTCGTTTTTCCAGAGACTTTGTGTTACCAGTAACGAGGAAGCCCCCTATATTTCCGTTAACAGGTGACGAACCTAAGTGGGGACTTTTTTTGTGGATTGATTTGAAGCTTTTATTGGGAACATTTTACATCACATTTATCCTGTGCTCTACGTTGAGTACTTATATTGAGGTTTCCATCGAAATCTCTGAATGACGTGATTCAGATGAAACACCCAAAGGATCCATTCATTATAATGAGGCAGAAGAGTTGCTCTGGACTCAGTCTGGCCTCTGTTCAGCGGTGACCTGCTTTTCAGAAGTGCACAAAACTATGGTCGACCGCGCTTTTATGCACGCCTAAAAAGACGGACACCGCTGGATCACAGGTGAGACTGAGTCCGGTGCCTCCATCTGCCTCATTATAGGGAATCTTCTGCCGGGTGTTCCGTCTGAATCACGTATTTCAGAGATTTACATGGAAACCCCGGTGTAAGCGCTCAGCGCAGAGCGAAGGATAAATGTGAGCCGAGGCTTACTGCGATCTTTGGGAGACAGAATGAACAAATCAGCAGCAGGTGAAGAATTGGTTTTATTTATTTTGTACGCCGTTCCTCGTGCGGTATAAGTGATTAGACGACTTTATTCTTCGGGTCGGTGCGATTACAGTGATACCAGAGATATATCGGGTTTTTATGCTTGGCTGCTGTCACACACTAAAAGATGCTTTTTTTTTTGTAAAAACTTGTTGCATCACCGTATTTTGAGTGTTGTACTTTTCCTAGATTTCTGCAGACAGTCATGTGAGGGCTTGCTTTTTTCGGGAAGAGCTGACGTTTTTATTGGTACTATTTTTGGGCACATAACATTTTTGATAGCTTTCTATTCCGATTTTTGGGAGGCAGAATGAACAAAAAACAGCGATTCAGGATTTTTTTTTTATGCCATTGACCCTATGGTAAAAGTGATAAGGCAGCTTTATTCTTGGGGGTCGGTATGATTACAGCAAGACCACATTTATATCATTTTTATGCTTTGTCACTTTTACACAATAAAAACTATTTTATAGAAAAAAGTTATTTTTGCATCGCTTTATTCTGAGAGCTATAGCTTTTTTATTTCTCCGCTGATGGAGCAGTATGGCGGCTTATTTTTTGCGGGACAAGATGATGTTTTTAGCGATACCATTTTTATTTACATTCTTTTTTTTTATTGCGTTTTATTCCACTTTTTTTGGCGGTATGATGATAAAGCATCGTTTTTGCCACTTTCTTTAATTGTTTTTATGATGTTCACTAAAGGGGTTAACTAGTGTGACAGTTTTATAGGTCGGTTCGTTCTAGAGACGGCGATACCAAACGTGCACTTTTGTTTATTTTTGTTTTTACATAAATATACCTATTTATTGGTTTAACATTATAGTAATTTTTTTTAAAAAATATTTTTACAATTTTTTTTTTTTTTTTTTACTTCTTTACTTAGTCCCCCTATGGGACTTTAACTTTCACTACTCTGATCACTGGTATAAAACATTGATATGGATTATACCTGCCAGTATTACACTGACAAAAGCCCCTCAGCATGGACTAACAGGCTTGTGGTAGTTGGCTGGACTGGAGATCATCATGATGTCCTCGGGTTGCCATGGCATCGATTGGGCCCTCGTGATGACGTCATGGGGGCGCTGATCGGAAGGGAGAGGGAGCCCCCTGGGTGTGAGAGCCGGGGCTTAGCCATCATGTAAACCGAGCTCCCAGTGGTGATCGCCATGACGTACCCATACAAAGGTTGGGAACCCCTATCCGACCAGTACATACGGATACGTCAAAGGTAGTCAAGGGATGATCCGAAATTAATATTCATTTTCATTCTAAATGTCTATTTATTTTAATAAAATAGTTTTTCTAACATTGTTTAATTAAAAAATCCCTACTCTTCCTTCTCTAAATCTAATGTCTTTATTTTACAGAGACAGGACTGGTCACTGCTTGCTGCGCTCTCTCCTTACAATGTGCACTGACAGTGCACTCTTGCTGGCTCTTCAATTCTCATTACAGCAGATGAAGGAGCGTACTGTCACTGCGCAATGAAAAAAATATTGCACAGCTAGAAGGGAGCTTGTACTGATGCATGCTCAATACAGCAGGGACTATGCCAGCCCCTAAAATGAATGTCACCTATGACGCTTTGTTTCAGGGTGGGTACAAAGTATGTGGCAGTGACCGCAATATGCAATATTTAGAAAACTTTAGGATGGTTCGCCATTGACAGTACCATTCAGACTCACCATTCCCGTCTTAAAGATGTAGAGACTTGGATAACTATTGATTCCCCGGGTCCGACACAGGTTTCTTTCATCTCTGCAGTTCACTGCTCCTATTCGTATAAGTCCATCCATTTCCTTAGCAAAGTCTCTCCACTGAAAATAAAACCACAGAAAAAAAAAAAAAGAATCCAAAGATTATGAGGTTACACTGAACACAGTGTAGCATGTGGATACCATATTAGACTTACCGTTGGTGCAAGGTCATGACAATGAGAACAACCAGGTGAATAGAAATTAATGAACCAAACTTCTCCTGTATTAACAGCCCCATCTAAAGAAAAAAAATATCATGTATGGATATCAGAGTGTAATTTTCTCTAATAATGTTATAACTCTTGTTTTATTCTAGACTTATCTAAAGATGGCATGAAAACTTACGGGAGAGAACGGCAAAAACGAACCAAAATTGAAGGGCTCAGAGCACCGTTACGCCCCGTCATCTCATATCTAGCAAAGGAGCATGACTTCACTATGAATTGTGAATCAGGGCCATGGGAAGAAGAGCTAATAATCTGTTCAATGATCCCCCCACTAAGCAGAGGGTCTGTGATGCGGCCACCCATGTCCTGTAATGCGGTCAGTACGAATATGAAACAGCTTGTGTGGTGACACTTTTCTGTCCCTTTGTAATTAGGCTCTTCCTGACTTCAAAGCAACATGGCCAATGTACCAGACATTATGAATATTGGGTTTTTAGTGACAGGTGTAGGTTCTATAGATACGGGAGATATTTTCAGTATCTTAGTGCAGTGCAGAAACCAACGAAAACTTGCGCTGCCGTGCGGCCTGCTCATGAGGCCTGAACTAATATCGGCCAGGTAGATAAAGTTGCATATGCCATGCCTCATATGTAGTGATGAGCGAGCATACTCCGATATGGAGTTATCCAAGTTATCTCGGGTTCTGATAGAGGAGCCGGCGTGCTCGAGTCAAATGCTTGCTTAGCCGCATGCACCGGGCATTCTCCGCATATTTAGTGGCAGTGTATCAGCCATGATACATGTGCCCGCAGCTACGCGAGCATTTGACTCGAGCACGCCGGCTCTTCTATCCAAACCCAAGCACGCTCTATATCCGAGTATGCTCGCTCATTGCTACTCATATGTAAAGAAAACTAAAACAGTGATAGGACATCCAGGGGGGCAGATATCTTTAAAATTGGGGATCTCATAATTTAATGGTACCTAAGGCCGCATCTTATTTACAGGCCCACATCTGAGGTCGCCAGGCAGGGTAGGTGAGAGTGGTTGGTACCTGACAAAAAGCAGGTTATGGCAGATAGAGCACGCTGTAAGCACGGTGACATTTTCTAAAACAGAGTTCTCCCCTTTGCAAGATTTTCACCATTTCTATGACAACAGGTCTGGTAACTTTCTTTTGTTTAACTCTTATTTTTTATGTCACTGTATATACTGTATTGTTTTGTGCCCTTTGTGACAGCTCTTGCATATTTTTATAAGCACTGCCCAATTGTTGGATTAAATATATAAAATTTAATAGTGGGTCCTCAATCTATAAACTGCACCCCAGAAGCCTTGTAAGGCTCAACGTTACAAGTAACGGGCGTCCAATCAGCAGGTAATAAACTATTGGAGATGGCGGATAGTTTTTTTTTTTGTGGTCATTACGGAACTTGACGTGACGGTGACCGTACCCTGGTCAAGGGTCGAATCGAGTGTGTATATACTATACACTCACTTTGAAGGTGCCCAATACCCTGACTAGTAGCTATGGCAACGAGTATCCCAATATAAATAATGCCGTCCACTATAAAACGCACTTCAAGATGAATATCTGGAACCCAATGCGAGGAAGCTGATGCGAAACGCGCGTTGGGGTAGCTATAGCAGTTGCTGCCTCGTCCATCAATCGTCTGTCAATTGTCTGATTGTCCTGACAATTGGTGGCAGCCGTGGGATATCTTCCTGATCTCCCTGACACCCTTTACTTTGTATGTTGAGCACTTTGCCTGATGTTGATTGATGGCGCTCGGTTGCCCAGAGTGACCGCTACCTGAACTCAATCCATGTTCCTGAGCATGAGCATGAGCATGAGCACTGACACTGGAGGAACCCAGCGGTGTGCACACAATGTCAGTGCGGCGCGCTCTGATCCCTGGCTTCTGTCTGAGGCCATAGCTCGCTACACTTGTACGCCGGGAAGTGTAGCAAACTAGCAGCTTCAGAAAGCAGCAATGGATCAGAGTGTCCACACTGACACTGTGTGCGTGCCGCTGGGCTCCTCCAGTGTCAGTGCGCACACGTAGGAGAACAGATTGTGTTCATGCAGCGCTCACTCTGGGCAAGCGAGCACCATCAAAATCCCTTTTTAGCACCAGATATATCCCTATTCAAGAGATATGAACATTTTGAATTTGGAAGGTTTTTTTTTGCTTGAGTGAACACAAACCACAGTGTAGGTAGAAACACACTAAACACTTACCAAATTCTCCTTTATCCAAAGTAAAAACTTCAGGATCATCATCATAAATACCTTAAAATCGGAAATAAAACAAAAGATTAGTAATTTATAAGAAATGGTGATTATTTTAACTCTATCGCTGGCAGAACGGACCTCAGGAGGGTGGTCTGTATCAGCCTGCGGCTCCGCTCCGCTGGGTCTACTATAGCTCTATACTATCAGACCAGCATAGAGAATCATGGGGATATATAGCTTTATATGTAGTCACAGTAAAATAGTGGCATTGTCCCCCTTGAAAGTTTCTCAAAATAAAATCAAAATGTCCAATCTGGTCAGAATTTTAGAAATTGTGGAATGTGACCCTGCTCCTCATAAAAAAAAGGTTAAAAGGTTACGTCACGAATATGCTGCGATTTATTCAGCCCAACACGTGGCACCCCCTCTGAACAGCTGTTAGCAGCTCCGGACAAATTAACTGGTGTATAGAGCGGAACGGCACAGATCTGTACACAGAGCCTGCTGCCAAGTGCTGCACCTCTTGAAGAGAATGAGCGCGGATCTGCAGCATGCGGCAGCAGCCACTACAGTGTACGGAGCTGCTGGCTTCCACTCCTTACGTCATTTACATCCAGCCGCTAGCGGAGTTGGTAACAGCTAACTGGTTGGGGTGCGGGGTGTAGGATCACCACTGAACTGGCACTGATGACCTAACCTACAAAAGTTTATCATTATAAACATAGTGGACGATGACTTCAAGTTGAGGTGTCATTGAAAACAAACTGCACTTTACTCACCCTTCCCAGGTCCTGAGTGTCTGCCACTGCTCCTGTTGCCCAATACTGTTTATAGCGCTGACGTCAAGCCAACAGTGCTAATCATTGAGTTAGCGATTCTGCCCGGGTAGACGGCACGAGCCGCTGAGCTCACAGATCAACGTCACGTCTGCAGCCAATCTGTGAGCTCAGCGGCTCCGAGCGGATCGTGCCGTCTACCCGGGCAGAATCGCTAACTCAATGATTAGCACTGTTGACGTGACTTCAGCACTGCAGACAATTTTAAACACTTGGAGTGGCGGCAGGTTCTCAGCACTGGACCCTGGGAGAGTGAATAGAGCACAGTTTGTTAATTAAAAATAAAAACTACACCTGGGAACAGAGGTTTTGTCTCTGTGAACAAAGCAAACTCTAGCTATTGCTCCAACTTTTCATTTACCAAAATATGGACGATGTTAACTAACATATGAAAGTTCAAAAGGTGTTGTATCATCGCTCATAAATCCATTATGGAAGGTGCAAGTACGATCACCCAATGGCCATGGGTCTGCCTCCAGACAAACATTTGGTCTCGCCTTTGGCTGCTTGTTCACAGGTCATGGCTCTCACATATAGAGGGGGTACCAAGGCGAGGGAACCATAATGCTCCCACTATGGTGTCCATGTGCATTAAGGGTACAGTGACAGATGGGATAAAGCTTTAAGCTCTCTGGTTATGTCAAGGGGTACGAGTTATTATACCCACAGATTTTAGGGAAATTACAAGAAATATGACTATTTTCACTCTCTAATTCAACAATACAAGTAGAAAAGTCAGTCTGACGACGGGCAGAATACTGAACCATAACAGGACTAGCAGGTGATTTACGGAGCTGCATCCTGTTTTGTAGGGGAGCACGACCACTCTGCAAATAAGAAGAATGGTCGTTCTGCTCTGCTACTAGTAAAATCAGAAATAATTGGGAAAATCAGTATCCAATTCAAAAAACGACAAAAAAGGTATAAAGTAAAGGAATAAAAAAAAAACAACCACATACCAAAATCATATCGATAGTAGCTCCAGCTTTCATAATGGCCTCCTTGGTTCTCCTCTAGACCTTTCTCCCCATATTTATCATACTTTTTGCGAAGATCTTCATCCTTTAAAACCTCGTACGCGCGGTTAATTTTCAAAAATTTGTCGTGTGCACTTGGATCATTCTGGAAAGATTAGAATTTGATTATAAGCAGAATTACAATCAGATCATAAGGGAACCTTCCTAAGGGAAGGTTTAAGGGAACCTGAGAGCAACATCATTTAGGGACCTGATTCCAGTGATGTGTCTCTTATTAGGCTGTGTGTTGTTGTTTCAATAAAATCAGTGCTTTATCAGCGGGAGATTATCACTACAGGACTAGTTGCTCCATGCCATGTAGTCCTGATATTCTGTCTAACCTGGCCCCCACCACTAATTAGCAGCTTTTCTGCCTATGCACAGTTTACACAGAAAGCTGCCAATCAGTGGTATGGGCGGGGTTATACAGAGCTCCGCATTCAGAGAACTGGAAAATCAACAGCAGAGAAAACAGTGATTTTATCAAAATAACTGAATGGAGACTAGGAAATGACATCGCTGGAATCAGGGCTTCAGCATCTACATCATGCTGCTCTGATTACATAGGAAAACCATGGTAACAGATTTCCTTTAAAACGTCCTTTTTATGCAACAAAACAAACAAAAAAAAAAATCAGCTTTTTCTCTGGAAATAGAATCCTGTCCAACACTGAGGTTTGTCTGGCACTTCAGTTCATTCTCATTCACTTTCATAGGGTTGAGGTGTAGTACCACACTGAGCCCCTGGTTTATAGTGGTACCATTTCTGGGAAGGGGGGGGGTGTGGAGTCTTTTCCCAAATCCTGGACTCTACTTTAGTCTTTTTATTGCCTTTACTTAGATAGGAAATCCTAAATAAACAGGTTTCATTTGAGAATGAGATGTTAGTTTATCATCTATCTACTCTTCCATCAATTTGTTGGTCTATCTCAATGCATTATATACTGGAATTTAATAAGGCAAGATAATAATTTTTAATGACGTGCTAGATTGCGTTTTGGATTTCTTTCAAGATATTATGTGGTTCTGCTGGGCGGTAGATTCCGATGCACTTCAAGATTCACGGAGCTGGCATCATGGAGTCGTAAGGCCCCTAATACAGACTGTTGTCCGAACAAGTCTGTATTATGGGCAAGGTCTCGTGGGGGGGAGATGGCAAGGCCTAGAGGGGGGGGGTTTAGATGGCAAGGCCTCGAGGGGGGAGGGGGGGGGGGGGGGGGGAGTTGGCAAGGCCTCGAGGGGGATGAGAAGGCAAGGTCTCGGGGTGGGGGGGGGGGGGGGGGGGGGGGCAAGGTCCACATTGGAAACACAAACGCTCAGCCAAGGTCAACGAATTAGCACTCGCCCATCAGCTGTCGCATGAGTGTAGCGCCTTTAGAGACATTCTTCATAAGAAAAAAATGTTACCACTATTTAAACACAGGCTCAAAACCAACATTTGCAGAGGGGTGTAACTTAGATGAGAGAGCCAGCAAAGTGACATCATCAGAAGTCTGTATGTAAGAGAAGAGAGTGCACAATCTGGAATTAGATTACCATGGAAAAATAACTAAAAAGGGACATTTTCTGTGTTCAGAAGCTGTTTGCCTGAGGGACAAGGAGCTCATCCACATCTCCTCTTCCCTATACTAGAGGGTGAGCTCTATTGTACACAGTGTAACTACAGCCACATTCACACCTACAGCAGTCTTCAATGATATTCTGCACAGTTGCCTATTCAGATGGTAATATGTGCTGGATTCCAACATTCTTTCCCACATTAGGAAACACATCAAAATAGGCTTAGTATCAGTTGCCTAAGACAAATATTTGGGGGTTGCATGCTAGTGAGACACCAACATGAAATTAAGGGGACTGTCTCAAGTTTTAAAATGGTTAAATGAAAAGTGCTTGTAAAAAAACAAGAAACTTTGTAATTTACCACTTGTTAAAAATCATCTCCATCCTCACGACAAAGGGTTTTTTAAATCTATAATGTACAACTTGTTGCCTGGGTTATCAACCCCCCCTGTAGCAACTGCATGGAAGCTTATCTGGGTAAGATAAGTGCTCTCCTCTGCGCGCACAGGCAGAGGAGAGCACACATCGGGCCAGCTTCACCACCACGTAGCCAGACCAAATTATCAATCTTCAGGAGTGCACCGCCACTGGCACGAGGCGGCCGGCAGCAGCGAGCTGAGCACCTCTGAAGAAAAGAAGAGCGCAGCCCTAATGTAATTAGACAAGGCGCATTTTCCTTTTCTTTTTCTAATCAATTGTAATAAAAAAATTGTTCTGCTAAAAGATAACGTGCTAATATTTTATACGACTGTATTGTCATGAAGACTTAAGGGGGTACTCTCATCTATGTAGCAGGTGTAATAATAATAATAATAATAATAATAATAATAATAACAACAATAACATATACCTCCAATTAGAAATTTAGTATAGTTCTTCAGATTCACTATGTTGCTTACCTCTTGTACGGCATTTCAGTAGCTTAGGTATCCATGGTTAAGACCACTAGCAACTGTCACTATATGAGTGGTCGTAACCATGGATACCTAAGCCACAGCAATGCCCTGCACATGGGGTAAGCGACATAGCAAATCTGGAGATACCATCAGATAAATCAGATACCAGGAGGAGGGAGTTCCCTGCTCACATTCTCGCAAGCTTATAATCTATGAGGAAATAGGGGAGACACGAAAGGTAAATGATAAAATGTGCTTATATTGTACAATACAGCCATAATATACTAAATAGGGCATGCACATAATGATGCATGAACCAGTCACCAGCCAGTATATGTACACAGGGTCGCCGGGACACCGGAGAATTCTCCGTTGGGCCTGGGTCCCGGTTGAGCAGGACGCACGGGGGCCAGCTGGTTAACATGGCCGTTGGTGCACCTGCACCTGGGGTGCAGGGAAGCCCTTGCAGTGCGGCTGATGAGGACAATGTAGCCAGCTTCTCGGGGGGCCCATGGCCAGATTGCCCTCATTGTGTGCAGCGGGCAGGGAGCGATCTCTCCAGCTTCGCTGCTGACAGGAGGAAAATGGCAGCGGAGCTGAGGGATCCGTCCTCTGCTTCCGGCCTGGTGCTTCCTCCCTGACACAGGCTCACGTGGCTTGATGACGTCATGATTCAGAGCAGGCCTGTGTCAGAGAGAAAGTTGCAGACAACGAGGATGCTGCAGGGGAATGAGCAGAGAGGTAAGTGTGGTTTTTTAACTAATACACTGGGGATGAGGGAGAGCAATAATGATGAAGGAGATACGGCAATGATGATTATGATGATGGAGGAGGTGGGGGGAGATATGGCAATGATGATTATGATGATGGAGGAGGTGGGGGGAGATATGGCAATGATGATGGTGGAGGAGGTGGGGGGAGATATGGCAATGATAATGATGGAGGAGGTGGGGGGAGATATGGCAATGATGATGATGGAGGAGGTGGGGGGGATATGGCAATGATGATGATGGAGGAGGTGGGGGGAGATATGGCAATGATGATGATGGAGGAGGTGGGGGGGGATATGGCAATGATGATGGTGGAGGAGGTGGGGGGGGATATGGCAATGATGATGGTGGAGGAGGTGGGGGGAGATATGGCAATGATAATGATGGAGGAGGTGGGGGAGATGTGGCAATGATGATGATGATGGAGGAGGTGGGGGAAGATATGGCAATGATGATGATGGAGGAGGTGGGGGAAGATATGGCAATGATAATGATGGAGGTGGGGGAGATGTGGCAATGATGATGATGATGGAGGAGGTGGGGGAAGATGTGGCAATGATGATGATGATGGAGGAGGTGGGGGAAGATATGGCAATGATGATGATGGAGGAGGTGGGGGAAGATATGGCAATGATAATGATGGAGGAGGTGGGGGAGATGTGGCAATGATGATGATGATGGAGGAGGTGGGGGAAGATATGGCAATGATGATGATGGAGGAGGTGGGGGAAGATATGGCAATGATGATGATGATGGAGGAGGTGGGGGAAGATATGGCAATGATGATGGTGGAGGAGGTGGGAGGGTATGGCAATGATGATGGTGGAGGAGGTGGGGGGAGATATGGCAATGATGATGATGATGGAGGAGGTGGGGGAAGATATGGCAATGATGATGATGGAGGAGGTGGGGGGAGATATGGCAATGATGATGATGGAGGAGGTGGGGGGGGGATATGGCAATGATGATGGTGGAGGAGGTGGGGGGAGATATGGCAATGATAATGATGGAGGAGGTGGGGGAGATGTGGCAATGATGATGATGGAGGAGGTGGGGGAAGATATGGCAATGATGATGATGGAGGAGGTGGGGGAAGATATGGCAATGATAATGATGGAGGAGGTGGGGGGAGATATGGCAATGATGATGGTGGAGGAGGTGGGGGGGTATGGCAATGATGATGGTGGAGGAGGTGGGGGGAGATATGGCAATGATGATGATGATGGAGGAGGTGGGGGAAGATATGGCAATGATGATGATGATGGAGGAGGTGGGGGCAGATATGGCAATGATGATGATGGAGGAGGTGGGGGGAGATATGGCAATGATGATGATGGAGGAGGTGGGGGAAGATATGGCAATGATGATGGTGGAGGAGGTGGGGGGAGAGATGGCAATGATAATGATGGAGGAGGTGGGGGGAGAGATGGCAATGATGATGGTGGAGGAGGTGGGGGGGATATGGCAATGATGATGGTGGAGGAGGAGGTGGGGGGGGATATGGCAATGATGATGGTGGAAGAGGTGGGGGGAGATATGGCAATGATGATGGTGGAGGAGGTGGGGGGGGATATGGCAATGATGATGGTGGAGGAGGTGGGGGGAGATATGGCAATGATGATGGTGGAGGAGGTGGGGGGAGATATGGCAATGATGATGGTGGAGGAGGTGGGGGGGAGATATGGCAATGATGATGGTGGAGGAGGTGGGGGGAGATATGGCAATGATGATCCATGGCTGTTCTTGTTTTTTTCTGGAAACCCCAAAGAGAATGAATGGAGCTGCGGTCAGACGTCCCACCTGCTGCTGCATTTTAAAATGGGGATAAGTGTCCTGTCAGGGATAAAACTTCCCCATTCTTCCGACTGGAAAATGCACCTATGTTCGGACTCAAACAATTAATAAGTGATCACCGATCCTGTTGAGCCCATGGATCGGTGATAACGTGTTTTAACCAAAGAACCTCTTTAACGCAAACTACCATAATTGTACGTTCCGGTTATAGTGGTGCACAGTATATGTGCAGGAGCCGCCTGTGATTTACAGTCGACGCTCCACTATAACAAGGATAACGGCTAACAGGTATTTACATATAGCTGTAGGGTGGGCCCTGAGGACCAATTCCTCCTGTGGTCCCCAGACACCCCAGTCCGACACTGAGTGTACAGTACAGACACAGAGGCTATTAAGTGCATGGATGGTGTGTGAACAGATGCTATGGGGGGGGTCATGATTTTGAAGAAAGTATTGTATGGGCCAAATAGGGATAGTTAGATAAGTGAGGTGGGGCGATAAGAGAGTCTAAAGATATGCGTTTTTTAGGTCCTTACAAGATAGATAATAGTCAGAGGACCCCATTCACCTAAGATGGTCAACTTGTCTTGTAGTAAAACTGTAATCTGAATAGGAGAATTTATTCTAATATGTGCCTATGAGGCCGTTACGTCGGGAGACCCATGGTTGATTTGGATATTGTAATCCATACATGGTCTGTAAAATGCGTGAAGCTGGCCTAAGGATAATTTTTTAATAAATAAAATCATTGCTATATTGCTGATACATGAAAAGATCACCTCCATTCAGGGCAGTCACATAAACCCAACTCTTAAATTAACCAAGTAATTGTCTACATATGTCAGGTCATTGGGCTTTTAAATATTTTGGCTATTTCATATTCATCACCAATCTGCCAGCACTACAGGCACTGGAACTTTCTAACTTTTCCCAGCATGCATTCTTCCTGTCACTGCTCAATGGCTTGTCTATCCCTACACTGAAAGCTCATATGCAGGTCGATAGACATAAAAGCAGAGGAAGCCTTGCCCCCACTTTTTACAGTCCATCTCAATGTCTCACCTTTTTGAAATACCTAATATAATATTCCTTATTTAAAATAAACTTCTGCTTTAACTTAGAGGGGGGAGGGGTGCTTCCAAAACTGCAAGTTATCCCCTATACATAGGATGGGGGATAACTTGTTGATCGCTAAGAGTCTAACCTCTAATATCCAGCAGTTCTGAAAATGGGGTTCCTTCTCGCATGGAGCGTATGTGAGCATGCCTGGACCCCGCAGCATTCATATTCAATGGGACTGCAGGAAATAGGAGGTAAACTCTACTTTCTGAATCAGTCTCATAGACAATGAATGGACCAAGCATGAGCACCTATGCTGCATTCAAGATGGGGATCTGAAGTCCAGTTCTTGTGCGAGGTTTGGGGGGGGGGGGGGGGTCTTAGCAGTCAGACACCTGTTGGACAGGGGATAACTCATTCTTAAAGGAAATTTGTTGGTTAACACTGAACAATATCGAAGACTGCACTTACCTGATTTTTATCAGGATGTAGTTTTAGGGCTAATTTCTTGAATGCTTGTCTAATTTCTCTAGTACTGGATGCCCTGGATGTGCCCAGTAAACCATAGTAGTCCTCATCTGTGCAGACCAGCACGGCCAAAGAGAAGAGGAGAAAACCTAGAGCAGTTCTCCTCCAGTTACTACCAGTTCTTACAGTGAAACCATCCATCCTTCATATAAATATCGGAAAACTAAAATACTAATGTGTCTGGTAGACGACTAATTTGTGTTCTGCTTCTCAGTGATTTTCCATGCCGTCTTCCTTCCTTTGGGCTGAAATAAAAAAAAAAAGGAAAAAAATAATTACTAAGTTACATGTAAACTTTAAATACTGTCATACAACTTCACTTTTTTTACACCTCTAAATTGGGTGAAAGTGCTGGCATACATAGCAGAGAGCGGACGCTCAGCAAAGATTAACATGGGGCTCATGGGTATGATGCCAGATTGTGCCCCCCAGGACAGAAGGCAATGGTTGTATTTCACAGGATTCCCCCCACACCCTTCCGTTCTTCTAACATTGCAGCTTCTCTACAGATTGTCATTCACAGGGGTTAATCCTCAGCTTTTCAACCCAAAATAAGTATTATGGAGGGATTTTTTTTTCCCCACCCAATTCACATGCATTATTTAGGGATGGTCACCGTAGTGGAATCCATGGCACAGTGCGGTCGCTGAATGTGAACCCAAAGAAAACCTGTCATGTTGAATATGGCATGTAATCTGCAGCCGGGATGTTATAGAACAGGAGGCTGTTCAGATTGATATTCATTTTTTGTGAAATGTTTTAGAAAAACATTAATTTCATTCATTGATGTTTGTTTGGATAGGAGTCCAGTGGGAGGTCCTACAAGTGACCTACAGTGACCTTCCTTGCATGCAGACAGCTGTCAATCACTAGTAGGACCGCCCACTGGACTTATATACAAACAGACACCAGGGATTTCAATGAATAGAGTACAAGTTGTGCTGAAACCAAATATACATTGCTCAAAAAAATAAAGGAAACACTCAAATAACACATCCTAGATCTGAATGAATGAAATATTCTCATTGAATACTTTGTTCTGTACAAAGTTGAATGTGCTGACAGCAAAATCACACACAAATCATCAATGGAAATCAAATTTATTAACCAATGGAGGCCTGGATTTGGAGTCGCCCCAAAATTAAAGTGGAAAAACAATCTACAGGCTGATCCAACTTTGATGTAATGTCCTTAAAACAAGTCAAAATGAGGATCAGTATTGTGTGTGGCCTCCATGTGCCTGTATGACCTCCCTACAACGCCTGGGCATGCTCCTGATGAGGTTGCAGATGGTCTCCTGTGGGATCTCCTCCCAGACCTGGACTAAAGCATCCGCCAACTCCTGGACAGTCTGTGGTGCAACGTGACGTTGGTGGATGGAGCGAGACATGATGTCCCAGATGTGCTCAATCGGATTCAGGTCTGGGGAACGGGCGGGCCAGTCCATAGCTTCAATGCCTTCATCTAGCAGGAACTGCTGACACACTCCAGCCACATGAGGTCTGGCATTGTCCTGCATTAGGAGGAACCCAGGGCCAACCACACCAGCATATGGTCTCACAAGGGGTCTGAGGATCTCATCTCGGTACCTAATGGCAGTCAGGCTACCTCTGGCGAGCACATGGAGGGCTGTGCGGCCCTCCAAAGAAATGCCACCCCACACCATTACTGACCCACAGCCAAACCGGTCATGCTGAAGGATGTTGTAGGCAGCAGATCGCTCTCCATGGCGCCTCCAGACTCTGTCACGTCTGACACATGTGCTCAGTATGAACCTGCTTTCATCTGTGAAGAGCACAGGGTGCCAGTGGCGACTTTGCCAATCCTGGTGTTCTGTGGCAAATGCCAAGCGTCCTGCACGGTGTTGGGGTGTGAGCACAACCCCCATCTGTGGACGTTGAGCCCTCATACCATACCTCATGGAGTCGGTTTCTAACCATTTGTGCAGACACATGCACATTTGTGGCCTGCTGGAGGTCATTTTGCAGGGCTCTGGCCAGTGCTCCTCCTTACACAAAGGAGGAGGTAACGGTCCTGCTGCTGGGTTGTTGCCCTCCTATGGATTCTCTCCACATCTCCTGGTATCTGCTCCATGCTCTAGAAACTGTGCAGACAGACACAGCTACCCTTCTTGCCACAGCTCGCACTGATGTGCCATCCTGGATGAACTGCAGTACCTGAGAAACTTCTGTGGGTTGTACTGTAGACACCGGCTCATGCTACTGTACCTCTAGGGGTGAGAGCAATGGAAAAATGAAAAAGTGACCAAAACAATAGGCAAACAGGATGAGAACAGAGAAATGGTCTGTGGTCAGCACCTGCAGAACCGCTCCTTTATAGGGGGTATCTTGCTAATTGCCTATCATTTCTACCAGTTGTCTGTTCCATTGCACAACAGCAGGAAAAATTGATTCACAATCAGTGTTGCTTCATAACTAGACAGGTAGATTTCACAGAAGTGTTATTGACTTGGAGTTATTATTATTATAGCACCATTTATTCCATGGCGCTTTACATGTGGTACATTGTGTTGTTTAAGTGTTCCCTTTATTTTTTTGAGCAGTGTATAATTCTGCTCATGTCCTCCTCTATACGTGCTGTCCACAGATCAGACTGCAGGCACAACATGACAGGTTCCCTTTAAACCTGGTAATATACAGTGGGTATGGAAAGTATTCAGACCCCTTTACATTTTTCACTCTTTGTTTCATTGCAGCCATTTGGTAAATTCTAAAAGTTAATTTTTTTTCTCATTAAAGTACACTCTGCACCCCATCTTGACAGAAAAAAAACCAGAAATTTAGAAAATTTTTGCAAATTTATTAAAAAAGAAAATCTGAAATATCACATGGTCATAAGTATTCAGACCCTTTGCTTAGTATTGAGTAGAAGCACCATTTTGAGCTAGTACAGACATGAGTCTTCTTGGGAATGAGGCAACAAGTTTTTTACACCTACATTTGGGGATCCTCTGCCATTCTTCCTTGCAGATCCTCTCCAGTTCCGTCAGGTTGGATGGTGAACGTTGGTGGACAGCCATTTTCAGATCTCTCCAGAGATGCTCAATTGGGTTTAAGTCAGGGCTCTGGCTGGGCTAGTCAAGAATGGTCACAGAGTTGTTCTGAAGCCACTCCTTTGTTATTTTAGCTGTGTGCTTAGGGTCATTGTCTTGTTGGAAGGTGAACCTTCGGCCAAGTCTGAGGTCCAAAGCACTCTGGAAGAGGTTTTCATCCAGGATATCTCTGTACTTGGCCACATTCATGTTTCCTTCAATTGCAACCAGTTGTCCTCTCCCTGCAGCTGAAAAACACCCCCATAGCATGATGCTGCCACCACCATGTTTCACTGTTGGGATTGTATTGGGCAGGTGATGAGCAGTGCCTGGTTTTCTCCACACATACCGCTTAGAATTATCACCAAAAAGTTCTATCTTCATCTCATCAGACCAGAGAATCGTATTGCTCATAGTCTGAGAGTCCTTCATGTGTTTCTGAGCAAACTCTATGCCGGCTTTCATATGTCTTACATTGAGGAGAATCTTCAGTCGGGCCACTCTGCCATAAAGGCCCGACTGGTGGAGGGCTGCAGTGATAGTTGAATTTGTAGAACTTTCTCCCATCTCCCTACAGCATCTCTGGAGCTCAGCCACAGTGATCTTGGGGTTGTTCTTTACCTCTCTCACCAAGGCTCTTCTCCCACGATTGCTCAGTTTGGCTGGACGGCCAGGTCTAGGAAGACTTCTGGTGGTCCCAAAACTTCTTCCATTAAAGGATTATGGAGGCCACTGTGCTCTTAGGAACCTTGAGTAATGCAGAAATTCTATAGTAACCTTGGCCAGATCTGTGCCTTGCCACAATTCTGTCTCTGAGCTTCTTGGGCAGTTCCTTTGAGCTCATGATTCTCATTTGGTCTAACATGCTCTGTGAACTGTGAGGTCTTATATAGACAGGTGTGTGCCTTTCCAAATCAAGTCCTATCAGTTTAATTAAACACAGCTGGACTCCAATGAAGGAGTAGAACCATCTCAAGGAGGATCACAAGGAAATGGACAGCATGTGACAAATATGAGTGTCTGAGCAAAGGGTCTGAACACTTATGACTGTGATATTTCAGTTTTTCTTTATTAATAAATTTGCAAAAAATTCGACATTTCTGTTTTTTTCAGTCAAGATGGGGTGCAGAGTGTACTTTAATGAGAAAAAAATAAACTTTTTAGAATTTATCAAATGGCTGCAATGAAACAAAGAGTGAAAAATGTAAAGGGGTCTGAATACTTTCCGTACCCATTGTATGCTTGTTACTGCTATGGGTGGACGAGAAGTGAGCAGCTGTGGGAAGAAGCTAAACCTTATATGATCCCGCACCTAGTGAAGAAGAGATAACTGGAAGGGTCTGCTGGTGCCTGTAATACTCCCATTCATAATAACTATATATGGGAACTGTGGGCAGATTCTTGTATCATGTTCCGTTTTATTCCTGTACACAGGACTATGTCCAGGAGATTATAATCATGTTATTCCTAAAGTAAATACATCACAATCTTAGTGCAAACAATCTACTTGCTTACTACTGAATGGAAGGGAAATAATACAGAATATCAGCTCATGCAGGGGCTTAAGTGGTTATTCCTATCCCAACGTGTCATAGCTCAGACAGAAATAACGCGATGGAAACATTGTAGCCCGCCATGCTACGTTGTTTCTGTAACTTCGCTACATGTATATGGTGGTTATAGAACAAGTTTGGTCACTGACTAATTCTGTAGTACCAGAGGTCGGAGCAGGACGCACTTATTCTGGTCTCAGCCATAAAGGTGGAGATCATTAAGGTGCCCTTAAATCTTAGATCGCTGCCGGCTGAATGCTGTGTTGGCTGACCGCAATCTCACCCGACTCCGCCATACACAGGAACGCTCCGCCGAGTGTTCTGGAGAATGGAATAAGAAGCTGTCAGACACCTCTGACAATGACTTATGTCCAAGGAAAAGAAAAAGATCTGGCTCTTAATATAAAACTGTCAGATCTGTCACTGTTGGTGGGAGATTTGGGAGGCCACTGTAAACATTAGATAAGTTCTGGTTAGTTTTTAAAGGGAATCTGGCTGCAGATTTTTGCTATTCAATCTGAGAGCAGCATATATAAGGCTTATGAGCCCCGATTCCAGGGATGTGTCACTTATTTGACTGTCTGTTGCACTGGTGGACAAAGACAGAAAAGGGCCCCTGTGCATATGGGCCCTTTGCAGCCCAAGAACGCCTAAAAATGCTAAATTGCACCTGCTTTGGAGGTATAAATGGGACCCTTACTTCTTGGGCCCCTATGTGGCCGCACAGGTTGCATCAATGATATGTCCGCCCCTGGTATGTTGTAGTTTCAAGACACTCAGTATTTTATTACCAGGAAATTATCACTGCAGGACCAGGTCTCATGTACAGACCAGTCAGGTGTAGCGCCGGCGTCCCTGCCCTCTGCTAGGCAGGGACGCTGTTCCCCTCACCTCTCTGCTCCGTGCCCGGCGTCCTCTTCCCGCTCTGCTGGCAGCGCGCGCTCCTTCCCGGCCACTGTGCTTAGGGCGCGCGCGCTCTCCCTCCCTCTTAAAGGGGCCGCGCGCGCCGTCCTAAGGAGTCCCCGGCCAATGGCCGGAGGACTTCACCATATATAAGGCACCTCCTCCAAAATGGAGGTGCCCGAGCAATGTTGTTGCACTGTTCACTACTCTGCTTCAGCCCTCAGGTCCCGTTGCCAGTTACCTGCCAGATTCCTGCCAGCTTGCTGTCTTATTCCTGCCTGATATTCTGCTACCTGCCTGCTAGCCTGAGGTCCGACGGTCTGCCTTACAACTCCTGTCAGTCTGTCTAAGGACCAGCTTGCCCGCTCACCTGGGAGCGCACATCAGCTACCTGCCTGCTTGCCTGAGGTCCGACGGTCTGCCTTCCAACTCCTGTCAGTCTGTCTATGGACCAGCTTGCCCGCTCACCTAGGAGCGCACATCTGCTACCTGCCTGCTAGCCTACCTGGAGGCTCCGCCGTCATGTGCAGTGACCACCTGCCTGTCCAGTGACTCCTGCCCGCTCACCTGGGAGCGCTCATCTGCTGCCTGTCTGCTAGCCTACCTGGAGGCTCTGCCGTCACGTGCTGTGACCACCCGCCTGTCCAGTGACTTCTGCCCGCTCACCTGGGAACGCTCATCTGCCGCCTGTCTGTTGGTCTTCCTGGAGGCTCCGCCGTCACATGCTGTGACCACCCGTTTATCCAGAGACTCTCGCCTGCTCACCTGGGAGCTCACGTCTACCATCAGCCGCCACAGGTCGTACCAACCCTTTACCCAGAGACTGCCCCGGTCACTTGCCGTGACCTCCTGCCCGTTCATCCAGAGTCTGCCCCGGTCACTTGCCGTGACCTCCTGCCCGTTCATCCAGAGACTGCCCCGGTCACTTGCCGTGACCTCCTGCCCGTTCATCCAGAGACTGCCCCGGTCACTTGCCGTGACCTCCTGCCCGTTCATCCAGAGACTGCCCCGGTCACTTGCCGTGACCTCCAGCCCGTTCATCCAGAGACTGTCCCGGTCACCTGCTGTGACTGCCTGCCCGTCTTCCCTGGTCGCCACCCGCTCCCTTACAAGGACCGCCCCCTTGTATAGTAGCTCAGAGGTTCCGCCTCCCAGACCAGTTACAGTTTGCTCGGGCCATGGAACCCGGTGGCACCCAAGCTCTCTCGCTCTCGGACCTGTGTCATGAACTGTCCCGTCAGAGGTCCCAACAGGAGTCCATCCTGGGTCACCTGCGGAATGTCAATTCTCGCCTGGACACTCTGACTGCTCCGCCAGCAACCTCCGCCAGTGCCATGACTCGCAATCCGGCAGCTCCGCTGCCCACTAATACCATGGTATCCTACCCCGGACCCCGGCTTTCTGCACCTCCTCGCTTCGGAGGCAACTCCGCCCAGGCTCGGGGCTTCATAAATCAGTGCACCCTGCACTTTGAACTCCTGTCCCACCAGTTTAACTCCGACCGGGCCAAAATTGCCTTCATCATGTCCCATCTCACCGGGGAGGCCCTGGCCTGGCTAAATCCTCTATGGGAGAGAGGAGACCCCCTGGTGTCCGACTTGCCTGCCTTTCTCACGGCTTTCCGGAAAGTCTTCGACGAACCCGGACGGAAGACCTCATCCGCATCATCATTGCTACGCCCCCGTCAGGGAAGTCTCACCGTGGGCCAATATGCCATACGGTTCCGTACCCTTGCCTCGGAGCTGGCCTGGGATAACGACGCTCTGGTATCCGTCTTCTGGGAGGGTCTGTCCGGCCGTATTAAAGATGAACTTGCCGGTCGGGACATTCCTACCACTCTCGATGACCTAATAACTCTTGCCACCCGGATTGACCTACGGTTCCAGGAGCGTGCCAAAGAGGTCACCCGTGAGAGGAGGTTTCCACGTCTAGCTCCTACTTTTCAGAAACCCGTCACTCCCTCCGTCTCTCCCCAGGTACACTCTCCTGAGCCTACGCAGGTCGACCAGACCAAGATGGTCAAAACCTGTCAGGACTTACGCCGTGCCGAGGGGAGCTGCTTCTACTGTTACAGTAAGGAGCACCGGATCCGTGCCTGCCCGGAGAGGTCGGGAAACGCCTGTGTCTAGGTTCGCTCAGAGAGGTCGACCTAGACAAGAATAAATCCTCTCCATCTCTGCTGTTGTCAGTCTCAATCGTCTGCGGGGAGAACCGTTATTTCGAACTAGCCCAACTTGACTCTGGAGCAGCCGGGAATCTTATTTCACAGTCCCTGGTAGAGAAATACCGCATCCCCACCAAACCTCTGGCTGTACCCTTGTCTGTTGCTGCCGTGGATGGGGGTCTCTTACCACGCCCCATCCAACTCATCACCGAATCCATTACTCTGCAGGTGGGAATGCTGCATTCTGAGAGTATCTCCTTTCATGTTCTGCCTGGACTCTCTCACGCCCTCTTGCTAGGTCTACCTTGGCTCCAGAGACATGCACCCGTGCTTGACTGGCAGACCGGAGAAGTCCTTCGCTGGGGACAGGACTGCCATAAGACCTGTCTGGTTCCCGTCCATCCCGTCCGTCCTTCTCCTACCCCAGCTAATCTACCTGGACTTCCGATTCCTTATTGGTCTTATGCTGATGTCTTTAATAAAAAGGAGGCAGAGACACTACCCCCTCATAGACCATACGACTGCCCTATCGACCTGTTACCCGGTACTACTCCTCCCCGTGGGCGTATTTATCCATTATCCGCTGCTGAGACCCGGTCGATGTCCGAATATATTGAGGAGAATCTGGCCAGGGGATTCATCCGGAAATCTACCTCCCCGGCGGGAGCAGGCTTCTTTTTCGTCAAAAAGAAGGACGGCTCTCTCCGTCCCTGTATAGACTATAGAGGCCTTAACCAGATCACGGTGAAGAATAAGTACCCCCTTCCGCTCATTCCGGAGTTATTTGATCGTCTGAGGGGGGCTAGAATCTTCACCAAACTGGACCTCCGTGGGGCGTACAACCTGGTTCGTATCCGTCAGGGGGATGAATGGAAGACGGCATTCAACACCCGGGACGGCCACTATGAATATCTGGTAATGCCCTTTGGTCTCTGTAACGCTCCTGCCGTCTTTCAAGAGTTGGTCAATGACATCTTCCGGGACCTTCTCTACTCCTGCATAGTGGTGTACCTGGACGACATCTTGGTCTTCTCTCCGGATCTCCAGACTCACCGGAGGGACGTTCGTCAGGTCCTGCTCAGGCTCAGGCAGAATCACCTCTTCGCTAAATACGAGAAGTGCCTCTTTGAGCAGACCTCGCTTCCGTTTTTGGGCTACATTATTTCTCAGACCGGCCTACGAATGGATCCAGAGAAATTGTCTGCCATCGAGAAATGGCCTCGACCGGAGGGGTTGAAGGCCATTCAGCGGTTCCTGGGCTTCGCCAACTACTACCGCCTCTTCATACCGCACTTCTCTTCCCGGACTGCCCCAATTTCCGCGCTCACCCGTAAGGGTACTAATCCCAAAGAGTGGCCGCCCGAAGCAGAGGAGGCCTTTCTTTCCTTAAAACAGGCCTTCTCTTCCGCCCCGGTGCTGCATCGCCCGGACGGCAACAAGCAGTTCTTCCTGGAAGTTGACGCCTCCTCCTCTGGAGCCGGAGCGGTACTTACTCAAAAATCATCTTCCGGGAGGATGGTAACTTGCGGCTTCTTCTCTAAACTCTTCTCCTCCTCAGAGCGCAATTATTCCATAGGAGACCGAGAGTTATTGGCCATCAAACTGGCATTGGAGGAGTGGCGTTACCTGCTCGAGGGGGCTCTTCACCCGGTAATAATTTACACTGACCACAAGAACTTGGCTTACCTCCAGCATGCCCAGAGACTTAACCCGCGCCAAGCCCGGTGGTCCTTGTTTTTTGCTCGCTTTGATTTTGTTCTTCATTTTCGCCCGGCTGACAAAAACGTCAAGGCGGACGCCTTGTCTCGATCCTTTCTGGTGTCTGATCTCGAGGAAGATCCGAAACACATCATCGATCCCGCCAGAGTAATGCAGGTGGCTCCCGTGAGTCTAAATCGTCTCCCTCCCGGAAAGACGTTCGTATCAGTACCTGATCGGGAGAAGATCCTTCACTGGGGTCACTCGTCTAAACTGGCTGGCCACGCCGGTCAGAAAAAGACCCTCCAGCTTATTACCCGGCACTACTGGTGGCCTACCCTGCACAAGGACGTAATAGACTTTGTTTCTGCCTGTGTGTCCTGCGCCCGCAACAAGGTTCCGAGACATCTGCCAGCCGGTCGCCTCCTTCCGCTTTCTGTACCTGCTGCCCCCTGGCAGCATATAGCAATGGACTTTATAACTGACCTCCCAGTCTCTGCCGGTTGTACGGTCATTTGGGTGGTCGCTGACAGCTTCTCCAAGATGGCTCATTTTGTTCCCCTGCCAGGCCTCCCGTCTGCACCCGAGCTAGCTAAAGACTTTATTCGTCACATCTTTCGTCTTCATGGCCTGCCCCTCCACATCGTGTCGGATCGTGGGGTACAGTTCACCTCACGCTTCTGGAGAGCCACTTGTAAACTGCTAGACGTCACCCTGGACTTCTCTTCCGCTTACCACCCACAGTCCAATGGTCAAGTGGAGCGGATCAATCAGAACCTGACCAGTTACCTCCGGCACTTCGTTAATGCCCATCATTCAGACTGGGTGGATCTCCTACCATGGGCCGAGTTCTCTTATCACAATCACGAGAGCGAATCCTCCTCCAAATCCCCGTTTTTTGTAGTCTTCGGTCAGCATCCTCGGATTCCTTTTCCTGTCTCCACCTCTGTGGACAATCCGGCTGCGGAATCTCTCGTTAGCAAATTTTCCTCCATTTGGGAGAGTACCCGATCCGCACTCCTTCAGTCGTCCGAACGGATGAAAAGACACGCTGACAAAAAACGCCTGGATCCTCCACAATTTCATCCTGGAGATAAAGTCTGGCTCTCATCTAAATATGTCCGACTCAAGATACCATCTTACAAGTTAGGGCCTCGGTTCATCGGTCCTCTGGAGGTCATCAGTCAGATCAACCCGGTGGCCTATAAATTGAAACTCCCGGCCAACTTACGGATCCCTAACTCCTTCCATGTATCTCTCCTCAAACCTGTGGTACTTAACTCTTTTTCCAAGTCTACAGGTACGCCTCCTGCTCCGGTTTCTGCTGAGGACGAGTTTGAGGTAGAGAACATTCTTGCCACCAAAAGGGTAAGAGGAAAGACCTTTTTTCTAGTAGACTGGAAGGGGTTTGGTCCTGAGGAGAGAACGTGGGAGCCCCGGGAGAACATCCATGCCCCTCTTATCCTTGCTAAATTTCTGTCTGGCCTAAAAAAGGGGGGGCCTAAAGGGGGGGTACTGTAGCGCCGGCGTCCCTGCCCTCTGCTAGGCAGGGACGCTGTTCCCCTCACCTCTCTGCTCCGTGCCCGGCGTCCTCCTCCCGCTCTGCTGGCAGCGCGCGCTCCTTCCCGGCCACTGTGCTTAGGGCGCGCGCGCTCTCCCTCCCTCTTAAAGGGGCCGCGCGCGCCGTCTTAAGGAGTCCCCGGCCAATGGCCGGAGGCCTTCACCATATATAAGGCACCTCCTCCAAAATGGAGGTGCCCGAGCAATGTTGTTGCACTGTTCACTACTCTGCTTCAGCCCTCAGGTCCCGTTGCCAGTTACCTGCCAGATTCCTGCCAGCTTGCTGTCTTATTCCTGCCTGATATTCTGCTACCTGCCTGCTAGCCTGAGGTCCGACGGTCTGCCTTCCAACTCCTGTCAGTCTGTCTAAGGACCAGCTTGCCCGCTCACCTGGGAGCGCACATCAGCTACCTGCCTGCTTGCCTGAGGTCCGACGGTCTGCCTTCCAACTCCTGTCAGTCTGTCTATGGACCAGCTTGCCCGCTCACATGGGAGCGCACATCTGCTACCTGCCTGCTAGCCTACCTGGAGGCTCCGCCGTCACGTGCAGTGACCACCTGCCTGTCCAGTGACTCCTGCCCGCTCACCTGGGAGCGCTCATCTGCTGCCTGTCTGCTAGCCTACCTGGAGGCTCTGCCGTCACGTGCTGTGACCACCCGCCTGTCCAGTGACTTCTGCCCGCTCACCTGGGAGCGCTCATCTGCCGCCTGTCTGTTGGTCTTCCTGGAGGCTCCGCCGTCACATGCTGTGACCACCCGTTTATCCAGAGACTCTCGCCTGCTCACCTGGGAGCTCACGTCTACCATCAGCCGCCACAGGTCGTACCAACCCTTTACCCAGAGACTGCCCCGGTCACTTGCCGTGACCTCCTGCCCGTTCATCCAGAGTCTGCCCCGGTCACTTGCCGTGACCTCCTGCCCGTTCATCCAGAGACTGCCCCGGTCACTTGCCGTGACCTCCTGCCCGTTCATCCAGAGACTGCCCCGGTCACTTGCCGTGACCTCCAGCCCGTTCATCCAGAGACTGCCCCGGTCACTTGCCGTGACCTCCAGCCCGTTCACTCAGAGACTGTCCCGGTCACCTGCTGTGACTGCCTGCCCGTCTTCCCTGGTCGCCACCCGCTCCCTTAGAAGGACCGCCCCCTTGTATAGTAGCTCAGAGGTTCCGCCTCCCAGACCCGTTACATCAGGCTAATCTGCGTAACCCCACCCCCACCACTGATTGGCAGCTTCCTCTGTACATTGCCAACAAACTGCCAATCAGAGGTGTGGGCAGGTTTATATACAGGTTAGCAATGTGACCTCTGCTACATCTACAGAAGAAAACAGGGATTCTATCAAAACTGCACCAAGCAGCCCAGTAAGTGACACATTGCTGGAATCAGGGTCTCTTGCCTTATATTGTGCTGCTCTCAGATTACACAGCAAAACATGCTGACAGATTCCTTTTAATGTAACACAATGTGGCCCGAAGTACCACTCTGTGCGATACAGCTCTGGAGAAGAGATGGGGGAAGTGCTAATTGTACTCTGGGTGGACTCTGTACATATTAGGAGAATGGGGTCCCTTGATGCTTGTTTGGCAGTGCAAACAAAAAAAAGTTCCTCTGTATAGGTTATGGGTGGTCATCAATGCTTTGCATTTAGTCTCTGTAGTCCTAACTGGATTGAGGAGGTGACCCCCTATTCTTACAGGTGCAATATCAACTTTCATTGCCCTATTAATCGGGCATCTATTTCACATACACAACTGTTTTGTTGGTATTATCCCTTTAAGCTCTATTGTGGTCCTTGGGCATAATTCAATATGACACGTGGCCCTTGGACCTGATAAGGTTGTTCACCCGTGAACAACTGTGTCTGTGGGGGAGCTTAAAGTGAGTGCCCAGCAAATAAACTGTTGTGCAGATATATAATACAGCTTTCACCAGCTGCAAAATCCATGATGAAATTCGGCAGGTGACGTACATTGACAGATTTAAAACCCGCAGCGGCCGTAAATTTAAGCAGCGGATTTTCTGCATTGGAAACAGTTCATAAGATCTCATCCACCGTGATGGCACAAATACTGGGAAGGTTTGGGGACAGGAAATCACCTGCACAAAACCAGAAGCTGTGAGGAATAAGGCAATACTATACCGCAATACTAACAGCACAAACAAGCAAAAGCGGAGTAGCACAGTAATGCGGGACCTAAGCTTGGGTGCAGAAAACTTCTACGGGACAGACCGGATGGAAACAACCTCAATACTTTATCTAGATTGTACTAATATCTGTAGTGGTTACTCTACAATGTGTTATTAATAGTACCTATATAGTAGTATATACAGTACAGACCAAAAGTTTGGACACACCTGCTCATTTAAAGATTTTTCTGTATTTTCATGACTTTGAAAATTGTACATTCACACTGAAGGCATCAAAACTATGAATTAACACATGTGGAATTATATACTTAGCAAAAAAGTGTGAAACAACTGAAAATATGTCTTATATTCTAGGTTCTTCAAAGTAGCCACCTTTTGCTTTGATGACTGCTTTGCACACTCTTGGCATTCTCTTGATGAGCTTCAAGAGGTACAAAGAAACTGGCTTACATGAGGACCACCCAGGAAAGGAAGACCAAGAGTCACCTCTGCTTCTGAGGATAAGTTTATCCGAGTCACCAGCCTCAGAAATCGCAGGTTAACAGCAGCTCAGATTAGAGACCAGGTCAATGCCACACAGAGTTCTAGCAGCAGACACATCTCTTCAACAACTGTTAAGAGGAGACTTTGTGCAGCAGGCCTTCATGGTAAAATAGCTGCTAGAAAACCACTGCTAAGGACAGGCAACAAGCAGAAGAGACTTGTTTGGGCTAAAGAACTCAAGGAATGGACATTAAACCAGTGGAAATCTGTGCTTTGGTCTGATGAGTCCAAATTTTAGATCTTTGGTTCCAACCACCGTGTCTTTGTGCGATGCAGAAAAGGTGAACGGATGGACTCTACATGCCTGGTTCCCACCGCGAAGAATGGAGGAGGAGGTGTGATGGTGTGGGAGTGCTTTGCTGGTGACACTGTTGGGGATTTATTCAAAATTGAAGGCATACTGAACCAGCATGGCTACCACAGCATCTTGCAGCGGCATGCTATTTCATCCAGTTTGTGTTTAGTTGGACCATCATTTATTTTTCAACAGGACAATGACCCCAAACACACCTCCAGGCTGTGTAAGGGCTATTTGACCAAGAAGGAGAGTGATGGGGTGCTACGCCAGATGATCTGGCCTCCACAGTCACCAGACCTGAACCCAATCGAGATGGTTTGGGGTGAGCTGGACCGCAGAGTGAAGGCAAAAGGGCCAACAAGTGCTAAGCATCTCTGGGAACTCCTTCAAGATTGTTGGAAGACCATTTCCGGTGACTAGCTCTTGAAGCTCATCAAGAGAATGCCAAGAGTGTGCAAAGCAGTCATCAAAGCAAAAGGTGGCTACTTTGAAGAACCTAGAATATAAGCCATATTTTCAGTTGTTTCACACTTTTTTGTTAAGTATATAATTCCACATGTGTTAATTCATAGTTTTGATGCCTTCAGTGTGAATGTACAATTTTTAAAGTTATGAAAATACAGAAAAATCTTTAAATGAGAAGGTGTGTCCTGTATGTATATCTATTTATTGTGGAGTCTGCACCAAAACTTCACAAATACAGTACAATGTAAGAAAATGAAATTTGGAAGAGGTTGTCCATATTCTGATGGAATTTCCAAAATGCCATAACTATCATGTACTGTACCTGCATAGGAAATGTGTTTTATATGGGAGCGCTCGGAGTAAAATGTGGCAAATTCTTTAAGAGGTCCATGCGCCAGCGCCAAAGATGTGCACCAGTCGGGCTGACATATGTTATTGTCATTTACAACACTTCTGCTTGGCTGCGCTCCATCAGTGCTCCACCCACTTGTCAACAACTAGGTGGAGCTGGCAGCTACTGCTGTAAAAACCTCCAAAAGTCCCAATATTTGTGCGCAACATTGAGATGTGCATAACGTGTGACATTTCAAACGTCAGAATTTTTGTGAAAACTTCTTGATGAGTCGAGGCCCTTTATCCTTAAAAGGGGTACTCCCATCTCAAAGATCCTACGCCAATATGTGGTAGGTGTAATAATAATATGAGAAAATACATCCAATTAGAAATGTAGTATAGTTCTTCTGATTCACTATGTTGCTTACCCCATATGAAGGCCATTGCAGTAGCTTAGGTATCTATGGTTACAACCACTAACAACGTCACTATATGAGTGGTCGTAACCATGGATACCTAAGTTACAGCAATGCCCTGCAAATGAGGTAATAGGCATAGCTAAGCAGAAGAACTCTCCTACATTTCTAATTGGAGGTATTTGCAAATATTATATCTACTACATATTGGGATAGGATCTTGGAGATTAGAGTACCCATTTAATGGATGTCAAAAATTGAAGCCCCTTGCATGGATACAGTGTGTAAACACTGGCCAAGTTGGTTATTGAGTCCATCACTCTTAAAAAGGTTGTCTGGAACTTTATCATCGATGACCTATCCTAAGGATAGGTCACCAGAGTCTGATCACTGAAGGGGCAACACCCAGGCACCCTCGCCAATCAGTTGTTACTGGTACCAGTGACGTCCGGAACTGCTCAGTTCTGGAACTGCACAGCACAGTTTCATTAACTGTAGAGTAGTCGCAGCTGGATGCTGCACATCCACGACCTATTTACCTAATTCAATATGGGCAGATGTGCAATATCGGCCGCTATTTCATTGATGGAGCCGAGCTGTGCAGCTCCAAAGCTAAGGATTGTCAACCTCTGTCAAAGTCCCGGACAAACCCTTCAAGAAAATGTATCCACATAACCATCTTGCGGGACATCCTCTGTTGTGTGCAGAGAAGTCTCCTGTACTGACCGCTCTCAGTACTTGGGCAGAAGAAGAGGAAGCATCAGAGAAACCTGACTGCAGCCATCTTGATGCAGCAGGGGGGATTTATCGTCAGTCCTGTGGTAAGGAATGTGCAGTTACAGAGTTTCCCACAGCAGTATGCAGCATTTTACGATGATTTTTTAGGAGAAATTAGTCAACTCCTTTAAGGTTATTTTCATTAAATTACAAACAGCAACTTTGCAATCCAACTTTTTATTAAAAATCCTCTGTTCTTTAAAAGAAAAAAAAACCCATAAAAGAGGGTGTCCTAGGTCACCAGCCACCTCTGCAGTGTATTGGACGTGGCCGGTCTTGGAGGAGAGCAGCACTTACAAGCTCTCTTCTATAAAGCTGCTTTGAAACTGTCCGGATCGCTTTAGCTCATTGTCAGCTCCCAATCCGACCAGCTTCGGTGCCGTAGTGCTCCAGAGCTGCCCTTTACAGCATTCAAGAGTCAGCCACGCAACCATTTCACTGGTCCGAAGTGTCCAGCAATCCAAAGCGCCCACCCCCTCCAACAAGCAGGGAGCCGGAGGCCGAAGGGGGGGGGGGGGGGTGTCGCTGTACCTTCACACCTGCAAGATTTGCCTAAGCTACCGATATTTGCAAGAGAAATCTGTGCCTGAAACTGAGCGGCCAACTCATCATAGTTGTCCTGGAGTCCTCTAGTGGAGTGCAACCCCGTCTGACCTTATTTTGGTTCAATTGAAGGCGAATATTCAACATTTTAAGCATGTTCAAAGGATTATGCTACATGGAGCTCTAAAAAGAACACCCCCCCCCCCTCCAAAAAAAATAAATCTCAATTTGTGCCACTGTCATCAAACACTTTGTGCCCATTTTGATAAATTCTGATGCAAAATTTGCCGCTGCAAAAAATAAAAAATGCAAATCATGAATCAGGGGGTTGGAGTGGATGTAGTGGTGGAGCCGCACCGAGATCAGCCCAGTCTTCATTGAAGCCTTTCTGGCATAATTCCTCTTACAAATCCCTTTTTTTCTGCTAGAATAAAGTTGCACTGATTGGGGGAGGGGGCGCCGGGGGGAGGTAAAATATCCCATTCACTTCAATGTGGGTTGGATGAGGATGGAAGAATTTGTACCAAATTCATCAAAACCTGAACAAAAAAAAATCCCTGCAGCAGATTGTGGATTTTCTGCATGTTCTGTTGCCAGGACACAAAATAGTGCATGAAATCTGCAGGTAAATGCATCAACAGCAGGAGGAATTAAGAAAAAACTAAAAATACTAAAATAAACTAATTCCCATTCCCAACTCATCAGTTCCTAAACACAAGGAAAAAAGTCTGAGCCGGAGCATCCGATAACAGTCTGAGACACAGGACCAGCAAAGTCCATCACTAAAGTGTCTGAAGTCCCTGCAGGCAGCAATGATCTCTCCGCGCACCCCCTGGTCTGACTCTGAGCGTCCCAGTCTGTGCTGCTGCGCTGAGGACGTGCGATTATCTCTATACACAGTGCACACTGTGCGCTCTTACCTCCAGCCCGGAGCCGGCACTGACTGCAGCGTGAGAGAGCCGGAAGCAGCCGCACACAGCAGGGTGACGCTCCGGGTTGTGACGCTGCACACGCTTAGCCCCGCCCACATCAGTATCCCTAAGGCTGCGCCGCACAGGATTGTGGGATTAGGGCGGGGTTTGTGTCATGGCGCGCACGGATTGGTCCGGGTGGATGAAGACTTTACAGGAGATTAGGAGAACTGTCTTGGGATCGCAGTCGTGTAGGTTTCTCGTCAGAGGGGCTGTGGGACCCCAGATGTTCCTCAGCCCCTCACAGCGGCCATATTTACTGGCTGGTCAGTCCCTGTTCTATAGTCTGGCTGGATAATGTCTGACATTTGGGACGGTCACTGAGGACTTACAGAGGCACTAATAGTGCTGTGATTCTTAAAGGGATTGTCCACAACCTGGTCAAACACTATTTTAAATGAAGCAGTCTGCATTGTAAAATAATTACAGTCAGTGACAATTCTGCCCTTGCTCAGGGGCCTTAATTTTTTTCAACTTTTTTTTGCTGTCAAGTACAGCTGTCTCTTGTGCATGCTGATAAAAGTTTAGCGCCCCCCCCCCCCCCAAAAAAAACCCATGATGTAACTTCCTGAGTTTTCTGCACCAAAAACGCAGCAAAACCTGATAAAGGCATTTTTTGCTGCGTTCTTTGCACTTTGCTTTTTATGAGTGAATAAATGCTGAAAGAAGTGACGTGCTGCAGACTGCAAAAACGCAACAGTTTTCCAGTTCAGTCTGGAAAAAAAAAATTGTGCATGAGATTTCTGAAATTTCAGCTTTTGCTGGTACTGTAAAACGCAGCTTAAAATTTGCATAAAAAAACGCAACATGTGAATATAGCCTTAGAGATCTTCCTACTGTGACTGAGACAAGTGATGTGGCATTTACGCTCAAAAATCCTCACCCGGCCCAGCGCACTCCTACCTATCACACATTCAGAAATCTACAATCCATTAACCCTCATACACTTACAGACTCCCTTCACTCATCACTGTCCCCAATCTACTCTTTTTCCTGTCCTGATCATTCAGACCTACAACATGCACATCCTTTGATATAACTTAGTCCTTTTTTGTTGTGATGTATTGACCATTGTGAATTGTCCAGATCCATATGTTGGTTAACCTGCATTTGCCCCCTCACTTCTGTGTATAACCCGCATCACCTTTCATCTGGTGAGAGCCTGACAGGGACTGTTGGAGCAAGCCGTCGAGCGGGGTCGCCATTTTGCGTTCAAGAGGGTGCCAACCTCCGCTGATAGCTAGGACACAGGGAGCCAATGTAGTGTACTGTGACCCTCCTCCCCCCGGCATGTATTACCCTGCTTTGGAATTTTTACTGGTTTTGGTGATTTACTCTTTTGAGGGAAGGTTTTCTATCTTTTTTTGCATTTTTAGTATTACTAATAAACAGTGTTTTTAGGTGTATGATCTGTGACTCTACAGGTCTCACCACTGGACGTCAGGCCCTCGTGCCTCTTTCATGAAGTCTATTTCTAACGGTTCGGTCAGATTCATGCACACCAGTAGCTTGCAGGAGGTCACTTTGTAGGGCTCTGGCAGTCCTCCTTTTCAGCATCACAGAAAGGAACAGATACTGATCCCGCTGCTTGGTTGTTGTGCTTCTATGGCTCTATTCAGCTGTCCTTGTGTAACTGGTAACTACTCCATGTTCCTGTAAGACTTTGCTGGGAAACATATTAAAAATTGCAATGGCAAGTATGTATGTCCCAGCCTAGAATAGCTAGACCACCTGTTCAGCCTAAATGAGCTGCAGGTATCTCCTTATGCTACCAGTGGTGTCAAGGACACTAGCAAAATGCAAAACTAGAGATGAATCACTTAGGATGACGGGAGAGTAGTCTGTGGCTACCACCTGGAAAATAATTCCCTTTTTGGGGCTTTCTTGCTGTTACCTCTCTACTGCACCTGTCCCTTAGGGCAGAGACACACAATCGTAGATTCATCTGAGAAAATCTGCAGATGCAAATGATATTCTGATCAGAGTGTGAGCACAGTGCGCTCCGATTCTCTCGGATGAGGGGAAGGTGGAGAAAAAAAATTCTCCATTCTGAGAAACCACGGAAATTGGACTGCTCTCAGATGCCATCCAAGTGCAGTCCGATGTTTTCCACGCACTCATTAACTTGCATGGCCAAGTACGAACAGGATATCAGATAAACTCAGGCATACAGTGATTGTTTTCCTCGGATAGTCTCTGTCCAAGGAAAAAATTGGATATGTGCATGGCCCCATAGACTAACATTGGTCCAAATGCGATCTGATGTTTTGTCGGATTAAACTCGGACAACAAATATTCTCGTCTGCACCTGCACTTATCACACCAAGGCAGGTGCCAGAAAAGTCAGATTGTCGTGAGTTAGCCAGAAAAAAACGATGTAGATACTGTTATGTCCAAAAAGGACAAGAAGTATTGAACGAGTTCTTTGAGCTCTCAACGCTAACAAATTATTTTTTCCTGCTTAACCAATAAATACTTTTGTCCTTTTTGTCATGAAAGTATTTACACCAAAGCAGATAAATTCATTTTCAATCTCGAATGCTTCCTAACTGGACAGATTAACTCTGAATTTTAAATGACTTGAGGTTTTATTGCGATGCTCAATTGTTTTAATATTTTGGGGGGCAGTGCATATTGCATGAATATATGAGGCCCCTTATTTATAATACATTGTGCTGTTTTTTATTATACTATGTTTATAATGTGCCGTATCCTGTGTTTATACTATGCTGTGACCTGGTTTTTATTGCATGCCGTTCCCTATTAAATAGATTTCTTCTAATAAATGTGTTACAGCTACAAGTAGGCTTGTCTATACCTTGATGTCCATAAATGTAGCGCTTATAGATCGCAAATAAGTTACCAGTCTGCATAAAAATGCAAATTGAAGTGTAGTGAGATGTGATTATACTGCAAGTAAGACTTCATATTGTAATAAAGCCATTTTTGTAGTATAAATATTTTTAATCTAAAGCTCACCTGCAGCAATTTGAAAGATTTGCAGTTTAATGCATCAGAAAATACAGAGTAGCTGACAGTAAATGCCAAGGAACCACCTTTATCAAACAAAATCCTTTTTTTTCCTTGTGCCATTGTGCTGAGCCTTGGTGCTGACGTGGCTTTGCAGGATCTCTCTAGTGCAGTGAATCCGGTACACGGGCAAGTCACAATAGTGAAGTATATCTGGAGTAACAAGAAGTGCTGACTAACAAGTTCACCAGCTTTTAACTACAGCAAAACTTTGACAACTATGACAGAAACACGACATCTTTTGTGTACACAGCTACAGACCAGATTGTTCATCACAATTACATTTTACAAGTGCTGTTTACATGGTGTTTTATTCATAATGAGGACCGATTAAAGGATTTTTCTCATAATCTTGATTCCATTCTCTGTTTATGCCAAGCACAGCACTTCTTTGTAGAATCCAATGCGCGCACTAATGCTTATTCACACAAGAGATTTGGAGACCCTCAATCTCATTATTGGTTGGGTTTCTGGCTGTCAGACCCCCAGCGAGATAATTATCCACAAGAAATCTTTTAAAGCGTCGCTTTTGCGAGGTATCTCAGTAAATGATCCGTGTATCAATGGCGACTTTTCATACATGTTTAATTCTTATTCTGTGATGTCAATTCTTCATAAGTAACAGAAATCTACATGTATGATTTTTTTTAATAACCAAGAAGGCAAAAATAATAATGTTTAGTAGATACCAGTCGTTCAATCGGTCGTATGGATGTAAATAGGGTATATCACATCTCATTAACTACAGCAGATGGAAGAAAAATAAGGTCAGATTTAGAATCAGATTACAGAAATAGGATAACCTCATAGGTATATAATTATATCTCACATCAAAAAACCCATAAAAAATAACCTTTACTAGATATCATTAAAATATTGCCTTAAGGCACACAAACAAATACTGTATAACATAGAAATAGACATAAAATTTGTGAAAAGATGATCAAATGCTGTTAGCTCAGATGGATATATAGAAAGACATCAATCTATATGCTATAACGTCTAACAAGACGACATGTAGTCCAGAGAGGCCCAACCATTCAGAGTCTCTCACAAAAGCCTATTCTTATATAACAGTCATAGATCATAATAGCAAGATTAGCCACTAAGAGTACCGCTAGAATATATTACTCATTTATTTTGATTAAAAAAAGAGATCCCCGGTGGAGGCGACATCAGTACAATATAAGATGATTCCTGAATCCTCTAATTCATCTCAGCATATCACCTGTTAATGTGAATATGCTTAATAACTATCTGCAGTTAGCAGTATAATCACCAGGTGATAGTAGTACTCCAAAATTACAAACTAATATATAGATAAATAACTTCCCCAGGCTGGGATATAACAGCAGGTTCCCCGTATAAATCAAGGTTCATCAGGAGAAAAAATGGGATGATAATGTAATTAGGTATCCTGCTGATGGTTTGCAGTCCACGGGGAAACGCGTCGAGGAATGTGGAACCCCTATACTATACTGGGAAGGCAGTGTCCCTGCATATTAAGATGAGTAATTATTTATGCACTTTAACTCTATATGCACTTTATCTGAAATATCTACAACTGTAGTGGGAGGTATTGCTTCATCTGTGCATACTTCATATTATATGAACCTTTTTTTTTTGCAAGGGAACCTGCTGTTATATCCCAGCCTGGGGAAGCTATTTATCTATATATTAGTTTGTAATTTTGGAGTACTACTATCACCTGGTGATTATACTGCTAACTGCAGCTAGTTATTAAGCATATTCACATTAACAGGTGATATGCTGAGATGAATTAGAGGATTCAGGAATCATCTTATATTGTACTGATGTCGCCTCCACCAGGGATCTCTTTTTTTGAATCAAAATAAATGAGTAATATGTTCTAGAGGGCTCTCTGGACTACATGTCGTCTTGTTAGACGTTATAGCCTATAGCTTGATGTCTTTCTATATATCCATCTGAGGTAACAACATTTGATCATCTTTTCACAAATTTTATGTCTATTTCTATGTTATACACTATTTGTTTGTGTGCCTTAAGGCAATATTTTAATGATATCTAGTAAAGGTTATTTTTTATGTTTTTTTTATGTGAGACATATTTAGAATCAGTGACAGACACTGACCTAAAAACAGGTCACTAGTGTTGAGCGAGCATGCACGACACTGCTCAGTACTCGCCCGGGCATCTCACTACTCGGGATGTTCGGCAAGCACCGAGCATTTTTGGGTTACTCGGGCAGAAGCTCGGATCTCCGCCCTGCACGTTTGGCGCTCTTTACAGAGCCAATGAACATGCAGGGATTGCCAGCCAGTCACTGTAATGCCGCAGCCTTGTTGGTTGTGGGCATTACATTGATTGGCTGGCCGCACAGCGTCACCTCAAGTATTTAAAACCGGGCGCCGCCATCTTGGACACAGTCGCTCCGGATCAGACGGTGTAGGGAGAGTGCTGCTGAGCTAGGGAGAGATTTATACTGCGAAATAGGTAGTGTAGGGTCTCTAAAGCCTGCCAAATCAAACAAACAGTCCTTCTGAGGACTAATATCCATCCCAGATATCAGGCAGGCAGGCTGTATAGGAGATGCAGTGGTTATACCAACAAACACTGCATTACAGTCCTGTGTGCTGCTTTTCAAATTGCTAGACTTAGCCCCAGGTCTCAGGGGCCAGGAAAAATCATTTTTTTTCATCTAAATCCTCTTTTTTTTTTCCTCAGTCAGACTGTACAAATACCCATCTTATTAACCTTTTGGTATCCCCCCCCCCCCCCCAAAGAAAAAATAAAAAAAAATTGAGTGTCTGTGAGTGTTCAGACACAAATATATCTGTTTAAAAGATTCTGGTGTAGGCCAGAGAACTAGAACTGTGGTTTTCCTCTTCCACGGTTCAAATCTCCTTATTATTACCCCTTTGCCATTGATAGTGCGAGTGTAAGCTATGTTACTTAATTTACAATGGGCAAGGCGCGTGGCAAGGGATGTGGAACTGGACGTTCTGGTGATGGTGCGTGCAGAGGACGGGGCCGTGGCCAAGGTGAAAATGTGCCACAACCAACAGCCACATCTTCTCGCTCCCAGTTCTTGACCGAATTACTAGGGAAGCACACAACAGCACCACTATTGTGAACTGATCAGTGTGAACAGGTTATTAATTGGATAGCAGATAATACTTCCAGTCACCTGAGCACCACCACCTCCGGCCTGTCTTCCACACGGTCAAGTGTTAGTAGCCGTGAGTCTCGACTGCATACTCCTCACCCTGATGCTCCTTCCTCCCACCATGCCGAGTGTCGTCAGACAGCAACTGATCCCACACTTGGACACTCTGAAGAGCTGTTCACTGGTCCATTTCCATATTTGTGCCCCTCGCCTGCTCCGCTTGAAGTGGTAGAAGAGGAGATCCCATGTAGCGGTGGCCAAATAATTGAACAGCCACGGCCACAGAAAGGCGGCGCTGGCAATTTGTCACAAGAGGTGGACGATGACGAGACACAATTGCCAGGAAGTGAGGAGGAGGATCGTGGTGCGCAAGTGGAAGAGGAGGAGGTGGTGGATGATCTAGTAAATGACCCAACATGGCAGGAGGACATGCAGAGTGAGGCCAGCAGCACACAGGGGGAGGGAGGCAGAGTACCCCAACAGGCAGGAAGATGCAGTGTGGTGGCCGCAGACAGAAGGCGGGCAACCGTTCCCCGTAACACCAACACGAGGGACGTTGCCAGTACAACCGGTAGGTAGGTCTTCCAGAGTCTGGAATTTTTTTAAAGACTCTGCTGATAATCCCAAAAAGGCCATTTGTACCACCTGCCAGGCCAGCATCAGCAGGGGTGACAAAACTACCAGCCTGACCACCACCCGCGTGATCAGACACATGTCAGCAAAGCACCCGACTTTGTGGGGCGAACACCAGGGTCCACGACCAGTGTCAGTGGGTGTCACCACTGCTTCTTCCGCTGTTGTGCGTGTAAGAGAATCCCCTGTTGTGCGTGCAAGGCAATCCCCTGTCCATACTGCATGCAAAGATGCCCCCTCCTCTCAGTCTTCACTTGTTATGGCAGTTTCTCAAGAAACAGCATCCACGTCCACGTCCCACTGCAGCGTTCAATTGTCCATATCCCAGACCTTTGAACGAAAGTGCAAATTCGCAGCCAAAGCCCCACAGGCCGCAGTCCTAAATTCGCACATTTCAAGACTACTTGCTTTGGAAATGCTGCCTTTTAGGCTGGTGGAGACGGAATCCTTCCACAACCTTATGGCGGTGGCTGTCCCTCTGTACTCGGTCCCCAGCCGACACTATTTTGCCCGGTGTGCTATCCCCGCACTACACAAGCACGTGTCCCAAAACATCTGCCGTGCCCTCAACAACGCAGTTACTGGGAGAGTCCACCTGACAACGGACAAGTGCTTGTGGCCAGGGACGGTACATCTCCCTGACGGCACGCTGGGTAAACATAGTGGAAGCCGGGACCCAGTCGGACCTTGGGACAGAACACATCCTCCCCACACCGAGGATTGCGGGCCCCATGTCAGTCAGAGTTGCCCCCACAGTGTACAGCTCCTGCGCATCATCCTCCTCCTCATGTTCAGCCTCCATCTCAGATATCACCACATCAGTTACAAGCTGGAAGCACTGCAGTACTGCCTCAGCCAAGCGGCAACGGGCTGTGCTGAAACTCATAAGCTTAGGTGATAAACCTCACACTGCTTGTGAGTTGTGGACTGCTGTGAAAGAGCAGGCAGATCTGTGGCTGAGACCACTGAACCTACATCCAGGCATGGTCGTGTGTGACAATGGCCATAACCTGGTGGCGGCTCTGAGGCGAGGCGAGATCACACACGTACCATGCCTGGCTCATGTGCTTAACCTCGTGGTTCAGCGGTTTCTTAAGTCGTACCCCGAGTTGCCAGATCTGATCGTCAAAGTACACCGCCTGTCAGCTCATTTTCGCAAGTCGGCTACAGCTTCCGCTGCCCTTGCTGTGTTGCAGCAACGTTTGCAGCTTCCGGCACACCGACTGGTGTGTGATGTCCCCACACGTTGGAACTCTACCCTCCATATGTTGCAAAGGATTTGTGAGCAAAAGAGAGCAGTTGTGGAGTACCAGCTGCAACAAGGCCGTCGATATTCAGGTCAGACTGCACACATTAGACCTCAGGAGTGGACCTGGATGTCTGACATATGTACCATCCTGACACACTTTGAAGAGTCCACCAAGATGGTGAGTGGCAATGACGCCATCATTAACGTCAGCATCCCACTTGTCTGCCTTTTGCAACGCTCTCTGCAGAGAATTAAAGAGGAGGCATTGCAGCCAGAGTATGATGAGATGGATCAAGAAGCCGTAGCGGTCGATTACACACAGCCCAGCCTCATCTCATCCCAACGTGCATTGGGGGACAATGAGGGAGAGGAGGAAGAACAGGAGCTGGTATCATGCGCTGTAGACGGTAGTACCTGTACAACTGTCATACCGTCGGTTCAGCATGGGTGGCCTGAGGACAGGGGGGAGGAGGAGGAGAGCATGGTCAGTCGTCATCTTGGTGAACACACGGAAGTCTTGCCCGTTACCAGTCTGGCACGCATGGCTGACTTTATGTTACGCTGCCTTAACCGTGACCCTCGCGTTGTCAAAATGTTGGGTGACAGTCATTACTGGTTGGTGACACTTTTACACCCCCGCTACAAGGAGAACTTTCACTCTCTTATTCCTGAGGTGGAGAGGTCTACAAAAATGGGGCAGTACCAGAAGGCCCTTGCTGCTTAACTGTTAAAAAAATTCCCATCTGAACACACTAGCGGCAGAGGTCACAGTTCGTTGCCCAACCAAGGCGTACAGGCGAGAGAGATGCAACTCCAATCCAGCAGAGGCAAGGGAACACTGTCAACGTTCTGGGACAGTTTTCTGAGACCCGCCCAGCTTACAGGCCCTGAGGCGCGGGGTACTCTCACAAGGAGTGGAAAGTTTCAAAAGATGGTGAGGGAGTACCTTGCCGACCGTACCAGCGTCCTCCGTGATTCCTCTGTGCCTTTTAATTATTGGGTATCCAAGCTGGACACTTGGAATGAACTCACTCTGTACGCCTTGGAGGTCCTGGCCTGCCCTGCCGCTAGTGTGTTATCGGAGCGTGTTTTTAGTGCCGCTGGGGGAATTATAACTGATGAGCTCACTCGCCTGTCAACTAACAATGCTGACAAGCTGATCCTTATCAAAATGAACAAGGGCTGGATTGGGCCAGACTTCTCATCACCACCAAATGATAGCAGAGTAACATAAAGTCAAATCCACTGTGTTATTTCGGGAGGTGTATTCTCATGCACCGCTTCACACCCACACATGGGTATACGCTTCCTCATTTCGGCTGTTTTTTGCTCTTCTCCTTATCCTCAGCCTCCACCACCACTATACCACCAGGGTGACCGTGGTCCGTGTTGCCAGCATTGCAAGTTCCTCCATCCTAATTTTTGGCAGCTTTTGCTTGGAAGGCATAGGCAAGACTATGGGAGACTCACTCCCCAATAATGGGAATAATGTTTTTAATATGCTGTACTGTATGGCTCTTGTAAGGGGCATTGCAAGTTCCTTTGTCCTAATTTTTGGCAGCTTTTGCTTGGAAGGCATAAGCAAAGACTATGGGAGACCCAATCCCCAATAATGGGAATAATATTTTTAATATGCTGTACTGCATGGCTCTTGTAAGGCGCATTGGAAGTTCCTCCGTCCTAATTTTTGGCAGCTTTTGCTTGGAAAACATAGGCAAAGACTATGGGAGACCCACTCCCCAATAATTGGAATAATGTTTTTAATATGCTGTACTGCATGGCTCTTGTAAGGGGCATTGCAAGTTCCTCCGTCCTAATTTTTGGCAGCTTTTGCTTGGAAAGCATAGGCAAAGACTATTGGAGACTCACTCCCCAATAATGGGAATAATGTTTTTAATATGCTGTACTGCTCTTGTAAGGGGCATTAAAATCGTCTTGTTAAGCTACTGTGACCTCCACGTCTCTTCCAAGGGTCATTGATATTGTCTTTTTATTCCACTGGGACCTCCACCACTCTTCCAAGGGGCATTGATATTGTCTTTTTATTCCACTGGGACCTCCTCGTCTCTTCCAAGGGGCATTAAAACCATTTTGTTAAACCACTCTGAACTCCACGTCTCTTCCAAGGGGCATTAAAACCGTCTTGTTAAGCTACTATGACCTCCACGTCTCTTCCAAGGGGCATTAAAGCCGTCTTGTTAAACCTCTCTGAACTCCACGTCTCTTCCAAGGGGCATTAAAATCGCCTTGTTGAGCTACTGTGACTTCCACATCTCTTCCAAAGGGCATTGATATTGTCTTTTTATTCCACTGCGACCTCCACCTCTCTTCCAAGGGTATTGATATTGTCTTTTTATTCCACTGTAACCTCCACCACTCTTCCAAGGTGCATTGATATTGTCTTTTTAGTCCACTGGGACCTCCACCACTCTTCCAAGGGGCATTGATATTGTCTTTTTATTCCACTGGGACCTCCAAGTCTCTTCCAAGGGGCATTAAAACCGTCTTGTTAAACCACTCTGAACTCCACGTCTCTTCGAAGGGGCATTAAAACGTTCTTGTTAAGCTACTGTAACCTCCACGTCTCTTCCAAGGGGCATTAAAACCGTCTTGTTAAACCACTCTGAACTCCACGTCTCTTCCAAGGGTCATTAAAACAGTCTTGTTAAACCACTCTGAACTCCACGTCTCTTCCAAGGGGCCTTAAAATCGTCTTGTTAAGCTACTGTGACCTCCACCTCTCTTCCAAGGGTCATTGATATTGTCTTTTTGTTCCACTGCTACCTCCACCACTCTTCCAAGGGCCATTGATATTGTCTTTTTATTCCACTGGGACCTCCACGTCTCTTCCAAGGGGCATTCATATTGTCTTTTTATTCCACTGGGACCTCCACGTCTCTTCCAAGCCTGATTGACCCAGGACCCGCAATCCTCTATGTCTGGAGGACGTGTTGCATCCCAGTGTCCAACTGTGTCCCGGCTTCCACAATATTAACCCAGTGTGAAGGCGTCAGTGAGATGGACCATCCCTGGCCACATTCACTTGTCCATGTGTTTGTGGTTAGGCTGTCCTTCCCACTAAATGCACTGGGGAGGGCACAGGTAATGTTTTGGTATGCGCTTGTGTATAAGGCGCACCGGGACAAATAGGGGCGGCTGGGGACCGTTTATGGACACCCGGCCGCCCCCGGGTGGCTGGGGACTGTGAGTGGGCACCCGGCCTCGGGGTGGCTGGGGACCGAGTATGGACACCTGGCCGCCCCCTGGCGGCTGGGGACAAAGCGTGGACACCCGGCTGCCGGGCGGCTGGGGACTGAGTATGGATACCAGGCTGCCGACGCAGCCATGACGTGGTGGCCAGATTCCACCTCCACATGCCTAAAAGGCCCAGTTTCAAGTGCAAGCAAGCAAGCAGTATGATATTGCAGCCTGGGGGTGGGTGGGTGGCAGGCTGCATACTTGCGCTTGCATTGCAAGGAATGGGGGAGGTTCAATTGAACACTGCCCTGGGACAAGGACCTGCACGGGGATAGTTGCAAGTCTGCATCTTCTGATGCGGCAAGCATCACTTCTGATGGGCACACTTTTAGGCAGTGATCTGGGTGTCAGAGATGCTTCCAGGGGTCTTCCCCATGGTGTTCCCATGTCTTTTCAGCACTGTTTGCATGTGTCACACAGCACATGGCCAAATAAGGTTGTAAAACGTTAAAATTACATTTCCTGGTGAATGCATTTGTCATGGTTGAAAGCAATACAAAAGTGCAAAAACGCATAAAAAATGCTACTTGTGAACATAGCCCAAGGTGTGGAGGAGTATTTTTGTTTTTGGTTATTAATTTTACCTTATACACAAGTCTTTACCCTGGAAAGGAAGTTCCTTAACATATTTCACAGGAAAACCGTTTCAGTTTCGTTTTTGAATGTTTTATTGTGAGCCCGTAAAAGTGACTTAATACCTCTGACCACGTTGTTGACAGCAGTGACCTGGGGGTCAAAAATGCTTCCTGGGGCGATCCCCATGCTGTCCCCATGTCATTTGAGCACCGTCACTATCGTTTTGGGCACTTTTTACGCTTTCTACAGACTGCCGGGGGTGCCGCTGCAAAAATGCTCTGGTCTCCCATAGACTAACATTGGGCTTGTTGCTCAGGTCGAGCACCCGAGTATCACAGTGAGCTCGGCCTGAGCTTCGAGCACCCAAGCATTTTAGTGCTCGATCAACACTAGAGGTCACCAATTTTCTTGCTCCCTGTGAATAATAAGTTATGATTATAGAAAAAAAAAATCCTTAAGCCCTTGTTCAAACAGTAGAATTTGATGCATTTTGAAGCTAAATTTAAAGCTTTTAAATAAAATAAAAAAATTTTGATCCAATTCTGGTTTTAGCTCAGAACAAAAGCAAAAATCGCAAGAAGAGATCAATTGTAATATGGCGCCTAGGCATTATATAATTTTTGCAAAAGCTGCTGCTCGCATACTTTATACTGTCAACATATTGTCAATTCTGTTTTGAGCTTCAAGGGAATGTGTCATCAGAATATGGCCGATTGTTTATATCAGGTTTCTGTGAGATATATATATATATATATATATATATATATATCTTAGAGATCTATTTTTACATATATTTTCCATATAACCTGTATTAAAAATATTAAATTTCAATCTTACATTTTTCACAATTGCTGTCGTGGCTCCAGGGCCGGGCTCTGCTTTCTTTCCCTGTGGCTACCGCTCCTTTCCTCTGCTGTTCTCTCACCTGGCAATCATCTTAGCAAAGTCCTGTTCGTTTACAGTCTGTATTTATTTCCTGGCTGAGATGTGCAACTAACTTTCCATCTACTGTAATCATCGCAAACTCATCTCTGGAGTTGTTCCCACTACAATGGTGCTGCATCAGATTTTATCATCTACACAAACATGTTTGCCTGTTCACCATTGTTGCCAGCAGCTTTCCTTTTGTTTTCTGATTAACCCTTTGCTGTAAGTATAGCAAGCTTTTCTCTCAAGCTGTTCACACTAGTAGCTCTGCTGCAAGCCTTGAATTGACTATACACTTTCAGTTCCTGTGTGTATAATTTCTGGCTCTGTGTCTCCTAGTGTTCACTGCTCATCTTGTCTGAGTCCAGTATGTAACACACAAACCTTATTGAAGCAATAGGTAATTTTTAGTGTTGAGCGAGTATGCTCTGTCCGAGTATGCTTGGGCCGAGCTCCGAGTATTTACAGCTGCTCGGTGATCTGGTTGAATCGCTCCCGTGTGCATGATTTGCAACTGTTTGACAGCTTTATTACATGTGAGGAATGTGTAAGAAATAGACATTCCTCACATGTAATAAAACTGTCAAACAGTCGCAAATCATGCACACGGGAGTGATTCAACCAGATCACCGAGCAGCTGTAAATACTCGGAGCTCGGCCCGAGCATACTCGGCGAGAGGGTTAATAGAACATACTCGCTCAACACTAGTAATTTTCTGATGACACATTCCATTTAAAGAGGACCTTTCATTGGATTTTTTTTATTTGTAAACTGAGTACCTACAGTGGCCACACTTCCATTGATTCGGGAAATTTTCTTTACTCTCTGAGCCTTACATTCCAAAGTTATGCTCCATGTAATAAAGATGCAAATGATGTGGCCATGTTTTGATTGGCCAGCTTCATAGAGGAGGTAAAGCAAATGCCCACCGAAAAGATCTGTGGTGTACGCCCAGTTGATTGATTTGAACATTTGCATCATTATTACAAATGGCATAACCTTAGAATGGAGGGGAACAGAAAAAAGAAATACCATTCCAGAGTCAGTAGAAAAGAGTCAACTGGAAGAAGTACACAGTTTAAATAAAAAAAAATCCAGTAAGGGATTTTCCCCGAATCAAAACTTGTTCTCTATCCATATATAGTACTGAGAGCCTGTCACGCCAGGTGTGGGAAAGACTTAGTGCAACACAGAGGGAAGAGGGAAAGTTAGCCCAGACACTAGGGAAAGGGGGAAGTGGAGACCTCCTAGTCTGGTCTAGTGTCACCCTGTTTCAACTATCATCCCTATATTGCCTCTTCAGCAATCACCGCACGCGTGCCTCGCCCTGTCTTTCCCTGGCGTATGGCTAAGACTAGGGATGAGAGGAGATGATCACTAGTCGATCTCCACTAAACTCTAAAAGACAACAATGGTAGACAAACGGGGAAATTGCTTAGCTTTAGACGACTCCAAATGTGCACACGGCCTCAAGCTCCAGAGAGGATGAAGTACTGCTCTTGCTAAAGCCTTCACAAGTAGAAATAATTATAGCCGGCACCTCCCTCTCAGACACACCAGGTATTTATACACCCAGGCCAGAGAGCTAATTAGCCAGAGGGAGGTAGCCGCTAGGTCCTAGAGACAGCCTCTCATCAAGAAGATATCTGTAATGCCAAACTCAGAGATCTCCTGCAACCAACTGCACGGCGACTGTCTGTCACTTCTGACACACCCGTGACAGAGCCCCAGATAGACTGCAATGTGTTTGATGCTGATTCAACATTGTTCTATTATTTCCAACCAATATGTGATAAGGTATTATTCTTACCTCATAAGGTACAGGTTGTGGTGTAGAAGTGATTCCTCTTGATTCATTAAAACTGCATTATATACATTTTGGACACCCTGAGGATGTTTACCTGCAGAGCTGCATTCTGTAGTGATAACCTTGCTGTATTAAAATTCTCTAATCTTAGCTCTCATCGTGTTTTGGTTTTCATGAAAGTATCTGTGATGTACCAACACCATAGCAACAAGATAAAATGAAACAATTGTAACAAGGAGTATCTTTTGTGATTGGTTTATTTCACTCTGTTACCATGGCATCTTTAATTTTAGAGTTCCATCTAAATTTTCACATGATTTTTATGTGGCACAATCTCTTTTCACTAGCACAGGGGTGACATCGGATGTAACTCTGAGGTCAAGATGCTGAGAAGTAGCCATAGTATGGGATGTCTGGCTTTTGGGGACAATTACATTTGTCTCACTTGTTGCATTGGCAAGGTTCAACACTGTGGGCATAGGCTCAGTGATTAGATGGCTGATAATTCATATTGTCTACACCCCCCTAAAGACAAAATATAAAATTCTAGTGTAATTTCCGGCTCATACAGATTTGTAACACGTCATTTTAAAAACGTTGTCCAATGCTGGCCAACCCCTTATTAAAGGGCAATATTTTTTTTTACAAAGCACAATATCTGCATGACTATTTTTAAAGGGGTTGTCCATTACTCAAACAATCCCTTCTCAATCTGTATGTTTGCCTCCAGTTAAATAATAACATTTAGGGCGCAGTCAGACGGCTGTATTACACGGACAACGATCGCATTACAATGCTCAAACTGGCCGTCGGCTCTCGTGACCCCAATGTGACAGCATGTATTTCATTGTAGCTTTCACGCTTGGGTTAGGAGAGCCGACTTCCAGTCTGAGCATTGCGATGCAATCGTCATCGGTGTTATATGGCCGTCTGACTGTGCCCTTCTGCTCACCTCCAGTCCTGGCGCCATTCCGGTGGTATCAGCACTGGCTCTCCCGGGGATCGCGTCACATTGCCGCAAATCACATCATACAAGGCAAGTTTCCGCCACAGCTGGCAGCTGAATAATGAAATAATGCCTAATGTGGCCCTGCCGCTAAGAGTGGAGAATGTAAAATTGCAGGCCGCAAAGATAAGTAAGGCCCAGGCCTGTTATGATCAGAACTTGGTGTATTTGCTCAGTTGATAGGACAGTGGGGCTAGTAGCTCGGATGGCAGAGGATTTCCCCATATTTTGGACTGCTTTAAGGAGCATAATTGAAACTGTATTTACTGCTCACTGATGACTGCGGAGCATTGGGAGCTGAATACTGAGGCCTGGGGCGCAGCAACAAAAAATTCTATCTGAAGACCTTGTATTTAAAAGAGAAATCCAGTGAAAATGATCATCTGAAGTGTATGGAGAAACATAACATGATCAATTCGGTGAAGTCTGAGACTTCGGATCACTATTGATTTACAGGATTAAAGCTCTCAAACTTTTTTGGCACGGCTGAGAGATTTCCATGTTATTGACGATCCTGCACAACATTTTAAGCCTCAGTATTTTTCCTAAGAATTTATATGGAATTTCTCATAAGAGGATGCAGTTGAAGAGAAGATGGGAAGCATTAAAGGGGTTGTCCAAGACTGAACAAACCCTGCTTTATCAATTCAGTGCCCCAATTAAAATAAAAGCATCCCACACACCACTGTTTGGCTGCACCCTTTTACTATTCTGCAACCAATCAGTAGTGCTGTTTGGCTGCACCCCTTTACTATTCTATCAGCGTGGACGTCTGCCCTGAAGGAATATTGACTTGGCTGCAGCAGTCATGCGACACAACAATGTCATGTCACCACCCGGGATTAGCGGCGCCGCTGTCTTAATTGGGTTCCTGGATTGATAAAGCAGGGGTTGTCCAGTAGTAGACAACCACTTTAACATAAAATGCTATACATGGTAGATTTTTTGTACAGTGCATTACCTTTCACAGTGATCATCAAAAAAATGAGCGTCACTTCTACTGCGGCATATGTTCTATGAATACAAAAACATCTGATGTCCACATTGTACGCTGGAATATGTAGATTTCCAGCATGTCAGCTCAGCTTTGCCTTATGTTTGGACCAAGAAAATTCCATTAAGTGCACATCTGGAATCTTAATAGTGGAATCCTGTTCAACAGGAATAATTTCAACTAAGGGTAAAAGAGGAAGTAAATGGACTTTTAGTTAAAAAACCCCCAAAACAATTGCTTTAGAGGCAGACAGATATGGATAGGCAGACTAGACCTGAAAGGTGACATTAACATGGAACAAGCCAGACATAAGAATTTTCTTTAATGAGGTTGTCTCTTCTTAAGAAAGAAAGTTGCAAAACCAACACAAGCTGAAAAACGTAAAAAAAATGTATTTTATTTCTAGAGAGAGAACATATGGCCACCTGACTCATTTCAAACTCTCATGAGTCCTTAATTATAGGAATGCTAAGGATTAAATTCACAGCAATTAATATTGTCAAACTACAAAGTAAGTACGTCACATACTGAAACCAATACATGACATAGAGATAAAAGAACTACATGTGTAGTATTGCAATTGACTTGATGGAATAGATGGTGCTACAATTACTCAAAAAAGTTGTAATTGTAGTGATGAATTTACAAAGATCGCATCTGTTGCCTCCACATCTGTACGATCGTTTAGAAGTCAGCCATGTACAGGGTGATCCATTTATATGGATACACCTAAATAAAATGGGAATGGTTGGTGATATCAACTTCCTGTTTGTGGCACATTAGTATATGGGAAGGGGAAAACTTTTCCAGATGGGTGGTGACCATGGCGGCCATTTTGGATCCAACTTTATTTTTTTCAATGGGAAGAGGGTCATGTGACACATCAAACTTATTGAGAATTTCATAAGAAAAACAATGGTGTGCTTGGTTTTAACGTAACTTTATTTTCTCATGAGTTTTTTACAAGTTTATGACCACTTATAAAATGTGTTCAAAGCAGGGCTGTGGAGTCGGAGTCGTGGAGACGGAGTTGGAGTTAGTTTTGGTTGGAGTCGGAGTCGGTAGAAATGTACCGACTCCGACTCCAGCTTTAAAAAAAAATTATTAATATTTCATAATTGAACTTTCATATGAATTTTATAAATGTTACTCAAATATATATGTTCTATCAAACTATGAACAACAGTGATAAGCAGTTCTGCTGGAGATAGAGACATTTCTTACTTCTTGTGTGTCACTGTTCTCCACTGCCCTTATCTAATCTTATACTTGGTTAACCTCATGTTGCCCCAACCCCCCTACTTACAATGTATGAAACTGAAAGTGAAAATGTGTTGCAAATTCTTAGTAGTAAAGCTCCTCCTCTAGACTAGATGTTTACTAGGTGTGCGTCTTCCAAGCATCTCACAGCTGCTACTCAGAAGAGGAAGACTGTAAGAAGTATTATCCTTTCAACAAACTTTGCATCAGTTAACTGTGAGTACATGAGGAATAACAGTATTACTGACCACTATATCAGTTGTACGACCTGGCAATAATTTTGTACAATTGTTTTTAGGAAAAACAATTGTCATTTGGATTGTGAATGCAGAATTAAAAACCTGAGAATGTCAAAGAAGCGTCACATTAAATCAGCTGTATTTGAACATTTCACCATCACTCAAGATAGAAAACATTATGTCTGTCAGTGTATGACAAATTATCCAGACGAAAACAAACGCTGTGAAGCCAAGATCAGTGCATATTCAGGCAAAGATAAAAATGCTCCTACCAGAGCTTCTAATCTAAAGAGACATTTACAGCTCTTTCATCCAGAAGTACTGAAAGCAGTGGATGAGAAAGACTGCATCCAAACCAATGAACCAGTGCCCAGCTCTTCCAGCCAAACAAAGGAGCAGAGAACTTTGCAGCCATCAGTTGCAAGATATATTGTCAGTGACAAAGTTACTGTGACAATGACAGTAGATACATTTAAAAAACAGATCATAGAGCTTGTTGTAAAGGATAGTGTGCCTATTTCATTATTTTCACGACCAGCTTTTATGTGTCTGAATGGGGAAATGGCCCGCAAGCTTGGTGTTTCTCTGGAGAGAGAGAGTATTAGAAAATTAGTAATCGAAGAAGCTTTTAAACAAAAGGAAGAACTTAAAAAAACTCTCAAGGGACGCTTTCTGTTTCTTAAAATGGATGCCTGCACACGTCACAGAGTGAACTATTTTGCCATCAACGTCCGATTTGTTTGTGACAAAAATGAAATAGTTACCAAGACATTGGCAGTAAAAGACACCAAAGCTCATCACACCAGTGAGTTTCTCCAGGTCTTGGTGGAAAAGGTTCTGCAAGACTATGAACTTAAAAAAGAGCAAGTTCTTTCTGTCGTAACTGACAATGCTTCAAATATGATAAGCACTATTAAGCTAATGAATGAGAGTAATGATGGTGACCAGCAGCTAGAAGAACATTCTGGGTCCACAGACACAGAAATGTTTGAAATAGAGGAACACAGTATTGTAACTGAGGAGCAAACTGAAGTTGCTTCAGATGAACAGCAACATGATAGTTTAGATGATCTTGCTGAAACTGTGTTAATACGTTCTTTCATCACATGCGCTGTGTTGTGCATACGCTACAGCTGGCTATAAGAGACAGTCTGCAAGAAGGACATGCTGCTGCACTGATTGGCAAGGTGAGAAAATTGGCTACTGTTGCCAGAACCCCTAAAGTTGACTCAATTTTGAAGAGAAGTGCTGAAAAAGGGGCAATTATTGATCAAGCCACATGATGGGGCAGTACTTACTTAATGATTCAGCGCTTGGTTGAACTGAAAACCTTTCTTGTAGACATGGCTAACCCTCAACTGACGCTAAATGAAAGTCAGTGGAATCAGGTGACCGAGCTGGAAAAATTGCTAGAGCACCCATTTACAGTGACTAAAAAATTACAAGCAGAGGACTTAACTCCAGGTATTTTCTTAAAGGAGTGGAAGAACCTGATGTTTCGCCTGTCCCAAAGAGGAGGGTTAATTGCAAGTGGCATTGCTACATCAATGAAAGGAGAGAGGAGCTACTATTACAAAATAACATTCTTTTGGCAGCTGTTTATGTAGACCCAATGCATCGGATTCTTCTAGATGATCAACAGCTAACTAAAGGAAAAGAAGCTCTGTTTGAAATAGCAGTAAGGATGAAAGGGTTGCAGAACAGTCAGGAGGAACAAGAAGAATTTGGTCGTCCTGCCACATCTTCACCCTCATCATCAACTGATGAAGAATTTAATTTCGAAAAATATTTGGATCACAAGGACCGTGCAAAGCGTTCCCACATAGAAGAAGAGTCATCCCCATCAAAGAACACAGCCAGTACATTTCAGCAGAATTTTTCATGTGCACTAAAAGAAATTGAGAAATTTGACCGTTCATCAAAAATAACAGTGCAACAAGCGATTCCTCTGTATCCTGACATTGTCAGAGATGTTGCCCGAGTGGTTACTGCTTTGCCACCAACCCAAGTTAGTGTAGAGAGGTTGTTCCCTGCTCTCAAAATAATTAGATCAGATTTGAGGGCATCCATGAAGGAGGATCTGACAGAGGCAATACTTTTTCTGAGGACAAATTTATAGATTTCTTCTTATTAACTGCATAACAGTGTTTATTGCATATTTACTTACAAGAGTTTAGAAAAGTTTATAAAAGTTATTTGCTATATTCTAATTGTATTCTAATAAATATAGTTTTTGCTCTAAGTGGTCTGATTACTTATATGATGGTGAGAAACTGAATACGCACGATGTTAATATTTTACAACAGTAAATTTATTGTTACGAATTGGCCATTTATGAAGGAGTCGGAGCCGGAGTCGGAGTCGGAACCTGATAAAATCCAGGAGTCGGAGTCGCAACTGTGGCTTACCGACTCCACAGCCCTGGTTCAAAGTGCTGCCCATTGTGTTGAATTGTCAATGCAACCCTCTTCTCCCACTCTTGACACACTGATAGCAACACCGCAGAAGAAATGCTAGCACAGGCTTCCAGTATCTTTTGTTTCAGATGCTGCACATCTCATATCTTCACGGCATAGACAATTGCCTTCAGATGACCCCAAAGATAAAAGTCTAAGGGGGTCAGATCGGGAGACCTTGGTGGCCATTTAACTGGCCCACGATGAACAATCCACTTTCCAGGAAACTGTTCATGTAGGAATGCTCGGACCTGACACCTATAATGTGGTGGTGCACCATCTTGTTGGAAAAACTCAGGGAACATGCCATTTTCAGTGCATAAAGAGGGCAACTCATCATCATGTAGCAATTTCAGATATCCAGTGGCATTGAGGTTTCCATTGATGAAGAATGGCCCCACTATCTTTGTACCCCATATACCACATCTTGGAGGGATCTATCCACTGTGGGTTAGTGTCAGACCAATAGCGGTGGTTTTGTTTGTTAACTTCACCATTCACAGAAAAGTTTGCCTCATCACTGAACATAATGTTCTGTGTAAACTGAGGGTCCTGTTCCAATTTTTGTTTTGCCCATTCAGCAAATTCAGTGCGCCAATCTGGGTCATCCTCGTTGAGATGCCGCAGCAGCTGGATTTTGTAAGGGTGCCATTTGTGAGTAGCTAATATCCGCCGAAGGGATGTTCGCTGATGCCACTCTCCAGTGAAATGCGGCGAGTGCTACGCTGTGGGCTCTTGCTGAATGAAGCTAGGGCAGCCACTGATGTTTCTTCATTAGTGACAGTTTTCTTGCTTCCACATTTTGGCAAATCTAACACTGAACCTGTTTCACAAAATTTGGCAAGCAGTTTGCTAACTGTAGCATGGGAGATGGGTGGTCTCGTAGGGGGTCTTGCATTGAAATCTGCTGCAATGACCCGGGTACTGCGTTTACCAGACATCAACACAATTTCTATCCGCTTCTCATGTGTTAACCTCTGCAACATGTCAATGGCTGTAAACAAAGAGAAACTTGTAAAAAAACTCATGAAAGAATAACGTTACGTTAAAACCAAGCACATCATTGTTTTTCTTATGAAATTCTCAATACATTTGATGTGTCACATGACCCTCTTCCCATTGAAAAAAATAAAGTTGGATCCAAAATGGTCGACTTCAAAATGGCCGCCATGGTCACCACTCATCTGGAAAAGTTTTCCCCCTCCCATATAGTAATGCGCCACAAACAGGAAGTTGATATCACCAACCATTCCCATTTTATTTAGGTGTATCCATATAAATGGCCCACCCTATATAATTGTGATTTTCTCCAATGGTGTATAAACTTGGAGATAACAAATTGGCCATAATAGTTGCTCTTTCGGTCATCCAATTGATAATATTTTGAATAAAACTTCATCTTGATGTAACAGAGGTAAGTATTTCTATAAAAGATTAATGATGTTATAATAATCAGTGGTGTAAGAGTGGAATATGTAATCAGACCTAAGATATGTCCAGGTCATGAGTTATCCAATGACTGACAATGGACCTAAGTGGGGACTTGTTTATTACGGGATACATTATGTTTTTTTTTGGCAACATTACAGGGTACATAACATTTTTTGACCACTTTCAGTATAGGGCTGGGATCACATTCTTGTGTTCTACGGTGAGCACTTATGTCGAGGTTTCCATCTAAATTCCCCAGAAATCTGATTCAGATGAAACAAACCTTAATGAGATAGAGTCACTTTGGTCTCCGCCTGGCCTCTGTTTGGGAGGTTTTTTGTCTTTTTTGGAATGCACACATCTGTGGTCGACCACACTTTTTTGTGCTAAAAAGATACCTAACGTCACTGGACACCACTGGAACAGAGGCCAAGCAGAGTCCAATGTGACTGTCCTTCATGTACAGTATATTTATCTCTGCACTCACTGGATGTGATTAGCTCCGCCATGCTGTGATGTAGGCGGGAAGGAAGGGGGCATTTACATAATGACATCACTTAATGAGGTTAGGCCATTATTGCGCATACACTAGGGTTATGTGTGATGAATGCATATACCGAGGTGTATGGGAGTTCTAAGATGGCATACATGCAAATTATATACGTATGGTTAGCATAACGATGGCGCATGCGTCTAGAGATATGTGGGAGTCTATTTGAAAAACAACATAGTATTTGGGCCATGTCTACGACTTATAGAACTAACGGCAGACTACAGATGGTGTAAGAATTACAAGGGATAAGATAAGGACCAGAAAATACGAAAAGGATACATTGAAATAAGTTAGAATTTAGATACCAATGAAAAAGGATGAAATATAGTGAAATTAAGTATAGGCATACAAAAAAGTGTAAATAGGAGAGAAGAAAAGGTGAGAAATAAAAGAAGGTATGTACGAATAGAGATAGATTAGGATGAGTAAAGTGAAATAAATAAGAATTAAAAGGTTATTGGCAGAAGAATATACTGATAATGTGGAATATACAACTGTCATCATGATCTAGAGATTCTGTAAAGAGAAGAAGAGATACATAAGTAGACCTATATACTGTAATAGTCAGTTAAAAGAAAGAAATTATGTTAGTGTATAAAACTGAAAAGATCATATTCTCTATTGAGACCTTTGGGATGAAGAGTCTGTAACTGATGAATCCATAATGCTTCCTTACATTTAATGTTTTACTGAAGGTCACCACCTCATCTTGTTGGGGGAACATGTTCCAATACCTGAAATCTGGCAATGATATGGTTGGAATGTTGGAAATGATAGGGTAATGGAAGTCCAACTTTCTTGCACCATATACTGAACTTGTGTTGTGATATATGGTCGGTTATATGTTGAGTAGTTTCCCCCACATAGATGAGTATGCACAGACATTATTTGGCATATGCAATAAAGGATGATTCACATGTGTAGTATCCTTGAATTGGAATGTCCTCTCCTGTATGTGGATGATGATTGTATCCATTTTAAGAATGTTGTTATATTGGAGACATTGTAGACAGGATTCCTCTTCTCCAAGACACCAAAAACTGTTGATTGGTTGTTTAATTGTTGAACTTCATCTGTCCTGACTAGTTTATCCTCTTGATTATTCAATTGTCTAAAGCAGGGGAGTAATGGATGTTGAAACTCTTCAATATTGGGACACCCTTAAGCTTTAATTACACATTTGTGGCTGTCCAATGGGTGCCTGTTTCTCCCCTGCGATATTCATTTTATACATGGCGTCGTTGAAGGATCAGTACATATATATTCAGTGATAAATCCATTCCTTCTGCGTTTGAGTTGGTACAGATTATACATTGATGACTTACTGATAGTTCGGCTCGGAGATGTGTTGTCCATGCCAGCTATTATACAATACCTAAATGCCAATGAATGGAGTGTTGTCCAGCCTCCTCCTCTTTCCTTCCTTGTTTTCTGCTCCCGTCCCCTTTAGGGGACTATGAGTAACAGAAGGTCTGGAGTAGTGTTGAGCCACCCCCGTAGTGTTCGAGTTCAGTTCGGTTCGTCGAACACCCGTGTGTTCGCCGAACTGTTCGTCGAACTGTTCGTCGAACACCTTCGAACACCGTTAAAACCAATGGCAGGAAAACAAAAACACATAGAAACACATAGAAAACACCTTCAAAGGTGTCCAAAAGCTGACAAACTGCTCAGAAGACACAACTAACACATGGAAAAGTGACAAGTACATATAGTCATGCGAAAAGAAAAGAGGTGGAGGAGTAAAAGGAGGGGGAGACACAGATATAGGCATGTCATGCCCTTCTAAAATCCAAAAAGTGAGAAGCCGACACGTTCAGTCCGCTCCTGCCCGTGCCACCTCCGTGTCGCCGGGTTTGTGCCAGAGCCGCGGTGAACCCTGACGGCCAGCCCCCCTCTCCCAATACTGGTGCCTGTCCGCTGGTGGGTCGAGCGAGCCCCCCTGTGGTGGAGGCAGCTCTAAGCTTTTTAATTTAAATTGTCTCTCTAATTTGAATAAATACACTTTAAATCCATTTACAAGGATCTATTGGAGGGCAAGTCTCATGCCAGCAGCCGCGTAATTCCAGCTCCAGTAGCGTCCACTAAAGCTGCTGCAGTTAAAAAGCTTTTATAAGGATCGAGCTCGGCTGTCCACCGCAAGGCATCCTACTGCCAGTCCCAGCCCCTATGCCTTGGGGTGCCTCCTGATGCTCTTCACTGAGTATCCCGTGGTCCCGAAGAATTTCCTTTGAAAAAATGAAGTGTCCAAACTACAGGTGGTGTAGCTTGCTTAACAGCCGGGATAATCCGCTGACTAGCAGACCCTGCTACTAGGCACAAAGTATTTCCTGGGCTAGATGCAGTTAAAAATTTGTAATTAGATACTCTCGTTGGATGCTGAGAAAGCATTCCATAGAGTCTCCTGGCACGCCATATATGATTCTCTTAAAAAGCTTGGGGTAGGGGTCTAGGGGACCCTTTTATAGCCAAAATCACGGCCCTGTATCGCAATACGTCACCTAGGCTGAAGATAAATGGAACTGTAGCACCCTGAGGGCTCGGTTGCTACAGAGGTATTGCACCTCACCCAGAGGTGTGATATCTCACTCTCAGGTAAGGATGTAGTGTGGATCAGGACCCGACACCTGCATGCATTACACCACATTGCCGTGGGGCAGGGCGACCAATATGCCCCTGAGATGGGCACGACAGTCCCTGTCCCTGGCTGGAGTGGGGGGAGGGAACACTGAGGAAGGGGAACCCTGTAGTGCAGGAGCAGGGAGGAAGCAGTTCCTGGGTGCATTGAGAAGGGAGTATAAAAGGTGGGCACCATCTTAGTTCAGTGCAGAGAAGTCTGAGCAGAAGTGGCAGGGAGCAGGGGCTCTGCATGAGCTCTGCTCCGGAGGCGGGCCTAGTAACAGAGGCCCAGGCCTGGAAGAGGGAGAAGGAAGGAAGAGGAGCGGAGAAGGCTCCAGGAACGAGGAACGAAGGGATCTCAGGGGTGCGGACGGGCGAGTCGCCACCGCACGCCCGAATCCACCTGCGTGGAGGGGTCAGGCCAAAGGGGGAGACCGGTCCCCGAAACTAGTGGAGGCAGGAAATGACCCTCAGCTAGAAACAGGAGGCTGTGACATTTTATGTGGCGCAGCCCCTCGCTACACCCGCTAGGAAGGCACCACATAGGGTCAGGGAAACTGGCGCCAAGTTTACCAAGAGGAGGCCCGAGGCAGCCGGACAGAAGGGTTGGTAAGAAAGGCCAGACAAAGGACACACAAAGGGGGTCCTGTGAAGCGCTCCAAAGTTATCTGGGAGTTGTCTGAGCCCCTCACCTGGTGAGCACAGTACGACGTGGGCAGCCGTTACCTGCAGACGTGGTCTGGATAATAAGAACTGTGAGTAAAGGCCCTGGACTGCATCACTGACTCCGTGTCATTACTGCTGCTGCCCTGCACCATCACCCCCATCCTCCGCATACACTGCCCTGAGGCTATAATCCTCCCGTGGGGAGTTATGCTACGCTCTGCTGCACCCACAACACCAGCCTCAGCGGTCTGCCCTGGAGCGGCGGTTCACTCTGACCGCAATCCACGGGTGGCGTAGTCGGACATTTAAACATCAAAACCACATAAATAGTTCCGCCACTGGTTTGACCGCCCTGAGCCACGGAACCGGGTTGCCGCCACGGAGACTACAACCACCAGCATCCACCAAAAAGGGTCCGGCTCCGGGTGTCCCAAGGCCCAGGGGGCGCGTCAGAACATTTTCATCACCTTTCACAATCACCAATGGGACAAGGCAGGGATGTTCTCTGTCCCCTCTCTTATACATCCTAGTGACGGAGCACCTGCTCTCATCAATTCGCCATAACCCCAATATTAGGTGGATTGAGGTGGGAGGCACCGAGTACAAGTGCTCTCTATTTGCTGATGATGTCCTAGTATATATCACTCAATCACATATATCCATCCATGCTGTTATGGCTGAAATAGATCACTTTGTTACATGGTCAAATTTTAAAATCAATGCAGCGAAGTCTGAGGCCCTCGATGTCTCCCTCCCCAAATCCATATAGGATTCCATCCAGTCCAACTTTCCCTTTGCCTGGCCCTCACAGGGTATCAAATACTTAGGAATTCCTATTCATAGAGACCTCTCCCATCTATGTTATCTTAATTTTGGGCCCTTTATTGAACAACTCCATACAGACCACGGTTGGCAAGTTAGAACTGTAAGATTCACTACGTGAACCACTGGTGTTTTGTGGAAAAGCACATGTACACTGTGTTCCAAATTATTATGCAAAAAGTGTTTAGGAGTGATAAGGGAAGAATTTGTTTGTTTGTCAGTTAAACTCATTGATGGTGATGTGTGTCAGGGCTCTTTATATCACTGTAAGCAATTGCAGACACCTGTGCTAATTAGTTGGGCAGGTGTGTCCAATGAAAGGCAAGACTACTTAAGAAGGCTGTCTCACATTATTAAGCAGCCTACATTTTCTGCCAAAATGGGAAAGAAAAAGGATGTGTCAGCTGCTGAGAAGCAACAAATTGTGGAGTGTTTAGGTCAAGGCATGACTACAATCAACATTGTGCGATGATCAGGATGAAGTGTCTTGGCAATCAAGAAGTATGTAGCTGATTCACAGTACACACGTGTGCGTGCTGATAAGGGCAAATTGAGGACTCTTTCCTACAGGCAATTACGTCAGGTTGAAAGAGCAGCGGCAAAAAAGCCTTGTCATAGCAGCAGACAAGTTTTTGAAGCTGCTTGTGCCTCCAACGTCCCCCGAACAACAAGATGCAGGGTCCTTCAGAGGTTTGCAGCTGTGCATACGCCATCCTGTCGACCTCCTCTATCCACTTCACACAAGCAGAAACGGCTCCACTGGGCCAAACATTACATGAAGACTGATTTCAAAACAGTTTTGTTCACGGATGAGTGCCGTGCAGCGCTCGATGGTCCAGATGGATGGAGTGGAGGATGGCTGGTTGATGGACACCCCACGCAAACACGGCTACAGCGCCAACAAGGAGGAGGTGGAGTAATGTTTTGGGCTGGAATCATGGGGAGAGAGATTGTCGGCCCCTTTAGGATCCCTGAAGGCGCTAAAGATGAACTCCATAATGTATGTGGATTTTCTCAAACAGCACTTCCTGCCATGGTTCAAGAAGAAGAACCGTGTATTTCACAGCAAGATCATTTTTCTGCATGATAATGCACCATCTCATGCTGCACATAAAACATTTGCATCTCTGGCTGATATGGGCATAAAAGGGGACAAACTTATGGTGTGACCCCCATGCTCCCCTGACCTCTACCCCATTCAGAACCTTTGGAGCATCATTAAAAGGAGTGTCTATGATGGCGGGAGGCAGTTCACATCTAAGCAACAGCTCTGGGAGGGTATTCTGTCCTCATGCAAAACAATTGAAGCAGAAACCATCCAAAACCTGACAAATTCAATGGACGAGAGAGTTCAGAAGCTCCTTTCGAACAAGGGGTCCTATGTGAAAATGTAACATCACCTAGAATAAAGTTTTGAGTTGAAAACTGTTTGATTTCAGTTTCTAACAACCTGCTAATGCTTATAATTTCAAAAATGACCATTTTTTTGGTCTTTATTAAAATGAAAAGGTTGATCGAAAAGTTTGGGGGATCTAAGAGTGTGGCAACCCAGTAGTCATGATTACTTCGAATTCTGACAATATGAGGGTCATGCTGCAGGTAGTGCAGCAAGAAGGCACTTATGTGTCTTGCGCATCTCGGAGCCCCAAAATTATTTTCCGGGCTAGATGCAGCTAAAAATTATTATTAATTTTAAATCTGGTGAAGCTTTAGTATAGATGGCCTAATAGGATCAGTGCTGCACACTGCTACAAAGCCCAAATTATTTTCCAGTCAAGATACAGATAAACATGATTAGTAATTTTAAATCTGGTGGAGCTTATTATAGATGGCCTAATAGAATCAGTGCTGCACACTGCTACAAAGCCCAAATTATTTTCCAGCCAAGATACAGATAAACATGATTAGTAATTTGAAAGCTTAAAACGGTTGGTAGGGTGATTTTAACCAATCATCAAGCTTTTACTCTCCCCAGGATGACACAGGGGTAGAAAAGTCGTTTCGGATCCATGATTTGTTCATCTTTATGAACGTGAGTCTGTCTACATTATCAGTGGAGAGCCGCGTGCGCTTATCTGTCAGCACACCACCAGCAGCGCTGAACACACGTTCAGACAGAACGCTGGCTGCGGGGCATGACAAGATCTCCAAGGCGTAAGTGGCTAGCTCCGGCCATTTATCCAGATTGGAAGCCCAAAAAGAGCAAGGGTCCAGTGACACAGTCGTGGCTTCAATGTTTACTTGGAGATACTCCTGTGCCATCGTCTCTAGGCGTTGACTATGTGTCAGACTTCTTGTCTCCTGTGGCCTTGCAAAGGATGGGCTAAAAAAGTGGTGAAATGATTCCGCAAAATTGATGTTACCAGCAGATACTGTGGTTCTGTTACGGTTTGAGTGCTGAACACTTGACGGTCCCACGGTTGGCAAGTTGGAACTGTGAGATTCACTACGTGCACCACTGGTATTTTGTGGAAAAGCACATGTAAGATTCTTCAACAGTCTCTGCTGATACTCCTGCATGCGTGCATCCCTTTCTATGGCAGGAATAATTTCTGCAAATTTACTTTTGTACCGGGGATCTAACAGTGTGGCAACCCAGTAGTCAGGATTCTTTCTAATTCTCACAATTCGAGGGTCATGTTGCAGGTAGTGCAGCAAGAAGGCACTCATGTGTGTTGCGCATCCAGGAGCACCAAGTCCCTGTTGTGTTGGTGGCGAGGTAACAATCATGCTTCCTTCCTCTGTCCTCTCCCCCCAACCTCGCACAACAGAAATGTGATCAAGGTCTCCCTCATCTGATGAGTCTTCCATCAGTTCGTCCTCCACTTCTTCCTGGGCTCCTGCACCTTCCTCACTAGTTTGGCTGCTACCATGCGCCCTGGTAAAACCATCTCCCTCACCCTCACATGCCTGCCTCCTTGGTGCTGCCGACCGTCTGAACCTTGCAGATGTTAGCCCTTCCGCATACAACTCCTCCTCCTCTACTTCCTCCACCTCCTCTTGTGCCACCACCTGACTCCGAATTCTGTTTAACATGTGCTCCAGCATGTAAATCACCGGAATAGTCATGCTGATAATGGCATCGTCAGCACTAAACATCTTCGTTGCCATTTCAAAACTGTGCAGAAGGGTGCATAGGTCCCTGATCTGAGACCACTCCTCCAGCGTGATTTGCCCCACCTCTGGATCTCGTTGGCCCAGGCTATACGTCAGAACGTATTGCACCAGGGCTTGTCGGTGCTGCCACAGTCGCTGCAACATGTGCAGAGTTGAATTCCACCGGGTAGGCACATCGCATTTTAGCCGGTGAAGTGGCAGGCCCAACGACTTCTGTAGAGATGTAAGTCGCTGAGCTGCGGGATGCGAACGGCGAAAGTGAGCACACAGCGACCGTGCCCTCTGCAGAAGGCCATCTAGTCTGGGATAGTGGGCTAAAAATTGCTGGACAACCAGGTTCAACACGTGAGCCATACAAGGCACGTGTGTGACATTGCCCCGGCGAAGGGCCGCACCCAGGTTTGCAGCATTGTCGCACACGGCCTTCCCTGGTTTCAGGTCCAGTGGAGACAACCATTCATGAAATTCATAGAATCATAGAATCATAGAATCATAGAATGGTAGAGTTGGAAGGGACCTCCTGGGTCATCTGGTCCAACCCCCTGCTCAAAGCAGGATTCACTAAATCATCTCAGACAGATGTCTGTCCAGCCTCTGTTTGAAGACGTCCATTGAAGGGGAACTCACCACCTCTCGTGGCAGCCTGTTCCACTCATTAATCACCCTAACTGTCAAAATTTTTTTTCTAATATCTAATCTGTGTCTCCTCCCATTTAGTTTCATTCCATTGCTTCTAGTCTTTCCTTGTGCAAATGAGAATAAAGATGATCCTTCTACAATGTGACAGCCCTTGACATATTTGTAGACAGCTATTAAGTCTCCTCTCAGTCTTCTTTTTTGCAAGCTAAACATTCCCAAATCCTGCAACCGTTCCTCATAGGACATGGTTTGCAGACCAGTCACCATTCTGGTCGCTCTTCTCTGAACTTGCTCCAGTTTGTCTATGTCTTTTTTAAAATGTGGTGCCCAAAACTGTTGGTTCTCCAGAGCTGACCACAACTCCTCAGCTGTGTGACTCACATTTCCCAGACATTTCAATGTAAAAACCGCCTGATGACGTTGAGCCCTACTGCCAGCATAGTAAGGAGGTGTGCAGGATCCCTTCTGCGCAGTTAGAAAGCTTGTGGCATGACCAGACAGGCTTTGGGTGCAGGTGGAAGACCGAGAGGAGGTTGAGGAGGCAGAAGCAGTGGAGGAACTTTGACATAAAGAGGATTGATGCACAACTCGTGGGGACGGCAAGACTTGGACAGCAGCCCCTTGTCCTGCTGTCACCATAGTTACCCAGTGCCCAGTCAGCGACATGTAGCGCCCCTGTCCATGCCTACTCGTCCAAGTGTCTGTGGTGAAATGCACCCTGTCACACACAGAGTTTCTCAAAGAAGCGGTGATGTTGTGTGCGACATGCTGGTGGAGCGCAGGCACACCTTTCTTTGAGAAGTAGTGCCGACTGGGCATCTGGTACTGGGGCACTGCGACGGACATAAGGTCTCGAAAATCCTCTGTGTCCACCAGGCGGAAAGGCAGCATTTCTGTAGCCAAGAACTTGCAGATGGTGAAATTCAACCTCTTAGCTTTCTCATGGCTAGGAGGAAATGGTCTTTTACTTGTCCACATCTGAGGGACCGAGGGCTGGCTATTGTGCTTAGACGGGGTTGATAAGGGTGTCCCCGGCAAACTGCCGGTCTGTGAGGAAGATGCAGGCGGACATGTTAGGTTGCCTTGATCCAAAGGTGGTGCTATCGATGTCGGACAGCGCTCAACCCCAGCTGGTGTTACCACCTCCAAAGAAAATGATGACCTGCCAATCACGCTGGCTGTTGCGGGTAAAGAGGTGGCAGGTCTGCGCCCCAAAACAGGTGTGACTGCTGTCCCCCCAGTCACAGAGGATGAAGAGGCCGCGGATGCACAAGATATGGCAGACGGTGGTTGGCCCGGCCGGCTAGGCCGCATTGTAGCACACTGAGCTTCCCACTGCAACTTATGCTTCATGTCCATGTGCCGGTTCATGCATGAAGTACTCAAACTATGTATTTTTTGGCCTCTACTTAGCTTTTGCTGACAAATGTTACAAATAACACGAGTTGGGTCATCTTTATCGATCTGAAAAAATGCCCAGGCTATGCAAGGCTTAGCACCCATGCGACCTGAAGAGCCACCACGACTTGTGGTGAGAGGCAGAGTTGTGTTTGAGGATGCAGTTGTTGACGTGCTTCCAGTACTACGTCTCTGTCCAGGAAGGCGCAACCTGACCTCGTCGTCACTAGCGTCTTCCTCCACCTCCTCTGCTGACCTCATCTCTTGGCTGACTGTGGGTTGACAGTAAGTGGGATCTCCAACCTCATCATCATCACCCTGTGCGTTATCACACCCGTCGTCCTCAGAGCCAACCTGTTCCTGCCCTGACAAAAAACTAAAGTTGTCGCTCCAATCAGGTATTTGAGTCTTATCATCGTCTTCCTCATTGTCTCCACCAACAGGAGTTACAGTTTGGGAATGAGGGTCTACATTATGGTCAGAACCTTCTGCGTCTGGTCCTGGATCCGACTCATAAAGATTCTGGGCATCAGTGCAGATCATTTCCTCGTCTGGATTCACAGAAGCGCTGGAGTCGACCTCTGATTCCCAGGCTATAGTATGAGTAAACAGCTCTGCAGACTCAACCATCTGTTCTACCTCATACTCAGACGGGCAGCTGGAGATTTGGGAGCTGTGAGGAAGCAAGTGCGATTGGGGTGACACCTTTGAGGACTGGAGTATTTGTGATGTTGAAGTTGATGTGGAGGAGAGCCCACTTAAAGGAGCACTTGATATCCGTTGAAGCACCTGCTGTTTTTGTGCCTCATCTGGAATTTGTAGCGATTGGCGTGGCCGTAAGAAAGGGATCTTATCACATTGTCTGCTAAAAGAAGTAGACATTTTAGTTTGGCTGGAAGATGGTCTTTCTTCTGCAGATGTTACTGTTGCTTTAACACCTACCCCACGGACACAACCTTTTTTCCCCTTCCCAACACGCCTATTCCCCTTTCCACCAGCAGCAGGCCTTTTTCCACTCATTTTGGTGGTTAACTAATTAACAACTCTGGAGTTGTTTGCACAAAAAAACAATGGATGGGAACCGAGCAGAGCTGAGTGGCCAAACTGTGGTATTAGGCCAAAACTATTGGCTGGGTTAGATGCAGAAAAAAATTATATTCAATTTGCAACCTGATGGAGGTCAGTATAGATGGACTAATAGAGAAAGTCCCACACACTGCTAGAAGGCCAAATATTTTTTCAGAGCTAGATGCAGATAAAAATTATTTTTAATTTGCAACCTGATGGAGGTCAGTATAGATGGACTAATAGAGAAAGTCCCACACACTGCTAGAAGGCCAAATATTTTTTCAGAGCTAGATGCAGATAAAAATTATTTTTAATTTGCAACCTGATGGAGGTCAGTATAGATGGACTAATAGAGAAAGTCCCACACACTGCTAGAAGGCCAAATATTTTTTCAGAGGTAGATGCAGAAAAAAATATATTCAGTTTGCAACCTGATGGAGGTCTGTATAGATGGATTAATAGAACAAGTCCCACACACAGCTAGAAGCCCAATATTTTTTCAGAGGTAGATGCAGAAAAAATATATTCAGTTTGCAACCTGATGGAGGTCAGTATAGATGGACTAATAGAACAAGTCCCACACACAGCTAGAAGCCCAATATTTTTTCAGAGGTAGATGCAGAAAAAAATATATTCAGTTTGCAACCTGATGGAGGTCTGTATAGATGGATTAATAGAACAAGTCCCACACACAGCTAGAAGCCCAATATTTTTTCAGAGGTAGATGCAGAAAAAAATATATTCAGTTTGCAACCTGATGGAGGTCAGTATAGATGGACTAATACAACAAGTCCCACACACAGCTAGAAGCCCAATATTTTTTCAGAGGTAGATGCAGAAAAAAATATATTCAGTTTGCAACCTGATGGAGGTCTGTATAGATGGATTAATAGAGCAAGTCCCACACACAGCTAGAAGCCCAATATTTTTTCAGAGGTAGATGCAGAAAAAAATATATTCAGTTTGCAACCTGATGGAGGTCAGTATAGATGGACTAATACAACAAGTCCCACACACAGCTAGAAGCCCAATATTTTTTCAGAGGTAGATGCAGAAAAAAATATATTCAGTTTGCAACCTGATGGAGGTCTGTATAGATGGACTAATACAACAAGTCCCACACACAGCTAGAAGCCCAATATTTTTTCAGAGGTAGATGCAGAAAAAAATATATTCAGTTTGCAACCTGATGGAGGTCAGTATAGATGGACTAATACAACAAGTCCCACACACTGCTAGAAGCCCAATATTTTTTCAGAGGTAGATGCAGAAAAAAATATATTCAGTTTGCAACCTGATGGAGGTCTGTATAGATGGATTAATAGAACAAGTCCCACACACAGCTAGAAGCCCAATATTTTTTCAGAGGTAGATGAAGAAAAAAATATATGCAGTTTGCAACCTGATGGAGGTCAGTATAGATGGACTAATACAACAAGTCCCACACACAGCTAGAAGCCCAATATTTTTTCAGAGCTAGATGCAGAAAAAAATTATATTCAATTTGCAACCTGATGGAGGTCAGTATAGATGGACTAATAGAATGATGCTATGCCCAAAAGATTTTACTTCACTAGGTGCAGTAAAAAAATTGGTATTCTATACACAGGTGGTATATCTTGCAACACAGATAGGCTACTCCACTGACTAACACACTCTGCAATAGGCCAAAAAGGATTAGCTTTGCTAGATTCAGCCAAATGCTGTGAAAAAAACTTGCACAGCACTGGCACAGACCTGCCTGGCAAAAACTGATAGGAACTGATGTAACCTAGTCCTGAAAAGGACTCCAATTACAATTAGTCTTTACTCCCACAATCTATCTATTTAAGAGCAGAGACCTGCCTGATAAAAGTCGTAGGAAATGCTGTAACCTAGTCCTTAAAAGGACTGCAATCACAACTATTCCCTACTCCCAAGCTATCTGTAGATTTGTGCGAAAATTGGCTTGAAATTAACAAGGTATAGCGCACACAGCAACAGCGGTGCCGTCTAACACGCAGCTGCAGCAGTGAGAAAATGGTGGCGACGGGGAAAATGGCTTGGTCTTATAGGGCAAGGACATGTGACATACACTGCCAATGACACATGCCCTTGCTTGTGTGAAAAAAAGCACTTCGCTCCGTGTGTGCGCTGCTGATAGGCTGACAGATTGCACCTCCCCACTGCAAATGCGGGAAAGAGAAAAAAGAAATGGAGATCTTCATTGTTCCTGCAGAGATCCATCCCCTGCCCCTCCCCCCACCCCGCTGTACACTCAAACTGCGTATTAACATTAATTTTCATCATTACTGAGAAAAAATCCAGTTATGATTTTGGTGCACGAACAGTTATCGAACATAACCTCGAACAGCCGAATTTTTCTCAAATTGTTCGTGTTCGCCGACCGGCTCGAACACCGCCCAAAACAGCTCGAATTTGAGATTGGCGAACAGTTCGAGTAGAACAACGCTCATCTCTAGTCTGGAGTCTTGTCCAACACAGTATGCCATGATTAAGACCACCAGTATGGTCGAAACGATTAGGACCACTGGATTTACATTTTTTGTTTTATGTGTGTGTGTTCATATGAATAAAGAAGAAAGCTATCCCAAAATTTTCAAGTTTAACCATTATTTATTGCATGGATATGAACAGCTTAATTGGTGCATGTTAGTAGCTACGTTATAGAAAAAAATAAAGTTAAAGGGTTGTACCGGACATTTGTTGAAATTGACAAGGACTCTAACATGCAGAATTCTAACAGTTTCGGCTCAGAAACTGGCGAATCCTCGCACCTCACAGTGCGTGCGCTGGAGGGATTCAAAAGTTTGCAGTCACACAAAGTAACTGCAGACTTTTCATTTTAGACCGGACCACCCCTTTAAGTCCAAGTGGGCATTATCAGAGAGTGTTCACTGGCAACATGTACTTCTTCCTCCTGAATGACATAATAATCATAAGCAAGCAGTAATACTCAGGGGGAAAGAAGAACATGTCCCACAATAGCTTAGAGCAGGGCTATTAGTGTGTGAGATGTATAATATCAGACAGCTCTGATCTCCTGGTCTAACCTCCTGCATGATTAGAATGGGGGCATACAGCAGAGGTGACAGTGCTATGAGAAGAGGAGAGCTGATAGAAGGTTTTGTAATATGACACAACTAAACTCAACTGGCTGCCCCTTCCCACAGGGATCTTATCTAAAAGGTGCTAGTTATCTTTGCTCTACTCTAAAGCCCCCATCTCACATAGCGAGATCGCTAGCGAGATCGCTGCTGTGTCATGGTTTTGGTGACGCAACAGCGACCTCACCAGCGATGTCGCTATGTGTGACACTTTGCAACGATCAGGCCCCTGCTGTGAGGTCGCTGATCGCTGCAAAGTGTCCTGGACCATTTTTTGGTCGTTGCTCTCCACATCGCTGTGTGTGACCAGCGGGAGCAGCGTTCAGGCTGGTAACCATGATAAACATCGGGTTACTAGGGGCACACGCGCACCTAGTAACCCGCTGTTTATCATGGTTACGAGCCTGCTAACGTGAGCGGTAACCTCCCGCTCACCGTAGCAGAGTGGTAACCATGATAAACAACGGGTTACTAGGAGCGCGTGTGCCCCTAGTAACCCGATGTTTACCATAGTTACCAGCCTGCTCCTGCTTCAGCAGGCTCGTAACCAGGAGCAGGACATCGTGGAAAGATTCTTTCCACGATGTCGCTGCTCCCCTGCCTGTTTGACATCTCACCAGCGACCACATAGCGACGCAGCAACGATCCCTGACAGGTCGTATCGTTGTCGGGATCGTTGCAGCGTCACTAAGTGTGACGGGGCCTTAAGCATTTTCAAATCATGTACTATGTTAGACCAGGAGATCAAGACTGTCTGTCATTCTGTCATTACATCTCACACACTGATAAATCTGCTCTAAGCTGTGGTGGGGGCGTGTTCTTTTTCTCCTGTGTTTTGCTGTGATTGGGCAACATCTTTAAAGAATTAGTACATGCATCCAGTGAAAACTATGATAACACCCACTTGGACTTAACAAAAATGTTCCCATTAGGTGAATAATACTTTGATTGCTAATATCTCCGCAACAGAGAGGTGAAAATGAAAAGAAAAAAAAAACCATTATATTCCACCCTGCAGCCACTATTGCTTAATGTGTCCAGTTCAACATGAAAAATTTGGTGAAACGTCCTTTTTATATATCTGTCATGTTTTTGTCACTTACTCTGAGAGCTGCATGATGTAGAGACAAAGACCCTAATTCTAGTGATGTGTCACTTGCTGGCCCGTAGTTTTGATAAAATCAATGTTTTATCAGCAGGAGATTATCACTAGAGGACTAATAAACCTGCAGCCATGTAATCCTCCATATTCATGAGCTCTGTATAACCCCACCACTGGTTGGCAGCTTTCTGCCTATGCACAGTGTACACAGAAAGCTGCCAATCAATGGTGTGGGCGGGCATATACAGAGCTCAGCATTCACAAAACTGGTAGATCTGCGGCAGAGAAAACAGTGATTTTATCAAAACTGCAGCAAGAAGTCCAATAAGCGACACATCGCTGGAAGGCAGTTTATACATAATGCTGCTCTCCGAAGGGGGAGCAAAACTCTGGTGACAGATTCCCTTTTATGGCATATGGAGTAGTCGCATGACAAGCGTCCTTGTCAAATTCTATAAACATGTTGGAAAACCCTTTCACTTATTTACGTAATTATGCTATTTCATAAGCCCAGAAAACCCCTTCGTGGAAGGAATGGTGACAATATGGTCAATGGGATTGTCCCCTTACAGAAGTCTTTTGTCCGCTGGCTCCATGAAGGTTAAGAAAAGAAACCTGAGCTTTATTTACCCTTCCTGGGTTCAGCGCTGTTTCTCCACCGCTGACTTGGTTTCTGTTGTTTACTTGCAGTGGTGATATCACATCATCAGCGCTGCAGCCAATTACTCAGCCAGAACCGCTGAGCTCAGTGATTGGTTGCAGCGCTTTTGATGAGACAAACAACATAGACCAGGGCAGTGACGGTGACTCTGTACTCTACCCGGTGATGGTAAGTTAAGCACTGTTTGTTTTTAACGCTAATAGAGTTTTTGGTCGAAAGTTTTCTGAATGGGGACAACTCCTTTAACTTACAAAAATGACATCAAGGTTTTGTTATGTATTGCATATGATATAATGGCAACATGTAAGACCACCAACCTTACGCAAAAAGGCAGTAAATATGGTCCAAACCCTATATAGTACAAGAGATATATACAGAACACCTGTGTACGAAGTGAACACTAGATGGCAATCTTCTTGCACTATTACTTAGTTTGCTGATTACTTTCATAATAATAATAATATTAACTATTATAATAACTATTATTAATAATAATTATTCAGAATAGTCATTTACTGACTGAAAGTCAGTAAAGGGTCACCTTGATGTGGTGGGCTTTCTTCTACATTTTTTTAATCAAAATTATGTTAACTAAGTACACTATGTTATTTTGATGCACTATTGCTATTTAGTAACTACAGGGTATTATCCTTAATGGATATTTTGGTGAGGAGTCATTACATCCCCCCAAGATCTCCAAATATGTTAGCTGGTAATACAACTCAAAACTATGGCAGTTTTTTATGAGGATCGTGTTGTGCCTGTCCCCAAATAGATAGAGTAAAGGAATTCTCTGATTCCTCAGGAAAACGTGTATATAAAATCTTTCACTTTATCAATTGTAGATCGACGGGGATAATATACGGGGCAACATGTCCATGCAATCTAATCTACGTGGGACTTACATCTCATGAATTTCGGGTAAGGATACTTGAACATATTAAGGTTATAAAAAATGCAGCAAAATGTGAGAAACCTGAGGAAATAGCTACTTTAAAAAAATATCCCTAAGCACTTTAGAGAACGTCATAACTGCAATTAGAGACTGTCTTAGAGAGATTGGCGCCAAGTTTAAACAATGCTCTGCTGATTGGTTGAGGCCGCCGGCCGCGACCAATCATCGATTTTGGCGCCCAATTTAAACAACGCTCTGCTGATTGGTCGCGGCCGTCAGCCGCGATTAATCAGCGATTTTGGCGCCAAATTTAAACCCCGCTCTGCATCTTTCTGCTGATTGGTCGCGGTCGCCGGCCGCGACCAATCAGCAGTATTGTCGCCAAATTTAAACACCTCTTTGCTGATTGGTCGCGGTCGCGACTAATCAATGATTTTGGTGCCAAATTTAAACACGCTCTCCAGTCCTCACTAACACGGTTTGCTGATTGGTCGCGGCCACCGCCCGCGACCAATCAGCGATTTTGGCGCAAAATTCAAACACCGCTCTGCTGATTGGTCGCGGCCACCATCCACGACCAATCAGCGAGATTGGCGCCAAATTTAAACAACGCTCTGCTGATTGGTCGAGGCCGGCGACCGCGACCAATCAGCAGAGCGGGGTTTAAATTTGGCCCCAAAATCGCTGATTAGTAGCGGCTGACGGCCGCGACCAATCAGCAGAGCGTTGTTTAAATTTTGCGCCAAAATCGCTGATTGGTCGCGGCCGGCGGCCACAACCAATCAGCGATTTTGGCGCCAAATTTAAACACCACTCTGCTGATTGGTCGCAACCACCGGCCGTGACCAATCAGCCATATTGGTGCCAAATTTAAACACCGCTTTGCTGATTGGTCGCGGTGGCCCGGCCGCGACCAAGCAGCGAAATTGGCGCCAAATTTAAACACCGCTCTGCTGATTGGTCGCGGTTACCGGTCTCGAATAATCAGCATTATTGGCGCCAAATTTAAATACCGCTCTGCTGATTGGTCGCTGCCAGTGAACGTGACCAATCAGCATTATTGGCGCCAAATTTAAACCCCGCTCTGCTGATTAGTTGCGACCGCTGGCCGCGACCAATCTGCGATATAGGCGCCAAATTTTAACACCGCTTTGCTGATTGGTCACGGTTGCCGGCCTCGACCAATCAGCGATTTTGGCGCAAAATTTAAACACAGCTCTGCTAATTGCGCCCGGTCGGCCGCATACCTATTTTAGAATACCCGATGCATTAGAATCGGGCCACCATCTAGTTAATTCATAATGAGTGTATATTTCTGTAATATAAACCCTAGGTCTACATGATATTGTGTGGCAACTGTGGTTAGGTATTGGCTATATGGCATTGTAAGGCTGTGTGCCCACGAAGCGTTTTTTTAAGCGTTTCCGCAGCGGCAAAAACGCTGCAGAAACGCTTAAAAAACGCTTGGTAGAAGGTCTGCCATGTTCCCCAATGATAATCCGCATGTGCTGTGCACATTCTGCGGAAATTTCCGCTGCGGATTATCATTGCGGAAAAAAATGCAGCATTACCAATTATTTTGCGGAATTGCTGCGTTTTCGCCGCCATTGACTTGCATTAGATCGCATGTATTCCGCTTCACTAGATAAGCACATGTGGAATCCATGCGTTTCAATGTGCGGATGGTACCCGGGTGTGGAGGAGAGGAGACTCTCCTCCGGACCCGGGTACCATAGAAAACTGTAAAAAAAAGAATAAAATAAAAAATATACATTATACTTACCTTCTGGCGGCCCGCGCTGCGCTCGTCCTCCCATGCCGGCAGATCACGATGGAATGAAGGACCTGCGCTGACGTCATAGTCATGTAACGGCAGGTCCTTCAGTGCAGCGTACCGCGATCTGCCGGCAGCCAGGACGGAGGGAAGCAAGACTGCGGGGGCCATCGGAAGGTAAGTATAGATTTATTTTTTATTTTTAAACATTCTTTCGGTCACACTATATAAATCCATGCCGGTTGCAAATGTAGCGCCCTGAGGGTTCGGTCGCTACAGAGGTATTGCACCTCAACCAGAGGTGTGATATCCCACTCCCTGGTAAGGATGGTGTGTGGACCAGGGCTCAGTTAGCTGCATGCATCACACACACCCCATTTCCGGGGGACAGCTCAATGGTGCTCCCATTAGTACAGTAATGCAGGCACGACAGATCATGTCCCTGGCTGGAGTGGGGAGGGGGGAGGAAAACCCAGTGATGTAGGAGCAGGAGGGGACGGTTTCTGGGCATAGGAAGGAGCTCATTGGTTGCTTGTCACCTGAGCTCACACACTAGGGGAGGGTATATAAGGTGGGCACCATCTTAGTTCTGGGTCAGTTCAGTCAGGAGGAGAAGAGAAGAGGAGTTCAGCCAGAGAGGGCTGACAGGGAGGTGTGGCTCAGTCTGGGCCCATCTCCACGAGGCAGGCCTAGGGTGAAGGCCGGAGCCAGAATGAACAGAAACAGAAAGGAACAGCGAAGAAAGAGAAGTACCCAAAGTGTAGAAGGGCCCAGAGACACGAAAGCAGAAGGAACCCTAAGGACCCAGGAGATTGCGGGTGACGGGTTGGCAGAACAGGGTACCGGATCCTAAGTTGGTGGAGGCGACTAATCCTTAACCAAGGACCGGCAGTCGTGACCATTTACTGGTGCGACCCCTCACTACACCTACTAGGAAGGCACACCACATAGGGTCAGGGAATTGGACACCCAGTCCTCCCAGGAGAAGACCTGAGGCAGCTGGACAGAAGTTGTGTCACTGGTGGGGCATGGCTGACGAAAGGATAGAAGGGAGTCCTGTGCCACACTCCGGAATTGCCTGGGGGTTGATCGAGCCCCCTGTCTGGTGGACGCAGCACGACTCGGGCGGTCCTATCTGTGCACAAGTGACCTGGATGAGAACTGTGAGTAAAGAACCTGAACTGCAGCACCTTGTCTCTGTACATTCTCACCACGTCAGCACTACTAGTATTGGGACGCCCCGCACCACAACCACCATCTTCACTCTACACTGCCCTGAGGCTATACTCCTCCCGTGGGGAGTTGTACTGCACTCTGCTGCACCCACAACACCAGCCTCAGCGGTCTGCCCTGCAGCGGCGGTTCATCCTGACCGCAATCCACGGGTGGCGTAGTCGGACATTAAACCATAAAAACCCCATAAATAGACTGCCACTGGTTTGACCACCCTGAGCCACGGGACCGGGTCGCCGCCACGGTGACTACAACCCACAGCATCCCACAGAAAGGGCCCGGTTCTGGGTTCCCCACGCGGCCCAGGGGGCGAGTCAACTTTGACGTAGTCGGCAGGATTGCGACCAACCCGTCACAAACGGGTATTGCGCGCTTGAAGAGAAAGAGACTGTTTTATTGAAAGTTGACTGTGTTGAAAATGGCGCCCGCCCCAGCAGAATGGACGCCATAATGTGCACGCCAAAAGACAACAGGAAGCCACCTCCCATCGTGGGCCAGGTCCCAGAATGGCGCCAAAGAAGGAGCCCGCCCCCAACAGCCATGAGTGCGGCTGTAGAGATGTCCATCAAAGTGGGGGGGCTGCCCCTGAAAGTGATTGTCAGCAGATGGCCCCAAGACCACCCCTAATGGGGGCGGACAGGAAAGAAAACTGTGGGGCAGGGTGCAGTCTGGATCAGTCTAGACAGACTGCACCCGGGAATGGAAGGAACGCCAAACACCACCAGCACCTTGGCCCGTAGCCTGTTGCAGGCTGAACCGCCATGCAGCCTATCCGAATTGCTGGCACAGCTCCCCAGAGACCCGGAGCATGCGCAAGCCGCGCTAGAAGACCTGGACCGGAGGATGGTCCGGGCACAGCGGGATGTGATCGCCGGGTGGAGGGAGGAGTTGGCCCGGCAAGCCGTGACCCGACCGTAGGGGGCGCTACCACCGCCCAACCGCACGCCTGCCTCTGAGGGCAGTGAAGGTGGACCGGAGTCCGGGGACGCCGCCGCGGAGGAGGCCACAGAGACCGAGGCAGGTAAAGGGGACGTCAACACCCCAAGCCCTGAGGCCGCAAGCCTGCCCCCGCCTCCCGTTGTGGGACCCGAAGCCCCGGGAACCGTACCTGACATCACGCCTCCGCCGCTACCAGCTAGGCCTCAGGCTGCAAGCGCTGCTGTCACGCCCCGCCCCGCGCCGTGCCCTTTAACCCCGGGCGCAATAAAGAAACAGGCGCCACAGGCCTGGTCGCAAGGCCTAGTGCACCCGGGCATCCACTGCCTCACCAGCGCCCCCTGCCTTGACTGCGCCACTCCCGGGCACAACCGGAAGACGCCCACCGGCCTGGTCGCCAGGACGAGTGCCCCCAGGCGCTGCTCCCCAACCGGGGCCCCCTGCCATACTGCCCCTGGGCGCGGATCTATTCGCCCAGCACACCGGCCCGGACGGACTGCCCCTGGTATGGCCAGCTGACCTGGTCTGCAGCCGCCAATGGAGAGACCAGCCCCCGCGCGAACCCCTGATACCATCTCCGGAGCCCAGAGAGATAAGCCATCCCCCGCTGGAGGACGCCCAGTTCGAGTGGGACTCCACTGGAGAAAACCTGATGGGGTTCACCCAGGAAACCCGGGCGGACGCAGCCCGTCGACTGGAGTCCTGCTGCCAGCAGTTGGCGACATTTGAGAGGGAGCGGCGGGAGCAACATGTCAGGGAGGAGCGGCTCCAAGCACGGAGTGCGGAGCAAAAGAGGAGAGCCCGACAGGATCCCCGAGCCGCCCGCGGTCCCCGAGCCACCGGGACCGTGGTGAAATTCCAGATGGAGCGCGGCTGGGGCTTCATCAGGGATCCTGAAACCACCGACGACGTCTTTGTGACCCGCAGGGATGTCGAGAGCCACCTGCCAGAGGGACATTGCGGGCGAGATCTATACCCTGGTGACGTGGTCACCTACACCCGGCACAAGGGCGCAAAGGGACTATACGCCCTCCGTGTCCATAGAGTGGTAGGAGAAGAGGAGCAGTACCACTCGGACCCCGAGTACCAAGAGGGCCAGGACGGGCCTGAAGACTACCTGGAAGAAGGTGCGCAAGGAGGACACCGCTACTGAAAAGTGGCAGCGCACAAATGTAAAGTTACCCGTCAGGGTATCAGAACTGTTGTGGAGCTGTTTCCACTGAAAGAGTGGTCCCCGTTGGGACTGCTACCTCTTTGAAAGTTGCCCCCTATATCCCTTATCTGGTTGGGGACTGAGAACAGCCATCCCTTCTCCCTGCCTGGCCGAGGACTGAGAGCGGCCATCCTGTAAATAGTTGTGCTTCCTAAAGCGCCCCCTACTGGTTTTATAAAAAGACTGCAACGTCTACCTCAAGACAAATTTAATGGACTGTTGCACCTTTAAGAAGAAAGGACACCTGGTCGCAAGTTGCACCGCGGCCAGTATCCAAGAATATGTTTTACTTAAAAATGTTTTATATGAAAAAGTTTTATATGCTGCTATATGATGTTTATATGACAAAAGAGTTCCGGTAGTATTAACAGTGACAAAGAAAAGTGTTTCCCATAAAGGGAGTTGAACAATGTCGTCCGTTTTCTAATGTAGAAATGTTTTGAAAAAAAAAAAAGTTTTGCATGTCTGGTAAATTAATTGTCTTTACTCTTTTCCAGCCCGAGGACGTGCTGTGGTTTACCGGGGGGGAATGTAGCGCCCCGAGGGTTCGGTCGCTACAGAGGTATTGCACCTCAACCAGAGGTGTGATATCCCACTCCCGGGTAAGGATGGTGTGTGGACCAGGGCTCAGTTAGCTGCATGCATCACACACACCCCATTTCCGGGGGACAGCTCAACGCTGCTCCCATTAGTACAGTAATGCAGGCACGACAGATCATGTCCCTGGCTGGAGTGGGGAGGGGGGAGGGAAACCCAGTGATATAGGAGCAGGAGGGGACGGTTTCTGGGCATAGGTAGGAGCTCATTGGTTGCTTGTCATCTGAGCTCACACACTAGGGGAGGGTATATAAGGTGGGCACCATCTTAGTTCTGGGTCAGTTCAGTCAGGAGGAGAAGAGAAGAGGAGTTCAGCCAGAGAGGGCTGACAGGGAGCTGTGGCTCAGTCTGGGCCCATCTCCACGAGGCAGGCCTAGGGTGAAGGCCGGAGTCAGAAGGAACAGAAACAGAAAGGAACAGCGAAGAAAGAAAAGTACCCAAAGTGTAGAAGGGCCCAGAGACACGAAAGCAGAAGGAACCCTAAGGACCCAGGAGATTGCGGGTGACGGGTTGGCAGAACAGGGTACCGGATCCCAAGTTGGTGGAGGCGACGAATCCTTAACCAAGGACCGGCGGTTGTGACCATTTACTGGTGCGACCCCTCACTACACCTACTAGGAAGGCACACCACATAGGGTCAGGGAAGTGGACACCCAGTCCTCCCAGGAGAAGACCCGAGGCAGCTGGACAGAAGTAGTGTCACTGGTGGGGCACGGCTGACGAAAGGATAGAAGGGAGTCCTGTGCCACACTCCGGAATTGCCTGGGGGTTGATCGAGCCCCCTGCCTGGTGGACGCAGCACGGCTCGGGCGGTCCTATCTGTGCACAAGTGACCTGGATGAGAACTGTGAGTAAAGAACCTGAACTGTAGCACCTTGTCTCTGTACTTTCTCACCGCGTCAGCACTACTAGTATTGGGACGCCCCGCACCACAACCACCATCATCACTCTACACTGCCCTGAGGCTATACTCCTCCCGTGGGAAGTTGTACTACACTCTGCTGCACCCACAACACCAGCCTCAGCGGTCTGCCCTGCAGCGGCGGTTCATCCTGACCACAATCCACGGGTGGCGTAGTCTGACATTAAACCATAAAAACCCCATAAATAGACTGCCACTGGTTTGACCACCCTGAGCCACGGGACCGGGTCGCCGCCACGGTGACTACAACCCACAGCATCCCACAAAAAGGGCCCGGTTCCGGGTTCCCCACGCGGCCCAGGGGGCGAGTTACAAGCACTTTCCAAGTTATGCTAAAATCGCTTGGAAAGCGCTTGACAACCCGCATGCGGAAATGCAAGTGAAGAACGCTTCACATCCGCATGTCCCTGTCAGGAAAAACGCATGTACAATCCGCATGCATTTTTTCTGCCAGGGGAGATGCAGAAACGCTCAGGAAAAAATCTGGAGCATTTCTGCATCGTGGGCACATAGCCTAACACTTGAATTTATAATATGATGTCTGTACCTTCAGATTGCAGTTTTAAGGACCTATATAACCCCTGCAATTTTTGTAAAAAACCACGAGGGAGATGTGACTAAGGAAATCTTATTCAAGATTCAAGCAGCAACATTGGAATTTATGACTATTGACATGACTATATGATTTGCTGCTGATTATGTTAACAGGATGTATGTTCTAACCTTGTTACATCTCAATTCGATCTGAGGAGAATTGGTATATGATATATGTCTTTAATAATTAATAATTTATTCTGTACCAATTATGTATTTAATCGTATTCTGGATTATGTTATAATAGTGTGCTATAATTATGCTACGCCTAATACTGTGATAACATAATAACATAATCATGTTATGTTGATCTATTAATAACATTTTTGTATGCTCAGTTATCTATGTGCAGCACTATTGGCACTCTATGCCCATTACCAAAATGGAGTTTTGTAGTTTGTGATGTGTGCGCGCTTGTGCTGTGCCGTCGTGCCTCCCTCTCTGAGCCCGGCGCCCAACCGGTTGCTAGATAGCGCATGCATACGCGGTAGAACTTCCGGGACGCCGGCCTCGGGTGAGCAATACGCGATGCGTGACGGGCAGCATGGCTGCGCCATCATGTACATCATATACAGCACTGAATATGCAACTCCGCTGGATCCCAGAAGGTAATAGATTGGAATTAATTATTATTCACTCATTAGACTAACGATGCATGATAGAGCATAATAATTGGTCCAACCCCTTTGGGCAGCTATTTATGATCAGACTGCTCACTGCCCTAAGTACCCCCCGAGGAAGCAACATACGCAAAATGTGCGTTGGGGTGCTTGGGTGGTGTGGAGATACCGCCATGGCATCTGGTTTGTATTTTAGCTGTTATACATTCAGCTTATGTTGAGGATTATACATGTGTTATTAAATGGTTGATGCTAAGCAATATACATGGTAATTACACTGACATATATTGGATAGAACTGTATAATATATCTTGATTGTAACTTAGCCAAACTTATTGACTCATGCTGTGCATTATATATGCTGGTAATACCGATGTACAGCACAGAAAAAAAGTTTGGACACACCTCATTTAAAGATTTTTCTGTATTTTCATGACTATGAAAATTGTACATTCACACTGAAGGCATCAAAACTATGAATTAACACATGTGGAATTATATACCTAACAAAAAAGTGTGAAACAACTGAAAATATGTCTTATATTCTAGGTTCTTCAAAGTAGCCACCTTTTGCTTTGATGACTGCTTTGCACACTCTTGGCATTCTCTTGATGAGCTTCAAGAGGTAGTCACTGGAAATGGTCTTCCAACAATCTTGAAGGAGTTCCCAGAGATGCTTAGCACTTGTTGGCCCTTTTGCCTTCACTCTGTGGTCCAGCTCACCCCAAACCATCTCGATTGGGTTCAGGTCTGGTGACTGTGGAGGCCTGGTCATCTGGCGTAGCACCCCATCACTCTCCTGCTTGGTCAAATAGCCCTTACACAGCCTGGAGGTGTGTTTGGGGTCATTGTCCTGTTGAAAAATAAATGATGGTCCAACTAAACGCAAACCGGATGGAATAGCATGCCCTGCAAGATGCTGTGGTAGCCATGCTGGTTCAGTATGCCTTCAATTTTTATTAAATCCCCAACAGTGTTACCAGCAAAGCACCCCCACACCATCACACCTGCTCCTCCATGCTTCACGGTGGGAACCAGGCATGTAGAGTCCATCCGTTCACCTTTTCTGCGTCGCACAAAGACACGGTGGTTGGAATCAAAGATCTCAAATTTGGACTCATCAGACCAAAGCACAGATTTCCACTTGTCTAATGTTCATTCCTTGTGTTCTTTAGCCCAAACAAGTCTCTTCTGCTTGTTGCCTGTCCTTAGCAGTGGTTTCCTAGCAGCTATTTTACCATGAAGGCCTGCTGCACAAAGTCTCCTCTTAACAGTTGTTGTAGAGATGTGTCTGCTGCTAGAACTCTGTGTGGCATTGACCTGGTCTCTAATCTGAGCTGCTGTTAACCTGTGATTTCTGAGGCTGGTGACTCGGATAAACTTATCCTCAGAAGCAGAGGTGACTCTTGGTCTTCCTTTCCTGGGGTGGTCCTCATGTAAGCCAGTTTCTTTGTAGCGCTTGATGGTTTTTGCAACTGCACTTGGGGACACTTTCAAAGTTTGCCCAATTTTTCGGACTGACTGACCTTCATTTCTTAAAGTAATGATGGCCACTCATTTTTCTTTACTTAGCTGCTTTTTTCTTGCCATAATACAAATTCTAACAGTCTATTCAGTAGGACTATCAGCTGTGTATCCACCTGACTTCTGCACAACATAACTGATGATCCCAACCCCATTTATAAGGCAAGAAATCCCACTTATTAAACCTGACAGGGCACACCTGTTAAGTGAAAACCATTTCCGGTGACTACCTCTTGAAGCTCATCAAGAGAATGCCAAGAGTGTGCAAAGCAATCATCAAAGCAAAAGGTGGCTACTTTGAAGAACCTAGACTATAAGACATATTTTCAGTCGTTTCATACTTTTTTGTTAAGTATATAATTCCTCATGTGTTAATTCATAGTTTTGATGCCTTCAGTGTGAGTGTACAATTTTCAAAGTCATGAAAATACAGAAAAATCTTTAAATGAGAAGGTGTGTCCAAACTTTTGGTCTGTACTGTATATTGAGCTAATTTGTACAACATACTACCTCATGTCAATAAGATAGTGGTGGACCACACCACCCATGTGGTTTTATGGGATTTTTTTTAGGGGCTGTCTTTTACTTTGCTTGCTGTGTTAAAATAATTGAAATAAAGTAATATCATGAAATAATAGATGGCTATTTCTTATTAATTGATTATTATAATGAGAGGAGGAAGTGTGTATAGGCTATATAAATATCTTGTCTGCGACATGCTGCCGCTCTCATTCTATTTTGCAAGTTGGAGACAAGTCACATGCATGACTTGCATTGAAGTCCATGGCAAGTGTGTTGCACCTGACTTGTTACCAGCGACTAAAAATCCAAAACATTTGGTAACATATGAGACTGAGTGCTGCAGTCGCAGTATGTCGCAGGTCACAATGCGACTTCATAGGAAATCATTACATCCAATGTTACAATGTGTCGCTGTGATTTCAGTGTTGCGTGACACATGTTGCCATGTTGCTCTAGCTTTATGCTATTACTGTGTAGATCATGAGAATGTCACAGCATCAGGCTTTCATACATTGAATATTATATATATAGCTAACTTTGCTATGTAAATGTCTGTAATGAAATATATTGTTATACAATGCTACAACTAAGGCCGGTTTCACACGTCTAGATATTTCCGGTACCGGAAAAAACGGTACCAGAAATATCCATGCCCCGTGTGTCCTGTACGTGTAGCATCCGTGTGCGGCACGTGTGCCGCATCTGGATCACACAGACGGGCACCTGGGAATCAGCACTACAGGTAGCGCTGTTCCCAGGTGACGGTGCTGAACACTGCCCTCATCATGGTTTCCTGCCGGCGCTGTGATCAGCACCAGCAGGGACCATGATGAGGGTAGTAGTAGTGTACTCTCAGTGTCCCAACCTGTAAAATTAAGAATAAAATAATAAAATTCATACACTCACCTCTCCTAGGAGTCCCCCGCTGTCATCCATGCGACTGCTGCTGCCGAGAAGCTGGGGAGAATGAGCCGCTCCGAAGCTGCAACTCAGTGAGTGACAGGACACCGTTCCTGAGCTGCAGCTCCGGAGCCACTCATTGTCTCCGGCTTCTCGGCAGCAGCGGTCGCATGGATGACAGCGGGGGACCCCTAGGAGGGGTGAGTATATGGATTTTATTATTTTATAGGTGGGGACACTGAGAGTACACTACTACTACCCTCATCATGGTCCCTGCTAGTGCTGATCACAGCGCCGGCAGGGAACCATGATGAGGGCATCGTTCAGCACCCAGCGTTTGGGAACAGTGCCATTCCCAGGCGCTGGTACGTGTCACACAAGGATGTCATCCGTGTGGTATGTTTTGTGGACCGCGTGTCTGCAAAAAGAAGGACTTGTCTCTATGTGGAGCACACGGACACACGGTCCGCAAAAACACACTGAGGTATACACATACCCATTCAGTCTGTGTGTGTCAGTGTCTCCGATACATGTGGAAACTGTCACCACTTGTACCGGAGATACTGACATGTGAAAGAGCCCTAACAAAACATTGCAATTTTATTACTCTCAGTCAAATAAATGGTGCCAAAACTATCAAGGTCTTTTATGATTTTATAGGGGATATGTAGCATAAAAAAATACAAAAAAGCCCTAATCTATAAAAGGACAAGCCTCAAATTTTTATATTTTAAAATAAACAACTATGGTATCTTACCATAGCATAAACTCTGAATCCACTACTTTAGGTCAACATAATATTGGTTAAGGCCATGAGTTACATTATTGCATAGGTATGACATCCGTGTCAATGCCTGCTTTCGCTACAGGCGATGCTGGGCGATAACGTGACTGTTCTGTGTATTCCTTGGGACTTGTTGTGCCGTTCAAGATATCCACCATGTCCTCAAACGCTATTAACCTGCAGAGGGAGGAAATTACCGTAACTGTATTCCTCCTGCCAGCCTCCGGCTTTCAGTCATAGAGGCGCAGCTGGCACGGCTTCAGTCACCACTCATAATAAGTGACGGCTTTAAGCACGCCCTGGCACATTGACTGACAGCCTTGTTTACAGCGAAAATGGGCAGAGACGGCTGTCAGTCAATGTGCCAGGGTGTAAATAAAGAAACTAAACCACATCAACACATTAATAGTGCAGAAAACCCATTTCTCCTTTCTCCATCAGGGTGTGCTTACGATGCCGCAAACTGTATACTTAGTGGTGACTGTAGCCACACCGCTATGCCTCTGACTGAATGTTCATTTCCTCCCGGTAGCCGCACTTTCAGTGTGGCGGACACATTGCTTTAGAATGCTAATAAACTGAAGATCAACCCCATATCTACAGGTTAAAGGCCTTTGGGGATATGGCTGGTACGCTTCAAGGGTGTACACATGTGGTCAAAATTGTTGGTACCCCTCATTTAATGAAAGAAAAACCCACAATGGTCACAGAAATAACTTGAATCTGACAAAAGTAATAACAAATTAAAAATCTATGAAAATGAACAAATGAAAGTCAGACATTGCTTTTCAACCCTGCTTCCACAGAATTTTTGAAAAATTAAACTCATGAAATAGGCCTCGACAGAAATGATGGTACCGCTGAAAATAATGTGACAAAAGGGACATGTTAAATCAAGTTGTGTCTAGTAATTAGCATCACAGGTGTCTACAATCTTGTAATCAGTCAGTGGGCCTGTATATAGGGCTACAGATACTCACTGCGCTGTTTGGTGACATGGTGTGTACCACACTCAACATGGACCAGAGGAAGAAAAGGAAAGAGTTGTCTCCGGAGATTAGAAAGAAAATTATAGAAAAGCATGTTAAAGGTTATAAGACCATCTCCAAGCAGCTTGATGTTCCTGTGACTACAGTTGCAGATATTACTGAGAAATTTAAGATCCATGGGACTGTAGCCAACCTCCCTGGACGTGGCCGCAGGAGGAAAATTGATGACAAATCAAAGAGACGTACAATACAAATGGTAACAAAAGAGCCCAGGATAACTTCTAAAGAGATTAAAGGTGAACTTCAAGCTCAAGGAACATCAGTGTCAGATCGCACCATCCGTCGTTGTTTGATCCAAAGTGGACTTCATGGGAGACGACCAAGGAAACACCATTGTTGAAAAAAAAATCATATAAAAGCCAAACTGGAATTTGCCAAACTAGATGCTGACAAGCCACAAAGCTTTTGGGAGAATGTCCTATGGACAGATGAGACAAAATGGAAGTTTTTGGCAAGGCACATCAGCTCTATGTTCACAGACAGAAAAATAAAGCTTATCAAGAAAAGAACACTGTCCCTACTGTGAAACATGGAGGAGGCTCTGTTATGTTCTGGGGCTGCTTTGCTGCATCTGGCACAGGGTGTCTTGAATGTGTGCAGGGTACAATGAAATCTCAAGACTATCAAGGGATTCTAGAGAGAAATGTGCTGCTCGGTGTCAGAAAGAGCTGAAACATGCCGTCTGGAAAACGCAACCTTCAAACACGAGACAACTGGAGCAGTTTGCTCATGAGGAGTGGGCCAAAATACCTGTCGAGAGGTGCAGAAGTCTCATTGACAGATATAGGAATCGTTTGATTGGAGTGATTGCCTCAAAAGGTTGTTCTACAAAACATTAAGTTAAGAGTAACATAATTTCTGTCCAGGCCTATTTCATGAGTTTAATTTTTTTTAAAATTCTGTGGAAGCAGGGTTGAAAAGCAATGACTGACTTTCATTTGTTCATTTTCATAGATTTTTAATTTATTACTTTTGTCAGATTCAAGTTATTTCTGTGACCATTGTGGGTTTTTCTTTCATTAAACAAGGGGTACCAACAATTTTGACCATGTGTATAGATAGATGGCCTTATAACATGGACGACAATCGGATCACAGTGATCAGACTGGCCAGCGACTCTACTGACCCGAGCATGACAGCCTATGTTTCAGTGCAGCTGTTACACTTAGGTTAGAAGAGCTAATGGCCAGTCTGAGCATTGCGATGTGATCGTTGACCATGTTATGCATCTGTCTGTCTGCACCCTAAGGGTTATTTCTATCTCTGATTTGTGTTTGCTCCCTGTTGATTAACCCTAGATGGGGCTGCTGTTATTTGAGGTCCTGTGTCCCTTTTCCACACCAGTGGTATACCGCTAATAGCAGCAGGCCACAAAGCTAATATGGGGCCTGTGAGTCAGGGGGGCCTGGGGCCGATCTCAGCATTACTCCCCCAAACTCACTCCCCCACCTGATGTCACACTTTTAACAGTATCTACATCCTTCTCCCATTTATCCTGTACTTCTGAGTTTCAACTTATCAGTCGTGATGACATCACTAGAGCGCTCATGCTGTGTGGAGCTTTAGTCCGTACAGTGCTCCATGAACTGGAGCATTGCATCAGGGGAATGAGGCTAGGTGAGTAGTTTTTTTTTTCATTAGGGCTTCTTAACAACTTTTTCTCGTGCTGGTGCTATCTGTGTTTTTCACAGATATCACTCGTACCCATGATAGTCTATAAGGTAGTTCCAATGTCCAATTTTTCCACAAAAGCACATAAGGCTTGTCCAATATTGATCCAAGGGTCAAATCAAACTCGCCAATGCAAGTCTATGGATCTGTGAAAAAAATCAGCACTCAGATGCCATCTCCATGTGCTGTCCATTTTTCTTGAACTGTTTGAAAGGAAAAGCTTCAGACACTTACATCAGTTTTTTTTCATCTGAAAAAAAAACTAATGAAATTCTGACCAATTTCTGATGGTTAAACCTGACACACTAACCAAACTCTTAAGACACTAATTAAAACACTGATAGACCATTTTTTGCATGAGAAACAAATGAGAACTTAGTCCTTGTAGGTGGCTATGGGGGACATCATATTGAGTGTGTGGACCTTGGGGACATCATACTGTGTGGGGATCACTGTGGGGGCATCATTTTGTATGTGGGAGGCTGTAAGGACATGATACTGTGTTTCGAGTCACTAGGGGCCTTATAATACAGTCATGGTCGAAAGTGTTGGCACGGTTGAAATTGTTCCAGAAAATAAAGTATTTCTCCTAGAAAATTATTGCAGTTACACATTTTTGTTATACACATGTTTATTTCCTTTGTGTATATTGGAATAACACAAAAAAAACCTGAAAAAATGGCAAATTGGGCTTAACTTCACACAAAATCCCCAAAATGGTCTGGACAAAATTGTTGGCACCTTTCCAAAATGTTGGAAAAACATATAATGCATGTTCAAACTCACCTGTGGCAAGTATGAAAAATCACACCTGAAACCAGATAAAAAGGGAAAAGTTGTCTCAACCTTTGCATTGTGTGCCTCTGTGTGCCACACTAAGCATGGAGAACAGAAGGAGGTGAAGAGAATTGTCTGAGGACTTGAGAATCAAAATGTCACGGGTGTGTCAGAAGTGACAGACAGTCTCCCTGCAGTTGGTTGCAGGAGATCTCTACGTTTGGCATTGCAGACACCTTCTTACAGGCTATCTCTTTAGGACCCAGCGGCTACCTTCCTCTGGCTAATTAGCTCCCTGGCCTGGGTGTATAAATACCTGCTGTCTGGTAGAGGGAGGTGCCGGCGATACTCACATTACCCTTTGTGAAGGCTCGGAGCAAGTGCTTTACTTCATCCTCTCTGGAGCTATGAGGACGGGTGTTAATCTCTCTGAAGTCGACTAAAAGCTATCTTCCCTTGTTTGTTCCCCCTTGTTGTCTTTAGTTGTCAGTGGGGATCAACTAGCGCTCATCCCCCTCCTTTCCTTAGCCAGGGCCTAACGCCAGGGAAAGACAGGGTGAGGTTCACGTGTGGAGATTGGCGAAGAACCAATACAGGGACGTCAGTGGAGATAGGGTGATATTAGATCAGCCTAGGAAGTCTCCACTTCCCCCTTTCCCTACAGTCTGGGCTCCCTTTCCCTCTTCACTTTGTGTTGCATTAAATCTTTCCCACACCTTGTGTGACTCAAAATTGTTGAAAAATATCAACAAGCTCAAAGTTACAAGTTCATCTCAAGAGATCTTGATGTTCCTTTGTCCACGGAGTTTAAGGTGCTCAGGACTGTAGCTGTGGGCGAGCTGCTGCAACATGACGACCAGGCACATTACAAGAAAATCGTGTCCCAGTCCATATGTGTTGTGCTGCGTAAGGTGTGTTACACTCACTTGCAGTCTGAAAGCCTTCAATGTATCCACATCCATATTTCCAGGAACAGCTACACACACATCAGGGGACCCACGGTTCGTTTTAACAGGTTCAACTTTACTGGACATCAGACTTTATCACTCAGTATCGGACACAGCACCCTTTGCCACTTGCTTTGTTCACACAGTACATTTCCATCATTTTCTTACGTTCAGATCAGACTATTCCTATTTTAACAGATCCTGTTAGCCCCAGGGATTCCTCATCCGCCACAGGAGGATTCCCGAGATTCGCTATGTTTCCCTCACGTGGTTCCATGTACATATTCCTCTGCACGGAAGAGGTTAAGATGCTCACCATAGCACCTATATTGAGCCGTAGGCTCTGGACATTACAGGAATGTCTGCAGGGAGTTTTGTATGACCTCCTACTGCCAGAACATTTTGTACACACCGTGCCTCCAGCCCAGTACCTTGAACTTCACTATGCCTTCAACGAACACTTTAATTGTCTAAACGAGGAAGTGGTTCCCTTTTTACTTGCCCTCCCAATCTGGACTAGTCCCAAACATTAACTGTATCTTGCCCTAATGTACCTACAGTCACTATCTATCTCTAACCTAAACACTAACCTATATCTTATAATTTCCCTACACCTGAGCTGAGTGTATATTACTCACACTAGGCATTACCTTTACCGTATCTACACAGCAACATCAGTACCTACAACACTATACATTAGTTACATTGCATTAATGAAAACTGCATGACAAAGTTCACATTTCACATGACACAATAAAACGCAGTAAAACCACACACCACTATTCTTATCACTCGACACTGTCTTCAGGGACAGGGCAGTCGCAGTCCACACCCTTACAGGTGCGCCACATAATTAAGGAATTTACAACTCATGGCACTATAGCTAATCTCCCTGGACATCGACGGCAGACAAAAAATTGTTCAAAAGTTGCAACGCAGGATAATGCAGATGGTGAATAAGCAACTCCAATCAAGTTCCAAAGAAATTCAAGCTGTCCTGCAGGTTCGGTGCATCAGTGTCAACCCATACTTTCTGTGGACATTTGAATGAAATTAAACGCTATGGCAGGAAACCAAGGAGGACCCCACTGCTGTCACAGAGACATAAAAAAGCTAGACTGCAGTTTGCCAAAATGTACGAGAGTAAGACAAATACCTTTTGGGAAAGCGTCTTGTGGACAGATGAAACCAAGATAGAGCTTTTTTGTAAAGCGCATCATTCTACTGTTTACCGAAAATGGAATGAGGCCTACAAAGAAAAGAACACAGTACCTACAGCCAAATATGGTGGAGGTTTAAATATGTTTTGTGGTTGTTTTGCTGCCCCTGGCACCGGGTGCCTTGATTATGTGCAAGACATCATGAAATCTGAAAACTACCAACAGATTTTGGATCTCAATGTAGTGCCCAGTGTCAGAAGGCTTGGTTTGCATCATAGGTCATAGGTCTTCACGCAGGACAATGACCCCAAACATACTTAAAGAAGACACCAGAAATGGATGAAAACAAAGCGCTGGAGAGTTCTGAAGTGGCAGCAATGAGTCCGGATCTAAATCCCGTTGAACACCTGTGCAAAGATCTTAAAAATTGCTGTTGGGAGATGGCACCCCTCAAATATGAGAGACCTGGAGCAGTTTGCGAAAGAAGAGTGGTCCAAAATTCCAGGTGAGAGGTGTAAGAAGCTTGTTGATGGTTATAGGAAGCGATTGATTGCAGTTATTTATTCCAAAGGGTGTGCAACCAAATATTAAGTTGCGGGTGCCAACAACTTTGTCCTGCCCATTTTTGTTGTTTTGGGTGAAATGACGTCCAATTTGCCTTTTTTTCTCTGCTTTTTTGCTTTGTTCCAAAACACACAAAGGAAATAAACATGTGTATAACAAAACATGTGTAATTGCAATAATTTTCTAGGGGAAATACTTTATTTTCTGGAACAATTTCAAGGGTGCCAACACTTTCGGCCATGACGGTATTATAAGGACCCCAGTGATTCTAAACACAGTACCGTGTCCTTACAGCCTCCCACATACAAAATGCTGCCCCTACAGTGACCCCCCCCCCACAGTATGATGTCCACAAGGTCCCTATACTCAATATAATGTCTCCCGCAGTCACCTACAAGTACTGACTAAGTTCTCATTTGTTTCTCATGCAAAAAACGGCCTATCAGTGTTTTTAATCAGAGTCTTAAGAGTTTGATTAGTGTGTCAGGTTTAACCATCAGAAATTGGTTGACTACAGACAAAAAATTGTTGAAAAGTTGCAACGCAGGATAGTCCAGATGGTGGAGATGCAACTCCAATCAAGTCCCAAACAAATTCAAGCTGTCCTGAAGGATCAAAGTGCATCAGTGTCAGCCTGTACTTTCCGTGGACATTTGAATGAAATGAAACGCTATGACAGGAGATCCAGGAGGACCCCACTGCTGACGCAGAGACATAAAAAAGCTAGACTGCAGTTTGCCAAAATGTATGTAAGACAAATTCCTTCTGGGAAAGTGTCTTGTGGACAGATGAAACCAAGATAGAGCTTTTTTGGTAAAGCACATCATTCTACTGTTTACCGAAAATGGAATGAGGCCTACAAAGTGGTGCCCAATTAGGACTTTTGCTACTGGGCCCCATGAATTCCATGTGGCCCATGTTCCACACTGCCAGTTATTAAGTTCAAGTTACCTAAACCACATCTTTGCTCCCTGCTCCTCTGGAGTTATTTTGATTATTAAATTTTCTGACCTCCGCTTGTATTTTGACCACCCACTTGCTTTTCGATTCTGTCTTTGACCTCCTGGTAATGACACCACGCAAGAGCCCCTGTGTCTATCCAGATCCCTGTATAGGGGCTAAAGGGTAAAGGCCAAGGCAACAACTGGCATCTTGTAGACGGAGTTACTAGTGTTAAGCTTGTTTATCGAAGACCTAATAGGATCTGCCAGTATACCATAAACTGGACTTGTGATAATTGGCTAGTAGACAGTAAATTATCTTCATTTTTAGGATATCTGGTGTCTATTTTTCAGCTAAAAACCCTTCGAGGCTTGGAAGCACTATGCTCATGATATTTATAACAGCTAATAAAGGAAAACATTTTTTTGTTATGCAATTTTATGTGACTGAATTTCAACATGTACTGTAAGCTCTCCAGCCCTAGAGAAAAAGGCAGATGTGGTCCAAATACTGTGCAATGAAAGAGACGTGAACGTAACTGTGTGTGCTCTGGGTGGAACACTAGATGGCGATCTTTTTACATCATTACTTAGTTTGCAGCTTTCTCACTTCATAAATGTTATTTGTTGCTCTAAAGTATTGTTGATGTAGAATAACCATTGTTTATATTCAGAGTTTTTACAGTTTACATTATGCGAAACTCAGAAACCCACAGGATCAGTTTTTTATACACAGAATAATATTGATGTAATTAACTTAGCATTGTAAGTCTGTGTAATTAAATATGTTTAACAAAATTGCTATAATTTAAAAACGACAATGTTTTCATATTACAGGATAACACGTTTAATCCCTTCATGACTGGTCTTTTTTTCTTTCCTTTTTGCACTTCCGTTTTCGTTTCCTCTTCTTCCAAGATTCATACATTTCTTATTTTTCTGTTGACATATAAAAACTTGTTTTTTACGGGACGAGTTGTTGTTTTGTATAACAGCATTTATTTTATCATAGAATGTACGGGAAAACAGAGGAAACATTTCTAAGTGTGATGAATTGGGAAAAAAAACAACCATTCTGCCATTTTTCTAATTGGGATATGCTTTTACATAGTTCATTTTATGGGGAAAAAAAAGGACCTGGCATTCTGATTTACACATGACGGTGATATGCTGGCCTTCCGATAAATACTGTCCCAGATAGAAAGGATTTTCAATTATGTTGATTTGATTTGAGAACCATTACATATCTTTCTAATGATGATTTTAAGTTTGTCGGAAAATAATTCCACCAAGAAATCGGTACCGCAAAAACAATTCATAAATTTGTAAAAAAAAACAAACAAACCATGTGTAACTATTTTCTGATACCTGTCAATTTTCTTTATTTTTCCATCAATGAAACTATCTGAGGGCTTGTTTTCTGTGTGAAAAGTTGACATTTTTATTGATATCATTTTGGAATGCATCCAGCTCTTTGAATACTTTGTATTACATTTTTGGGGGCTGTGACCAAGGAAACGGAATTCTAGTGTTTTGATTTTTTTTCTTTCTTTCCAGAGTTTACTATATGGGTTAATTATTTTTATATTTTCATGGATCAGACTTTTATTTAAGTAGCAATACCAAATATACTTTCTTTTCTATTTCTTTATTATTAAAGATGTAATTGTGGGTTGATTCAAATTTTTATATTTTTTTTATTTTTTTTTAGATTTTTAAAAACTTTTTTATTTTTTTTACTTTATTTTTTTTAGTCCCCTTTGGAATCTGCAATAATTTCAACAATCCTATTTACTGCAATACTGTTCTATTACAGTATGTAGTTGCTTTATAGGACGACTAAGATGGCAGCCATGGGGGCCTTCATCAGGTCTGTAGCTGCCATAACAATCCACCGGCTATCGCATTAACCCCTTTACAACCTATGATGTATAGGTCGCCTCCCCCTCTTTGATGCAGGCTCTGGCGTTAAGCCTCCATCTTTTCAGGCACATGATAGCTGATCAGATCAGCTGTTATGTGCCCCTAACAGCTGCGGGTGGAATCGTGATCTACCTGCGGCTGTTAACATAATAAATGCTCCTGTCCATCTCCGACAGCGGTATTTAACATGGAATGAGAAACCAACCGAAGGCCTTCTTCAGACATCTGTGAGATGTTCACATCTTCTATTTGCTTTTCATGGATAGAATATGAACCCATTATATTTTATTGGGCCGTTCCCATGTCCTTGTTTTCTTGCAATCTGATTGGTCTGTAAAACATTGAGACAGGTTCATGTTTCATCTGACCCTCATTGGGTTCTCATTTTTTTTAAATGAGAATGCATTAACGAAGTTGATTGTGGCAGGTGCGTTGAGATGCTGCAGAGACTCATGAGGCACCTGAAAGTTCCGAAAGATCCAAATAGTGCAGATATCTGACCTATAGCTGATTTAGACAAACAAGACACAGAGAGTACTCAAAGTATACTAGCAAAATAAACCAGCTAGCTATATTGATGATTAGAAAGGCTCAACATCGAGACGGACAACACCTTTAACTGAGCCAAGAGTTTCCTATGATACTGTCCATGTGTTCACTATTTTGGATTTGACCCAGACAGATTTCTGACTCTGATCACTACCTGCCCTATCTTGTATCTGACTTATTTTCTTGTATGAACTCTGGGAGCCCTGATCGTGGATTTGTACAACTGTGCTTCAGGTTTTTTATTCTAGTATTTTGCTTTGGAAATATGATCTTCAAGAAGTTCTTGGAGAATATACTGAGGATGCCAGCTGAGGGCCACTCTGCTGTCAGAGATCTTTTAAAGTGACAAATAAAAATCCATCCAGTTCAGTCTTGAATGTTAGTCCAGAAGAAGGCACAAATCTTCATAACATGGAAATCTACAGTATATTCTTTATTGTAAAAAAAGTAAGTGGCAATCAGAACAAATCCCTGGGTTAATGTCCTATCTCCAGAAATCTAGTATCCTTAATCTGTAATAATGTGATATTATACTCAAAAAATGCATCCAGGCCTCTATTGAACATATAAATGGATTTACTATGGCTATTTACTTCTCTGGCAAAAAAGTTCCACAGTCTCACTCCTCTTACTGCAAAGAATCCCCTTCTGTGTAGGGCTATAAAGCTTCTTCCCTCTAGACGTAGTGAATGTTATCCTAGTATGATTACAGTCCTGGATTTGAATAGATCACCAGTGAGATCTCGGTATTAGCCTTTGGTAGATTTATACAGAAGAAGATGAAGGTGATGATTTCAAAATACCTTTGTCTCCACCCCTGGTTGTGACCAAACACAGCGACTTTGGCTGTGATACTTGTTCGCTAGGTGTCACTGCTACATCACAGTCCAATACAGGTGAATGGGGTCACATTGCAACCCTAGGCATACTGCGACAAGCGAGTCACAAGAAGTCTAACCACGTCGGATTTTTTGTAACTTGATTGTCGCAAATTCGGTACCTTCAGGGTCGCAATGCAATCTAATTCACTACAATGTAGCAGCGACACCTAGCGAATTTTAGTTGTGCAATAAATATCACGGTCAAGGTTATTGTGTAGCCAGAGCTTAATAGTGACAGTTTGCCATCAGCTTGCTGTGAAGTGAAACTGTTACTTTATCCTGTAGATCGAAATACTATCAAATTACAACGTGTGGAAATAAAATTTAAAACAATAGTTTGAATAGTTTTATCACTTTATATGGGTTGTCCACTACTCCGACAACCCCTTCTTAATTCATATATCCCCCCCCCAAGAAAATAACACTTATGCAGTTTCTCCCTTATAATATAATAACACCTACGGTGCTGCTCACCATTATTGGCACCCCTTCAATTTTTTCATAGACTGTACAATATCTTCAGAAATAGATGGAAATGTACCAAAGTTATATCCTCAGAATTTTTTTAATTAGTGGTCCAAAGTAACACTACAATAAAACATTGTTTTTCAACTTCCATGTTGCAATTTCAAAGAAAAAACAGAATGCACAGGAGGTGCAGCAATAAAGGCACCCCTAATTAATACCTGGTTGCACCCCCTTTGCCATTGCTGACTGCCTTCAAATGTTTCTTGTAGCCATCTATAAGCTTCTTGCACTTCTCAGCTGAAAATTTCTCCCACTCTTCCTTTGCAGATTGTTCAAGCTCTTGAATGTTTGAAGGGTTCTTTTTCCCAATGGCAGATTTCAGCTCACCCCAAAGATTTTCAATGGGATTGAGATCAGGACTCATTGCTGGCCATTTTAAAACAGTCCATTTTTTCATTTTCAACCTTTCCTGTGTACTTTTGGATGTGTGCTTTGGGTCATTGTCTTGCTGGATGACCTATGATCTTCAACTCAAACCAAGTTTTCTTACACTGGGTAGGACATTACGCTCTAAAATCTCTTGATCATTCTCTGATTTCATGATTCCTGTGATGCGGTCAAGGCCTCCAGACCCAATAAAGCAACCCCGCAGCATTATGGATCCTCCACCATGCTTAACTGTTGGTAAGGTGTTCTTTTCCTTATAAGTTTCATTGCCCTGTCTGTAAACAAACTGTTGCTTTGCATTGCCAAAAAGCTCTATTCTTGTTTCATCTGTGCACAGAACATTTTCCCGAAAGGATTGTGATTAGTGTTGAGCATTCCGATACTGAACAATCGGGTATCGGCCGATATTCGCGGTATCGGAATTCCGATACTTAATTCCGATACTTTTGCAATATCATATACCGGAATCAGAAGTTCCCATAATGCAATGAGCCAGTTTCATTTTATTCAGCCAATGAGGATCCTAAGAAGTGTGGGCACATCCTGTTAGGCATGTAGGCATCTTAACTAATGGCATGGCTGTGATTGGCTGCTGAAATGATGTCATGATGCACTATATAAGCCGCCGCCATTTTCAGCTCACTCTGCTGTGAATTCAGTTAGGGATAGGACGCTGTTGTTCTGAGGGACAGTTTTAGCTACCTATTTGGTCTATTCTGCTTTACTCAAGCTACTTTATAAATCGCTGTGCCTTGCAGCGCTAGTGCACAGTTCTCTATGCTGTTCACCGCTGTCTGCAAGGTCTGTGTGTGTGAGTGCCGCTCACCCTGTAGTGTGTGCTGTGCTTCAGCCACGTCTGGTTGTAGTGCACTCAGTGTGTGTCACTGCCTCATACATTGTTCTTTTTTGCCAATTCATAATTTTTCCTGATATCTCCTATTAGTGTGGTGGTTCCATACGTATTCAGCTAAATTGGTTCCAAACACACTATATAGGCGTAGATAGAGAATTTTTTTTGGTCTTGCAGCGATAGTGCACAGTGCTCTGCATCTGCACTGTTCACCGCTGTCTGCAAGGTCTGTGTGTGTGAGTGCAGCTCACCCTGTAGTGTGTGCTTCAGCCAAGTCTGGTTGTAGTGCACTCAGTGTGTGTCACTGCCTCATACATTGTCCTTTTTTGCCAATTCATAATTTTTCCTGATTTCTCCTATTAGTGTGGTGGTTCCATCCGTATTCAGCTAAATTGGTTCCAAACACACTATATAGGAGTAGTTAGAGGAGCCTTTCTGCAGCATTGTGCCCTGCAGCCCCAGCCAGATTAGTATTAACCAATTTTTTGTAGCCTCATCTATTGCATTGTAGGTTACCTTCCTACATTGTAATAGCTGCAAAAAGTTTGTGATACTATCGGTATTACATCTTTGGGCACATCCAGTGTCTTTTTGTGACAAAAAAACCCTAAATAAAGTTCACCAAACACTCCACTTTACAGTTGTGTAGGCCACATTAGCTCATATTAAAGTCTAGTCCACACTTTATAAAATTAGTGTTTCTTATAACTGTTAGCAGCTGTTCAGGAATAAGCACACTAAGCCCTTAGTACTTTTCTGCCTATCTTTATCAGTCTACCAAGATGAAGAAGGCAGGGAGTAAGGCATGTGGTCGTGGTCGTGGGCGTGGAGTTTCTGCAGGGAGAGGACGTGAGGATTCTGTGTTAGAACCTTGCTCTTAGGTTTTTTCCTTTGCTGGTCACATGACCTTGTTGGCCTATTTAATCCTGCTCCGCCCTTCTGGCTTTGCTGGACTTCATTGTTTAACTACTTTCTAGCTAGCCTGTGCTCTGTATCTAACTCTGTTAGTTTGCTTGGTCTACGGACCTCTATGTTCTATATATTTTGTTTGTTCGTCTGTCTGCTACTATTTCTGTTAGGAGGTGTCCCATTTTCCTCCCAGTCCTTAGTACTTGTAGGGATTCCTTCCCCATATCTATAGGTCTCCGTACAGACTAGCTTAGGACTTTAGCAGGTCTGATCGCAGGATCAGGTCCCCTGTTACATCGTAGGGATTAAGCTGAGTTCTATCGTAGGGACAGATCTCCTCTCTTTCCTTAGCTCTGGTAGCAGAACATAACATTCTGTGCCTGCAGGGAGAGGATGTGGGGATTCTGTGCCTGTTGCGGGCACCAGTGACTCAGCATCCCCCAGTTTTACCAGGGAACAGTCCTTTATGCGCAGCTTTGTAGGAGCTAGCCGTACCCCACTGCTGCGGGAGGACCAAATTGAAGCCGTTGTCGGATGGATGGCAGCTAACGCATCGACTTCAATTAGTTCCAGATCCTCTCAGGTCCTGAGCACTGAAGAGCACCCATCTGTCTCTTCACCACCTGCCAAATTGCCCAGGCAGTCAGAGAGCCCTGGACAGGAGCCATCTCTACTTCTGTTCTCTGAATCTCTTGGCTTGGAAAGAGGGGGCCAGCCAAGCAGAATTCGAGAATTTGAAGAAGAGGTAGTATGCAGTGATGCGCAACCGTTTTGTCTCTCTGAATCTGAAGAGGCGGGTGGGCCAGTGCCTATGGTCAGCAGCACACCTCAGTACGCATCTGATGATGAGACTCAGGTGCCACTTTCTGGTGCGTACTGTGCTGTCGAGGCTACCCAGGAGAAGCAGTTGTTTGAAGAGGGTGGTGTAGATGATGAGGTCCTTGACCCATCATGGCGTGAGGGACAGGAAGGTGGTGGGAGCAGCTCTGAGGAAGAGATTCCCCGAACGGCCGAAAAAGGAAGGAGAGGGAGGGGGCAGACTTAGTTGCCTGTAGCCTCCACTTCGGCACCCATTAGGAGCATGGCTCTTCCAAAATCCAAAGCGGGCGCTCCCAAGACTTGCAGTGCCTGGTCCTTTTTTGACACAGTTGCAGATGACATTTGCTTTGTCAAATACAAGCTGTGTAATCAGAAGGTGAAAAGAGGGAAAAGTGTCAGCAACCTCAATACCACAAATATGTGGAAACATGTGAGGACCAAGCACGTGGTGGAGTTACAAAAACACACTGAAGACCTAGGCCAACCTACAGCGCCACCTACCACCTCTTCAGCTCGTGTTGTAGCCTCTTCCTCCAGCTCACACACAGCTGGTTTGGCTTCCTAACAGGATCGCCATGGAAGAATCTCTGGCACTGTTGTACAGAGACACCGTGTAATCCCACCCACAGCACCACTTTCCCTGTCATCCTCACACTCCCAGGCCAGTCTACAGCCATCGTTAGCACAGGCATGGGAGAAAAGGCGCCCATACTCGGCAAACCACCCCCGAGCACAGGCTCTGAATGCTGGCATTGCTAAACTACTGGCCCTTGAAATGCTATCATTCAGGCTGGTGGAGACTGACACCTTCCGTAACTTTATGGCATTGGCAGTCCCACAATACAACGTGCCCAGCCGCTTTTATTTCAGCAGGCAAGCCGTCCCTGCCCTGCAACAGCATGTGGAGGGAAAAATTAAACATGCGCTACAAAACGCCGTCAGTAGCAAGGTCCACCTGACCACCGATGCGTGGACCAGTAAGCATGGACAGGGACGATACCTTTCCCTCACTGCCCATTGGGTAAATGTTGTGGAGCCGGTTACAGATCTTGAGAGTGGCACTGTACGTGTTCTGCCAACTCCAAGGATTGCAGGAATCTAGTCTGTACACATTGACTCCTCCTCATACTCCAGTTCCTCTGATTCAGCGCTGCAGGAGCCATCACGGTCTACCTCCATATCGACCCGTGAACGGTTACCTGTTATGATGACCGATATGAGCACAGCCGTGGCCAAACGTCAACAGGCCGTATTAAAATTAATTTCTTTGGGGAATCGAAGCCACACAGCGCAGGAGCTCTGGAATGCCATCAAGCAGCAGAGCGACGTGTGGTTTGTGCCAGCGAATCTCCAGCCAGGCATGGTAGTGTGTGACAATGGCCGAAATCTGGTGGCAGCTCTGGGCCTAGGCAACCTCACTCACATCCCATGTCTGGCACATGTGCTCAACTTGGTCGTGCAGAGTTTTTTGAGGGACTATCCGAATCTTGATGCACTGCTTCACAAGGTCTGCATAGAGTGCGCTCACTTGCGGCGTTCCAGCAACGCAAGATCGCGCATTGCAGCTCTGCAGCGCCGATTATGTCTTTCGGAACATCGCATCATATGTGACCTACCCACCAGGTGGAATTCAACGTTACATATGTTGGAGAGGTTGTGTGAGCAGCAGGCAGCAGTAATGGAGTACCAGCTGCAGCAAGCGCAAACAAGTCACAGTGCGCGCCGTTCACACTTCACTGAGTGGGCCTCTATGAAGGACATTTGCCACGTTTTGCGTGCCTTCTATTATTCGACGCGGATGGCGAGTGCAGATGATGCACTAGTCAGCATGACTATCCCCCTTATCTGCCTGCTTGAAAAAACACTGCAAGCACTAAGGGAGGAGGTTTTGGAAGAGGTGGAGGATGAGGAGTCACAAATGCCATCTGCTTCTCTACATAGTTACATAGTTTATAAGGCCGAAAAAAGACAAGCGTCCATCCAGTTCAGCCTATTTCTTGTGCACTGCAGCTATTCCGCAGCGTTGATCCAGGGGAAGGCAAAAAAAAAACATGCGGTATAGGCCAATTTACTTCATTGAGGAAAAATTCACTTCCCGACTCCAATCTGGCAGTCAGATTAAATCCCTGGATTAATTAACTATCACTAAGCATAAGATGTAATTTTATTGTTCTCAAGAAAGGCGTCCAGGCCTCTCTTGAACTCATTAAGTGAGCTGGACATTACCACTTCCTCTCCCAGAGAGTTCCAGAGTCTCACGGCTCTTACCGTAAAGAATCCCCTTCTATGCTGGTGCAGGAACCTCCTTTCCTCCAGACGCATAGTGTGCCCCCTCGTCTTTGTCACCATCCTTGGTATAAACAGGTCACGGGAGAGATCTCTGTACTGCCCCCTGATGTATTTATACATGTTTATGAGGTCTCCCCTAAGCCTTCTCTTTTCCAACGTAAATAGGCCTAATTTTGACAACCTCTCTGGGTATTCTAGTTCCTCCATTCCCTTTATTACCTTAGTCGCCCTCCTTTGTACCCTCTCTAGCTCCAATATGTCTTTCCTGAGCACCGGAGCCCAGAACTGTGCACAATATTCTAAGTGCGGCCTTACCAGCGCTTTATACAGTGGAAGAACAATGTTCTCATCATATGCCCCTATTCCTCTTCTGATGCATGCCATGACTCTATTTGCCTTCGCAGCTGCTGCCTGACACTGGGCACTCCAATTTAATTTGCTGTTAACCAAGACGCCCAGGTCCTTCTCCATGTCAGATTTCCCCAACGGTTTCCCATTTAATATGTATGGGTGACTGCTGTTTTTCTTTCCCATGTGCATGACCTTACATTTATCGGCATTGAACCCCATTTGCCATTTTTTGGCCCAACTCCCCAATTTATCTAAATCCTCCTGTAGCTGTGCCCTATCCTCATCTGTATTAACTACTTTACAAAGTTTAGTATCATCTGCAAATATTGCTATTTTACTATGCAACCCTTCCACTAGATCATTAATAAATATATTAAACAATATAGGGCCCAAGACAGACCCTTGAGGCACCCCGCTAGTAACCCTGACACACCCTGAGCTTACTCCATTGATAACCACCCTCTGCTTTCTATCACTCAGCCAGCTATTTACCCACTTGCACACATTCTCTACAGTCTGCGCAACGTGGTTCCTCACAAAGGTCTAGGCAGGGGACACTTTGTGAGGAGGATGAGGAGGAGTCAATGGAGGAGGAAGACATCTGTCCAGAGGAAGGAGGTACACAATGCTCTAGTAGTCAGTATCTAGAGCGAGGGTGGGGTGATGCAGAGTAGGCAGAGATCACGCCTCAAGCAGGGGACAGCGTTTCTTGGCCAGTTGGCAGTCTGCAGCACATGGTTGATTTCATGCTGCAGTGCCTGAGAAACGACCGCCGCATCGCCCACATTCTCAACACGGCTGATTATTGGGTGTCCACCCTCCTAGATCATTGCTACCGGGACAACTTACAAAGCCTCATAACACCATTGAACCGGGAGCGTAAAATGCGGGAGTACCAAGACGCACTGGTGCATTCCATCATGTTCTCCATTCCAACAGAGAGCAGTGCTGCTAGTGCTTTACAAAGCAGCTCAGTGCGTCAAGGCAGTGGAGGAAGCTCTGCACAAAGAGGGAGCAGAAGCAGTGCCTCAGCACAAGGCAAGACCAGTATGGCTGAAATGTGGCAAAGTTTTGTGTCCCCGCCGCCACAAAAGTCTACAGCATCACAGACGGCTCCAGTCAGCAGGAGGCAACGTTTCCGTCAGATGGTGACATACTACATGTCTTGACCTCTCAGTGTACTCCCAGACGGCTCTTCTTCCTTCAAGTTTTGGGTCTGTAAGCTGGATACATGGCCAGAGCTTAGCCAGTATGCATTGGAGGTGCTAGCTTGCCCTGCTGCTAGTGTATTATCAGAACGCGTCTTTAGTGCCGCAGGTGGTGTACTAACAGACCGTCGCATGCGACTATCCTCCGATAACGTTGACCGGCTTACTTTTCTCAAAATGAACAAGGCCTGGATCTCTCATGAATTTGCCAGTCCTCTTCCAGAATAAATAATTGGTTGGCAACAGTATCCAGGTCTCCTGTTGTGTTCATGTTTCTACCACCTGAACTGTAATCCCTGAGCTCCAACACCGCCAGTTGGCGCTCAGAAGTGCTGTCTGCACAGTCAACACTTGCTGCCGTGTTATTGGGGTTCAGTAACATCAGCTGTTCCCCTGCTGTGCGGACGGCAATTTCTCCTGCTCTGTCCACATTCTCACTACTAAAGATTTTAAAGTTGCTCCAATTACACCTCTGGCTCCTCTGTTTTCAGTATTATCCCTGAGCTCCAACACCACCAGTTGGCGCTCAGAAGTGACGTCTGCACAGTCAACACTTGCTGCCGTGTTATTGGGGTTCAGTAACGTCAGCTGTTCCCCTGCTGTGCGGACGGCAATTTCTCCTGCTCTGTCCACATTCACACTACTACAGATTTTAAAGTTGCTCCAATTACACCTCTGGCTCCTCTGTTTTCAGTATTATCCCTGAGCTCCAACACCGCCAGTTGGCGCTCGGAAGTGCTGTCTGCACAGTCAACACTTGTTGCCGTGTTATTGGGGTTCAGTAACGTCAGCTGTTCCCCTGCTGTGCGGACGGCAATTTCTCCTGCTCTGTCCACATTCACACTACTACAGATTTTAAAGTTGCTCCAATTACACCTCTGGCTCTTCTGTTTTCAGTATTATCCCTGAGCTCCAACACTGCCAGTTGGCGGTCGGAAGTGACGTCTGCACAGTCAACACTTGCTGCCGTGTTATTGGGGTTCAGTAACGTCAGCTGTTCCCCTGCTGTGCGGATGGCAATTTCTCCTGCTCTGTCCACATTCTCACTACTACAGATTTTAAAGTTGCTCCAATTACACCTCTGGCTCCTCTGTTTTCAGTATTATCCCTGAGCTCCAACACCGCCAGTTGGCACTCGGAAATGACGTCTGCACAGTCAACACTTGCTGCCGTGTTATTGGGGTTCAGTAACGTCAGCTGTTCCCCTGCTGTGCGGACGGCAATTTCTCCTGCTCTGTCCACATTCACACTACTACAGATTTTAAAGTTGCTCCAATTACACCTCTGGCTCCTCTGTTTTCAGTATTATCCCTGAGCTCCAACACCGCCAGTTGGCGCTCGGAAGTGACGTCTGCACAGTCAACACTTGCTGCCGTGTTAATGGGGTTCAGTAACGTCAGCTGTTCCCCTGCTGTGCGGACAGCAATTTCTCCTGCTCTGTCCACATTCTCACTACTACAGATTTTAAAGTTGCTCCAATTACACCTCTGGCTCCTCTGTTTTCAGTATTATCCCTGAGCTCCAGCACCGCCAGTTGGCGCTCAGAAGTGACGTCTGCACAGTCAACACTTGCTGCCGTGTTATTGGGGTTCAGTAACGTCAGCTGTTCCCCTGATGTGCGGACGGCAATTTCTCCTGCTCTGTCCACATTCACACTACTACAGATTTTAAAGTTGCTCCAATTACACCTCTGGCTCCTCTGTTTTCAGTATTATCCCTGAGCTCCAACACCGTCAGTTGGCGCTCGGAAATGCTGTCTGCACAGTCAACACTTGCTGCCGTGTTATTGGGGTTCAGTAACGTCAGCTGTTCCCCTGCTGTGCGGACTGCAATTTCTCCTGCTCTGTCCACATTCACACTACTACAGATTTTAAAGTTGCTCCAATTACACCTCTGGCTCCTCTGTTTTCAGTATTATCCCTGAGCTCCAACACCGCAAGTTGGCGCTCGGAAGTGACGTCTGCACAATCAACACTTGCTGCCGTGTTATTGGGGTTCAGTAACGTCAGCTGTTCCCCTGCTGTGCGGACGGCAATTTCTCCTGCTCTGTCCACATTCTCACTACTACAGATTTTAAAGTTGCTCCAATTACACCTCTGGCTCCTCTGTTTTCAGTATTATCCCTGAGCTCCAACACCGCCAGTTGGCACTCGGAAGTGACGTCTGCACAATCAACACTTGCTGCCGTGTTATTGGGGTTCAGTAACGTCAGCTGTTCCCCAGCTGTGTGTCCGGCAAATTCTCCTGCTTTGTCCACATCCACTGTACTACTGATTTAAAACTTGCTCCAATTACACCTCTGGCTCCTCTGTTTTTAGTATTTACCCTGGGCTCCAATACCACTAGTTGCTGCTCAGAAGTGCCGTCTGCACAGTCAACGCTTGCTCCAGTGTTATTGGGGTTCAGTAACGTCAGCTGATCCCCAGCTGTGTGTCCGGCAAATTCTCCTGCTTTGTCCACATCCACTGTACTACTGATTTAAAACTTGCTCCAATTACACCTCTGGCTCCTCTGTTTTTAGTATTTACCCTGGGCTCCAATACCGCTAGTTGTTGCTCAGAAGTTCCATCTGCACAGTCAACGCTTGCTCCAGTGTTATTGGGGTTCAGTAACATCTGCTGATCCCCAGCTGTGTGTCCGGCAAATTCTCCTGCTTTGTCCACATCCACTGTACTACTGATTTAAAACTTGCTCCAATTACACCTCTGGCTCCTCTGTTTTTAGTACTGGGCTCCAATACCGCTAGTTGCTGCTCAGAAGTGCCGTCTGCACAGTCAACGCTTGCTTCAGTGTTATTGGGGTTCAGTAACGTCAGCTGATCCCCAGCTGCGTGTCCGGCAAATTCTCCTGCTTTGTCCACATCCACTGTACTACTGATTTAAAACTTGCTCCAATTACACCTCTGGCTCCTCTGTTTTTAGTATTTACCCTGGGCTCCAATACCGCTAATTGCTGCTCAGAAGTGCTGTCTGCACAGTCAACGCTTGCTCCAGTGTTATTGGGGTTCAGTAACATCTGCTGATCCCCAGCTGTGTGTCCGGCAAATTCTCCTGCTTTGTCCACATCCACTGTACTACTGATTTAAAACTTGCTCCAATTACACCTCTGGCTCCTCTGTTTTTAGTATTTACCCTGGGCTCCAATACCGCTAGTTGCTGCTCAGAAGTGCCGTCTGCACAGTCAACGCTTGCTCCAGTGTTATTGGGGTTCAGTAACGTCAGCTGATCCCCAGCTGCGTGTCCGGCAAATTCTCCTGCTTTGTCCACATCCACTGTACTACTGATTTAAAACTTGCTCTAATTACACCTCTGGCTCCTCTGTTTTTAGTATTTACCCTGGGCTCCAATACCGCTAGTTGCTGCTCAGAAGTGCCGTCTGCACAGTCAATGCTTGCTCCAGTGTTATTGGGGTTCAGTAACGTCAGCTGATCCCCAGCTGTGTGTCCGGCAAATTTTCCTGCTTTGTCCACATCCACTGTACTACTGATTTAAAACTTGCTCCAATTACACCTCTGGCTCCTCTGTTTTTAGTATTTACCCTGGGCTCCAATACCGCTAGTTGCTGCTCAGAAGTACCGTCTGCACAGTCAACGCTTGCTGCCGTGTTATTGGGGTTCAGTAACGTCAGCTGATCCACAGCTGTGTGTCCGGCAAATTCTCCTGCTTTGTCCACATCCACTGTACTACTGATTTAAAACTTGCTCCAATTACACCTCTGGCTCCTCTGTTTTTAGTATTTACCCTGGGCTCCAATACCGCTAGTTGCTGCTCAGAAGTGCTGTCTGCACAGTCAACGCTTGCTCCAGTGTTATTGGGGTTCAGTAACGTCAGCTGATCCCCAGCTGTGTGTCCGGCAAATTCTCCTGCTCTGTCCACATTCACACTACTACAGATTTTAAAGTTGCTCCAATTACGCCTCTGGCTCCACTCTGTTTTTAGTATTTACCCTGGGTTCCAGCACCGCCAGCTGTTTCCCAGCCGTGTCTTTGGCACGGGTACTCCCTTCTGCCCAGCCTGGTTCCAGCACGTCAGCTGTTTCCGGGTAGTGTCAACGTCACTTTGCCTCCAATGCGTTGTCCTGTCGTGTTGCGGTCGGGTTAGCCGGCTCTATGGTGCCTGCAGTTTAGGTGACTCCTATGTGGGCTGCGGGATCTGGCAATGAAGGCTGGTTCCATAGTGCCAATAAGACAAGCACCCCCTGTAGGACTGTGGGTTTCGGCAACTGCGGCCGGCTCGCGGCCTTGTAACTTTTTTTTACATGGGTACCTTCTGCTACCCATCCGAGTTCCAGTACCGTCAGCTGGTTCTCGGCAGTGCCTTTGGCTTAGGTGCCTCCTTCTCGGCATCCAAGTTCCACCAACGTCTGCTGGTCCTTGGTAGTGCTTTCTGGCACAGGTACCTCCTGCTTAGTAACCGAGTTCCAGTGCCGTCAGCTGGTCCTCGGTAGTTCCATTGGCTCTTGTACCTTCTGCTACCCATCCGGGTTCCAGTACTGTCAGCTGGTCCTCGGTAGTTCCATTTGCTCTTGTACCTTCTACTACCCATCCAGGTTCCAGTACCGTCAGCTGGTTCTCGGCAGTGTCTTTGGCACGGGTACTCCCTCCTGCCCAGCCTGGTTCCAGCACGCCAGCTGTTTCCGGGTAGTGTCAACGTCACTTTGCCTCCAATGCGTTGTCCTGTCGTGTTGTGGTCGGGTTAGCCGACTCTATGGTGCCTGCAGTTTAGGTGACTCCTATGTGGGCTGCGGGATCTGGCAATGACGGCTGGTTCCATAGTGCCAATAAGACAAGCACCCCCTGTAGGACTGTGGGTTTTGGTAACTGCGGCCGGCTCGCGGCCTTGCAACTTTTTTTTACATGGGTACCTTCTGCTACCCATCCGGGTTCCAGTACCGTCAGCTGGTTCTCGGCAGTGCCTTTGGCTTAGGTGCCTCCTTCTCGGTATCCAAGTTCCACCAACGTCTGCTGGTCCTTGGTAGTGCTTTCTGGCACAGGTACCTCCTGCTTAGTAACCGAGTTCCAGTTTCGTCAGCTGGTCCTCGGTAGTTCCATTGGCTCTTGTACTTTCTGCTACCCATCCGGGTTCCAGTACCGTCAGCTGGTCCTCGGTAGTTCCATTTGCTCTTGTACCTTCTGCTACCCATCCGGGTTCCAGTACCATCAGCTGGTTCTCGGCAGTTCCTCAGCCTTCTTGTACCTTCTGTACATTTCCAAGTTCAAAATTTTTGAAATGGTTCTTGGTAATCACTCTGGATCTCCCTGACGAGGACCCTGAAGACGAGGACCCTGAAGACCACCCCGAAGAAGACCAAGAAGATGACCCTGAAGAAGTTGACCAAGAGGACAAAGAAGAAGAAGACAACCACCAAGATGCAGAAGAACAAGAGACAGAAAACCAAGAAGCAGAAGTACAAGAAGCTGCAGAACAAAAAGCGGAAGAACATTAAGCATAAGACTAAAAATCAGAGCAAAAGATAATATCTAAATTTTAAGCAGAAGATGACCAAGCAGTGTATGGGGGAGAGTCCGTTCCTCCTCGTGGTGCCCCTGGAAAAGACCTGCTGCTGCAGGCCAAACTGAACGCGGACAAATCCTGTTGTAAATCTTTTGTGATGGGCAGAACGAAAGGTGTAATGTTCAAACTTTTATAGATAACAACTACAGGAATGCCTGTCACAAATAAGAATATGATGAAGAAGAAGAATATGAAGAAGATGAAGAAGTAGAATATGAGAATAATACGAAGAAGGTGAAGAAGAAGAAGATGAAAAAGATGCTGATGCTGATGCTGAGGATGATGAAGGAGAAAGTGTGGGAGAAGTAAAAAAGAAGGTGAAGAGCATGGAAGTAGTGAAACATAAATATCTGACAAAATATAAAAATACTTAACATAGTCAATATTTCCGTAACTCAGAACGTCTTAAAAAAAATATTAATTCCTGCTATTCCATTTGATTGGGCTAAACCTCTATGCCTTTATTGTCTCCCCCACCTCCCCCAATACATTCTACATTATTCTTAGTTGTTTTCCTTCATGTAGAATTAACCTACAAGGAAAGAAAGGGTTTATTTTCATTCCGATATTTCTGTCCCATTGACTTGCATTGGTTTCCGGTATCGGAATCGGCGATATCCGATACTTTTTGGGTATCGGTCCGATCCAATCCGATCCGATATTTCCCGATATCGGAAGGTATCGCTCAACACTAATTGTGATTTGTCACGGTCTCTTTGGCAAAGATCAGTCGTTCATTTTTATGTCTTTTCTGCAGCAATTGTTTCTTTCTTGGACTTCGTCCACAAAGCTCTGCTTGGCGTGTGGTAGTTGTTGAAACCATGACCCCAGACTGTTCCAGGTTGGCCTTCAGGTCTTTTGGATGTTTGACGTGGTGTTTTTTCCACAATTTGCACCAACCTTTGAAGACCTCACTTGTCAATTTTCCTCTTTCCTCCATGTCTCAGCAGGTTCTTGTCGGTTCCATGCTTGGCAAACTTCTTAATAACATTGCACACTGTTGAAACTGGGATACCAAGGTCTTTGGAGATGGCCTTATACCCTTTGGAAGTCTTGTGTTTGCTAATAATAGAAGTTCTGATGTCCTCAGAAAGCTCATTTCTCTTTACCATTATGACAAAGGAACAGTTTTTAAAATACTGAAGTCATCATTCATCTCTTTTGTGATTTACCACAGGCGAGTCAAAATATGTTTCCATACTAAATTAATGTAAAGGGTGCCAATAGCAGTGACACAGCAAGCTTTAGGTTTTTCTATTTTTCCCTCCCATTGTGTTTTGTTTTAAACTATTGTTTATCATTATCTATTTTGTAATTAACACAAGTGCTCTATACAGAAAAACTGTTTCACTTGATTAATTTTTTTCAGGAGATATTTCACATTATGTACTTAAACTTCATGGGTGCCTATAACAATGAGCAGGACTGTATACACATTGCCGGTGCCTGTGCTGTTCCAGTGGTGTTGGGATTTGCTTTCCTTGGGATTGTGTGACATTGTTATGTCACGCGATCCCTGCGGACCATCAGCAGTCGCTTCTCTCTCACCTTCTTCGGTCATCACATAAATCCAGAGGAAGTGAGAGCTGCTACTGCTCTCTCTCTTCATTTGGATGTGATTTGTTTGAAGGAGAGGAGAGTGAAGCCAGCGTTGATTGGCTACAGGGATCGCGTAGCATAACAATGTCGCGTGATCCCAATGAGAGCAAGTTCCAACACCACTGGAACAGCACCGGCACCGAAGATGTATATAAGTATTATTTTGTAAGGGAGAAACATATGAATTGAGAAGGGAGTTAGTTCTCCCCTTGTTTGCGTGGGTTTCCTCCGGGTTCTCCGGATTCCTCCCACACTCCAAAGACATACTGATAGGGAATGTAGATTGTGAGCCCCAATGGGGACTGTGCCCATAATGTCTGTAAATTGTCTGAATTGTAAAGCGCTGCGGAATATGTTGGCGCTATATAAATAAAAATATTATTATTATAAGGGGTTGTCCGAGTAGTCGACTACCCCTTTAAGTCAATTTCAAATTAAACCAATAACAATGAACCTACTAAAAAAGTTATAAAAAACACTGGAAAATGAATACTAATCATTAATCTAGGAAAGGTATTTTTGATCTTTCCATCTTCTTATTTGCTGTTAGTTTTCTTAACTAATGCTGACTGCACACAGTGTATTATATGGAACAATTACAATACAAAACACTTCCCGTTACTATGGTTACCAAGTAAACTCTTTAAATAATATCTTCCTGATGATCAAATTCTAATGACTGTCAGTTTAGGGCAAAGGGCACTTGTCTATTTCTCAGGTCGGTCTTGTTGATAAAACATCACCTCATGTACAGAAGATTTGGCGTCTTCTACAACCATTTATTTCACTGATTTTGATAATCACCTAGAGATTTCCTACAATGAACATTTCTGACAAATGCATTTAATGACTTGAGGTCTGAAAGATAGGACTGATAAATTTTGGATTTCAGGATTACTGTTTTACATGTAGATTAACTTTTTAATTTAGGCCATATGCATGGTCTATATATGTTATCCTCAAGTCCTATTTAATTCAATAGAGTGGTCGACACACTTACATAGTCACCGCTTAAAGAGATTGCCATTCATTTCTTTTTTTTACTTAAATGCATGTTTATGGTGCAAAAAATCATTTTGGTAATTGGCTTTCATTAAAAAATGTTGACATTTGACTTTTGCAGACTCCGTTTCCCTGCACATTAAACTTTGATGTGGTATTTGGTCATGAATCAGCTGAGTGCAGCTCATAAAAAGAGTGATTAAACAGAAAATTTCCCGTTATACCAGTAGAACGAACTCACTGACGGGTTCTGAGTTAAATCATTCGGCAACCTGCAATAGACAGTGTAACACACAGGTTTTACAAGGCAAACTATGACTTGTAATGAACATCCAATTACAAAACTTTAAGGCAAAGAAAATTGTCCCCAAAGGTAATCAACGCTTTTAACTAAAAACAGGCTGGTTTCCCCCAATCTCTACATTAGTGGAGTTCCTTTCAGCTAAACACAACAGCAACGTTAATTTTTTTATCCAACTTTTTGTTAAAAAGGCACTTTGTAACATTTTCTTATAAACCTTATATATCAGTTCCTCACGGTTTTCATGGTGTCTCATTGTAGTCAGTGAATGGGGCAGGTGTATTGGACCTGTAGTGATCACACAGATATCTTCAGAGCGTGTATCACCAAGTATGTCATCACCCAGCTTTCTAACTGTGTATTTGATCACCTACCTTTCCATCTTTGTGAGAAATCTTAACTTCTGTTCACTAACTCAGTATGTTTGTAAGCGGACCCTGTACGACCCCTGCTCACCACTTTTCTTTATGACTTTGCCTGTGTTTTATACCTTGCATCTGGCTCAATTTGTAATTATCTGATTAGCAGAGGGGAGAGGCCTCTGACCTAACTTTAACACCTGAATGCATTAGCTAGCACTCGTATATTGTGAGTAGTTAGTCTGCTGACATAGTCTGCCAGCGTGTATCAGACAAGTGTGATGCATGAATTAGATCTGAATTGGACCAGAAGGGAACTGAAGGAAACTGGATACCCAGGCAAAGTAAACAATGTTTCTGTTTGTTTTCACTCTCTCCCCTAAAATCCTCCACTTTCTACTAGCCCCCCTAATCCCTACACCTAGCAATGAACTCTTCATCTCTCCCTCAATACTCCCCATCTATCTCACCTCCTACTCAGAACTATTCCTCAATATACAATCCGGTGTCTCCAAACACAGGCAGCACATGCTCTCTCCTGCTCCCACCTACTAACACTTTCGTTGCTCTTCCTCACTGCCGGAGACATCTCTCCAAATCCTGGTCCTCCCCACCACATCCCAACAGTCAGTTCCACCTCCTATCCACAATCTATCACAAACTCTCGAAACCCTCTTAACCTTTTGATAAAGGATGCAGGATAGTGTCTGAAACGCCTAAAGCAACCCTCCCTTACTCTTTACAAGTAAATATGTCTTTTTAAATTGATTGAATAAATTTAAATGTTTTTATCTGGAGCTGGAAAATTCACAGTTTTTTCCTACAAGTTCACGTCTGGGTCAGGACTGTTTCCGTGCTCCAAACTTGTGATGTGCTGCAAGTACAGGGGAGCTGGCACTCTTCTCTCTAATACCTTCTAACCTTTTAGTCATCCGCATTGCCCCCGCTTCCCCAGTCCCACTAACGGTGTTCTATGGAACGCTCGCTCTGTCTGCAACAAACTTTCCTACATCCATGATCTTTTCATTACTAACAAACTTTCCTTTCTCGGCATCACCAAAACCTGGCTCACTCTCTCTGACACAGCCTCTCCAGATGCACTTTCGTATGGTGGATTCCACTTTTCCCACACAACCCGCCCCAGCGGCAAGCATGGTGGAGGGGTAGGTTTTCTCCTGTCAGATAACTGCTCCTTCACCCAAATCCCACTGCCACCCTCTATTACACTCCCCTCTTTTGAAGTGTACTGTGTGCGCATCTACTCCCCCTCCAACCTCCAGCTAGCTGTCATTTACTGTCCCCCCAGGCTCAGCCACCACCTTCTTCGACCACTTCACCACCTGGCTACTTCACTTCCTTTCCTCTGACATCCCCACTATCATCATGGGCGACTTCAACATCCCCATTGACACTTCCCTCTCAGCTGTCTCTAAGCTTCTATCCCTCACTTCCTCCTTCAGCCTTGCTCAATGGTCTTCCGCAGCCACTCACAAAGATGGCCACACACTGGACCTCATCTTCACCCGCCTCTGTTTCCTATCTAACCTCTCTAACTCACCTCTCCCTCTTTCTGATCATAACCTACTTACATTCTTTTCCCTCTCCTCTCCAGGTACTCAATCTCCGCTCCACACACTTTCACATCCTCGCAGAAATCTTAAAACACTTTAACCTACACTCACTCTCTGAATCCCTTCTCCCTCTTACAGACATTAGTTCCTTACATGATGCAGATGTTGCTGCCACTTTATATAACACCACAACACTTGCAGCTCTTAATTCGGTCGCCCCCTCACACATACCAAAGCTCGCACAATCAACAGGCAACCCTGGCACACCAAACTGACTAAAAAACTGAGAAGGACTTCCAGGGTTTCTGAGCGGAGATAGAAAAGGTCCCACTCCAACGAGAACTTCATTGCATTCAAACAGTCCCTCACTACTTTCAAGTCTGCACTTACTGCAGCAAAACAAACATACTTCTCATATCTCATATCCTCCCTGTCTCACAACCCTAAACAGCTATTGAACACTTTCAATTCTCTCTGTCCCCCAGCACCTCCACCCTCTCCTCTCATCTCATCTGAACACTTAGCCTCATTCTTCAAGCAGAAGATTGACATCATCAGACAAAGCTTTTGCCTAAAGTCCCAACGATACCAGCAAGTACGATACCAGCAAATATGGAACTTGTGGTGGTTTGCTTCAAAATCAGAAGACTATGTAATGCAGAAAAAAGAGTAATGAAAAGCTGCATTCACTGTTCCGGTAAAATCAAATATCCTTTATTACATACATCGGATAAAAAACAGTGGCAAGCAGGGAGAGTAAACGGACAACAGCCGTTTTGCGCTTCCAAGAGTGCTTCTGCGAGTTCAGGTAATCGGTTACGCAACATCACTTCCTTTAACAGGTGGCAAAGCGGCATATGTCACAGTTTACAACACAATTTAAAATTGTCAATAAAACATTATAAAAACATAGAAAAATCAGATCGATCATTTAACCCTAAAGGGCTATTAGCATATAGGCGAGAAATCCACTTGGCTTTTCTTTGTAGAAGCAATCTACAGGGTGGGTCATTTATATGGATACACCTAAATAAAATGGGAATGGTTGGTGATATCAACTTCCTGTTTGTGGCACATTAGTATATGGGAGGGGGAAAAAATTTCCAGATGGGTGGTGACCATGGCGGCCATTTTGAAGTCAGCCATTTTGGATCCAAGTTTATTTTTTTCAATCGGTAGAGGGTCATGTGACACATCAAACTGATAATAAGTTATTTTGTGATGGAAATACGACAATTCGGCTATACAGGATATTGACACAATTCTAATCACACACTTTTACTCTCCTACTACGAATAAACAACTATTATAGTCAATGATGTCTTGGTCCTAATGTCCTAGGCTAAATTACTTCTCAGTTAATCTCGTGCCCCTCACTGTGGTCACCCTGTTGCTCTCTCACTCCTTCTACAACACTGATTGTTGTACAGACCTTAACGAGAGTCGAGGGTACTACACTGTTTGGCCGAAAGGCCCTGATCAATGAGTCGTTCCGATCAGCCGTCTTGCTGGACGCCTCCATTCCGTAACGTGCAGCCCTGGTCCCCTTTGTACCTCTATTCCACACCTCGAGTCGTAACTCACACGAATGTCCCTTTCCTGCTATCCGCTCAGGGCTGCCACTAGGAATTTTGGGGCCCCATACTGGTTAAATTTTGGGGACCCCTTGAGACTCCGCCCAGGGTCCACCTCCAACTCCGCAGCCAGAAATAGCCCCCTTACAGGGCCAGAAATAGTTCCCTCACCAGGCCACAAATAGCCCCCTCGCAGGGCCAGAAATAGCCCCCTCACAGGGCCAGAAATAGCCCCCTCATAGGGTCAGAAATAGCCCCCTCACCGGGCCAGAAATAGCCCCCTCACAGGGCCAGAAATAGCCCCCTCACAGGGCGAGAAATAGTCCCCACACCGGGCCAGAAATAGCCCCCTCACGGGGCTAGAGATAGCCCCTCACAGCCCCCTCACAGGGCCAGAAACAGCCCCTTCACAGGGCCAGAAACCCCCCAGCAGCCTCCCCCAGTCCTCATACATATACTGCCGCTGTGGCCTCCTCACTGACACACACAGACAGACACTGACACACACAGACAGACACTGACACACACAGACACTGACACACACAGACACTGACACACACAGTCTGTCTACTTCCTCCTGCCGCCGCTGCTGAAGTCTGTCTGCCTGCCTGTCCCGGGTTCCATTGCACATGTGGCATGCTGCTGCTCTGCTCCAAAATGAAAGTGAGCGCGTACTGTGTCACATGACCGGTATCAGGACCATGATGCACCCGGCGGCAGTTTAAAGGTATAGCGCTCATTTCCGGCCGCTGGGTGCATTAAGGTCTGAACTGTTGCCCCTGACTCCCTGAGGTCCAGTGAGTAGAGGCAAAGAGAGGGGGGCCCTCCTTTTTGCTTCTGTTCACCGGGCCCCATACAATAGTAAGGGCAGTAATGCCCTGATGGTGGCCCTGTATCCGCTCATATGGTTCTAGCTCTGCACACTTGTCTCGAGCCCCGTTCGCTCATCTCTGGCTCCATTCCCTCGGTCCTGGTCACTCAGTTCTGGTTACTTAGTTCTGGTTACTTGCGTCTGGTTCTATCCACTCAGCTCTGGTCACCCGGTTTTGGTTACTTGGATCTGGCCACTCAGCTCTGGTCTCCTGGCATCTTCCGCGATGCTGGGGCTCCTTTCCACTGACTCGCCCTGCACTAGCAATGGTGGCTATAAGCCTGCTTCCACACGTATGTCCTGTTATACGATAAGGAGCCGACTCCTCCCCTACTCTACCCTCCTTGGCCTTTTATAGTTCCTAACTGCGACACAGCTATCATCTGACCTGGTGTCTTTTCTAATCCCTTCCTACCTGGGTTCTACCGTTCCTGTTGAAACAATTCTCTTTATTTTTTATCCCTTATAGTCTTTGGCCAGCAGATAGCGGTGTTTGCTTCCAGATGTCCGTTCATGTATTATCTTCACCTCCATACATCTTACTGAGCTGCTTACTGTTATTTTGATAAAATCACTGTTTTATCTGTTGCAGATCTAGCAGTTCTTTGAATGCTGAGTTCTGTGTAACCCCGCCCACACCACTGATTGGTTGGTTTCTGCTCATATACAGTGTTCACAGAAAGCTGCCAATCAGTGGTGGGGGCAGGGCTATACAGAGATCATGAATGTGGAAGACTACAAGGCAGCTGGTTTACTAGTCCTCTAGTCTCTAGTTATAATCTCTTGTTGATAAAACAGTGATTTTATCAAAACTACAGCAAGCAGCCCAGTAAGTGACACATCACATGAATCAAGGTCTCTACGCTTACATTATGTTACTCTCAGATTAGGTGGCCGAAATCTGGTGACAGATCCCCTTTAACAAGACTAGCCCTTTAATAGGTTATAAACAATGGTATTTTTTTGGTGCATTTTGTTAATTATTTAGCTCAAAGACATCACTCTACTGTTTTTTTTCCATCCGACATGAGACGCACCCAGTTCTCCTCCGGAGATGATAAATATTAGTTTTCATCTGTAGTTAGTGTAAATGCTACTTTTTGACCATATGTGAAAGTGATATTTTGTTTTGAACATTGGGAAAAGGGAATGTTTGCTTATTCTGTAAGAGAATTACCGCATTGATTCCAGCACACTCCACTGAAATTATAATCCTGTTTTTATTGCTCAACAATCTGCAGTAAATGTTAAAGCTTACCTAAGTACAGGCTCTGAAATAACAATTCCCTTGTTGTAATGTTTGAAGCATCAATCACCAAATAATTCTTTTTTGTTAAGAATCTTTTCTGCTTTTTTTTTCTAACAAATACATCCTTGATTACATAAAAATTCTGGAAAATTGTTGTGTCAGAAAAGCACCTGTTTGGCCGGGTGCCGTGTTCTACTTGCTGAGACAACGCTTTGAAGAAGTAGGCTTTAATTGCACTTTTAAAATTGTATGTTACGTTTGAGGAGATTTCGGTAATGCTTTTTGTGACATGAAACAAATGTTTGAAATATTTATGATATGCTATTGATGAGCTGCACAATTTTTGGGAGATGTGTGCCAACATAAGTGTAGCTTTAGTTGTCCTTTCATACCATTAAAATTGATGATCACTCACAGTCCTGAGGTTGGACAGTGGAATAGCTATACGGAGTCTGCAGTGTCCTATTTTCAATGGTCCAAAGATTCCCTGCTACATAAAATATGAAGTTGGAATGTAGAACCACAATCTGTGCTATATGAACTGATACTTTTATGAGATTTATAGATTCTATATAGTGTAATGTCCTTACATATAATGGAACTAGAAGCCCAGGATTTTGCACCATTGTAAAAACACTCAACGTTGAAATTGCAACACCAAGAAGAAAAAGTTGTGGAATTATCAAAATTACTGGATCAATGGGCAAGTTACTGTTATGCAAATGATGAAAAAATGGAAATAAAATGTTCAAAAATTTCAATTTATTAAGTATCAAGTATGAGCACCTTGCACAGAAATACACACTTATACCCCTTAGCTGCATTAATGAGGTCATTATTGGTTGTCTGAGGAATGTTCTGCCATGCTGAATGCAAATCATCAAGATCCGCTGCTGGCAGCTTCCTTTGCAATTGCAATTGCTCAACATAACTTACTTGTTGGGAGACACGTCCAGAAATGCTGCATGCTATGGTAGCATGATAAGGCTATGCAGGTTTAACTACATCTCTGCTCACAGCAGCCACGGCATCAGGAAGATCAGGGTATCAGTAGACCTGCATTCTCAAAATTGGTGCAGGTCCTATTAGTTGGATTCTATCTACTTTATTCATGGCATATTATAACTAAGGTGAGAATAACCCTCTAAGCTTACTGTTGCCACCTTTTTTAGTGAAATACTTATTGGCTTATCATATAGGTACTTGTGTGTGACCTGTGCTATTACGGTAGTTTGTATGTCTCATACACTTACCAAAAACAGGACAATTGGGAACATCAGCAGGTAATGTAAGAATGCATGGCTGTGGAGCTAGAGCAATCAGTATGTAATTGTGGCTGCTGTTTCCTAGTCTATTACCTGAGACTGTGTGTTCTGCCAAGTTTTTAACACTAAGGTTCGGATATGGCTTTAAACAAGGCAACCACTTGCGATATAACGCAATTTTATTTATAATAGTTGATTTAAAAGATAAAATACACAATTAAAGGAATAGTATGATATTATGATATTGTATACACTTTTGTATATGTTAACATACAAAGGTTAAGTATATATACCCACGTCATCACAAAGGAGCTTTTAAACATCATCCATCTGGAAAATCAGAGAAGCAATCACCAATACCGAGAACCCCTGGACAAATCACAACACTGCATGGACGTCCCACTTATGCAGGTACAAGGCTTCCGTCTCAGTAATATTTCTCTGGCTTTATATATTATGAATCTGCACTAGTAAGTCTAGTTTACTTTTACCTTCCAGTGGCCAGCCTTCAGCAAAAGATGAATCAGAGGTACAAGGCTCTCAGACAATGGGGTCAATAAACGCACACAATTCAAAAGCTCTCAGGAATCACATAAGTAAACTACAGACAAAGGTTCATGTTTTGCAATAACAAGCAATAAACATAGGACTTATTTGAGAGTTGAATTTCCAAACATTGTGAGTAAACAGTTCTCAAGATTTTGTTACTATGAACATTGTCTGTGTCTAAACATCAGGTAAGGCTAAAACAGAATGAGCCTTATCTATCTGTGAATATCTAACCAGATCAATACTGGTTTGAATACATTCTGTATATTTCAATATGGACTCAAAATATCAATTTTTATGTTCACACTACACTGTGCTAACAGCACAACTCATTCTAATGTTTACTTGTTTTTGACCACATTTCTGTCTTGTGGCGAGATATATCACCATGTTTTTTATAATATCACTGACTTTAAAGTGTACCTATTATTTCAGGTAATTTTTTATGTAAAGCTGTAAACATGAGAAATATATATTATATAACTTATAACTAGTGTTGAGCGATACCTTCCGATATCAGGAAATATCGGATCGGATTGGATCGGGCCGATACCCAAAAAGTATCGGATATCGCCGATTCCGATACCGGAAACCAATGCAAGTCAATGGGACACAAATATCGGAATGAAAATAAACCCTTTCTTTCCTTGTAGGTTAATTCTACATGAAGGAAAACAACTAACAATAATGTAGAATGTATTGGGGGAGGTGGTTGCCCAAATCGATGGGAACAGTGCTCACAGTGAAACATGAAAAGCCGGCAATTCAGCAGCGGCATACACCGGTACCGGACAATTTATAACAGAAAGAATAGAGCTTCACACATAGATTAGATAGATAGAAACATGTCAGTCACATATATATGAAGTACAGTGACAGTGTTGCTTACTGTACTTGTCATTTAGTGTAAAGGATTTATTAAAAAAAATATTAGTGTTTTCATGCACCGTCTCTTTAAAAAAGCCGGCCGGCAATTCAGCAGCGGTACCCGACAATTTAGAATAGAAAGAATAGAGAATCACACATAGATTAGATAGATAGAAACATGTCAGTCACATATATAATAAGTACAGTGACAGTGTTGCTTACTGTACTTGTCATTTAGTGTAAAGGATTTATTAAAAAAAATAATAGTGTTTTCATGCACCGTCTCTTTAAAAAAGCCGGCCGGCAATTCAGCATCTGTACCCGACAATTTAGAATAGAAAGAATAGAGCATCACACATAGATTAGATAGATAGAAACATGTCAGTCACATATATAAGAAGTACAGTGATAGTGTTGATTACTGTACTTGTCATTTAGTGTTAAAATAAAGGATTTATTAAAAAAAAAATTGGCGTGGGGTTCCCCCTAATTTTAGTCTCTAGCGGAGGTTAAGCAGACGGCTGGGGCAGATGTTTGAAGGCTGGGAAGGGGGTAATACCCACGGAGCTTCCCAGGCTACTAATATCAGCCCCCAGCTGAATACCTAGCCTTTACTAGCTATTAAAATGGGGGACCCCCCCAAAAAATGACGTGGGGTCTCCCCTATTTTAATAGCTAGCAAAGGCTAGGCAGACAGCTGGGGCTGATATTAATAGCCCAGGAAGGGTGCCATGAATATTGGCCCCCTCCAAGGCTAGAAACACCAGCCATCAGCCGCCCCAGAAATGGCGCATCCATAGGATGCGCCAATTCTGGCACTTAGCCTCGCTCTTCCCACTGCCATGTAGCGGTGGCAGTGGGGTAATGGGGTTGGGGTTGATGTCAGCTTATAATGCCAGCTTACATCAAGCCCAGGTTAGTAATGGAGAAGCGTCTATAAGACACCCCCATTACTAACCCCATAGTCAAAGTTAAAAAAAACACAAACACCCAGAATAAAATCCTTTAATTGAAATAAACACACAATTCTTTATTGTTCTAAATTAAACCATACTTACCGTCACACCCATTCCAGCTGAAGCCAACGATCTCCTGCAATAAAAATAAAATAATAAAGCAACATCATCCTTACCTTCCCATGGTTCCCAGGACAGCTTCAGCTCTGCTACATCGAGATGACAGGCTGGACCGCAGCAGAAAGCTGCCATCCAGCCTGTCATCCAGCGGACACTGAGAAGCGCAGGCATGCTTGCGTTCCTCAGTGTCTGGCTGTGACGGCATCCCGATGAGCCGACAATGAACTCAGCTCACCTCATGCACGTCACTGACAGCGTGGGAGAATTCTCCTGCGCATGCGGTGAGCGTGAGAGACTCGGCTCATCTGGATGCCGTCACAGCCTGACACTGAGGAGCGCAAGCATGCCTGCGCTTTTCAGTGTCCGCGGGATGACAGGCTGGATGGCAGCGTTCTGCAGGTCCAGCCTGTCATCTCGATGTAGCAGAGCTGAAGCTGTCCTGGGAACCATGGAAAGGTAAGGATGAGGTTGGTTTATTATTTTTCATTTATTGCAGGAGATCATTGGCTTCAGCTGGAATGGGCGTGATGGTAGGTATGGTTTAATTTAGAACAATAAAGAATTGCGTGTTTATTTCAATTAAAGGATTTTATTCTGGGTGTTGTGTTTTTTTTTTAAATACTTTACTAGAAATTCATGGCGGTCATGTCTAATATTGGCGTGACCCCATGAATTTCGGGCTTAGGGCCAGCTGATAATGCCAAGCTGGCCCTAACCCCTTTATTACCCAGTGAGCCACCGCACCAGGGCCCTGGATGAGTTGGGTACAGCGCCAGAAGATGGCGCTTCTATGAACGCGCCATTTTCCGGGGTGGCTGCGGACTGCAATTTGCAGCAGGGGGGCCCAGAAAGCTTGGGCCTCCCTGCGCTGCAGATTCCAGCCCCCAGCTGCCTAGTTGTACCTGGCTGGACACAAAAATAGGGCGAAGCTCTACGTATTTTTTTTTTAAATTATTTCATGAAATTCATGAAATAATTAAGAAAAAAGGGCTTCCCTGTATTGTTGTGTCCGGCCAGGTACAAATAGGCAGCTGGTGGTTGGGGGCAGCCCGTTCCTGCCTGCTGTAACTGACTGAACACAAATATAGTGCGAAGCCCCACGTCAATTTTTTTTTTAATTATTTCATGAAATAATTAAAAAAAAAAAAAGGCTTCCCTATATTGTTGAGTCCGGCCAGGTACAAATAGGCAGCTGGTGGTTGGGGGCAGCCCGTTCCTGCCTGCTGTACCTGGCTGGACACAAATATAGGGCGAAGCCCCACATCAATTTTTTTTAAATTATTTCATGAATTTCCTGAAATAATTAAAAAAAAATTGACGTGGGGCTTAACCCTATATTTGTGTCCAGCCAGGTACAGCAGGCAGGAACGGGCTGCCCCCAACCACCAGCTGCCTATTTGTACCTGGTTGGACACAACAATATAGGGAAGCCCTTTTTTTCTTTATTATTTCATGAATTTCATGAAATAATTAAAAAAAAAAAATACGTGGGGCTTCTCCCTATTTTTGTGTCCAGCCAGGTACAACTAGGCAGCTGGGGGCTGGAATCTGCAGCGCAGGGAGGCCCAAGCTTTCTGGGGCCCCCCCTCTGCTGCAAATTGCAGTCCGCAGCCACCCTGGAAAATGGCGCGTTCATAGAAGCTGGATGCTGTACCTGGCTGGCATACAAAAATATGGCAAAGCCCACGTCAACATTTTTGGGAAAAATTAATAAAAAAAAAATAATAATTTAGGGACTGCATCTTTATTAACTCCTCAAATGTCATTTAGTGTTAAAATAAAGGATTTATTTAAAAAAAAATTGGCGTGGGATCCCCCATAATTTTAGTCTCTAGCGGAGGTTAAGCCGACGGCTGGGGCAGATGTTTGAAGCCTAGGAAGGGGGTAATACCCACGGAGCTTCCCAGACTACTAATATCAGCCCCCAGCTGAATACCTAGCCTTTACTAGCTATTAAAATGGGGGACCCCCCCAAAAAAAAGACGTGGGGTCCCCCCTATTTTAATAGCTAGCAAAGGCTAGGCAGACAGCTGGGGGCTGATATTAATAGCCCAGGAAGGGTGCCATGAATATTGGCCCCCTCCCAGGCTAGAAACACCAGCCGTCAGCCGCCCCAGAAATGGCGCATCCATAGGATGCGCCAATTCTGGCACTTAGCCTCGCTCTTCCACGCTGCCCTGGTGCAGTGGCAGGGGGTAATAGGGTTGGGGTTCATGTCAGCGCCAGCTGCCATGAAGCCCAGGTTAGTAATGATGGGCGTCTATAAGACACCCCCATTACTAATCTACAAAGTGTTAAAAAGAAAAAAACACACTACACCCAGAAAAAAATAATTTATTTGAAATAAAACACACCATTTTATTTAATTCTTAGTTTACTAAAAGAAATAGTTACCTGTCCACGTTCCTGCGCTGATCTCCCATGCACAGCTGTCACATCTGGAGATGATGACAGCTGTGCATGGCTGCTGTAAGCTCACGCTGCCGGGAACACGTCCGCTCCCGGCAGCGTGAGCCCCTGACTGAGGTCACCGGAGTGCATTCAGTCAGCGCAGCTCCGGAGACCTCCTTTACGGCACTGCTGTACCGTGGGAATTTCTCACGATACAGCAGGGCCATAAAGGAGCTAACCGGAGCAGCGCTGCCTGAACTCCGGCGAACCCGCTTATGCAGTGACGGGGCTGCTTTACGGCCCCGTCATTCTAGCAGCGGCAGCGGTTCAGAGCGGTCACATTTTATGTGGCTGCTCTAAACTGGAGATCATCGTGGGACACTCGTGGACTACTACGGAGGGGTAAGGATAAGGTTGTGGTTTATTATTTTATATTTTATTACAGGAGATCGATGGCTTCGGGGAATTAGGTGTCTAGGTGAGTATAGGTGTAGTTTTTTATTTTTTACTTTATTTTAGGTGGCGATCGGTGGGGACAGGTAATGTATGAACTAATTTATTGTAGGTAACCACTGGCCACCAATGACATGTATTTAAAATGTATTGGGGACACAGTAGGGCAATTTAAAAAGCAGGATCAGGCTGATGGGAACTACTGCTCCCATCGAGCTGATCCTGCTGGCAGGAGTGGACTGGGGACAGACATAGGCCGATGGGAGTAGTAGTGTTACATCGGCCTATGTCTGCCTGCACGCACACACCCCCCAGACATCGCACAGACACCGCGCACACCCGCACACACCCACACACATCACACAGACACCGCACACACCCGCAGACATCGCACAGACACCGCGCACACCCGCACACACCGGCAGACATCGCACAGACACCGCGCACACCCGCACACACTCGCAGACATCGCACAGACACCGCGCACACACCCGCAGACATCGCACAGACACTGCACACACACCCGCAGACATCGCACAGACACCCACACACACCAATCATGACCGGTCTGATGGTCTGCGAGGTGTGGCTGACCTGTGCGGCCGTGGGAAAGTTCATGTGAGTTCATGCAATGCAGTCAAGCATGAACTCACATGAACCCTCTGAGGGCACAGCGGCTACTTCAAATGAACAGCTGATCAGCATCACCTGATACCTCAGCTGCTTATTTGAAATAACCGGCGGGAAAGCGCAGCACAGAACGGGAAAGCCGGCGGTGAAGTCTTTTCACTGCAGGCTTCCCCGCCCGGGTCCTTCGCTCCCCGCTCCTTGGTGCTGTGCTCCCCGCCCGGTCCTAACTTACGATCGGGATGGGAGGTGGCGAGGGGAGTGGAGGATCAGGGTGGGAGGCTGCGGGGAAGCAGTATGGGGCTGTGTGATTGTTTAAAAGCCGGCGGCTTTTTACCGCCCCCCGGCTTTTAAACAATCAGGAGAATTCTCTCACGCTGGGATGGCTTTCTGATGACAGGCTGGATCGCAGCTGAGCGCTGCCATCCAGCTTGTCATCCTTCAGAGACACTGCAGAGCGCAGGCATTATGGGAACTTCCGATTCCGGTATTCGATATTGTAAAAGTATCGGAATTAATTATCGGAATTCCGATACCGCGAATATCGGCCGATACCCGATATTTCAGTATCGGAATGCTCAACACTACTTATAACCCTCATTTTTCACCAGTTTGCCTCTCTCTGGGGCTGTATCTCTAGTTTTCTGTTTTCTCTGAGCTACTGGGGAGAGACTAGCTGCATTGATGTATCCTCTATACAAAGTACATGCTGAGAGATGTATTTCTTCTCTTCTTTCTCTGTAGCACACAGGGATAAGCGCAGCAACATAGAAGAAAATATACACCAGCTCTGAGGTGTGTTCCCGTGAACCAAGGAATGGAGTGAAGTAAAACAGTTACTTGAAGCTGCAGCTCGTTTTACCTATGCCTAAGTACTCCTTACTCTTCCTCCTCCATTCCATCTCCATACAGTTTAATGGACTGACATCTCACTGTACTGACAGCCCATCTTGCTTTGACCATGATGGATATGAGCTGTTTTTTTTTTCAGAGTGGATGGTCAGTTCAGAAGGCTGAGGGGAAGGGAAGGGAAGAAGTAGCTCATAAGTGGATAAAGAAGAAGACGTCTCTAATAACATAACACAAACTTTATTAAGTACACCTGTGCTTATGATGTATCCAAAATTTGTAGAAATGACAGTGTCTATATATCTGCTAGGTACCCTGCTACCTGCCTGTGGCATTTGGTCTGATCTTGATTACTCTTCTATCCCCTAAGTTTACCTTTAGGAGCTTTTGATTCCTATTGAAATTCTAGATCCTGTGAGTTTAAGAATTTTATAAAATCCTAGGTCTATGTTTTTATACTATATGTATTCTCAGATGGGGGACTGATATAGATACAAAACACAATTAGACTTGATATTATGTTAGAAGAGTATGGTTACTAACTTACTGTTGTCCTTTAAGAGCCTTCACATTGTGAAATAGTAGCGGTCTGTTAACATTCCAGGTCAGTCTAATTATTGTGAATTAAATGGTATCTACCAAGTTTGGAAGTTATTCCCTATCTATATGGAGATATCTTCCTGATCCCTGGAGGTTCAACACCAGGGACCCCCACCTCTACCTAAAACGGGGATCCGAAGAGCCATATATGAGGCTCTTCAGAGCCCTGTTCTCTGGGTCAGTGGGGGTCCCAGCAGTCAGATCCCCAGCTATTAGGAAGAGGGATAACTTGCAAACTTCAAGAGAAAATCACATTATTCATTACATTTTTTTTTTAAATAAAATTATTTTTCCAATCATGTTGCACAGATTTTACGACTTTATGACTTCAAACAATGAAGTTTGTCTAATGATTACCAACCATAACCCAAGTATATCAATATAAGCCATGTATTTATTTCCATCTCACGTAAATGCTAACCTGAGGATTAAAATGTCTGTTTTAATTTTGACTTCCTCCCTCCCTCCAGATGTTATTCCACATGTACACACGAGTATTTTTCATTTATTGTCACATTTGTGTTACTATTAAATGTAAATTCCAGCTGCTGGGGTGGAGAAATAAGGAGGAGTTATACATCATTGCAGCATGATAAGCAATTAACCAGGATTAATTCATGGTTTTTAGAACATTTGTGATCTCGAAATACATGAGTGTTTTTCATAAGAATGCAATATGAAATACATTTATTAAATAATTCTATAAACAATATGAACATTAAAATAATTTTAAATTAATTTCCAAGCTAAAATTCAAGGTTGCGATACAAAATGATTAAATATTTTCTGTTATGCAATAGTCTTTGGCAAAATAAAACGATTATATGAAGCGTTCTCATGTAAATCTAATTTATAATCACTACTAATCTGTAAAGTAGGAAAGACAGGAAGATTAAAACTTTAAGAATTAAATACTATGACCTACTATTCAACGAATCGTGGATTTTTTTTAAGATATGTGCTGATTTCTCTCCTGATAGTCCTAACAACTTTAGCAGATCTCTTTAATTTAATGAATATCTAAATTATTGTGCCGTATTGTTAAAGGAAATCTGTCAGCTGGGTTTTGCTATGGAATCGGAGAGAGCAGTATGATATAGGGAGGAGCCTAATTCCAGCGATGTGTCACTTACTGGGCTGCTTGCTGTAGTTTGGATAGAATCCCTGCTTTCTCTGCTGTAGATGCAGCAGTGCTATTTATGCTGAGCTGTGTATAACCCCGCCCACACACCTGATTGGCAGTTTTCTGTGTACACTGTACAGTGTCAGCAAACTGCCAATCAGTGGTGGGTGCGGAGTTATACAGATTAGCCTGACTGCCTTACACGGGACACCTAGTCCTCTAGTAATAATCTCCTGCTGATAAAACACTTATTTGTTTTGAAACTATAGCAATCTGCTGAGCAAGTAACACACCCCTGGAATCAGGCTCTCTACCCCTATATTATGCTGCTCTCAAATTAGCAAAAACCTGCTGACAGATTCCCTTTAAATACAGTAAGTTTTCAAGAATAATTCAATATAAGAATTCATAGATTCTCCCTCTCCCCAGGGATACTGTAGCTTTAGGGACTTTCTTACTGTACTACAGCTAACTACATAAGTTGGTAGTTGAGATCCAGCACCGGAACTATTAAAATTCAATGCTCTATTGGATCAACGTTAAAAAACAATAAAAGACACCATGGGGAGATTTGAAACTCTGACCCGTTTTGGACAGTGATGTCCTTAATGATAGGTATTATATCTATGTCTAGGGATGTCCGAAATGCATCAGGTGTTTCATGTCCCTCATGGCGTGTTTTATTGTTTTTTAAAGGGAATCTGTCAGCAGATTTTTTTGCTACCTCATCTGAGAGCAGCCTGATATAGGTAAAGAGAAGCTGTATCCAACAATGTATCACTTAGTTTACTGGGTGCAGCAGCTCTGATACAATCAGAGCTTTTAGATTTACAATGAAGCAGAGCTGAGAAAGCTAACCCCGCCCACACCACAGCTAGCCCCGCCCTCACCAGGCTCTCCATGTATAAAGTCCATAGACAGTGAGGTACTTATCACAGGAGGGGTGTTACCAGACTAATGTAGTCCAGCAATGTTAATCTGTAAGTGATAAATCATTTACAGTTAGTAAACAACACCACGCAGTTTGACAAGTGACACATGCCTGAATTCTGTGTTTCAGCCTCTATCTCCCGCTGTCTTTAGATTACAAAACTTGCTGGCAGATTCCCTTTAACGTTCATCCAATAAAGTATTGAATTTGAATAGTTCTATTGCTGGATCTCAACTACCTTTACCCTTTTTGTGGGATATAGTTCATGTAGGTGTAAAGGCCTATATTATATCTGGAGCGCTTGCTTTCTATCCCTTTTGTTCCCGCATAGGCATCCATAGGTCATTTTCCTTGAATCCACAGAGTTGCTGTGAAACTTGGCCACTGACCAAGAAACTTTGAAGTTTAGAATCTTGATTGAGGGCATTCACCATCAAGGGGGTGATTATATATTAGGATGTCAGTGGCCATAAATGAAGTGTGTGTTTAACCTTAGACCAACCGGTGGGGCTGGAATCTACATCCAGAATAGAGGTGTACAAATCCACTTGTGATTTGCATGTTCGAAAAGGCCTAAAAAGAGGCTCTTCAGTATTTGTATGTATAATGTTGTATGCCAAGATGTTGCAGAACATAAAATATATACTGTAGATATTTTTTATTTTTTTAAAAAGGGAAGGAGGGGTTCATTTCAGTTATCTAAATAGTGGATATTTTAAAAAGGGGAGCAGGAAGTTGGACCAGATGATCCTGGAGGTCCCCTCCAACTCAACCATTCTATGATTCTATGGGCAGAGAATCTGTCAGCAGGATTTTACCCCCCCCCCCCAAACTATTGATATGTGCATGTAGCTCTTTCAATGACAAGTCCAGCAAAGCCTTTACATGGCCAGTCTGTTCCTTCAGTAATGAGAAATCAACATTGAGGCTGAAGTGCTATGATAGATCTGAAGCCTCTGTCACTCCAGCTCTATTCCTCTCCCAGTCCTGCTTCCTCCTGCTTGATGACAGTCTCTATGTTGTGCGACTGCAGGCAAAATAGCTGTCATTCAAGCAGGAGAAGGCGGTGCTTGGTGGGGAATAGAGCTGGAGTGACAGAGACTTCAGATCTACCCTATCAAATTGCATATCAATTGAAATGCTGATTTCTCAGTAGCGGGGGAATGGACTGGCCATGTACTTGTATTGCTGGACTTGTCTTTGTAAGAGCTACATGCCAATATACATAGTTTGTGGAGTGAAAACCTGCTAACAGATGCCCTTTCATCTTCAGATAGAGCTTATGCAGCAGCTGAGTTTTGCATTAAAATAAGTAGTACACATATTATACACTATTAGTAATATTAAGAGCCACCTCTATAACCTGTACACATGGACTTGGCTTGTGCCCTTGATCTTTTATAGAGTTATGAAAGTCCTCTGTGGCTGCTGCTATTTTTTATTCTTATAATTTACAGAATGGGGACATCATTCTTAATATATGATCTATTTAATCATATGAGTGATTCACCTGACACAAAGAAAGCGGGGTATAGACTACAGGATGTAGGAGTATACTGTACTTTGTTCATCCACTCCATTAGACTGAACATAATACTGACAAAATATGAAGTCTGGAGACAATACTTAGCAGACAGTTGTGTCTGATTTAATCCACATAGAGCGTGTTATGAAATGAATCGGAAACACGGATTAACATTGAAATATTCTCCATTACAATAAAGGGGACACTATTTATGTGACTTGTAGAGTTGTGTATATAGTCGTACACAGGAAAAGATGAATGTTTATGGGAACGAATGGGATCTAAATTATTTTCAGTTGATGCGGCCGTAGTAATAAAACATCTGCATTCCAAACTGCTGGCTAGGCTAGTACAAAACTTAGGGATCAATTTGTATTATATATACTAATAAGAATCAAATTATAACTCCGTATATAATAATTTTAATAACTACAGATGTATATTTTACTTTTTCTCCTTTTATTATGGACAGCTAATAGGCCCAGCTATAAGACAGCTAGACCTGATTGCTGCGGTGTAACCACTTAAATGACACTGTTAATTTAATTGTGGTAATCTCGCTGGGGCGACCTTTCAGGTGCTCCAAGAGGTAACGTTTCTCCTTGAGGAGAGTGACATGCCAACCCTGGTATGCCAATGTGAGGAGACTTTTAAGCCTTACAATGCTCCTTTGGGAAATTTAAATGTGCCTTATGTATCATTGTCTGTAAGAAGTTTCCATATAGCTTGATCTCTTTAATGAGAATCAGTACCCCCTATGTTTTATCAAAGGTATCTACTCCAGCCAACCATTACCCTCCTTTGTTCTGATTAGTGGCAATGACCACAAAACTTTCTACAAATGGTTGTCTAGTTTGACTATATGTCTTCAATGATACACAGTACCACCTTCTCCCTTCTATAAACCATTTAATAGTGGTATGCCTTGGTTCCACTTTTCCCTATGCAAATCCTTGTTCCCGCTTCAGTGGGAGAATAGACCTTGACGCAAACTTTTGGTGGCTACTAGGGTTGCAGTCCAGGTGAAAGCTGGGCTCTCCATAAGCTTTCACAAGGAGAAGCCACTTATTCCTGACTTCCTGACCCTTATCATTCGGAAACAAACAGAAAAGAGGTCTAAATCGCAGCGCTTCCGATCTGATGTACTGTATATGACGCGCCCCCTGGGCCATGTTCAAGGGATACCTGGAGCCGGATCTGGATAGGGGTAGTAGTCCTTGTGGCGGTGACCCGGTCCGTGCCCAGGGTGTCAAACTAAGTGGCAGTCTATGGCAGTAGATGTTAACTTGGATGTCGACTACGCCACCCGTTGAGTGCGGCTTTGAAGCCGCCGCTGCAGAACAGTCCACTGAGGCCACGTGTGTAAGGATGTGCAGCGTGCTGGTATAACCCCCAACGGGAGGGGTATGGCCTCAGGGCAGCAGGTGTAGATGATGGGGGTTGTGATGATGCAGGAAGGAGAGGCAGGGACGTGAGATGCAGTTTCAGGGTTTTTACTCACTGATGTTCCCTCAGTCACTCTGGCCTTGAGTGACCACCCGAGCCGTGCTGCGTCCACCAGGTGTGGGACTCGGCTAACCCCCAGGCAGTTCCGGAGCGTGGTCCTGAGCTTCCCTCTCACTCTCTTTCTCCTGGCCGTCCCCACCAGGGATCCACCTTTGTCCGGCTCCCTCGGGCCTCTTAGTGGTTGAACCTTCTCTGGCTTCCCTGGCCCTACTCGTGGTGTGCCTTCCTGGTGGATATGGTGAGGGTCGTGGCAAAACTTGACCACGACCTCCGGTTCCTGGTTAAGGGTTACTTCTGCCTCTGCCAGCTTGGGATCCGGTGCCCTTTTCTGCCAACCCTTCACCCTTTTGGCTTAATTCTGGGATCTTAGGGTTCCCTCTGTCTCTGCTTCTCTGGGCCTTTCTTCCTCCTCTCTCTTCACTGCAGGCTTGGCCCTGGAGCTGGGCCCAGCCGGAGCCACAGCTCCCTGTCAGCCCTCCTGGCTGAGCTCCTCTGCTCTGCTCCTCCTCAGGCTGAACTCGACCAAAGACCCTATTCTAAGATGGTGCCCACCATATATACTCCCTCTATGTGTGAGCCCAGGTGACCAGCACCCAATGAGCTCCTAGCTTTACCCAGAGTACTCCCCCTATCTGCCCCTACACTACTGGGATGTTCCACCCCCCTCCCACTCCAGCCAGGGACAGACGCTGTCGTACCTGCA